>NC_071096.1:33359517-34559517 GCF_027358695.1 Spea bombifrons
GCGCAGTGTTTGGAACAGGGCTTTACACACGTGGTGTGGGGTGTCGCGCGGAGAGTGAGTGCGTTTGTGGGCGTGTCTGGGTTTTGCACTCAGTCCCGGTCTGGTGTATATAAAGGTGCTGCAGAGGCAGTCGCTTCATAGCACTACTCACAGAGCATCAACAGAAACGCACGCTGAGCACCAGTGATCACAACAACAAGGATGGACCCACAAGACTGCAAGTGTGCCACAGGTATGGGGGTCTCTCACTCACCGCTGTGTGGAATAGGTTAGCTAAAATAATGCGTTAGTACTATACAGCAGGGGTCTATGTGAAACCAAGATTAACTATATCTAGAGATCTAAACCAGGGCTATGGGTTTATAGCTATTGCTTATCCTATTTCTAGAGCCGTTTTATTTATTATGCACCGGATGCTCTTATAACTGCATTCCCTGCTCATGTATCGGGGCGAATAATAAACTTTATTGTATGTTCACATATGGGATATCGATCTATAGGAATATTTTCAGGCAGACTTGATAGAGCCATTCCTGGCACTGATTCTGTGTCTAGGCTTAGGACCTTTGCTTACGGTTTTGAGTCTTTTATAGAAGAGTCTGCTGGATCAAATAGTGTTATGTCATGTGCTGGATGTCTGTATCTACTGTATGAAACCAGATCTCTGATCCATCAAAGTTTTATCTCTTTATTTTCTATAGGTGCTTCCTGCTCCTGTGGAGATTCCTGCAAATGCAAAGACTGCAAGTGCACATCATGCAAGAAAAGTAAGTAGATCTTGGAGATCAATGAAACTCTCTGTATATCTTCTAGTGCTCACATATACTGCAATGAAGCACAAATGATAGCCCTCATGGAAATGACTATAGTGAAAAATCTGGCTGATAGCATTTTTATGTATCAGACGCAATTTTTTTCTCACTATCCACTACGCCACTTTCTCCCCATCCCTTTTTTTGTTGTTGTTGTTGCAAACATGTACAATAATACATAATTTGAAAGACTGTTAAGAATAGTGTACCTATAATACATTAAATATAGGAAGAAACAGCCTATGCCTATATAGCATGCAATCACTCCTTCCACTCCCACACCAAAAAAATATATTTGCCGCTCTGACTGCAGATCAGGGGAAGACCGGTGGTCTTCTATCTGCACTGTGACATTGAGAGGTCCTCTCCCCTGTAATCATCCCCGGAGTCCCTTTGTCCCCTCATTCACTAAACCACACCTTTCTTACTCCCTGTAGTTCAGGTATAGATCAAATACACATTTAAACAGCACTGCAGGTATAGATCAACTGAATAAGAAATAAAAACCCTGTATTTGCATGTATACAATAATATGTATGGAAGCATAGCAGCTATAGATCAACTGGAAATCGCATATAAACTCAGCACTGAGGGTATAGCTAAAATGAACACATGAAACGCATGCATGTATAGATAAACTGAATTAGATATACAAACCCTATACTTGCAGGTATATATAAATATATGGAAGCATAGCAGATACAGATCAACAGAATAACACAGAGACCAACTGAAATTCACATAAAAAAAATTGTTAAAGGTATAGATAAAACCCCCTAAATTACAAGCATAGATCACAGGTCGCACATGCCATAGGCCAGCCCTGGCATCCACACTGCCCACATAGAACCTGACCAGCACCCAAATTACAGATTACAGCACTGTGTGAGGTAACTTTGTCCCTAAACAGCCCTGTGTCATCTTGGTCCCCAAGCCTCAAACACCCTGCTTGTGCTATCTTTGCCTTTCCCTAAATCACATCTGTGATGCACATCCATTAATGCATTCCTACAAATCATTCAAGCAATTGTTGTTCATCCACACATTCATTCTTACTTGTTCACGCAATTCATCCACATTAATTAATCTACCACCCCATCTTTGTAGCTCACGTACCGTGCTGAAGTCCTGCAGTGGCAGCACAACCTCTTTGTCTCGCTGCGTTGCACGCAGCTTCACTGCTGCGTGCCGACATATGATGTCATAGTCCGGCGCTCGGCGTATAGTGCCAGCACTATGACAGAGGCTTCGCGCTCCCATCCATGCCGTCAGGGCAGCGTTGAGGCGGGGAGCGGTGGAGACGGAGGGCCACTGGGTGGTTAAACTTTCATGAACAGCCGTTCGGCTACCCCCCCCCCTCTGCCTGGGTGCCATACGGCGTTTCCACTGGGGGGTTGCCTAGGGGTGGGGGGGGGGTCTTCATTATCGGTCCCCCATGCATGATTTACATTATCCCTGGTCCCACTGGTTCCTATGCCCACGAATGTTAGGGTAGTATGTGGTGCAGATTTTGAATGGAGCTATGGTGGTCTGGAGGGTCTCTAACCTAATACCCTTTCTCCTCTCTCGTAGGCTGCTGCTCTTGCTGTCCTGCCGGATGCAGTAAATGCAGCCAGGGCTGCCAGTGCACAAAAGGATGCGACACCTGCAGCTGCTGCAACTGACCTGCTGCAAGCCTGACAGCACATGTGAAATAGATGCTAGTGTTTGTCTTCTGATCTGTCTCTGTTGCAGTATTTGTCTGTTTAATATTGTAAATGAGTGTCCTTGTTAGTTTTTTTTCATAATAAAGAAACGCATTAAAAACCCTTTTGGAAACAAGTTTCTGTCTGAATATTAGCGGGACCATTTGGGTGCTTTTTATCCTTTCCTCTGGTTCGATGGTATAAAAAAGACAAACCTTTCAAGAAGCATCTGTAGCATGCAAAGCCATTTAAATAGATGAGTGAGGAAAGGTTTTCCATATTCTAGATACCTTTATAACAGTAACTTAACCAGCGCCAAGAACTGCTTCCAATGCAGCCTTTACTTATATACGTAAACTGGCCTCCAATGCTGGGAATGTAGGTACATGGGGAAGCCCACATTAGGTAAGATTTCTTGGCAAATAGAACTGAAATTCAATTCCCTCATTGTGTTAACCTTTACCACTTCGGCTGGGAGGCTGTTCCACTTGTCTACCAGACTCTCAATAAAGTAGTAATTTCAAATGACGTCTACACCTCCTGACTAGTTTTAGGGCTCATAATATTCAGTATTAGTGTGTTGTAGGATGAGTGCAGTGAGCTGTGTGTGTATTACTGTGTTGCCGGATGAGTGCAGTGAGCTGTGTATTGTTACGGGATGAGCGCAGTGAGCATTGATGTGTTGCGGGATGAGTGCAGTGTGTTGTAGGATAGATGCAGTGAACTGTGTGTAATGTGTTGCGGGATGAGCGCTGTGTGTTGTGTGATGAGCGCAGTGAGCCGTGTATTAGTGTGTTGCGGGATGAGCGCAGTGAGCTGTGTATTGTGTTGCGGGATGAGAGCAGTAAGCCGTGTTTATTGTGTTGCGGGATGAGCGCAGTAAGCCGTGTTTATTGTGTTGCGGGATGAGTGCAGTGAGCCGTGTGTATTGTGTTGCGGGATGAGCGCAGTGAGCTGTGTATTGTGTTGCTGGATGAGTGCAGTGAGCTGTGTGTATTAGTGTGTTGCAGGATGAGCGCAGTGAGCTGTGTGTATTAGTGTGTTAGGATGAGTGCAGTGAGCTGTGTGTATAAGCGTGTTGTAGGATGAGTTCAGTGCGTGGTGAAGCGCGTTGCAGGATGAGCGCAGTGAGCTGTGTGTATTAGTGTGTTGCGGGATGAGCGCAGTGAGCTGTGTATTAGTGTGTTGCGGGATGAGCGCAGTGAGCTGTGTATTGTGTTGCGGGATGAGCGCAGTGAGCTGTGTATTGTGTTGCGGGATGAGCGCAGTGAGCTGTGTATTGTGTTGCGGGATGAGCGCAGTGAGCTGTGTATTGTGTTGCGGGATGAGCGCAGTGAGCTGTGTGTGTGGCGGGATGAGCGCTGTGAGCTTTGAAGTGTGTTGTAGGATGAGCGCAGCTGTGTGTATTAGCGTGTTGTAGGATGAGTTCAGTGCGTGGTGAAGCGCGTTGCAGGATGAGCGCAGTGAGCTGTGTATTAGTGTGTTGCCGGATGAGCGCAGTGAGCTGTGAAGTGTGTTGTAGGATGAGCGCAGTGAGCTGTGTGTATTAGTGTGTTGCGGGATGAGTGCAGTGATGTGTGTGTGTATTAGTGTGTTAGGATGAGTGCAGTGAGCTGTGTGTATTAGCGTGTTGTAGGATGAGTTCAGTGCGTGGTGAAGCGCGTTGGAGGATGAGCGCAGTGAGCTGTGTGTATTAGTGTGTTGCGGGATGAGCGCAGTGAGCTGTGTATTAGTGTGTTGCGGGATGAGCGCAGTGAGCTGTGTATTAGTGTGTTGCGGGATGAGCGCAGTGAGCTGTGTATTGTGTTGCGGGATGAGCGCAGTGAGCTGTGTATTGTGTTGCGGGATGAGCGCAGTGAGCTGTGTGTGTGGCGGGATGAGTGCAGTGAGCTGTGAAGTGTGTTGTAGGATGAGCGCAGTTGATGAGCTGTGTGTATTAGTGTGTTGTGACATGTGTGTGTATTAGTGTGTTAGGATGAGTGCAGTGAGCTGTTTGTATTAGCGTGTTGTAGGATGAGTTCAGTGCGTGGTGAAGCGCGTTGCAGGATGAGCGCAATGAGCTGTGTGTTTTGTGTTGCGGGATGAGCACAGTGAGCTGTGTGTATTAGTGTGTTGCGGGATGAGTGCAGTGAGCTGTGTGTATTAGTGTGTTGTGGGATGAGTGCCGTGAGCTGTGAAGTGTGTTGTAGGATGAGCAAAGTGAGTTGTGTCTATTAGTGTGTTGTGGGATGAGTGGAGTGAGCTGTGTGTATTAGTGTGCTGCGGGATGAGCGCTGTGAGCTGTGAAGTGTGTTGCGGGATGAGCGCAGTGAGCTGTGTGTATTGTGTTGCGGGATGAGCGCAGTGAGCTGTGTGTATTAGTGTGTTGCGGGATGAGTGCAGTGAGCTGTGTGTATTAGTGTGTTGTGGGATGAGCGCAGTGAGCTGTGATGTGTGTTGCGGAATGAGTGCAGTGAGCTGTGTGTGTATTAGTGTGTTGTGGGATGAGTGCAGTGAGCTGTGAAGTGTGTTGTAGGATGAGTGCAGTGAGCTGTGTGTATTAGTGTGCTGCGGGATGAGTGCAGTGAGCTGTGTATTGTGTTGTGTGATGAGTGCAGTGAGATGTGTGTATTAGTGTGTTGTGGGATGAGTGCAGTGAGCTGGGGATCGTGTTGTGGGATGAATGCAGTAACAAATCATGCTGCACACGTCTCTTTCACATGTCACTGCGCTCCCAGCCCGTTATGACTCAGATCCCTGAATCCAGACTCTGCACGCAGAGACACCACATTTCCAAAACACTACAATCATAACTCGGTGAAAGAAACCGCTGCATATTTATCTCAGAAAAGTATCGTCCCACAATTGCCATTTCTCCTTTCAACCTCGTTTTTTTCTACTGTATTTTATATTTTGACATTTTTTTTTAATATTCTTCTCTAATATAACTGTATTCCCTTCTAGTTAATGAAAATAGAATCGGTGGATCTCCGGTTAATTTAGCATGTTCTTCAACGACATGCTAGTAGCGTGCTAATGCTTGTATCACTGGGGAGTCCGGCGCAATATGTTCGATGTAATAGTTTTATTCTGTCTGTATGTGATCTAGAAGGGGAGCAGATGAGATCCTCGTTCCAAACATCTGACTAGAAAGGGGAGGAATCTCCCCAAACATTTCACTTTCTGCTTGCTCATGACTATGACTCTGCTAGTTCTGTGTGCCGTGACACAATACAATGTTTGTCAATGAGTTTTCCACACGTGGTGTGGGGTGTCGCGCGGAGAGTGAGTGTGTTTGTGGGCGTGTCTGGGTTTTGCACTCAGTCCCGGTCTGGTGTATATAAAGGTGCTGCAGAGACAGTAGCTTCATAGCACTACTCACAGAGCATAAACAGAGACGCACGCTGAGAACCAGTGATCACAACAACAAGGATGGACCCGCAAGACTGCAAGTGTGCCGCAGGTATGGAGGGTTTACCAAATACCAAGCCATAGCCTAATCTCTGTATGGGGGGGTCTGGATAGCGGGGTACCCCCCTAATGATTAGCTGTATATGAGGTTACTAAAATCTTATTGCATTGGAGTTATTCAGATCCTTAAGTCCAGAAAGTACTTATAAAAAAGGATGCTCTAGATCGTCATAAGAGTACATACCCTGTTATCTGTATACAGGGAGTACTGCTTATATCTATAACATACTGTTAGATATTGTGATTGGGTAACATGTTATCTATTGACAAGAATGATGTCTGGGGCAGCTTTTTGGTTTGTAGGGGCCCTGATAATTGATATAATGGTGTGACATACTAAATGTATAGGGAACATTCTCCCTTCGCTATAGGAAGCATTTAAACCCCTATCTATAAATTGCTATATTCTTTCATAGGAGGCTCTTGTTCCTGCGGAGGAAGCTGCACTTGTAAAAACTGCAAATGCAAATCGTGCCAAAAAAGTAAGTTTTGGTGTTCATGGAAAAATCTAATTAATATGTTTGCGATCCGATAGGTCAGCAACAATGTAGGCCTAGTGTGGACGTGTTGTATGTGTGCCTAAGCAGCAGACACACCGTGGGGGGGGGGCATGCTGTAATATTGTGAACTGAATGGACTAGAAATCCTTTCAGGCTTACACAACTGTTGCTTTGCTAGTTTTGGTTCTGGTATGACAATGAAGGCTGTGGCCGCTATTCTGGCTAAATTAATGTGCGGGGCCATACGTTGCCTGCTGTTGCCTTTCCTGAAGTCTTTAGGTTATGACATCATAAAGAGAAATGCATTAAAACGTTAAATTCTACATAATTGTTATTTAATATAAAACACCATTGGCCATGTTACATTTGTGCTGTATCTGAGGGTCCGGTTCTTTTGTGTATAACTATTGTGGCCCCTGGGGGTCTCTTGTCTTTAAATCTACTAACTCTCTCCTCCTCTCTCGTAGGCTGCTGCTCTTGCTGTCCTGCCGGATGCAGTAAATGCAGCCAGGGCTGCCAATGCACAAAAGGATGCGACACCTGCAGCTGCTGCAACTGACCTGCTGTGAGCCTGTGATGACACTGATTACCCTGTGATCTCATCAATGCATTTATATCTGATTTGTTTTCTGAGTATTCTTTTCTAAACTTGACATAACGAGTGCACTTTATACCTTCTGTTCCAATTAAATTCTCTAAATGATACTCATTTTTTGTGTTTTTTTTTTTTTTTCTGTTACCTGGTTGCTCTACAGAGGTAATGAGGTCATTTATTACATACATGTACAATAATGGTCACATGAAAGGCATCTGTGATTGAGCCATCTTTTAAAATGGATATATCACTAATTCCTGACTGGAATTACAGGTCTCTGTGGTTAAGGAAGCATGTGTTGGGGCGCAGCATGCTACGGAGGCAGTGCTGGCTTGGCACGGTCCTCCAAAGTGTAAGTGGGTCAGCTGGTGAGGAGATCAGAAGTCTCAATAGTAACGGGGCCCTCGACCAACATTATGCCGGGGAGCACGATCACCCAATAGAGCCAACTGGCCCTGGATTTGCATCGGGCTGGACTGAATGAAAAGCAGCCCTGGAAATATTTTGATGCCATCCCCATGTATTTTATTGTGTTATCAGGCTCCTGTGCCCCAAGGCCATAACTAGAAACCACAGGGCCCTGGTGTGAAAATTGCCCTGGGAACCCCAACTTCATAAGCAACATGTGCCACCTTGCCCCCCCAACAGCTTGTATGAGCCATCTGTTCAACATGTTAGTGCCATCTTTGCCCCCAATCAGTGTGCCATTTTTGTCTCCAAACAACTTGTCTGTGCCTCCTAAGCAGTCTGCCTAGGCTCTCTCTGCCCCTAAAGCAGCTTGCCTGGGCCACCTCTGCCCCTTAATAGCCTGCCTGTGCCATTTTTGCCCCCTAAGCAGACGCCCTGGGCCACCTCTGCCCCTTATGCAGCTTGCCTGTGCCATTCCCGCCCCTAAAGACTTGTATGTTCATTTACTCACCCTTTCACCTCCTGTACCCCCTTACCTCACCTGCAGATTTCACTGGTCCAGGGCCGGCCAAGCAGTCTATTGCAGTCTATATGCGCCCGACGGACGTGTAACGCGGGCCTGCAGGTTCCCACTGTGGCGCCCCGCACGCTCTGTGAGGAAACTCTTTTCCCACCCTAGGAAAGCAAGAATGAGTCGCTGTTACTTATTATTTACTGATGTGACTTTGTGCAGCCATAATGTATTTTATTCACACAACCCCTTTTACAAATGGCTGTTGTATAGGCATAATAATGACTTTTAGGGAAGCCTGTCATACCCTCATACTCAGCACACATTCTGAGCTCCTACAAAAGAGGGGCATCAAGGGACAGCGACGGCAGTACCTCATAAGTGTCCCTGTAGAGTTTTACCTCAACATTGCTGCCCTCTACAGCCTGACTAGCGCAGCGTCTCTTATTTAAGAAAAGGCGAGAGGGAAGGCATTTACGGAACCCGCCTCTTTCAGGCAGTCTCTCTTCCGGTGACGTCAGTGGCCCAGCGCTTAGGAAAGGAGGAAAAATACACAACGCAAGATGGCGACAGCGCACGGCGGGCACTAGAGGGAAGAAGGCGCTGCGGATACACGGTCCACGCAGGGGTTTGCGGCGCTGTGTCCGTCGCGGGGGAGGTAGGCTTGTGGTGGTCTCTGTGTGCACTTCGTGGGGCTTCTGGCTGGTCATAACTCCCACGGGCTTCTTAGAGCGTCTGCACTTGGTACGTTTTGCAGCTTTGTGCCACATTTGGCTAGTGTGAGGGGTCTGGGCGACCCCAGGGCTTCGTGTATACTCAGGTACCTGAGGGCCCAAACTGAATGCCCTGTCAGGGCTTTACCCGTCACTCATACTTTATTATACATAGTATGTAATGTTTGTTTATAGATACATTGTTGTGTTCATTGTATTTGTTATGCACACATGAGTGGGATTGTATGCTTTGTGTAATAGAAAATGTTTAGGGTTACGTGTAAACAAATGACTATTGTTAAGCTTCATGAGTGGTCTTATTGCCATAGCAACCAATAATAGTTCTGCCGCAGTAATTTTACTTCTCTAACTTTGCTCGCAAGTAGTTTTTCATACTCGGAATCTTCATGCCGGCAACCTTCTAAATGCCTCCCGTAATGCGTGCCTTACAAGCAACCTCGTACTCGTATATCTTTAGCATGTCGCCTATTATTCTAGTTGCCTGAAAATACCTGGAATCCCCCTGACTAGGAGTTTCGTTGACACCTGATCCGCAGTAATTTTAATCTGTCGTTTTATGTAACTTTTTGCATTTTTTTATTATTATTACAGAACCACATTGCAGAGCGCTTCTGGAGGTTTTTTTTTTTTTTTTTTTTTTTTTTATAATGGGTCACAGGATTTCTCATTTCCACGCTGAGTGAGCGAGGAGTCGGTGCCACCATGGAGAAGAAACGCAGAAAGAAATGAAAGCCATGCACCCGGGCTAATGGCTGAAATGTGGACTTCTGCGAATCCTTAAAACTACTTTTTTTTCTTTTTCCTTGATCACCGCTGAACGGCGGTGCATTAACCCTGTATGCAGAGACTTAGCCCTATGGATTTGAAACCGTACTTTTCGAACATGAAATTGTCAAGCCTCTGGCTGCAGCTGCTTGTTATTTTACTTTGTATGAAAAAGCACCACAGCACTAAGCCGGCAAATTCATCCCATGAGTCCGAGTATTGTGATGGCTGCTCTCATCTCACACTTAGCGTAGAATTCTCATCTACCGTTGTGGAACATGGTGAGATATTTTAATTGGGCTGCTTCTCAATTCTATCTTTTCTAAGGCTTTCTACCCAATTATTATTTATTATTGTTTTATATAACGCCATCATATTCCGCAGTGACCTCCAAACAGGACATAACAATTTGACTTAAAGAAACCGCTAAGTTGGGGGCCTTCAAATGAGTTTACACCCTAAAGCTCTCTAGATTGTATTACACGAGAGGTAAAGATACACCCCTCTGTGGTTAGGGGGATCATAACCGCATACGTTATGGAGTTACAGAACTGCTAGAGTAATTTATTAGGCTGAGTTATTTTCTACACATAAAATGAACTGATGGAGAATAAAAATAGCATTTATTAGGGGTTTTTTTTTTCTATTCTTCTGTGTAAAGACTTGGGAAGAATTCTGAATGACAAATTAATGTTAGTGCTGTATCTTTGTATACATTAGTAATTAATGCATATTTTAGATCACAGATAGTTATATGGTAAACGTATATGAAATTGGCTATGGGTTACTACTGCATAGTTTTGTAGCTCAGATCTAGGGTTTTTAATCTAATCCTTCAGGCAAAAGGCAGCCGTATAAAAATAGAGCTGAATGCATGAGAAGAGATGGGTAAGGAGGATTTGTCTGGTAGTGATATTTATTATGAAAGGGAAGGGTTATGGGCAACTCGTATGAGAAGCCATTACATACGCATGACAGAATAAGCACAAGACAGGTGAATGCAAACTTTTTTTGTGTGAAAGATACTTTTTTAAGGCTTAAGGTAAATGATTTGGCGCTGGATTGAGGATAAAGTTAGAAATTACATCAAGCCAACAAATGCCTTAGAAAGGCTGCAACACTGACATAAAGATTAGATTAAGGCTGATGAATGTTAATATATTGACCTACGAGCAGACTAGTACTATATAAAATCTTGAGAGATTCGATGTCCAGCAAATACGGACTGCAAGGTTTCATGAGCAGGTGGTGGAGACGGCAGGCGCTTTTGAGTGAGGGAGGGAGACAACACGAAAGGGAAAAATATCCATGGGCGTTCTTCATATGCCCACGCTGTCTATCGGCAAACCTAGCACCGACATGTAGTAGACTGGATAAAAGAGCAAAGTGGGAGGTCAGGGAAAAGACGTTTTGAGATATGTATGATTAGAACCAGGAAAAGGCAGTTCCTAGAAGGTTGCGATGAACTCCTTGGAGTAGAAGGTTGTGTTTTGTGTCGACGGTGACAGAAACATGTAAACTAATTACTAGGACTATGTATAGATAGGGTAGATCCATTGTAAGTGCTCTTTCAATCAATAACTATGCTTTTAGAAGGGACAAAGTTAAGAAAATCTGTTGTAGAATGGAATATAGTGAGTTAGACTAGGAGGATATTATGGGTCTGCTGCAGACTGGTTTGTGTATAGACACCTTACGTAGTAGTTAGTGACTCGGGGAATGCGTGATGTAAGTTTCAGGCAGGGCATCCCAAGGAAAGCTAGATCAGTTGGAAACTTTGTTAATAAACATTTTGGAGCAGATGAACTTTTATCTGTTGTCAATTAGGCATAGCACATCTGCCAAGGCATAAAAAGAGCACGCGAAACGGAAATGATGAGTTGAAGCAGAGGAGCATTCACATGGCTGCCACGCGAGGAGATAATTCATGGATTAGGTGGATATGTTAGAATTTAAACATTAAAGTGATTAGAACTGGGGTTTGGAGAGTTCCTCTTGGCTTAAGAAGACAGTCGGACTATGGCTTGGCTTTGGTGAGGGTTATTGTAGTTCAAAGCATTAATTGATTGTATGAGATGGAGAAAGACAGATTCTAAGTGAGTCGGGAGTTTTGTTTTTTTTTGGATTTGCTTTTTGCCACAATAAGTCTTTTTTTTACAGGTTAGTATCATGTAACAGACTTGTTGATATAATCTCTCTTATTTCAGAGTACATTGTGGCTTTCAAGGGATACTTCACTGCAAAAGCTCGCAGCAAGTTTATATCCAGCGCGCTGAAGAGCCGGGGCATCGAGGATTGGAGGATCGTACCTAGGAATAACCCTGCCAGCGATTACCCTAGTGACTTTGAGCTTATTAAGTTCCGGAGTGAACATCAGGATGGCATACTAACCCTTGAGAACCACCCAAACATCAAGCGTGTCACCCCGCAGAAGCGTGTCGTCCGTTCTCTGAAGTTTGTAGACGGTAAGTGAGAGAAGCCATTTAATAGGGGCTACTAACAACGTTATATGTGTGTCTACATCGATGAAATCCAGCTCACCAGCTTCACTATACGTTAGAAGGCCAACACCAAGATGTTTCTCTAGAAGGAGGATTGAACTGGCCTTGAATAATGCATAGATAAACTGGTGATACTTCTGAAGGGTTTTCTCACAGATGTAACTGTAAAACATTATGTTGTCTTCTCAGTTCTTGCAGGACTGGGCGTTTATAGTGTATAGCAAAGTTGATGACGGGTTTATTGTTGGTTACGTTTCTGGTGTCTTTTGGCCATTTCCTTGTGACAGAGTTTACGATGCTTCCTAAAGGCGGCACGGAAATAAAAAGCTGTTTTTCAAGCTGGTCAAAGTGTTGTAAAACAATTTTTTGCAAAGAAAACCCATCTGTTCTTCTAATTCCGTACCCAGCTGGCAAAAGCAAACATTCCACATCAGGTTCACCCTGCCCACTGGATGCTATGTCTGCCTCCCCCATGCCGTATTGTGCTTCAGTATCGTTCGTTCAAGTTTATTAAGCATGATTGCACTTTTTTAAAGAACCACTGAATTTGGGGAAAAAAACACAATTGTGATTCTGTATCAAGTGGATTTTTTTTTTTTTTTTTTAGAAAAGCAAACTTGCTTTGATTTGGAATCAAGTTTTGCCACAAAGTTTTAATCAATAACATTTTTTTAGAATTTCTATTTTATGATGATTTTTAGAACATAATCTGTATTTCTCAGGTGGGAGGCTATGTACTCACTGCACCTCGTCGGCTCCCTCTGTTCATGCTTAAACGTAAACCTTTTATTCTTCAAGAGATGCACAGACATCGAGTCTGTTTTTAAATGTAAAGTGTACGGTAGGGGACGGGGCAGATTTTGCTAATTTCGTTAAGATTAGGCAGGTAATCGCATGTAGAGCCTCTTTCATTCTTGCGCTCGGACTTGGATTTTAATGACTCACCTTGCTATGCGTGAATAAAATGAAGCAATCCTTTCTTAATAATCAATGCACTTTGCTCTACCTTGAAATGTAGACGGATTCTCTTGTTTATGGGTTTGTAGTACTGCAGCTATCTGCTGTGTTCCTCATAAATCATTAATCTTTTATTTTTAATAAACATATTGATTCAGTTTTATCTGTGTATAATGTTCGAACTATTGGCAACATAGGATCTCACCCGGTGGTGTGCTTATCCCATTGAGTTCTGGAAGGAATGTCTATAGGTTGTGCTGTTTGTACTGTCATAATAGTCTTCTACATGCAACTGTCTGGTACGATCATCGCTTGGTGGTGCTACCTTAAGAAGTTTGTCTGTCTGAACAAGGCCGTCTGTATTCCAATTCCTGGAGTTGACATAATTAAGATATTTCAAGTGTGCGTATTCATGGGAAATTACTCATTCTTTCTCACAACACGGCCCTGTCTTCATTCCTCATATGTTCTTCTCATGTCTTTTGTCAAAGTAGCAGTTGGAGATGGTTCCTTAAGTGCATGAGATATATATATATATATACACACACACACACACACACACACACACACACACACACACTATTCCCACTCTATGTGCTTTTAAACTTTTGTCATAGGGGACAGTACATGTCTGGTTTTGAAATAAAACATGAAAAACACTGAAGTCGATTTAAAAACAGAACTTGGAAAGGGAGCAGAGTATCGGAGAGAGATGTAGAATACATAGTCTATATGCACCATAGCCGTTACGTTAAGCCTTTACAAGTGAACATTACTGCGTGATAAAAATTTGAGGTGGACTTGAGTTTTTCTATGTTGAATAATTGGTTCTTGTTGACGCTGTTTCCAATAATTATCATAAATATTCTTGTACTACCGTAGGAAAGACTGGACCACTGGAACAAACTCCCTATTGCACGTATGATTTGCTTAGTACATAACCCCATAGCTGAATAAATGTGGTGTGAACGTATAGTCTTGGGCAAAAAAGGCAGATGTAATCATACTAATAGTAGAACGTAAGTAGTTCAGTCTTGCATATGTGAGTAGTAAGTAAGTAAAGTAATAATCTATTAAACTACTGAGATCTCGTCGGTAGAGAGGCTGTCCATAAGCTATATTCACGCATCTTTATAACAATATAAAAAGTACTGTTCAATCATATGTGTCTGTAATTCTAGGTCATGTTCTTTGTATGGTGTTTGTGTATTTAAAACTTCCCTTATCTGTTTGTTTTTTCACTAAATGTTTCACACCGGATGACCAACAGGATTTGCAAACATTGCATAAAATGTATCTAGTTTAAAAATACAAAAAGCTTTTGAAAAAGTGTCAATTTAACTGTGACCTACAGAACAAATAGAGCTGAAATGATTAAACAAAATGGATTAGGAGTTTCTGCAATCCCACAGAAACTCTCGAAAATCCTGTGGAAAGCCTTCCCAGAAGAGTGGAAGCCGTTATAGCTGCAAAGGGGGACCAACTACATATTAATGTCTAGAATATGATGTCATCAAAGTCCCTGTTGGTGTAATGGTCAGGTGTCCCAATACTCTTGTCCATAGTGTGTGTGTGTGTGTGTGTGTGTGTGTATATATATATATATATAATTATATTATATTTTATACGCACACATGCTATAAAATTTCAATATATATTGTTCTCAATCAGTAATCTGGGATTTATTGGATGTTACTGCTGTTTCAATATCCACCTACCCCCAGGAACGCTAATATTATTTCCAACAAACAACTTGCAACGTTTTCGGATTTGGTCAATTTACTTAGCGGATTTGGAAGTGTTTAGCCAACCATAATTACTTCATAACCTCTTCATTCTGTACCTAACATTAAAGTCGCATGCATTTTCTTAAACAAATTTGAAAGTCATTTTATTTTGATTTATGATGTTTATACGCTTACAGGCTTTTGTGACGTTCATTTGATTATTATGTGTTGCGATCACACACATAAAAGTGTCAGCCAAATCTGTATCTTATTGTCAAATTCTTCTCATTAAGCAGGTGATCCGCTTGCACCATGCAATGAAACAAAGTGGAGCCAGAAATGGCAATCTTCCCGTCCGCTCCGGAGAACGAGTCTGTCTCTAAGCTCCGGTTTTTGGCATGCAACGGGGAGGCATTCCAGCCGTCGGCTCCTCCGAGCCATCCCACGTCAAGTCGCTCAGACTCTACAAGCTGATGTGTTATGGCAATTGGGATACACAGGTATGTCCTCCTGCTCTACACCTAACATGTCGTTTTCATTTGTTTGTTTGCTTTTTTTATTCATTTTGGTTTTTTTTTGCATTTTTGAGAAAAAAAAATTGATAGAAAACTGAGGATGTCTTAGCTTAAGCTTTGGCTGTCTCTTCCCGCAGGTAGTAACGTGAGAGTTGCAGTTTTTGACACTGGGTTAAGCGAAAAACATCCCCACTTCAAAAATGTTAAGGAAAGAACAAACTGGACCAACGAGAAGACATTGGATGACGGTAAGACGCACCATCTGCGCATAAATAAAAACGATGCAATGTTTTCTGTAGTACTATTACTTTAAAGTTATGGCTTTTATTTTTTCTTATAATTAATGGGTTTATTAAATATGCTAAGAATGTCTAAGTAGTTTTTTTAAGTAATTTTTAATGTCTACTGTTGGATTATCAGGAGTATTTTTTGTGCTATACGCTATTTGTTCATAATATGAACATAAAATACCTACTTCAATATAAGTTCTCCGTTAATTAAAACACAATGTTCTTCCCCTCCTCCTGTTCTCTTCACAATAAAAGCACATATCACGCTGTGCTCCACCTGTGTATGTTAAACATTGTACATTATACATGCTCTGTTTACTCGAGGACTCTCTGTTCAATGTTAATCAGTGCGATTGTTGCTCCTATATTTCTCTTAATTAAAGGTGTCTTATTTTTCTATTAGGTCTGGGCCATGGGACGTTTGTTGCTGGAGTTATAGCCAGCATGAGAGAGTGTCAAGGATTTGCCCCGGACTCCGAGCTTCACATATACAGGGTTTTCACCAATAACCAGGTATATCCAGATATATTGTAAGCGTCTATACCCAGTCTGGCAATCTTTGCGGTTCACCAGAAGTGCTTTGTTGTCTAAACACTCTGGTTTTCGTTCTCCGAAACACTTCTGTATGAGCCTTTTCTGCCCGTTTCCAGTTCTGGGCTACCTTTTCCTTATTCTTAATAATAAAAAAAAACTTGAGTGCTTCTCTTAAACTTGAGGTAGATTTGATTTCAATCACAATTTAAATCATGATTTTTAAATGTAAAGACCCATTCTTGCTGCTATTTATAATCTTTAATCTTTGCACCCAAATGATTCCATAATTAGAATAATAACCGGTCAGATTAGTAAAGCAGCTCTATCTGAGATTATTTTAGTTTAATAAATCTCTCATTTTTAATTTAACTAAAACAATAACCTCATGTATAACAAAACTATTCGTATCTTGGATTACACGTTTAGAAATCTAATGTATTTTTACCAGAAAGCTGTCCAAAAGCATTTCATTAAAATGATTTTCATATAAATCAAAAGAATCCGATTTCAATTAAAAATCATTGATTTTAATCCGGAGCTTTGTCCTGGGTTTATATTAATTTGCACTAATGTGATACCAGTTTGAAACGTATTATTTCCTTGCACTTTGCCGAGAATTGTTTGAAGGTTTTATATTATTTTTAGAATGTGGTCTATACACATCTCATTATAATTAAATCACAATATTTTTTTTCTTCAATAAAATAAAACTGTATTAAAGAGTAAGTGGCCCTGGCGTTGTCACCTAAAATGCACAAGCCTCATTTACGTTTAAAATCCTAATTAACCCAGAGCCTGCTTTTTTAAAACTTTTACCATGGCAGATAATGTATTTTTCCCGCTTTTCACGTGGTTTCCTAATTTGCTGCGCCAGAAATATGTATTTTATGTATTGTTGGGTTCAGACAGGAGAACAAATATTGTAATCCTGCTCAGGAAACGCACATTACGTTCTTTGTTTTATTTTGTCTACCTGCCCATGTATTCGCTTCGGTTCCATGTATGTATTGTGTTTCTGTTTGACACCTTGCCATGTTACCTATTCATTAGGGCTACAACTGGGTAACACCCAGTGGGCGAGAAGGTTTTGGCAAGAGCTGTTTTTAAGCCTTATTTTAATATCTAGAAATATTTTCCACTTAACCTTCTATAAAATAAATGGCTAGCCCAGTTTGATCATGGATGTGCCCACCATATTAAAGGCCATGTAAGTGCCCTGGATTTACCCGTTTCTCCCCCTAACTCCAGGTATCCTACACATCATGGTTTTTGGATGCCTTTAACTATGCTATCCTTAAGAAGATTGACGTGCTGAACCTGAGCATTGGGGGACCAGATTTCATGGACCATCCTTTTGTCGACAAGGTTTGTGGATTTTAGCCTTATTGTGTATTCTAGATCACACAGCTATGTGTATACAGTCGTTCTTAGCAAGCATCGGGTCGGCCACCACATACTTAGTAGAAACTCCTTATTTGTCATCCATAGGTTTGGGAGCTGACTGCCAACAACGTCATCATGGTTTCTGCCATAGGGAACGATGGACCACTGTATGGGTAAGAACAAAGTCCCTGATTGTAGAAATCCTTAGTTTGACATTTTCAAGCACGAAGGAGGCTCTGGGCACGGATGGAATCTCTCCCACGTTTTAGTGGACAAAGATGTATATTTTTAACTATTGTTACTTGGAATGCTCGGCGTATATCATGAAATGCTCTTGGCTGTTCTGTGTACTCAGAACATAATGTGTATATGACATAATAGTTTTTCTGGTAAAGCAGTTCCCTCACCCTGCCCCAGTTTTGCCATAATTTAGAAAGTTTACTGTCGCAATTAACATGTTCAATCATGTTTTTAATTACTACAACCAAACTCCTTGCTGTATTAAGAAATTACTTCAGCTATGTAAGTAAAATGTCTTCATTTATTATGTTAGGGATGGTAGTGTTTTTGCTCTTTAATAGAACAGCTAACATTTCTATGTAACAGTACGACACTCTAAACATACCCCCCTCCAACATATGTTATTTTCTTAATCAGGACTCTCAACAATCCTGCTGACCAAATGGATGTCATCGGAGTTGGCGGCATTGACTTTGAAGACAACATAGCTCGCTTCTCATCGCGGGGCATGACCACTTGGGTGAGGCTCCATGCACTCGTCATAGTATAGTAACTGATTTAAAGAAGAATAAGAAAACTGCTCAATGTCAATAGAAGAAACTTTATTTAAAGGCGATTAATGCATCGTGTGATATCGAGGCGGGAATGACGGCTCTGATTTCCCTTTAGGAACTGCCTGCCGGATATGGAAGAATGAAGCCAGACATTGTCACTTATGGTTCCGGGGTGCGAGGATCTGGCGTGAAGGGCGGGTGTCGATCCCTGTCGGGCACGAGTGTGGCATCTCCTGTTGTGGCTGGAGCCGTCACGCTGCTTGTCAGGTGAGGATGAATTTTATAGATTGCTAACTATGTATCATCGGTGGTTACGATAGGCAGGTAAAGTGTCAATGATGTGTAGAAATAACTGGATTGTATAATTCTACTATGCATTTTACATAGCCTGTAATGTTCAGCGTTCTCTTATTTCATGGTCCTGTTTTTTTTTTTATTGGTTCAAACTAATTGATATTAAACTTGCTTGTTTTTTCAGCACTGTTCAGAAGCGTGAAATGGTGAATCCAGCCAGCATGAAGCAGGCGCTCATTGCCTCCGCACGGAGACTTCCCGGAGTCAACATGTTTGAGCAAGGCCATGGCAAGCTGGACCTTCTGCGAGCCTATCAGATACTGAACAGTTACAAACCCCAAGCCAGGTACTTTTAATACTTTGCAGACCTTTTCTAACTCTCCTTTTGTCATCACCTATGCTGATTACAGGTGTACATTTATCCATCAGTAGAAAGTAAACACCACATAAACCACGCATATATGTCTCCTTCCCTGGTTCCTTCTGTTTCTCACTGTGCAGCCAGCATGGACCTGAATTCAGTGCTTTACTTTGTCAAACTGTTGGATGCAATGAAGCATTTTGGTCAAACCTCCATTCTGTTTGTTGACATTGTTTCCACGTTACTTCGATTCCAGTTTGAGTCCCAGCTACGTGGACCTGACCGAATGCCCATACATGTGGCCGTACTGCTCTCAGCCTATTTACTACGGAGGGATGCCCACTATCGTAAACATCACCATTCTAAATGGCATGGGGGTGACTGGGAGGATTGTTGACAAGGTGAGGCCAAAGATGGAAAAGACCACTGTAAAGTTGTGATTTATAGTGGTATATTGCAATGTTTTGCAACTTAATCTCTTCTCTAAAACTGCATTGAACCTCCTTGTGTGTACACTGTTAATCTAAAGCTTGATGAAATGTAATCTAACCAATGTTTCTCACATTTTCTACAGCCTGACTGGCAGCCATACCTACCCCACAACGGAGACAACATTGAGGTGGCCTTCTCATACTCCTCAGTGCTGTGGCCATGGTCTGGTTATCTAGCCATTTCCATCTCTGTGGCCAAGAAAGCAGCTTCATGGGAGGGTATTGCTCAAGGTCACGTGATGATTACCATCGCATCTCCAGATGACAATGAGGTCTGTGCTTGTTTTATTCAAATGATTTTGGGTTTCTGATGTCTTTTGAACTTTTGTAGGTTTTGCAGTGTATCTTTGTCAACGTGCATTAATCCAGCTAACTTTGGTCTGGTTGCACTAGTGTCTGCTGTTTTTATGCTGCTTTAATTTTTCAATTTTCAATTTTTCTTATGTGTAATGTCTGGATATTTTGAAACGTTGGTTTCGGTGTATGTTCCTACGGTGCTGTCTGTGAATCTGCTGTACATTACTTCTTTTTCTCCCGCTAAAACAGCGTGCCCTGCAGAACCCATGTACGCATTTATTTGATTTCTCAGGTTTTAGGTTAAATTTTTCATTTTGGATAAATGGCAGTAAATGCTGTAAAACGACCAGCACGTGTCAGTGCGGAGTTAGATCAGGGGTTACCCCTCCACGTGTTTCTTCTTTGGTGCATTTTATGCAGTGACCTTTTTATCCATTTTCCCACCTATGTAAGACGTGTTGTCTGTCTGACATTAATGTGCTGGATACACAGTTTTAATTAAAATATAAATCCGTCCCAGTAATCTGTAACATCACAGAGAAACGTTAATAATGTGTCATTATAGCCTAATACGTGTCTTGAGGATTGGATCCTACTGAGGCTGACGTACCCTATTCTCTTAATGCAGCTAAAAAATGGGGCAGAGCAGTTCTCTACCATCAAACTGCCAATTAAAGTAAAGATCATTCCCACACCACCTCGCAGCAAGAGGGTCCTGTGGGATCAGTACCACAACCTGAGGTACCCACCGGGCTACTTCCCACGAGACAATCTGAGGATGAAGAATGACCCACTGGATTGGTGAGAAGATACTCATTGTCTCCCGCTCTGCCTAAATTAAGTCAATCTGTATATCGCAAAGGTGCTAGGAAGCCAATGAATACCTTTTTTACTTGTCACCCAAACAGGAACGGTGACCACATTCATACAAATTTCCGTGATATGTACCAGCACTTGAGGAGCATGGGCTACTTTGTGGAGGTGCTGGGCTCCCCATTCACGTGCTTTGATGCCAGTCAGTACGGTAAGGTTATATACAAGTTTTCAGCTTCAGCTCATAGAATCAAGCTCTTAAGAGTAGCGGAGGTGCTTTAGGGCATGATTAATAGTCCCTGCTGTTGCTTTTAGGCACTCTCCTACTGGTTGATAGCGAAGAAGAGTTTTTCCCAGAGGAGATTTCCAAACTTCACAGAGATGTGAGTAACGGACTCTCGTTGGTCGTATTTAGTGACTGGTACAACACGTCGGTAATGAGGAAGGTCAAATTCTACGACGAAAACACCAGGTCAGTACAATTGTCGCTGTGAATCTATTTCCCCAAGTTGCCTATTACCATGCCTGCACCTACCGCCTTGTATCATGCGAATGGTCCGATGTTAAGGTGCGTGTGTGTCGGCTTGTGTGTGTTTCCATTTGAATCTTGCAATGATGTATGCCAATGTGTGTATTTGACTATGTTTTGGCTTTTACAGGCAGTGGTGGATGCCCGACACCGGAGGTTCTAACATCCCAGCATTGAATGATCTGCTGTCGGTCTGGAATATGGCCTTTAGCGATGGGATCTACGAAGGGGATTTCTCCATGCTTAATCATGACAGTAAGTAGTTAATACAGTAAAGAGAAATGTATCTCCAAAAAACTTCAATCTAATGGGCTTCGTCTGATAAAAATCATTGTTTCAGTGTACTATGCCTCAGGCTGCAGCATCGCAAAGTTTCCAGAAGATGGCGCAGTTATTTCACAAACACTAAAGGACCAAGGTATTTATAACTACTAGTTATTATTATTATTATTTATTGTTTTATATAGTGCCATCAAACTCAGTAGACAGGACATAACACGTAGTATATAACATAACAATTTGACTTACAGAAACGGGACGGGGGGGGGCCTGCTCAAACGAGCTTACAGTCTAGAAGGATTCCCTCTTTGTTTTACCTTGACCATCTATTAATTATTTTTATCGCCTGTATCTCTCCCCATATTTTAGTAGTTATTTGTGTGCCAGCTTTACTTATTGTATTGCATTGATTCCTTCTTTCTCTTCTTCCTTTGCTGCGCCCCAGGGCTTGAAGTTTTAAAGCAAGATACCACAATGGTGGAGAATGTTCCTGTGCTAGGACTCTATCAGACCCCCTCTGAAAATGGGGGCAGAATAATCTTGTATGGGGACTCTAATTGCTTGGATGACAGCCATCGCCAGAAAGGTACTTCCACTCGCTGCTGATGGGCATTCCCTGGCGACATCCTTTGTTCCTGGAGTAGTGGGTGGAGAATCTCTGCTAGCGTTCTACTTGTAAGGTGGATGGATTCAAACTAGGAAACTAAGATATTGCAACCATCCACTATACAATATTCTTAATGGGTCTTCTTAACTCTTTCCTTGCTGGATCCTCACTGTTTGGAAGGCACTGTGATCTCTGTCCTGCTTTTATAATTTGGGTCCATAATATTCTGGGATGACACAACGCATGGCCGTGACCAGCTGCTTGCAATTAGCCGCAGCACCTGGCGCTCTCAGCTAGCCCAGGTGCTGACCTTCATTACGCGGCTGCTATGGAAAGGTCAGCACATGGCAGGTGTCTCGATAAACATGCCTTGGCTGGTTTTACGTATTATGTGTTGTGCCAGCCGGGGCAACTAGTCTAATTTATCTCAAGATTTATTTTTTATCTGATATTTGATCTGCATGCATGTGTTACTTACTGCACTGGCGTGTGGGATGTATGTGTACACGCAAAGAGGTTTTTATGCTTTTTTTTTCTTTTTTTTTTTTTTATAACCCCCCCCAGCAGGGTAACACTTGTTTCCATTTCCTGTTTGTAACCACATGCTTGTGACTTTTGTTAACCTTGTTGTGTTATTTTGTCTATTAAAAACACACAATATCTGATTTGCAGATTGCTTCTGGTTGCTGGATTCCTTGCTGCAATATACATCCTATGGAGTGATGCCGGCAAGCCTCAGTCACTCTGAAAACCGGCAGAAGCCACCGTCAGGAATAGGTGTCATCGCCCCTGAGAGGATGGAAGGTAATTGCTTTTTGCGATCATTGAAACTGTGTTGACTGTAGTAAAATTATATGTAAGTAGTGGATAATGGGAACAACCTCCCAGCAGAAGTGGTAGAAGCTAATACAATGAGGGAATTTAAACAAGCATGGGATATGGCTTGAATCTGAGACAAGACCAAGGACCTGATCATGGTTTGGGTGCTCGCCTGCCATCAAATTCTACAGTTATTTAAGTGAGGATGTGGTATGGACAGGCATGGCTTCAATTGATGAGACTTTCTCCTAGGTTTGGCGGGAGGACAAATGGGTACCGTAAATGGTTAATAAACGTTTGTGGCAGCTGGTTGCTTAATTTTACGCCTGATTTAAGGCACCTGTGGAGAGGAATAAAGAGAGTTAACCTCTTAAGGCCATTAATGACAATGCATTATGAGCCTGTACATGAAGGGGTTAAGCCACTACACTTGGAATTTGCATAAATAGCTCTTTTAATTTAATCTCAAACTTCATAAAAATCGAGATAATGACAGATTAAAAAATATCACCTTGTACAAAACTGCTGCTTTGCTCCCCCATCCGAACAGCACGCAGTCAGGAAGATGATGGATTTAAGGACAAATTTTAGAATTAATTGATCCGTAGAAAGGACTTGCTCCTGTACAGGAAAAAATGATTGTCTCCTGTTAATCTCCATTTGGCCCTCACATTCTGTTACTGATGTGGTTGTGCTGCGTGTGCGTTTCTTGCACACCTAAGCAAAGTGCAGTCTATGCTTATTTGCTGTGAAATTGGAGGCTCTAATTTGTCTAATGTGCCATGAGTGTGTGAAATGTCAACAGTTTTTTAAAAAAAAGATTAAACTTGAGATCAGACCAGCTCCAGGTCCTGCATGTACCTGCTAATTGTCTGCTCGTGCCGCCTGTAACTGGTACAGGGATATCTCCGTATTTCTTCATGCAAACGATGTTACGAAGGACCATTTTGTGGTCTTTAATTTTTTTATTTTTTTTCAGGAAACCATTTACACAGATATTCCAAGGTTTTGGAGGCTCATCTTGGAGACCCAAAACCACGACCATTGCCGGCCTGTCCACACCTCTCATGGGCCAAACCAATTCCCCTCAATGAAACTGCTCCCAGGTGTGTATCATTGCAATAAACAGTGTTCCCTGTCCCCAAATCTCAGAGAAGATAAACATTCTAGTATTCCGTGGCTCCTCTAATGAATATAGTGGGTTCTGACCATGAGCATCCTGGGCATTTATGCAGACATCAAGAAGCTGAACCATGAAGGGAGTTTTGTTGATTAGAGTGTGAAGAAGAAATGTGATCACTTTAACTAAAATGCTACGGTGGGGTAATTTTAATCAGGCACTCAGGGACAAAATGGGAGATACAATTGAGCTACTTGATGACAGATATACCATTGAGTTGTAAAATGCTACTTTAACATAACTGTTCACCTACAACACGCTTGGCTTCTTGGACTGCCCTTCCTTTTCTTGCTAACAAAGTCACCAAGTTTTATATACTTTACAGGACGGTATGGTTATTCTTATAGCTCCTACTCCTCTGATTTGAGTATATTTTTGAATCCATGGTTTGGAAGGCGTAAAGCATGCTATATCTTTTAAATAGTATGCTTTACTACTGACTAGAACGATTGTATGTTACCGGTAGAATCGAGTCCGGTATTTAATTCTTTTTTTATTTTGGACAGTAACCTGTGGAAGCACCAGAAGCTGCTGTCAATAGACCTGGAAAAGGTGGCTCTGCCTAACTTTCAGCAGAACCGGCCACAAGTGAGACCCCTGTCCCCGGGTGAGAGCGGAGCGTGGGACATTCCTGGAGGTTGGTCAATTGTTATGTGTTAGGAAAATCATTTCTTCCAGTCGGCCCGTTCAAACATCAAAGAAACATATTATGAGTTTTAGGAGAACTTTGATCTTGAAGAAAAGCAAGAAATGGCTTTCAGATAAAATGTAGTTGGATAGATCAAGTTGAAAGAGTCATGGCATGAGATTGGTTACTTTGCCTCTGAGGGTCACAGGTTATTTCACTGCTGAATTTAGCACTTTTGTACTTAAGGCAGTTTTAGAACTATATTTCCTAGTAGTGCTGAATAGATATATGCTTCATAGAAATAGTTGTTTAATCGTGTCAAATTTTGTATAATGTATAATTTTTCAGGGAATACCTAATGGGCACATGACACAAAAGCCGGCACTAATAGGCGGATAAGTCTTCTTAAAAGCTTCTGAATTGTTGTCAAGCGATTAATCCTTCAGAGGAAACTATAAAATGAATGACTTTCTCAACATGCCAGAGAATGCAGTTAATGTTTGAGAACAGCATGTTTTGCATAACTTTTGAGCATTTAGGATAAGTAAACATCCCCCTTATAGAGTCATCAGTATAGTATTTATGGATCATGAGTCAGTTTTCCTATCTCTGTAGTGTTGACCTCCGTTAAAAATCACACTCTGCGTGTTCTTGCATGCCCTCCCCTCCACAGGGATTATGCCTGGCCGTTATAACCAGGATGTTGGCCAGACTATTCCGGTCTTTGCATTTCTTGGTGCTATGGTGGTCCTGGCCTTCTTCGTGGTGCAAATCAACAAGGCCAAGAGCAAGCCAAAGAGAAGAAAACCACGAGTCAAGCGACCTCCGCTCCTCCAACAGTTTCACCAACCAAAGACCCCGTCTGTCTGAACAGAGCTGGGATCTGGACATGTACCTTTATATAGGAGCTGTGATCTGACCAGGGGCCACATTATAGCTCCATCACAGGGTTCCAAGGATATACGTTTTTAATGAACTTTCCTGCATGGGATGATAATCGATCTTTAGCTGACCAAACGTATTTGGTAGGAATCGCGCCTTTTTATATTTATTATGTAAAACAAAACAAAAAAAAGCCCTTGAAAGACTTGGCTCTACCAAAAAGGGACCTCGGGTGATATGCAATATAATAGGAGGGCATGTGCAAGAGCACACCAAAGCAGACCAGACATAGGAACCTTTGGAAAAGGGTTTTCACTCAGATCGTTGACTTTTATTTTTATAAATATCTCTGGAAGTTTTCTAATTTTTGGTCATTACTTCACCGTTATCGGTGGAAAGCGTTTTCAATAAATAAGCATCGTCTAATGAAGCACAACGTATTGAATTACTGATCTTAATCTTGGTTCGTATAACATATTTAAAAAAAAATATATATATATCGTCTCCTGAAGAAGTACGTGGAAGCTCAGCAATCCTTGGTGTTCTCGTAATGGAAGCAGAATTTAGGAGGGAATAGTATTAAAGTAGTAGTGAAGTAGTATTAAATAACCGTCCGTAGGGGAGGAGACGTATGGATTGCAGAATTGGGGCTTTTAACAAAAAAAAAAAAAGTTAATGTACAATGACTTGTCCGAAGTTACATATAATCTTAACAACTTCAACCAAAAAGTCTCTCCTCTGCTGCCTGACTGTAGTGAGATCTGAATTCCATTACGCCCTCCCTCCCCATATCTAATCCATTTTGGAATAAATACTGTGTGAAAATATGTCTATCCCCGGAGCTGTGTGGGAACCTCCCCCACTCCGCATCCACAAGTGGATGAAATTCTTTGTAGGAGGAGGTCAGTTGACCCGACACATGACCTGTCCGGCTGGATTCTTCCCAGACAAGCAAGTACTCCCTCTGCCTGGCACCCGCTGGATCGCAAATATGAGCTTGTGCGGTGTGCCTGACCCAGCGGGAGCCCGTTTCCTATCTGAGTTGGCTTTGCTCCACAACTCTCTGGAATCATAAGGGTTTTATAAGCCATGCATTGTAAAATATTCTCCTACGTTCTTTTTTTCACATCTTGCTCTACGTTTTTCCCAAATAGTCCTTAAGTGCCCCCAAACGGCACGTGGGTTG
Source organism: Spea bombifrons (assembly GCF_027358695.1). Taxonomy (NCBI): domain Eukaryota; kingdom Metazoa; phylum Chordata; class Amphibia; order Anura; family Pelobatidae; genus Spea; species Spea bombifrons. Next base: position 33,386,045 of record NC_071096.1, read on the forward strand.
TGTTGTCCGTTATGTATCCACAAATGGATCAAGCTGGTGACCGCCTATGCTCCTGGTATAATACTGCTGGTTCTCTTGTGGACACATTTTGTTCTTTGTCCTAAAAAAGTAATAAACTAAAACAGAGATGCAATTAGAATTATGGGCTTTTTAAAAAAGTCCTCTCGACACCAGAATTTATGAAGGCTGATGTATGGAACCAAAGTTCTCAGTTCCTTTGACTGATTTATGAACATCAGTCCTTTTCTGCTTCAATTGATTGTGTGTGTATTGCCTCGCGTGCGCAGATGAATCTGTTTTTGTGATTTTGTGACCCCCCAAAGTCTGTTTAAGCGGGTTCATGAATGTCCACGTTGAGAAGTTCTTGGTAACTTGACAGTACTGGTTTACAAGGAAACCTCCTATGAGCAAATGTAGATGAACATCTAGTTCTTCCCATGCTTGTGTGAAATAAATAACACTTTGTTTTTTTTCAATAATAGCAAATACTTTACAACACATTTAGAAATACAAACCAGAGGGCATAAGAGCTGGAGATAAGTATTTGCTCCCCGAGAAACGTATTTCTTTCTGTGGTCTATTGATAAAGTTTCGTTGTGTGTCAAGTTGGCTGAAGCTACGCATATTTGTCCACCGGCGTCAACGCAACTGCTGACTTGACCACAGTTTGCGTTAACTCGATAAAGGTTGTGATAAAGGTATTGGAAGTCATTACTTCCATGTAAGTTTTACAAGTTGGTAGCTTAACAAAACCGTAACACCAATGTCTTTGCAACTCAACGGAATGACTTGGCAATCAACTCAACGGTTTGTGAGGCGAACTTGTTCTGCAGTAACGCAAAGCTTGGACTTTAGTGAATAGACCTACTCGTGTTATTAAAAGCTTTGGTTACATTTAGGCAATGAAGATGGCTGAATACGGAGAATACAGCCGGTCTCCTCTTGATCCAAACAACTGGATTCTATATCTAGAAGTATTGTGCATAAAAACCCAATTTCTATGTAATATCAAATAGATGCCTAACAGATTTGAAGAACCAACTCTGGTCTTCCAGGGGATAACTTGCAGGGTCCCCCACTGCTCCAGAGCATTCAAATACCCGATATAATACCCCGCCAAATGCCTGCTTGTGTTTCCACTAACGATCAGCCTGATATCCTGGGATTTTTTTTTTTAATCAAAGGTCCGGCGGGATTTCACACACTTATCTGTTGGCAGGATTTTTACAACCCAATGGCCAATTATTTTAAAATCGTACAAGCCAATTATTTTGGAATTCCTTTGAGCAGAGCTAATGAGGAGCCGGGCACTTAAAATGGCTGCCCACACCTTCACGCCGAGACGGTAATCGAGGCGACAGCAGCAATTAGTCCTTTGTAATTCCTTAAAGCGGCTGAATTAAGTCTCTTTATCCTCTCTAATGTGGTCAGAAGGTTGCCTTTTTAGAAAAGATACCCCTGTCTATTACTATCAAGGGAATGGGTTAACCCAGAGCGAGCAGCAGTATTCCCCGGACTACAATGCTCAGCATCCTGAGAGCTGTAGTCTTAACAAACATTCTCGTACAACCATTTACAGAAGGTTTCCCTGGAGGGGCAAAGCTGAGATCAAAGGAATAAATCTGCTCCTGGATTTGTATCGCAAACACTTCAAAGCAGGTCTAATATATAAAAGGGGCACCATTTAAAAAATATACAATTCGTGTATAAAAACAGATTTTTTGGCAAAGTCTAAAAACTGGTCTTATCCCCATAGCAACCGATAGAATGTCCCCGTAGACTGAGACATTTAAGTGTTTGCTATGACAATAAGACCCCTCTTTGGACTTTTTTGCCTGAAGCACCTTGTTATACGTAACTCCTCGTATTATGTATTCTAATGCCTGGCGGAGGTAAGATGGAATAAGACTTCTGCAGGAAAACGAAAACTTCTATCCAGAGGGGGGCAAACAATGATCGAGACTGCTTCTGTGACTTTGTGCTTCGGTGTGAATGCCGCCTTGGTGAGCATGGCATTAGTGCGTTAAGTGATCGCATTGAAAAGTAAAAATCAGCATATGTGAGAAATCTAAATTTACGGATTTAATATTAGGACTGGGATATTACTGTATTGTAAGTGATAACTGTTTCAATTAGTGTAGCAACCATGTACTATAATGTGTGAGCTGTATGTTTTTATTATATATGTATGTGATTATGGTGCAAAGTTTGGAAAGTGATCTTATTACTTGAGCAACCAATGGAATGCTCCAATCAGCAGGAACTTTCCATTGGTTGCTATGGTGATAGGGCCGCTTTCAAAACCGCATAAGCATCCATTTTTATATATACATTAGCCATTAGTTGGGAGAATGCAAACCCTATGTAAATCACAGTTTGTATGGCCCAAGTAGACCGCCATCGGCTATAAGAACCCATAATCTCCGAGCTATGGCTTCCCACCCATATGTAAAGTTAAACGTGCCTTCCCACCGGCTCTTTATCACGTAGTAGCTGAAATGTCCGCTCTGTTCTCGTGTACACTCGATTCAGGTGTTGTAAGGAGATGATTACTGATGGAAGGTCCGACCCGATACCGCCACTGACGTGTTACTTTATGAAATCATCATAGTCTATGATACAGTTAATAGTTAAAATAGGCTCGGGGTGAGCTCATTTATAAGATTCCTAGAAAAGAAAACTTCATGTAAAAAATGTCTGTTTGCAGAGATGTTCGTGGCAAGTGTGTGTGTGTTTAACCCTAAAATATTGCACACACTTGTGAGATGGCTTATCCTGTACTGTGGAATCTCGCTAATTAATCTAGTGTCCCCTACTGATCACTCATCGCACGAGAAGCTGACAGTCGGATCTACCTGATTGGAGGATTGAAACCCCCCACCTCCCTCCGCCTTCACTTTTAATTTTAGGAAGTTTTAAATATTTTTTTTCCTTCGCTGAGCCAGCCAGCAGCACGGGGGTTAACATTGCCATCCAATAACAAAAAGGCCCTGCCGGGCTCTGTACAACGTGCCTTCAGAGAGAAGTTTTGGCTTCTGCGTGTGATCTCCCTGTGCCGGAGCTGAGAGGGCATCCACGATGGAGGAGTTGGCTAAAGGAAGCATCAGCCTGCTGGCCAAGCCTGGCGCAGAATGCGAGAGCCCTAATTTATCGTCTGTGGGCGCCGTCTTCATCATGCTGAAGTCTGCGTTGGGAGCTGGGCTCCTGAACTTTCCTTGGGCATTTAACAAAGCCGGTGGCACGCATATAGCCGTCACGGTGGAGATGGTAAGTTGGCATTTATACACCTGTCCATGTGTTATCGCTGAAACGCCTAATATCTCCTTTAAATGGTGACTGCGCAGGTTATCCTGCGATGTGTAGGTGTCCTCGTTTTAAATTATAGATATGTAGTCTTATGCGAAATGAAAAATCTATGTTTGTATTTAGTCCATGAGATGTGCTGGAAACTGGGCAGAAATTTAGTCATTTCAACTTTAAGCAGTTGGTTAGATAGAGATTATTAAAGTAATCTAAATGCCACATGTTCATACAATTATTATTATATTTTTATATAGCACCATCATATTCCACAGCGCTGCACAATGGGTAACAATTTCTTAACACGGGTTAAGGTATCAACTGACCTAAATCGCTGTAAAACAAACCTTTTTTACTTAATTATCAGTAATGATTAGTTATCCCTTAACTCGTATTAGTACTTTTTTTAAGGAATTGTTAAGGTGACCACAGGTTAGCCAAATGAAACGATAATGAATGCTTTTAGCACAAACTCAGTTATTCTCATCTAAGGAAACCCGGAAAAGGCTTTGTAAATATTTTATAAAGAACCCCGCTTGTCTAACTTTCTGACATTCGTTAACGTTTGGTGACGACTCCTTGGAAAAGGTGTTAACGTTTATCTGTGCCGATTGTATTTTTATGGCTTCACTGTCCCGGAGTCGTCCTATTGTTTTTTGCCGCCAGATGCCCATCGCAGAACGCATGAGTCTCTCTAGCTGCCGCACGCGTTCCCAATTCCATCTCAATCACGATTTTCCAAAGCTTTGCATTCATAGCCGCGTTTTCTCCAGAGATCGGAAATACAAATGTTTTTTTGAAAACTGATGAATGCGCTGTAGATGACTCAGATTGTGAACCAGGTGCAGGGTTTGAAGAATGATCAAATCCCCGTACAAACCATTTTCACATTCAGCTGATGGCAATGTTAATAGGACCTCATCTTAGTTTTTTTTTTCTTCTCATTGTCAGGATCATTTTTTTATTTTTTAAATGTATTTTCAGGGTATTAAAATCAGATAAATCTTCCACGTGTACCGATCATTCATCCACATTCGTCGCATTGTTTGTTGATGTTCATGGTTTCCTCCATCTCTCCTTTCTTGTCAGTGTTCCCTCATCTTCCTGATCAGCGGCCTGGTGATTTTGGGATACGTCTCGTCTTTGACCAACCAGACCACCTACCAGGGGGTGGTAAGAGCCGTGTGTGGCCCGGCCATCGGAAAGCTCTGCGGAATGTGCTTCATACTTAACGTTTTCATGATCTCTGTGGCGTTTCTGCGAGTGGTGGAGGACCAGTTGGAGAAACGTGAGATACCTAAAAAAAAAAAAAAAAAATATTTTGGTTTACAGTCCTACCCCTTGTTAAAATGTTAATAAATAAAGCGGTCTATTAGATTTGCCTTGAAGCTTTTGGAAGGTGGGATATTTAAATTAAATAAGATTACAGACGGTTGTTATCACTGTAACGTAACAGCTAGGGCCTAAAGAATGATCATATTAGGTTTTTTCTGCATGAAATTATCTTCAAAATTAGTTTTGATTTAACGTAAAAGATGCCAAATAATTGTCACTTATAATGTTGTTTTTATAATGGAAATTTCATAGTTATTATTTAAAAATGCTTGCCTCGTTTCAGAGGAGAAATATTCAAACGATAGGCAATAGTTGAAAACTGGAAGGTCTGAGGTTTAGATGTAAAGTAAGGAAGTTTTATAGAGGTGGCGGACTTTAATCAATCCCTGGTCTTCACGCCTCATCTCTACATCAAGAAAAATGGCCAGACTAGACAAGCAGAAAGGGTCTTAACTGTTGTCAAATGTTATGCTTTTATGTAATTTAGCTTTACCTGCTTCTATATATCTCAAAAAATCAAATCTTCGATGTTACTTTTTTTAACTAGTTTGTGTAAAGCAGACTGATCGCTTTCTATCAAGAGAGAGAGTGTGATTTATCCACATTATCTACAAAAATATTTTTGTTAATTTAAAAAAAACAAACATTTACTGTAAGATGATAGTTATATCTGTTCTTATAGACAGATTTAAGTTTGGGCTTATCGTCTTTTTTCCCCCCAAAATTCTTGGCAGTATGTGAGTCTGGGAACGTGAATGAGACCATTCATGTAATGAGCAACATGCCTCAACCATGGTACATGGACCAGCGCTTCATCATGACCCTCCTCTGCCTGGTGGTCATCCTCCCTCTTTCCATACCCAAGGAGATCGGTTTTCAGAAATATACAAGGTAATGTGGATGGAGGGGAGAACATGAAAAGTTGGTATCTGTTGAGGTCATTAATAAGGCTTCTGTAGGGAATCTACGCTGTCATTGTTTTCATAGACTGTAATCCCTGTGGAAGTCCCCAGAAACTCGGCAGTGTCTGATAAGTTTGCAATATTACGTCTGCTATGTTATCCTTACCTTGGTCTCTTAACTCCGAAGCAAAAACATGCTGAGCAGAGACCAAGCTGAAATTACAAGCAAAGATCACCCTCCTAGAGTTCCTAACCATATTGATCATCTCCCAGCGAGAGGTCCATGTATTCTAGATGTATTTATTGTTTAGACTAACTACCGTGTTTGGTTACCCACTAGACTCGCCTATCATTGGGTGCCAGTCTCCACCCTCGCAGTCCCACTAGTGCATCGTCTGCCATATAAGCCCCATCACTAATAACCTAAAACAACCTGTAACTTAGCCTGAAACAATTTATCAAAACAGAAGCTATGCAAGCATATCCAAATATTTACCGAAGCTGTACTTGACAGATGAGGTGATGAGTTTCATCTCACTGACTTCATTATACTTTATTAAAACCAAACCCCCCAGAGCTGCTTCTGCAGAAGTGCGTGGGTCATTGTGATGACATTGAAGAAGTCCTGCTGCTTTAACTCTTTACTTTACAGGGTCAGCAAAGTCTGAAATCATTACTCTGTTAGTGAATAAACCCCCTAGCCTCGATGAGGTTGACCAGATTGCGTCTGCTCAAGGAAGATCAACCACATGTACTCATAGCTTATTGTCTAAACACTATATAATTTAAACCTGTGTACCCATACCTGGGTCTGGGGGGGTTTGCTCCAATCTCAGGGTCACTCGGTCTAGAGCTGACCCAGTTGGTGCCTTTGCTACTAGTATGTTATGGGTGATATCCCTGCTTGAATGCAGGTAACTCAATAAAGTGTATCTTTAAATGATGACAAGTCAAGGTTTCTATGGGGCCCTGTATCAGACCCTTTAGGGTAACATATTTGCTATGTAGAGTCTTCAGGATGGGCTGTTAGTGGGTTAATATTTTTAGAGTCTCTGGGGCTGCTCATTTAGAGATTATACCCTTTTCCTCTCATTTTTTATTTGTACTAAACACCTTAGGCTTTCGTTTATTTTTGTTACCCATGTTTGTATTTAAGCATAAGCGTGTATGTATGTTCTCCGGTTTAAAGTTTGTTCTCAGTCTATAATGATTTAGATATTTTTATCCCTGCAACCTGTCGTACCTCTTTTGCTGCAAAGGCACGTTGTGTCCTCTTGGGGACCTCCGTTTTAGGGTGCTATTCTTTGTGCATGGAAAGAGAAGGGATGCTGGAGTGGAGGGTCATTGCGATGATAGGTAGGAGCATCGTGGATTTTGGGGGTAGTGTTAAACGTAAAGGCAAGTGCGTGTACGTGTGTGTATATATATATCTCCATTAGGGAAAAGCTCTGGAGTGTAAAGGAGCTTTCTGTCCTATAACAAAATAATTATAAATAATAAAATGGAGAAAAAAAACCTGAAATGAGCAAAAAGCAGTAGAATATAACAAAAAAAACCTCAAAGCCTGGTCAGAATAGCCACCAAATTCCTCTACTCAGAAGAAGGGGGTCTCTATGCACCTTGTCTGCTTCATAGGAATATGTCAAGAGAGCAAAGAGACCGATCTACGCCATAACAGAACCGTATTGCCTCCTCTGAGAACAGACGATAGGAAACCTCATCCGTAGTCTGTTTTTAATAGGTTATCAGAGGAAGCTTTGTTTCTGGACGTTCTCTTTCAGTCCGCTCCGTCTTCTACTGTACGGAATGATTTTGTCTTGTTGAAAGGCACTTCGCTGTCATGTTTAATTAGGAAGTGATGTCTCTTCAGACGCAAATGAAATGGTTTTATTTCCTGACCTTGTTACGGCTTATGTTAATTAAATGCAGTGTGGTAGTAAGTCATCAAACTCAAACCACCGCCACAGGAACCTTGAAGGACCTGATTAACCCATTCGTGGAAACTATACAGTTTCTCTGATTTCTGTTGACCAAAGCCGCTCCAACGGTTAAAGGGGCAGTTTAATGTCCTTGGCAACCTCTTTTCTTCCCCATACGTCCGATGATTCTCGCCACCGATTCTGTGTGGCTGTAGAGGGGGTGGTCAAAATGGCATATGGGGGATTCTGCAGAAAGGATTAACAAGGTGGGCACCACATGCATTTAAAGGGAGCTCTCAGCTATAGCTAAGTGTCTCTTTAATGTAATATCCTAAAAAGCAAGCCGTCTGTCACAATGAAGTTGATGCCAAACTTTAGATTTTTTTTTAGGGATGCTTAAGAAAAAAACCATTGGGCTCACACATCCACACTTCTTCAAGTTGTTTAATTGTAACAAATATCTATTTCCCCCCCCCCCCCAGCATACTTGGAACCCTGGCTGCCTGTTACATGACGGTGGTGATCGTCGTGAAATATTATGTAATGGATCATCCTGTTGTCCACGAACACAAGTCTCCGTCAAGGTATTGTCATTGGGGTACGGCTTGTGAGCGTGGATAGAGAGACAAAACAAGATCTGAACCTTTTGTGCTTCCACCTAAAAAGTTGAGATCTTTATTTGACATAGTAAGCTGAGACTTTACCTTATTTCTGGCGTTTCTGCGTAGCTCCATATTGTAACTGCAGAACTAAATGTTTTTGGTTTTTTTTTATAAACCCAGAATAAAAAAACGGCCTTTTTAAATTTCTTTTCGGCCCTTGAAATAAGTTACTTTGATGTATAAAAAGCGATGCCAAATGACAGGATATTATTCGCAAGCATTATTGCAAATCTAAAAATGTAACATGCTATTTAGCTCCACTACATATAGCCCTATTTTACTCCTGAAGAAACTTATGTTATTACCGTTATTCACAAAATTGATATATATGCACTTTCACTGTGCTTTAAAGACCACGATCATCTCCTAAGAGGACCCCTCTTCCTGCAGAACTTAGCACTAGTTAGAGATTGTACCCTCGGTGAAATGTTTAACAGGCATCTGTGTTGTTAATACTGTAGAAAAAATGATTATCTTGATAGAATATAGCATTTGGAACCCCTCCTGAAAAATGCTAGTTTAGATGCACAATGTTACAAAGTCAAACAAATGCCGTAACAGTTTGTCTTCTTTCTGCAGTTCCTCCTCTTTGGCCTCCATGTTCAGTGTCATTCCCACAATCTGCTTCGGCTTCCAGGTATTATCCTGATTATTTCTTTGACGCGAGTTGATGTAGAATTTGTCCTAAATGATGAGTGGGGGGGGGGGTTCTGGTTGTCAACAAACAAAAGTAGCTCACTTTAGGAATTATTGTATCATAATATGTAAGCTTTGTGTCATGCTGCAGAATCAGCTGTAATCCTTTAACCGTATGAACGGGCTGATTTGGTTGTGCTAAGTGTGGTAATGCATCCTTTTAGTTTTGTCTTAGAGATTACATAAAATATTAATTTTGTCAAATGCAGGTTTACCTTGGAGTAGTGTAGAGAGCGATTTAGCAATTAGCAGGATTACTCGGTATTCATAGGATGACCAATTGGCCATGTTTTCCAGCGCATGTAAAATGCTAACTTTGTATACTGTATAACTAACAGGTTACTTTCTGTTGATTACTACATCCTGAATACAGCAGGGTAGCTTCAGGTGAAACACCACTATATATGTGTTGAAGCTCAGTCTATCCATCCATCGGTTCACCTTTCACAGGTTTTGCTTTGTAGCCAAATGCCTTATAGGAATTATTATAAACTGCGGGGTTCTTTACCATAACAATGGAGAAACTTTGGCCATTAATGGACCCTAGCGCTGGTCACATAACTTGTGGTTATTCTCAACAGAGGCAAAACTTTGTATATTATTACATGGTTAAATGTCATCTCCCCATTCTACTTCTAGTGCCATGAAGCATGTGTCACTATCTACAGCAGCATGAGGAACAAGAGTCTCTCAAACTGGGTGATTGTGTCTGTGGTCTCCATGTTCATCTGTCTGCTGATTTACTCCCTCACAGGTAAGAGAGCTGCTAGATGAAGCACTGCTGTAGATGGCTAACTGTGAATCGATGTTGGTGGCAGGCGACTCTTGTTGTGAGCCCCTTGGTAGTGGTTTAGAATAGATTTGTACTCCCTTGGCATAGATCTATATAACTTAGGAGTTCTACGAGATTCACCATGAAGGCAGCAACTCAATAACTGCCCCAGGGGAGCATAGATACTATTTCTTGTGTGAATGGACAGATTGGATGGTGCCACCCTGGACTTTCTTGGCTTTTGTTTGCACATTGGTTGATACTAGAATCAGGTAGGTGTATTCGTTGGTGATGGTCAGCCAAAATAAGTTAAAATAAAATTAGTTTTATGGAAATGTTTGCATATAATGACATTATTAAAAGGTTTGTACTAAGTTAGCCTTTGAAAACCAAGAGAAACATATAGTTATAGTTGTTTGAATGAAAGTAGTGGTCCGGAGGCTTTCATCGTTGTGTAGAATTCCTTGTAGTTCCCTCGAGATCTTGCGTAGGATTTCTATCTGTGGATTGTAGGTTACAACTAATGTCACTCAAAGCCTTTTTTGTGGTTGTTAGTATCTCGGGTGATATTAATGGCTTTCTGTATTTGGGAGTCTGTGATGTTTATACTGTAGCCATGGTTGATTAACTCCTTCCTGAGATTTTGAAGATGTTTGTCCCGGTCCATAGAATCCAAACAAATGTAGTTACATCTGAGGACTTGACTGTAAATGGAGTTTTTGGTAAATTGTTGTGGTTCAGGTATGTTGGTCTATCTGTTGATTTCTGGTAGAGTAAAGTCTGAATGGACTTGTTCTTAATGTAGATGGTAGTGTCTAGGAATTGGATGCTTGTGTGAAAGTAGCTCAGCTTCCAGTTAATGTTGGGATGGAAGGGCACAGATGGAAGTCCTATGTAAGGCTTCCTCAACTGAGACGGCGAATTCATTAAACGTTCACCCAATAAATTGTAACTATACTTTACTCCTATAACGATAGAAGATGAAGAGTGTGAACAGCCGTAGAATGGGATATTGGTAACAAGCAAAGTATAGAAGTTAAAACACTATTTGATGGCTTTCGTATATTCCATAAATATATACCATAAGTGTCTTGTAGCTGGCTGTAAAAAGTTTTAAATGGCTCAACTCTTTAAATTTAGGACCACTGTCTCTCCTACAAATTTCCAATTGTATGTTTTCCTTACAGGTCTGTATGGGTTCCTCACATTTGGGGAAGCTGTGGCTGGTGATATCCTGATGTCTTATCCTGGGGATGACGTTGTTGTTATAATTGCCAGGCTACTTTTTGCTGTCTCTATCATAACAATCTACCCGATTATTCTGCTACTGGGCAGGTAAAACCTTTGACATCTACTCATCCCAGTGTGGTGTAGTCTGAATTTATAATGGGTTTATGCACAATACGTATTGATCTGGAGCATATAAGTCTTTATATAATTCTTGTGCAGTTAAAATAAGACTGTTGCGGTTCCTTTGCCCATCTAGGCAATGCCTGATGTAACATTTCATATTGCCTAGTTTTCAAGTATATTCCATGGAATGAGAGGGTGATGTCAATATGTGATTTATTCCAGCGTATACCAATTATAGCTGAGAAGTATAAGCAAGAGAGATTGGAAAGTACAATCTAAACCCTATTCTGGTAGCTCTGCTTTCTTTGTTCCACACTTGTACCGTTTAACATGCATCTGTATTTACTCTATCACCACCTCTTCTTCTTCTAAGGACTGTCCTGCAAGAAGCCTGGTTGGACCATAAGACCAGCTACATCTACACGACGTACGAACGTTTAATTCGGGTCATCCTTACAGTCCTCTGGATCCTAATAACTCTGATCATCTCCCTATTTGTTCCTGACATTAGCAAGGTGATTTCTGTCATCGGGGGAATAAGCGCCTTCTTCATCTTCATCTTCCCAGGTACATTTTAGTTGTTGCTTGGGCACCTAGCTCTGTTTTGTATGTGTATGCACATTTAGGAGAGGGACACGAACATGCACATCTCACTAAATTATAATTATCGTTATTTATGGATTTGAATAGGGATGTCAATCTATAATATTGTTAAAACAGATATTATCTTAAGATTCTTATCTTAAGGTTGCCAAGTTTTTACTCTTCCATTACTCTGGACCCACTCTACACCTGATGACTGCTGCATGCAGGTTCATTGGCATATAGTCCCAGTCAATGTTTTGCTGTGCACAGACCATTTAGAGTACGCAGATCACTGCTTTTCATATCTACTGTAGGTCTTGTGCATTATGTGCGTGTGACACACATGATATGTACTTTCTTTGTGTATCTCCTTTGCATGCAGCCGCTGTGTAAAGGTAGGTGGGTGTATTGATTCCTCTGTGTTGATCACTTCTGCGTTCTGAAGTAAAATTTGTGGCTTTAATACCCACAGGCTACTGCCCAGAAGTGTAGGTTCACTCTTAGTGTTTGATGTCTCACCAGCATATCTCCTTGTTTCATGTTAGTGAGTTTCCTTCAGACTTGGAGGACAATACCAATTTGGTTTATATCTTGCAGGTATCTGCCTGATTTGTGCTGTGGAAGTAGAACCAATGAGCCCAAGGAAAAAGTGAGTGTGTGTTTATTTCTTTGGATTGAGAAATTATTTACCAAATGGAAGAGAAGGGATATAACTTTGCATGATGTTGAGAATTGCCTTCAGGATTGACCAGTATTTTATATGAACTGGTCATACTTTGAATGGTTGAGTAGTAGAACATCTCCAACCTTGTTTGCCCCATTATTGCCCTTTACAACCACCTACAGTTTTTACCCAATCCTGTTTTAATTCAGACAAGATGGGTAGATAAAAATAATGAATTCATTGAGTTCTATCAACTTACTTTTCTTTTGACATCGGTAGTAATATAGCTGACCTAAACCATTCTTCCGTGTGTAGTAAATGTACCTGTGAGTGCTCCCGCAAGGAGGACATTTTTAACATTACACATTGTTGCCTCTTCAGGAACATTCTTATTACCTGGGGAATTATTTCCATCCTTTGCGGAGCCTTTATTTTTGGTCAGAGTACAACCATCGCTGTCTTAGAGTTTCTGGACAAATTCTGAGAACTTTATGGCTACACAACCGCTGCGGTCAGGAGTAGAAGTGGCAAGTTTTAATATGTATCTTATTATTTTTATTTAAATGTTAACAGTTTACCAATAAATACGTTTATTTCCAGAATCCCTACCAGTTTCATTTCTAAATATTTGCGTTTTTGTTTCTACCTGGGTACGATCCAAAGTTGTACCAAGAGCTCTGAGGCTTGGTTTTAGTGGCATAGCTATGTAACGTAAAGGTGCGGCCCTCCTGCTTAAGCGGATAAACCTGTACGGTAGGTAATTGCTCACGTACCACGATTGGAGGGGCATAAGATCGAGAATGTAACAGGCTTCTGGCCACTAAGGTAATAACACATTGCTTATGTCGTTGAACTTGTACAACTTGCAGTATTGTATTGGCATTAAATACCACTAGTGTAAAATAGCCAAAACATTCTCGTATAATGTAACATTTAGAAGCAGGGACAACTTCAACGTATTCCATGCCTGTAGTACCTGGTCAGTTCTTGTATCACAGACAGGTGGGACACCTTTTAAATGTAGTTAACCAGGAGAGACGCACCAATGTTTTCATGGAAAATACACAAAATGCTTTAAGAGTTTTATTAGGTATATTATCAGCTGTACATATCATAATAAATAATTCATTTAAAATAGCATTTCCTAGCATTCTGATTTGCAGTTAGCATTAAAAACCAGACCACTCTGTTTATATATCAAACATTACAATGAGAGAAAAAACATTCCAATAAGTTTCTGCATATCTCCGTCTTATTGGTTAATAACAAATTTACTGAATAAAACAGGAGCTGCTACAAAGGCTCCTTGAGCACTTTACGTCTACTCTAAACCATGCATCATTAAGAGAGAAACAGAACAAACCAAGGGGGGCAGACCTCTTATCGGAAGGTGGACTTTGTGACCTGAGGAATAAAGGGGGGGGGGTCTAGAACATCAAGACGTCTCAAGTGCAAGTCAATGCATACCGTAGAGGGTCAGTAAGGGTAACATTGAGGTACAGTTAGTTCTTACTGACCATTTCAGCCGCAGAGAAAAGGATAAAGCCAGATTTGTTCTTTAAAGATATTCTAGGCATTAGATTCTTAAACTGCATTATGTATTTGTTTAATTCTACAGATGCTTAAAATTGGAATTTATGAACAAATTGCATGATGTGGGAACAGTCTGATTAAAAAAGACTTAGCATGTCAGACTGTTCTCTTGGGGGAAATGTTTAGGGTTACCTTGGTGTTGGCAGATTTTGCCCTTCACTTTCTCAGGCTACCATTCAATCACTGAATGCCATGTCGTTGAGGCATTAAAGCATGGAAAAGAATGGGGTATAAGGCGTATCCCTTTTAGAAGCAAATACATTCTCCACTAAGTGGATTTAAAAGACAGCACTTGGTACAAAGCATCTCGTCCATAAGTTACAAGGACTCCCAGTTGGATGGAGACACAAGGTCACAGATACAACGGCCAGCTCTGGGCTGTCATCACGAAGAAACCCAGTCAATCTGCGCTCAGGGTGCACCAGGCCGCTGGAATAGAATCAGAAGAGTACAGCGTATGTGAGTTTATCATTTTATAATTATAAAACATGTACTTCAGTAACTTCTGTGCTCACAAGTTATCCATAACCATTTCCTCAAACATGAGCATCGAGTAATTTTATTCTAAACTAAAAGGGCTATTGCTAGGTCATAGTCAAGTATCCTCGAGATCGAGACCTGGCAAAGTTGAACCAATGTCTTGTTTTGTGGTAGAATAAATCAGAATCATTTTCTGTCATCTACTGCAATGGCCGATAGCAAATATTGCATGTGAATAGCTTTCTGCTGGATACCAGTATGGAGGTAAGAAAATGTTCACATTACAAAATAAGGCTTGTAAACGCTTTTACTGTAAAATGTGGCAGCTGTCTGTTTTATTTAAATTCTACCGAAGGCTTTTATGCTCAGGTTTTTGAACTTTATGTGTAAAGAGAATAAAAAAAACCTATTGTGCTAGCTTATCAAAGAGCAAGTGAGGAAAAAATTCTCACCGCTGTCGCCTTACATGAAAATATACCATTTCAAAGCAGCGTAAAAGAGACTATGGTTCTGTCTGAGAATCTAAAAACAAGGACAAATCTTATTCTCTTTCTAAACCAAATACGTGTGTTTGCCACATCCCTTATTAAGATGACAGATTTACATGAAGACAGAGGTAAAATAAAGGCATTACCTGGAACGGACAGAGTCGAAATAGATTCTGGTTGTGCCAAAGCGTCCACTTTCACATGCCGAAAGATCTTACATGGTTCACTCTGTAAATGTCTGGGGGAGAAAAACACTTTAACGGTCAAAAGGTGTCAACTATATCCAACACCACTCTAACTGCACCCATTAAATGAGATCAGAGGTTATTTTGTTGACAACAACATTTTTGATATTATAGTGTTTACATTTTTAAAGTGTATTTAGCGTCTAAATATACATTTACCGCACAAAAAAATTACACTATATGGACAAAAGTATTAGGACACCTGACCATTATACCAACAGGGACTTTTATTCTAAATACATAGACATTAATATGTAGTTGGTCCCTCCTTTGCAGCTATAACAGCCATTTGATGCCATCAAAGTCAGGGACGGTCAGGTGTCCCAATACTTTTTCCCATGTAGTATATGTTCAAACAGATGTAGAACAGTGAGAAGGTTTTTAAAGCTACAAGAAGTGGTGTGTTTTGGAGAAAGCAGGTAATGATTGGCACAGAAACAAAAAAGTTTTGTAAGCAAAGGGTCTGGAAACCATTAAATCGGTGATATAATGAAACAATGTATGTATGTTTCGCAATTGGATTTGTGGACCTCCAATTCAACAAAATGCCCTACTTACCAACTTATTATTAATGTGTTTACTTCCATCATTTGGTTTATCAAGTAAGATGAGTTGGTTCATTGGCTCATAACGTAGGATGGAGGATAGATACACTGCACATTTTGTTGCAATTTATGAGAGCTATATAATGTATAATGTGTTATTCTATAGCTGCCTCTTGCCAATTATTCTATGCTATCCAGTAGTTTGTATTCTAGTCCACCACTCACCTTTTCCACTCCTCTTCATTATCCCAAAATTCATACACAATGAAGGTAACGCTATCTGGTAGCCGTACAGCAGCGACACTGTAATAACGAAATAACACCTGAGCAGTCAATATCGCGATCAGTTACTTTCATCGTTAATACACTTTACTAGACTGCAACCTGTGTATGAGAGCCTATGGATGGTACATTGCACCAATCTACCCACAATAACACATCTACAGGTAAGGAAGCTGTTCACTAAATCTTAAGTTACAGGTTTGACCAAACATTTTATGTCTTCAATGAGGTGGTTTTTCTAGAAGAAACCAACCATGGTTGACCCCACCATAACGCATAATTAAGGTAAGATTTGTTCGCTGTGTTGTGAGATTAAATATTCTAACAGCTTGGTCTTGTAAAGACATACAATGTTCAAGGCAGTTTTGGAAAGGTAGAGTATTATTACTAATGAATCTATACTCAAGATAAATGAAAGCGAGAGATGTAAGGACATTTTCATTATTGTAGCAGATGTTTGGGATAGGCAATACGTTATACACCGCCATGTGCACACCCAGCCATCTAGAAAGGGGAAGATACTCTAAAGCAGTAAAAGAAGGCAGAGAAAAAGGTACTTCCACATCCACTGGGGAATTATTGCTAAATGTTATTACTACCAGCCTAACCGCGTTACGGAGTAGGTACTGAGAATCCCCTGTCTGTTTGCGGCGCTCTAAACATTGTTTTCTAGAACCCCTGTTTAAGCTTAAGAGGACTGAACTGTTAATGGGACGAGAGTAGCTAGGAGTGTGACCAGTAATTTAACCTAAGGCCAATTACACCTCAACGAAAGCAGCAGGACAACTGGTGGCCCTATGACTAGTGTCAATAGAAACACCTACTGTTACACATGGTGGCATATAGAGAACAGACTCCACATTTCAGGGTTTCTATCTACTCACTGGAAGCATTCATTCTGGCCAGAGACATTCTTCAAGTATTGCTTCAGAGAGCTGCAAAACTCTCCCAAACCATTCTGGGAAACCTTCAGTTCCTGCCGCACCAAGAAAAGATACTGAGGAGAGAGAGATTAGTTAATAACTGAATTAATACCATAGGTGACAGCAGATGCTTTATTGGTACAGTATAATGCTACGCCTATATATATACCTGGTTAAGCTGCTGATGCATGTGTATCGCCTAATGATTAGAGCTGGAAAGCTACCGCCTTGTGTTGAAATCGGTTATAACATTTACATCCTGGTGGTGCAGTTTACCGAATGTTTTAGTCACGTGAGATGGTATTTTTTAATGGGTAATGACTGAACAGTAACAGGTTAGCTAGTTTGATGCATAATGGATAGGTTGGCCAACAAAGATAATATAAAGTGTATAAGGTGAATCTTGTAGTCCTGGTTATGTTTGGTTATCAGAACAGCAAATTCTGCAGTTGAACATTGATATATTTTATATTATTGTCACACTTGGTTATATCTTTGAAAAGTTAAGTGAAACGTTAAGCAGAAACATTCTTGTGTTCCCCATGATGATTAGTCAAATTAAATTTCAACAGAGAGCAAGGACCTTATATGTACAAAAGTATTGGGGGAAAAAACTATTACACCAACAAATACTTATGACATTGCATTCTAAACACAGACATTAGTATGTAGTTGGTCCCCCTTTGCAGCTATAACAGCTTCCACTCTTCTGGGAAGGATTTCCACAAGATTTTGGGGAGTTTCTGTGGGAACCTTTGCCCATTCATCCAGTAGAGCGTTTGTGAGGTCAGGAACTGATGTTGGATGAGAAGGCCTGGCTCACAATCTCTGTTCCAGTTCATCCCAAAGGTGTTTGATGGGGTTGAGGTCAGGGCTCTGTGCGGCCGGTCAGGTTCTTCCACAACAAACTCATCCAACCATGTCTTTATGGACCTTGCTTTATGCACTGGGGCACAGTCATGCTGGAATAGAAAGGAGCCTTCCCCAAACTGTTCCCACAAAGCTGAAAGCAGAGCATTGTCCAAAACGTCTTGGTATGTCCCAATCAGCGTTCTGTTGTAGGAACAGTTTGGGGAAGATCTGTTTCTATTCTAGCATGACTGCGCCCCAGTACATAAAGCAAGGTCCATAAAGACATGGTTGGATGAGTTTGGTATGGAAGACCCTGACCTGAGCCCAGAAAGCTTTCCCAGAAGAGTGGAAGCTGTTATAGCTGCAAAGGGGGACCAACTGCATATTAATGTATTTAGAATGCAATGTCATAAAAGTCAATATTTTTGTCCATATAGTGTACCTTTGTTATCTCCATCCAACAGTTCATTTGTAGCACCACATAAGAGCCTTCCATAATAGCATAAAAAAAAATACACAACGTATACTTGGAGGTAGGCTCTATAAAATGTCATTGCAAAATGGTATAATTTACAAAAGGTGGGGACAGATTGAAGAAAATTAGTTTTGAAAACCATTTTATAAAAGTACATAATGAAAGCGTGCATGCTACAGCCTATCTGTAAGTATTATACACACAGTTGGTTTGACAAGCCTATTTTATGAACCAAAATAGGAGAGTCAAGATAATCAATGGAGCGAAGAAGAACTAAGATGTTAAAATGTCTAATACCATTTCCAGACAGTTGAAGATAAATGCGGGCAGCCGGGAGGCAGGAAAGAACGTTGGAAGCTAGTAGTGACACTAACTGAACCAGCTGTGACACTTCACGTGGCTTTAGCAGGAGCGCGAAGGGGGTTTATCCGCTAAGGTCTGCAGGTATGTAGAAACATTTCCACTCTCGGAACTTACAATACCATCACGTTCACTATGCATTATCCATGTCCAGCTGATCCCTAAATAGTAAGTCTGCGAAATATGGAATCTTGCCTCAGTCTAGTGAATTAAAGCTAATGTAGCCGTTCTCTGCTCCTGCTGTACAACACCTTTTGGCGTTTGCTAGAAAATGCCCAGTGGGCAACCATGGCGCCTGGGGCCATTGCAAGTTATGAATAGATAGAATGGTTAGTGCAGTAAGTTTCTCATGTTGACTGTATTAGTTGAAAGACACCAGGTCCATGTCGGCCATCAAGGAACTTTCCAGTGACCTGGTCCCCTTATATGCCTCCCACTTACTGTCACATCGCTGGGGTGGCAGTGTGCAGCTGTACATTTAGCCTGAGGCTGATGGTGTATCATCAGGTGGCCACATACCTTAAAGTGACAGTACTAGTTTTTACTGTCGGTGCGTTGGAGTCATGGGCTAAGCTTCCCGCACCACAATTTAAAGGTTTTAACGTGCAATGGCATTAACCAACTTTAGTTATCTAGTACATCATTTCCTACTCACCGCAGCGGAAGTATTTTCACTGTCAGATAGTTTCTGCTGCAAATCAAACGACAGGGTCTAAAAACCAAAAGTAAAATTAACGTGATGATTCAGGCCATGAAAGACATAACTGTGCTGTATGATAATATACACTCTGCATAACTCCAAGTGGCAACATTTTTTGGTATTTTACACTATAGGGTTCTTTTAGAGTTGACCAAACCACTTATTAGAAATAGACCATGCAGTATAAACCATTTAACTTGCTGATATAACATACTTTGCATTTGTAAGATTGGTTGCAGGGGACTATAACCTAAGTAGCTTTTGTGTATACATCTAAACACAACTAAACCTAAAAACTACAGTTAATAACCGAAAACTACAAAACTTTGAGAAGTATCCCAGAGGAAGCTCTACAATTTCCTATTTCAGCTGGCAGAATCTCAGAGATGTTGAACTAAAGCACCGTGTACATTAGTTAATCCACCACTCTGTGCTCGCGGAGTTTAAAGACTGAATACATTTTGGGCTTATTTCTTACAGGATGCGCAAACCGGATAAAGTGGACATTAGGATGAGCCCGACAGTAAGAGCCGAGTAACTAGCAAAAAGGACTTCATAATGAGACGCTGCGGCAGACTGTGGGGCGAAAAAAAGGTACTTTTGTAAAAACGTCGGGGAGACCGAGCCATTAGCTCTACCCTTATGCATTAAACATTAGTATCTGGGCCAATGCCCTCCAATTAGCGGCAATCCCACCCTGAATCCTCTCTACTAGATACACTGACTGTAATGCTCGGAGGTTAATACAGAACTCGGCAAATAGGCTTTATTTCCCCACGCAGCTGATTTCTCTGCAGAAGAGGGTCTGTTTCAATCCAATTTACTGGCGGATGAGGACACAGGAGAGGGACAGTTATTTAAATCTCAGTATAACGGGTCAGATAAAGTATTCAGAGGAAAACTAGCGTAAAATAGAAATGTTCTGATAAAAATAGAGGAAAAAATGGAAATGGATATTAGACACAGAGGGCACTAGATGGCAAGCGACAACTTGCTCCTATGGCATTCAGCCCTCTGCGGCCCTTGATGAAACCTACTACACAGGCCAGAGATGCTATGAGCAGGCGGTAAATTTAAATTCCATCCCCGTACAAAATATATATATAGAAGTGTTTTTTTCTCTTGATGTTATATTATTACATGTAAAGTGGTATCTGTTTAGATTGTCTCCTACAACCCCCTCCCAAGAAAACGTATACAGGGGAGAATAGAAAGAATAACCAATTAGAATATACATATCCATCCTTTGTTTATACTCCTATCAAATATAAAATGTCATCTTTGAACATAATACCGATTCCCAATTCACAGTTCTGCCAGACGGGCAGACATCAGCTGTCCTACAAAATCAACAGGGACCTGGCCCAGCGATGCCGCTTATCTGACCCATTTTATGATATACAAAGCAGACGTCACATTGAAAAGGTTTTTCAGCTCTCAGGGGCCAGCCTGGTCCAGAAATTATGGATGCGTGATTCACCTTATTTTCCAGTCTCCCGATCAGCTCAGCCAGTCGGTTAATCTGAGCCTCCAGTCCGTCCTCCTTAATGTCCGAGCAGCCTGTACACACATACAACACGCAGTGGGGTTATCAGTAAATAGCGGCTTTCATGGCATATAAAAATACAGCGTTAACAGGTCTTTGGCATGGGTAGTAACGGTAATGAGTAATAATAGTAATAAGAGGATACCTATGCCCAGAAGGATAGCCATAACATTTCTATATAGAGCATAAAATGATTCACTGGGATTAATAATTGAATGTAAAATTATCAAGGAGATTTTGGGGAACATAAATTAACAGAATAAGTTGAGTTGGAAATACTAGAATAGTTATATGAACCTTGATAGAAGCTAGGGATGAATGCAAACTAATGGTAATTGCTGAATATGGGACCGGCTGCTATACCCGCTGCATAGATGTGTACTCTTGCAGAAGAGTAACAACTCACCTGTAAACTATTGGGTTAATTAACACCTCTTCGTGATGCTTTGAACCCCAAATAATCGCTAGCATCAATTGATGAATCCATAAATAAACATAGCCCTATGGTTAGACACACACACGTTTGTGTGTATTCACAGCCATGTGCATAAAAAGAACTGTGGGATCTACTCACTACTTTTGATACTCCTCCTCAGGTCCTTTGTTATGGTCCTCGGGTAGGTAGGCGTTGAGTTCTCATACCAGCCATCCATCATGCCCTGGCCAGGCTTACTGTGGCATTGCCTGGAATAGATGATGGTCATTACTGTCAAACACCTTGTGAGGAAAGCTCCTCTTCGGTGTTCATTATACTACAATCTCTGATCTATGTATTCAGCATCTTTAATGTCAAGTGGCTGCACAGTTTAACCAGAACCTAGGTTGTTACACATCTGTGTTTTTACAGGGATTCTTTGTAGTCAGCACTAATGGTTTTCCTCACTTTTCTTATGTCATGTTTGAGCATTGAGCACCAGTTTCTAGCTATAGGTTCTCTGTGCATTTACAAAGGTATCTTTTGGACTAGAGTGTACAACTTCATCCCTATATGTCACTGTTCATACAGTATGGTTGTCTTTTGTTGACTTGTATTATGCAAGCAAATCAAGGCCCTTTCCTCTTTATCCTCATGGTATATACACAGACTATATGGACAAATGTAGTGAGACACCTGACCATTTCACCAACAGAGACCGTATTATTAATTTCTATGCATTTAGATGTAGTCAGTCCCCTCTTTGCAGCTATAACAGCGTCCACTCTTCTGGGAAGGCTTTCCACATGATTTTGATTTGTTTCTGTGGGAATTTTTGCCCATTTATTCAGTAGAGCATTTGTGAGGTCAGGCGCTGATGTTGCTGGCTTTGTACACTGGGGCGCAGTCATGCTGGAATAGAATAGGGTCTAACCCAAACAGTTCCCACAAAGTTGGAAGCATAGCATTGTCCCAAATGCTGAAGGGGACATAAAACATTTTGGACAATGTTGTGCTTCCATCTTTGTAGGAACAGTTTGGGGAAGACCCTTTTCTATCCCAGCATGACTATGTCCCAGCGCACAAATCAAGATCCATAAAGACATGGCTGGATGAGTTTGGTGTGGATGAACTTTACCTCAACCCCATCTAACACCTTTGGGATGAACTAGAACGGAGAGCCAGGCCTTCTCATCCAACATCAGTGCCTGACCTCACAAACGCTCTACTGGATAAATGGGCAAAAATTACCACAGAAACTCCCCAAAAACATGTGAAAAGCATTCCCAGAAGAGTTGAAGCTGTTATAGCTGCAAAGGGAGAGCAACATTATGCATCTTATACAAAAATCTGTAGCTTCCTCCAAGAACCATGACGAATGTATAACTAGTTTAATTTCACCAACTAAAAACTACTATTTTGGCCTAACAGCCTTTTTTGGACAAGTTACGTGCAGGGATATCACTGGCCGTAGGATGTTTTTTACCGACTTCCAGGTAAAATACAGCCAAGGTGGCGAGCATATTGTGAATATAGATGCCAAATAGGAAACACTTTACTGCCAGGCCAGTGAATAATTCAATAAAACAGATGGTGCCTTAGTTTTTTTCTTTTTGAATCATATGATACACTATTATGAAACAGTAACAATACTAAAACCTCAGTATAAACAAAGTCCTTTGAAACGCAAACATTATACTAAGCAATACAAATTTGCAAAGTATCAAATTTGCCTAGTTATTAACACAGCATCATTTTGGAGGTAACCAACAGGGCTGGCAGTCTTTACCTTTTCATACACACACACACACACACACACACACACACCACCCTCAAACTAATGCAAGCAAGTGGCACATACAACATACTCAGCCACACACTAGCACTCCATGATCAGCATTGGGGGACTGATCGGAGAGTATGGATCACTCTCCCTTCAATACCCTTACTTGAAAAAGCATATGTGGCCACACTTGAGCTCACTCTAGTCAAACCATTTGAGTTTGCCCCGCTTTCCCTGTTTCATTGAAATTTGAGTAAAATTTACATGTGAAAAGCCTTTGTTTGGTTTCTTCTCCTGCCCATGTCTTCCCGCATCTCATACACACACAGTTAATTATACCCCTATGGTCCTGCAGGCTGTAGGCAGTCTTGTGGTGTGTTGCAGGCATTGGGACGGCCCTTACAGCGTTCACCAGTGCTTTTATTTCTCCCTGTGCCTATGGTCGGCAAGGAACATACAGCATCCTTAGGTCCGGGCTTGACCATGTATTAACATAGGAAGGCCAGTTTAACACACACATCATCGGCGCACGTTGGCCACAGAGATCTGAATCCTGCATAGCGTGCACATTTGGGTACTGTAATGGAGCCATACTGGTCTTGAATAGAAGTGGCATGTTTATTATCTAGGCAGTTTTTCTCATGCGTTTCCATGGTTACCAAGGATTTCTCATCTCTATGGAGACATGACCCAGCATCAAACTTTGGTCTGCATGCTGTAAGAGATAGCATGCCTGTGACACTCATTGATGCTGGGGCAGTCTCTAAAGGTTAATGCCACTCTGGGCCACTGTATCCCTCCTGCGCAACCTGCCCATACGGTGGAGGAATGGCAACATGTATTCCAACTGCACTTATCTTTCTTGGCAAATAGTTAACTGCTAGTGACACTATTATCAATTTTATTTTAATCAACCACCACCTCTACTGCTAGGCTATGCTGTGCATCCACCACCAAGTCTGCAAGTCCCATTCACACCTCTACACATTTCTATTCTGTATCAGAGCCATAGCAGTCCCCTGTGTATACATGTATCACCCATTCTGTCTGAAATTCAGGGTAACTAATTAAACCCTTTTCATTTGAAACCCACCTGGTCTGATTGGTCTGTTCATCTATTGCATCAACAGCACTCTCCACCGAGCTCATCAGAGACTGTATCTGATTGGCCGTCTCCTTCAGCAAAAAGCGTGTCACAAACTGGTCGACATTGGAACCTCTTTCATACACCTTTTAAAGGAAAAACACACTGTAAGGAACAGCAAGAACATGCAAGGTAAAGTACAGCTGATTATCACTACCCCCCCCCCCTTTGCACTGGGTTCATCAATTTATTTTTGTGATTTAATTGATTTCATTTCCCCCCCTCAAATTAGTAACCAAAGTACATTCAGACCTTTCAAAAAGTATTTGTGCAAAAGGATTGCACAGAAATAAAAGAACGTAATAACATGTTCATTATTAACTAATGCAACCAAGTGACACACACAACATACTCAGCCACACACAGACTATCTCCTAGACAGCATCAGACTCGAGAAGAATGTTGTGTGAAGTTTTAGAAATTAGTTACGCGGATAGATAACAAATCTTTGTGCGCCCCGATGTACAGTGATTACTAAAAACCTGGAATAAAAAAAAAAAGAAAAAAGAAGTAATTAAATAGTTTCTGGAGCTATTTAAAGGAAGGTCTGGGTAACATAGCGCACTATTTCCCCAGACATTTCATGGAGCTTACTACAGTTCTAGTACCTGTTGGGGGAAGGTTTACGGTCAGGATCACCCCCTCCCCAAATTCTACATAAAAATATACATTAAAAAGATATGGCTTGTACATAGTTAAATAGTATCATTTAGGGGAATTAGCTAATTGGTAGGGAAGAAGACAGATTGCACTGAAAAGAATTTTAAATAAATTCATTTATGCATCCGATCCTTTGATATTGAAAACTAGGTAGATGTGCTATTCCACCTGCCCTACTGAATTGTATTCTTTAGAACGAAATGCAGCATTATAAACATCATTCCGAGCACCGTTCAAAGCCCATACCCTTCAAAGAGAGATAATAGTTTCATCATGTCAACTTTTGCCTCATTCATTCGCAGGGAATGCTAAAAGGCACCGATTAAACCATTAGTCGACGGAATAAGTGAAAACAGAAAAGCAGACACCCTTGCACGTTTCTGGCTATTTCCGCGGAGAAAGGGTTATCTCGGTGAGTTGCAGTTATTGATTCCAATTTCTAATTAAGAAATAAAATTCCTGTGCTCGTTATCTGGATAAAACAAACCCGTCTCCTCGCTAATCATCTCTGTAAAACAAACACCCAGCTGAACTCTGCTCGCTACCGTCTGCTCGGCGCTCGCTGCCAGAACCTGATTCTTTTGTTCCTGTTATTTTATGTTTTCACTTTGCAATTTGTTATAGAGACAGGATATTTTTACTGCTTCTATTCCGTCAATAAAGAGCTGCCAGGAGATTTTTCATTTTCAATGGAACGGGGGGGGGGGTTTGGGGGGTTGTTCTTGTACCAAAAATAAACCTGAACGCTGGGCAAGATGATTAACTATTTGAGTGGGCAGAACGAGGTATCTTTAGTGATCAGATCCCTGGCACAACGAGTAAAAGAAGTGCAATAAATTCAGACGGGCCGTGTTAAGTGGGGAACGATTAGGTTTTAGTCCAGATCTAAAACAAAAACGTTCGCAATTGTGTGATTACCTTGCAGAAACAATTATTTCCCTAATAAATATTGTCTTTACAATACGATGGTGATCAGAGACCCTGCATTGCACACTATTTAGATGTTAAGACAAGGCTTGGCTGACGTCTACTGGCGACTAGTAGAGTAGGACCATAAGACACAGGGGAATAACGAGTTGTTGGCTCTATATTTATAGTATATGCATGCGCTTTGGAGGTAACCAGTGACCTACCTTTTGGCTAACCCACTCTATGGGATATATGAGTTTTGCCTCTAAGAGGAGCGGACATCCATTTGTTATACATAAGTCATATCGTTGCTATCATAGGAAACTGTTAAACAATAACCGGTTCATGCTTAACACTACAACACAATCATAAGTGTATTATCGATGAGATTGAGATAAGCAGTTCATTTAAACCTCAGCGTTACGTTAACCGCCCTAACAGACTGAGCGGTGACATATTAGAGGAGAGAGAACATGTTTTCTCAGAGCTGTGTACTTGCTGTGTGATAATCTGAAGTAATTGCAGCCTAGGTTTATTCTATAATTATAGCTGTATCTTTAGAGAATTACATAAAGAAAGAGGAAAGCTTATCTTAGCCAGGCTTTTAAATACAGCAAACGTATCCTAGATTTGCGGTGAAAATGTATATAGCCACGGAACGCAAATGTAATACCTATGGAACCCCTATACCAAAAAAAGCGGCATTTGTGATTCCGATTATTTCCGTTATAAACCTTTTGAGACTATGCTAACTACATAGTAGATCAAACTATCTATGGTTTACAGGTGTACTGCTATGATGCAAACGCAAGATGGTTGTAACACAAGATAAAGGGAATGTTTGCATTGCCTTCTAATGCAATAAATCGAAGACCTCCATTGTCTGCCTTTCTGTTCAAATTCCTGTAAATTATACTACTGTAAGCAGTTCATGTTTTTTTTTTTATTATTATTACATTTGCAACTATGACCATTACACCAACCAAGAGTGGAAGCTGTTATAGCTGCAAAGGGGGACCAACAACATATTAATGTCTTTAGAATGTATTTAGAATGCAATGTCATAAAAGTCCCTGTTGGTATAATGGTCAGGTGATCCCATACTTTTGCCCATGTAGTGTATTTAGGGTTGGGAAATATAACCACGTACATAGTCAAATTAATTAGTAACAGACAAAGTGAAAGCCACCCCAGATCTATAAATTATACAGTAAAGTTATATGCGGAATACGTAACCTCTACAAGAAGCTGATTTCTGGTTATTTGTTGCTATAGACGAGTTCAGCACTTGGACAGCGACCTGTTCCTATTCTATGGTTAGAGCTCCGAAGAACCACTGCTATCCACGGAAAACATGCAAAGCTCAACAAGCTATCAAAAATCAGGCTTCTCTGGAAAACACGGTACATGTAGGATGACATATGAATAACCTGAGTGAGTAACTTAACACAGCATTACTACCTTTTTCACACAATGCTGCTAAAAAGATTGCGGGTAAAGCAACGCTGGATGATTGTCATTACCCTTTCTTTACCCTAATCACCAATGCAAACTCCAGACTGTAGTGGGAGATAATACGTTTTCTAGTTTAATCGTTTGATAAGGCGTTTCATTGGAACAATTACTTATTGATTTGTATAGCACCATCATATTGTGTATCGCTGTACAACAGGTAAACGGGGCATACCATGTAGTGCATCACATAACATCTTGGACTTACAGAAACAAAAACGAGTTTACAATCTACAATTGCCATAAAGTAGCGCTTCTATACTAATAAAAAAAACATACAAAAGGTATAGAATCATAAGGGACACCTCTGAGCTCACACTCTATGAACGTGCAATACGTTAACAGCGACTTATGAGCCAGTCTGTAATGCAAATTAAAAAAAAATCTGTTCATTATTCTTACATTTTATTTATAGAGCTCCAGTAGATTCTGTAGCTTGTGCCTAGTAACATCCATACATCCCGTTACGGCGATGCTTATAATAACTGCTCCATAGTGACCTCAGTCACAGCTCTGTGCGAGCGTTACTCTGTCTCCGCACGTCACATCGACTCGCTAACATCTCACCATATTCTACTCGTATCAACCGACTAGAGAAGACTATCACTTGTCCCAATTGATTTTCCAAACCCCCTGTTTGTTCATCACCATTGCTTTCTGCCCAATTCCTATAATGCCTCCCTATTATTCCTACGGGATTACTATTTAGTATCTATGGCAACCGATACATCAGCTTTCAAAGCCACCATCAGGTTATCTAGAGTTAATATTGTAGATTTATTTATATATATATATATTAAAAATGCTTCCCTGCTGGGATTTTAACCCTTTGAAAACATTACCACACTGGGTATATGTGAAGCTACAGTTGTTCTTCCGGCTGCTAATGAAGGTGAAGAAGCGCAACACATCTTAGTGGTTAAATGCCAGTAAAATTATCACCTTGGGATGCTACACAGCAATCAAGCAGACCGGGAGACTTAACAAGCTTTAAACTGATTAATAATCCTCGGAACACTTATTTTCTCATTGTCTTGCTAAAGGGACTAAAATAGTGAGAAGCTCTGTGACATAATTAGAGTTTCATTAAGCCCAAGGAAAAGAAATGTCTGCTTTCTGAGCTGTTACGGACTACGGCTCCCAACCTGCGGATCCATGGTTCAGCTGCTTGAGCTTATTAGAAACTCGGCTCGGCAGCAACTGGGGCGCTTTCCTTGATTAAACTTGGGTTTTTAAATCAAGAATGTATTTGCTTGAGAATCAGTGAACAAATATGTCTGCTTCTGTGATTTTTTTTTTTTAATGAAGAGAGAATACCAGGGGTATTATCGAGATTCTATGATCTGACAGCAGAAGGCTATCTGGGTTATTTGCACTAGATCTTCTTGCGAGTCTAGGACTGTATAAACAGAAGCCGGGTTATTAGAAGGCGTTCCTTATACCCTGCTGCACTTTACACTTTTATAATAATAATCCACGTTAGAAACGTCATTCCTAGTAATGGCGCACACTCCAACCCATCCCCGCAAAAATCTTTCAATCATGACAAATTTTGACCTAGCTTTTCAGGGAATGGTTAATTGTCGCGTGATGCAAAAGCAGACGCTGAATGTCGCTTAAAGGTTTGCGTTTTTTTATGTTTATCGCGTTATTGCATAACCCGATCGGTCTGCGTTGGCGTGGGCATTTAATGTTTTGTCTATAATGGATAGCACCTTTAGTATCGGCATATGCATTACTTTCCAATATGTCTAATGTATTTGTCTTTGCGAGTGGCGATTCTTAGCTTATTGAGAATTAAAGATAGTTTGAAAGATGCCAGACAAAAAAAACCTGATTTTTCAAAAGGGTCAACCTAGTCCCTTTCAGAGAGAAGTTTGGAGGCAAGAGAGCTGGTTAGATATACTCGCCGCAAGGTTTAATGCTAAACGTGATGTATGAGGCATCAATGATATCGCACATATAAGCCTTAAAATCGGGGTAATGTACCATAATAAGTGATATTTTGAATGGTCCATCGTTGAAGCCCAGAGGGGTATATAATACATTATGTTCTATGCAGAGATTCACCACGAACACTTAAAGTGTCTGTATTGTGGAAGATCACACAAAAAAGGCAAAAAAACTAAACTGAGATCAGACAACCCGCAGGAATCAACGGGTTAAAAATAACGTGGCAAACCGTTTTCTACTAGAAAAGATTTTCCGGATTTAAATCCTGCTGTACGAGTGACACCAGGGCATTCTTCGACTCAGGTTTTATTAGATAAATTGTTTCTGACTTGTAGCGAACGCACCTTTTGACGGTGAGCGCCAACAGCCTTTGCTTCTGCTATTTATATCCCTGCTTCTCCGCGGGCAGCAATAACAAGTCAGCCCAAGACAGGAGAGTTTGTGCAGTAATTTAATTGGCTGCCTATCAAGGAAACTGTGGGGGGCATAGGGCAACAAGAGGGGGTACAGAGCAGCTGCGTGATCGCAAAACTGCCATTTAGCAGCAGACAAAAAGTACGGAAGATTTTCATGTAATTAAACAAGTTAAAAAAAGGGTTTATTCTGCTTTCTCAGACAAAAGAACCCTTTTATGCAATTTATATACATTATATAATCTACATAGTCATGTCATTAACCATCTAAATGGTATTTAAATTAACACATTTCCATTCAAGGTAACGTCTTGAATAAAATTAAAAGGTGGGCTGTACGTAGTTATATCATAGATATATATTATATATTATACTATTTGTTGTAGAATAAAACATAAGCTCATCTATGCAAGCTCTCGATACTAAAATATTCAAAGAATAAAATGCACCTTTTTTTTTTTAATAAAAATATATTGCTTTAAGCTATACATGCTTCTAGAGCTTAAATTATCCCTTTTGCTTGTCACTATAGACAGTTATAAATGAGAGAATACATTTAGAGATATTTTTAATAACTATTTCAAGCAGCAAATACATCACTTTTGTTTAATATGTAAATATTAGGTATATGATTTTAATATTAATGGAGTGTGTTACAGCTCACAAGATAATGTATGCTGTATGGACAAAAGTATTGGGACACCTGACTATAACACCAACAGGGACTTTTATGACATCACATTATAAACACTTATAGCTGCAAACGGGGGGGGGGGGCTACATATTAATCTCTAACAGCTTCCAATCTTCTGGGAAGGATTTCCACAAGATGGAGTGTTTGTGGGAATCTTTGCCCGTTCATCCAGTAGAACATTTGTGAGGTTAGGCACTGATCTTGGACGAGAAGACCTGACTCACAATCTCCGTTCAAGTTCTTTCCAAAGGTGTTTGATGGGGTTGAGGTCAGGGTTCTGTGTGGCAAGTCAAGTTCTTCCACACCAAACTCATCCAACCATGTCTTTAAGGACCTTGCTTTGTGCATTGGGGCGCATTCATGCTGGAATAGAAAAGGGTCTTCCCCAAACTGTTCCCACAAAGCTGGAAGCATTGTCCAAAATGCTGAAGGGGACATAAGATATTTTGGACAATGTTATGCTTCCAACTTTGTGGGAACAGTTTTGGGGGGGACCTTTTTCTTTTCCAGCATGACTGTGTCCCAGTGCACAAAGCAAGATCCATAAAGACATCGAACACCTTTGGGATGAACTGGAATGGAGATTGTGAGCCTGGCCTTCTTATCCAACATCAGTGCCTGACGTCATAAATGCTCTACTGGATGAATGGGCAAAAATTCCCACAGAAACTCCCCAAAATCTTGTGGAAATCCTTCCCAGGAGAGCTGGTGTAGCACCAACTACATATTAATGTCAATATGTTTAGAAGGCAATGTCATAAAAGTTGGTTCGTGTAATGGTCAGGTGTCCTAATACTTATTTTGCATACTAGTCAGATGTTGGCAAATCTCTCCTTATTTATTTAGACTTTTCTTCAAAGCTTGAGAAAGTGTCATGCAAAACACTTGTCAGTTTTCTGACAAGCACATATGTTCGTTGCTTAACAACTTTCCCTGCCTCCTGATGCTGGGCATCTTTCCGTAACCTCCCCTCTTTTCTGCATCTCCCTTGGGCCCCCTTCTTTCATACAGTCACACATTAAGTATCATCCCTGTCAAAAATTAAGGGAAGCTTGGTTCTCTTGTTCTCCCAGGTTGAGACAGGATCACTCAGTGTGTTCCCCACAAACACATGAATTACGATATGAGACATTTGCAAAATGTACGCGCAAATTTTTTTTATATAAATTCTAAATATGGCAACATATATAATCAGTGTAATTTAGTTTGTTGTGATGGAAACAGTGTTCTAGAATGACTAGTAGGCACAAGGGAAAGGGGACTTTGTATCTTCCAAGTAGAACCTGGAATGAGTTTTGAGGTCACTGTAGCTAATGGATGCGGGTAGGATGCTGAAACAGCCTGTCTTGACAAATACTTTGCAAACCTCGACAAATTACCTTCTAGATAATGCACCAGAGATGAGTACTCACTGTCAGTCCCCTGGAAAACAGCATACCGTGGACTCATAATATTGTGGTATGACCTGCTGACAACTCTGTTTGTTTTATAACAAAAGAGTGTAAGCACTAGGTTAAGCCTGGCTGATGTGTGATACACAAGGTGGCCTCAACACCCGAAAAGCCAAATTAATTTCTCACGAGGCAAATAGTTTTAACAGGCCGACAACAAGCATACAGATCTTGTGTTACAGATGATCTCTTTAAACACCCAGTCAAGTGATCTTTTTTAGCCTTATGATTCTTTTTCATATACAATAATTGCCAAACCTCAGGTCAGTGATACTAAAATACATGGCACCATTTTGGTAACTCACCCTCTTGGTATAATCCATAGCCTTCAGGATGGACAGGTTGAGGGTCTCGAGAGAAGACAGGACATCTTCATAATCTCCCATATGGTCTGCAAAATAGTCTGTGGAAATAGAACTCTAGGTTATAAACTGGATACAAGGAGTCAGAGAAGTAATATGGAGAGGATATATGAACTGTGGGCAGTGTAGAAATGGAAGGATCACGAGATAGAGCTTTAGGTGGGGAGGTGGATGACTTAAGATACATTGGAAATGGAAGGCAAAGCGGGAAGACCCCCACCGGAGCACTGAGGGACCGGAAGGATCATGACATTTTGGCCAAGGTGTAAGGCTAAAGAAACTGTATTGAGACAGAGGAAGTATCTTAAGATGGATGATGGGTTGGGAAATTAGTTCCACTGCAGGAACTTAGAGGACTTACTAAAGCCTCCCCTTGTTAAACTCTACCAGGACCATTTACAGCGGCATCATTCCAAATCAACGAGGGCCGTTTTTTCTGGCTTAGAAAATACACAGAAGATGCTGACTTTAAATTGTCACCACATGCTCTTTTTTCGTACTGTTAGACTCGTGTGCGATCTTTCTAGCAAGTAAATACCTAAGATTATATAACCCTAATGCTATCTGCCTATGATGTATCTTTTGTTGAAATGATACAAGGAGCTAGAATCTTACCGCAGAGCTCCCTGGTGTCCACATTACTGGAAGAGGTAGCAAGGAGGGGAAACAGAAAGGAAAACAAGTAGTTATATTATATACAGGGAAAGAGCAGCAAGGAACGAACCCAGGGGATGTAAACCTGGGATAAGGCTGAGGTGTTCAGAATAAGACAAGCGCTGCTAATTTTATTGGCTATAATACTAATTAATGGCTGAGGTATTCCAGTCACTATTAATTCAGAAGGGGTCAATGTCCGGGATATGAAAAGATCACTGCTGGCAAGCCTCAAGTCGTTTTTCATAGCATTATAGACAGAGTAAGTGGCCAAGCGTTTACTTTTTATGCATCTGCAATGATGAATGTGGCAGATTAATTAGGATCGGTTTCGCAGACTTCATTCTATAAGCAGATAATTTACCCAGATCGGAATTGCAAACAATATTTCCGACCGTAACACTTTCACGGCCAGGGTCATACCTAAGCCCCAGCAAACCTTGGGTCCGCAAAATGAAACGTCAGTCAGGAGGCTTGACAAGGCAGGGGGGTTGGCGAGGTAAGAGGAGAAAAACTGTCCACGGATCCAAAACATGTCACAGAAACAATTACAATGAGAGCATGGCAAGGATTGAAAAGATAATTGGATTTCTGCCTAGAGACCCCAATTACAGCAGAGCCAAAGCGATATTACCTGAGCTTATTCACCTGTCCTCAACGCTTGCCGCCAATCTAATTACGCCAGCATTGCTGATGGGTGGCGGTGCTCAGTATTATCTGGAATGACCACATAGACCACTGCAGCTCTCTGGCAGCCAAAAAGGGGTTAAATCGATACCTTCTAGAATCCCCTTATCTCACTGGGAGAGAAATAGGGTAGTAATACATTAAGCACCAAGCACTAAAGCATGGTTTCCCCGTCTGTAATATGTGCTCTACTACAGAATGGTCCAGAGGGAACTGTAATGGCATTTGTTTCATTTAATGCTGGCTGCTTACTAAAGAAATATCAGAGGTGGTATGTTGGGACAAAAGAGACGTTACATATATATTGTATACACTATATGAACAAACACCTGACCGTTACACAACTTTTATGACATCATATTCTAAATACATAGATATAATACATAATATGTAGTTGGTCTCCCCCGACCCCTTTACAGCTAAAACAGCTTCCACTCTTTTGGGAAGGCTTTCCACGTGATTTTGGGGAGTTTCTGTGGGAATATTAGCCAGTTCATCCAGTTGAGCATATGTGAGGTCAGGCACTGATGTTGGATGAGAAGGCCTGGTTTGCAGTCTCAGTTCCAGTTCATCCCAAAGGTGTTTGATGGGGTTGAGGTCAGGGCTCTGTGCGGCCGGTCAAGTTCCTCCACACCAAACCCATCCAACCATGTCTTTATGGATCTTGCTTTATGCGCTGGGACGCAGTCATGCTGGAATAGAATAGGGTATTCCCCAAACTGTTCTCACAAAGTTGGAAGCGTAACATTGTCCAAAATGCTGAAAGGGACACACCAAGATAGAATGCAATGTCATAAAAAAACATGTTGGTGTACTGGTCAGGCGTGTGTATATATATTCAACAACTCAAATGTCCGTTTTGAACTGGAATATTGCGTATCTTGTGACAGAGGACCAATGAAATATACAGTAATATGTAATAGCATACTCCACAATTTACGGCCAGTCACGCTTTATTTTGGAATGTCCCGTCAACTGGATTTTTATTTTTTTATTGCTCGGGCAATGTATAGCACCAAATGCTACCTTTAAATATTGGATAAATAATGAAAAAGTGAATATTAGCCCTAGACTGTGGCATAGGTTTGTGAGCTGAGCATTTGAAGTCATGATGCAGAATTCATTTTAAAGTACAACACAGGGAGGAAATTTCTAAATCCAATAAGACAGGGCTAAAAGGAACAGAAGGATTAAAGTCTGTACCGTCTCGCAGCATTCTAACAAGTTTTTAGGATTAACACGGGACCAAGACATCTGTAGGGTGAATACTGTGATAAAATTACCTTAATCTCAACACAACACTCAAAAAGGGTAAAAAGGCAGATAATGTAAAATTCTCAGGAGTGTTGCATCCTACCAGAGAATGCAGAGAATGTATTAAACACAGATGGCAAATAAATAAATAATGGAAGCGTTCTTAAAAGTTAATGGGATTCTGGCTTAAGAGCTCTCCATGCGGAGCAGATAATTTACTAGCAGTAATCGTGAAGGCTGGAAGATAAGAGTGCTCTTCACTGGTGGATTCATCAGTAAAATTGAGTCTCGAACACGCTGTACCAAGTCCGTATAACTATTCACCATAACAGATTGTCAATCTTCAACCTACCTGCTCCAGGACCCCTTAAGTACACTTTAAACCAAAGAGTGCTTTTGACATTATGTCTATTAGTAGCAGAGAGGGTACAGTCATCTGCCCGAAAACATGCAATATCCTGCAATGAGTTTTTCTTAAAGGTTTGAAGAAATGCGTCAGTGCATAAGAAACATCTCATTAGCAGAACTTGAAATGTTTCAGGGTTTGGGTATGTTTTGTCATTATTGCTACATTTTATAGCAGGCAAAGGGCTGATATTGATATCCCGTTTTGATTTTCTGGTCATTGGCTATGATGACCTTTTTGGCTTCCCATTAACTGAAGTCAACAATTCAGAGTAGATACCTATTTTAACGTCTCTAAGTATGCTAATTTAAGCATAACTTATGTACATTAAGTTGTTAGCGACTCTTATCACAGGAACCGGGTCCAATGTGGCAAGAACTGCAACTTATAAACATACCTAGGAGCCTACTTTACAACACTCCTTGACCTTCAAGTCTTATAGTCCACCACAATATGTCTAAAGCCAACCACTAGTGATCACAACCATTGGTTCTAATATCTCTTCTTGTGAGATTCTGAAGTCACCCACATTCAGGCAGGGATTCAGATTGTGATATACAAGTGAGATGAGCATCAATTGGAATACTCAGCCATCATTCAATAGAATAAGAAGGAGTCCGCTCCCGACTGTGGGACCCTTGGAATTGGCCAATTCACCCTATGACACTAAAATAAGGGTAACAAACATACGTTTTCAGCTATGACCATAACCCATTTAATGCCAAACTGAGCCCAAAATAAATTATTCTGGTGGGAATATAAGAATTCAGTTGGTGAAGCTTTTCAGTAATCAAAGGGTTAGCAACAGAATGTGCGGAAGCCGGAGCTGTATTTCACGCAGGCTTCTGTCTGAAGCAATTTCATAACATACAGGATGATTAGTTAAATTCCCAGGAGTGAACCC
The DNA here is from genome assembly GCF_027358695.1 of Spea bombifrons. Classification (NCBI taxonomy): domain Eukaryota; kingdom Metazoa; phylum Chordata; class Amphibia; order Anura; family Pelobatidae; genus Spea; species Spea bombifrons. Next base: position 33,421,923 of record NC_071096.1, read on the forward strand.
AGATTGTTAATTGGCATAAATAGATAATATATGAATTTTCTGGAATCAGACCCATAGTCCCCCCCCCACACACACACTTTCTATGACAGCCTTAAACTGCCCCTGCATCCACGCCATGTTCAGTCGCACTCTTTTGGGTGCTGCAACCCTAATCTGTCCCAGCGCATAGCAATGTATGGAGCTTACAAGCTTTTACTGACAGCCGAGGTGCGGAGAGAGTTAGAATCCCCGCTGTGAGGCAATGAGCACGGACTCTGTAATAAGGACTAAAATGCAGAGAAATAAACAAGCCTTTTTACGAGGGTTGAATGCAAACTGCTTTAAACCATTAACAAGACTAAAGGGTGGGGGTTGCCCTTTAACAAAAACTTGTGGGGGGCATTGTCACCTTGTAAGTAGAAGGGAGGGTAATTCACCTTGTTACCCTGGTGGAAGTTACTGTGGTCCTCTGGTGACATAGCAGTAGGAAGCGTTGAGCGTACATGTACCTTGCACATCATAGGCTCACTTTACTAATTCATTGAAACATTTGGCTGTGCATTTTTGACCGTTCAAGTTTAATAATGAAAACCTAATGGTCAGACGTGTGGGCTTTGAAAACTGCATTACTTAGGTCCAAAGTGCACAAAACACAGGACTGGGCAAAGAGTTTAAGTCTCTTGTCATGTTCTACGCTAGGTATTATGTTCATTGGAAGTAAATTTGAACCCCTACTAGGATTCTAGTTTGTGCTGTAACTGCAGCAACATTAAATAATGGATCTTCCCGGGTAACTGCAGAATTTAATAAAATGCTATAAATAGAAAATAATTATGCTTCACATATGCATACAAAATTACACAAATAGATAATTACAGATCTGAAAAAAGTATATTTATTAGCTCTATCCCCCTGCTATTACATCAGTCTATTAAGAAGACTAACACTGGGTTAGATAAGTCTAATTCAAGGGTGGGTAACGAGGTCCAAGAGCTGTCCTGCGTTCTGAGCTCCTAGACATAAAAAGGGACATCAGGGAGGAAAATAGACAGACTTAGCGTCCAAAGACACTGTCCCCTCTAAAGAGTTTGGTTATTGTTACCATGTTACCTGACTTGGAATGGGCTTCATTTTATCCTGCAACTTTTTGGGTCTTGTTGCCAGTAAACTAATTAGCTTTAAAGTCAAGTACATGGAGATTGGAGCAAGCTGAAGTATATTGGTGTACATACAGTATGTCTAGTGTATAAACGAGCCTGAAAATAAAAATGGCATACATCATGTCTATACAGTGAAACATGCCTGATATGATGCACTTTTTATTTATATCGCTGCGATTGGGTTAGCCTCTTTTGGCTTGCGCCTCTTGCCAATGTTCGCTTGCAATATTACTGTGTACACACACAGCCCAGGTAGATCGCAAGTGCCTATTATTCAGATTTAATTTGATTTGTTGTATGCTGTAATATGGAGAGTATTCCAGAACTGCAGGTTATTTGTTTCGCATGGATATGCACTGCGCCGTTACCATGGAAACAAATGCCATGGAAATCTCAGTAGTAGCCATCATATCTTCATTAATGCAGACACCTGGGATGACAGCGGGGTTTCGGCTGGCAGCTACAGTATGTAGGACAGCCCAGAGGAAACTGGGCAATGGTGGTAGGGCTCACCACAGGGTAACAGAGGTATATACAGCAAGGTCATACAATTATACGAGGATGGAATATTACAATGGAGATGGCTGTATACAAGTATATCTTAAGTCATTTGTATTAATACAGAGAATTTAAACATGCATGGTATAGCCATATGGTTCCTGAACCTGAAATTAAACCAAGGACCAATTACTGTTTGAGTCTTTACAGCATAAAGAAATGGGCAGACTAGATGAGCCCATCTCCATTCCAGTTCATCCCAAAGGTGTTTGATGTGGTTGAGGTCAGGGCTCTCTGCTTCCAGTCAAGTTCTTCCACACCAAACTCATCCAACCATGTCTTTATGGGCTTTGCTTTGTGCACTGTGGCGCATTCATGCTGGAATAGAAAAGGGCCTTCCCCAAACTGTTCTCACAAAGCCGGAAGCATAGCATTGTCCTGAATGTCCTGTATGTCCCCTTCAGCATTTTGGACAGTTTGCAGAAGGTCCTTTTCTATTCCAGCATGGCTGTGCCCCAGTGCACAAAGCAAGGTCCATAAAGACATGGTTGGATGAGTTTGGTGTGGAAGAACTTGACGGGCCACACAGAGCTTTGACCTCAACCCCATCGAACACCTTTGGGACGAACTTGAAAGGAGATTGTGAGCCAGACCTTCTCATCCAACATCAGTGCCTGACCTCACAAACGCTCTACTGGATGAATGGGCAAAAATTCTCACAGAAACTCTGCAAAATCTTGCAAAAAGCCTTCCCAGAGTGAAAGCTGTTATAGCTCCAAAGGCACCAGCTTCATATTGATGTCTATGTACCGTATTTAGAATGCGATCCCATAAAAGCCCTGTTGGTTCTAATGGTCAGGTGTCCCAATACTTTTGTCCATATAGTATAAAAGCAGACTATTTGGGCATACTAGTTGACGTCAAACTCGGTAACCATATGTAATGTGAAGCAGCAGCTGCTATAGCTAACAAACTACTAGCATGCATTACAAAAGAATCAATGCAAGGTCTGAAAATATAATTACGCCTCTATACATAGCATTAGTTAGATCTTATTTAGCATATGCAGTTCAATTTTGGGCACCAACTCATAAGCGTTATTAGATTGGAAGCAGTACAAAACTCTGTTACAAAGCATACAGGAGCAGAGGGAAGTATTAGACCAAGGGGGAAATAGCTCCACTTTTCATGCCCACGCACAAAGAATTGCATATGTTGTATTTGGGTCACAAGTCACTGCAGAGTTTTACGGTACTCCGACCCCCCCCCCCCCTAAAATGTGCAAAGCTATAGGAAACTTTCATGGACAGCTGTTGTCAAATTTCGGCTCATCAGTTTAATTGCATCAAATTAACAATCAGAAAGCAGCTCATGTCTGGTTCACTTGGGCTGATTAAACAGGACTCCTCTGTACACTAGAATGAACATAACCGGATCCAGATTTTGGTTAGTGCAGATAACCCTCCGATCACGGAATAAGGTCGCTTCTTCACTACTTCAGCCACAATCCTATTTCTACCTAAAATACTGCAGCTGCTTCACACGGGCAGGCGGTGTAAAATGCATCAGACAGGTTGACGTGTATTCAAAAACAAATCCCCATTATCTATAGTTATTCCTGACTCTTTTTCCAGAACTCTGACTTTTCTGGATCAGTTTATAGATAAATCTCCAGAAAGCAGCTAGAAGCAGGAAAATGTTTGTCTACAAAATGATGTGTTAGGAAACCAAGCTTAGAAAGTTGTTTGTTTATTTTCAGACACAATTATACAATATTGTATTGACGTTTGTCAGGCGGTGGTCTTGATCTATGGCAGGATATATATATAGATATATCTATATCTGTATCTATATCTATCTATAAACGTCATGTAAAAACTATATATGTCTGTCTCACCTATAAGTGCGAGGATTTCCGGATAGAAAACCGCCGGGGTATTTATTCTGTTAGTGGAGGGGTGGAAGTAAAAAGAAAAAAAAAAAAAGGTGACCTTTGGGTAATTAAAGTACTGAATGCCCGACACTGTCATTACAGGGGAGAATAAGGGAGGGCATATGATGTAGAAGGGAAAAATGGAAAGCAATTAAAATAATGACCTTAAGCCTTGGTAAGAGATAATAAAACACGCTTAAATGCTAATGCCAGCTCTATAGCTGCCCTGGGAGGTTTGAGGTTTATGTTTCCCTGGCCAGCAAAGGAGTAACAACGCATGAAAACAGAAAATGCCTTCACGTTCTAGGCATCAATAACAAATGTGTCCAAAAAGAGATTTGAGATTCTAGAAAAGCGGTAAATTAAAGAGTTTTTTTTTTTTTTGCATAAGCATGTTTTAAAAAGAAATGACATGTTATGTACAAGGCATTCAGTCGCTAGCGAAATCTTATCCAGCTGTGAAACCGTTAATGATACCCCAGCAAAACTGTATGTAACTATGAAAAGGTTAATACGACAGATTAAACACAAATAAATGTTTAATCAGAAGTTATTGCAGGAATTACGCAGCATTCAGCTGAGAAAGCAGAAAGGATGAGCACAATTTATTTTGTCTACATCTAGGTTTTACCGCATGAGTATATGGGACAGTCCCTTTTATAAATGCAACAATGCAGAGAAGAAAGGTGCGCCAAAAAAGAGGCAATTTAAACAAAATGAGGATTCTGTGCCCCACTGATCAGAGATTGGATGCACAATGTTCTAATTTAGAACACAGACATTAGTTATTTTAGTCTGCTACAAATTATAAACAGCCCCAGACTTGTTAATGGCATTAAAAGACAAGTAATGATAACAAAAACCTTTTTTAAATGTACGGGTTACAAAGAAAGGAAATCCCTCTATACAATTCATTTGTAAGTCTTTTGTGCAAGTCCTCTTATAGGGATAGCCCACCAACCCGACCACTGTAGTAATGCAGAAGGTGATATGATTTATTGGGACCAAAATAAAGTGACATGTAACATAAGGTCAGGACATTAGAGAATATAAGGGCATATAAGAGGCGCCAGAAGCAATGCTCCAAATGGAATTCCATATACACTATATGTACAAAAGTATTGGGACGCCTGATCATTACACCAACAGGTACTTTTATGACATCGCATTCTAAACACATAGACATTAATATGTAGTTGGTTCCCCTTTGCAGCTATAACAGCTTCCACATTTCTTGGAAGACTTTCCACACGATTTTGGAGCGTTTCTGTGGGAATTGTTGCCCATTAATACAGTAGAGCATTTGTGAGGTCAGGCACTGATGTTTGACTAGCAGGCCTGGCTCACAGTCTCCAAGCAGTTCATCCCAAAGGTGTTCAATGGGGTTGAGGTCAGGGCTCTGTGGACTTCTTTGTACACTGGGGCGCAGTCATACTGAAATAGAAAAGTGTCTTCCCCAAACTGACCCCACAAAGCTGGAAGCATAGCATTATCCAAAATGTTTTAGTATGTCCCCTTCAGCGTTCTGTTGTTGGAACAGTTTGGAGAAGGTCCTTTTTCTATTCCAGCATGACTGCGCCCCAGTGCACAAAGCGAGGTCCATAAAGACATGGATGGATGAGTTTGTTGCGGAAGAACTTGACCAGCCGCACAGAACCCTGACCTCAACCCCATCGAACACCTTTGGGATGAACTGGAATGGAGATTGTGAGCCAGACCTTCTCATCCAACATCAGTGCCTGACCTCACAAATGCTCACCAAAATTCCCACAAACTCCAAAGTCTTGTGTAAATCCGTGGAAGCTGTTACAGCTGTAAATGGGGAACCAACTACATATTAATGTCTATGTATTTGGAATGTGATGTCATTAAAGTCCCTGTCGGTGTAATGGTCAGGTGTTCCAATACTTTGCCCATAGAGAGTATTATACATATATGCAACTAGGTTCCAACACAGCAACCTAGGTTCTCTTGCAGCACATGGCTGACATCCCCTTTTTACAAATATTTCCGGGGTAAAATTGTTCCTTGCCTTGCCCATCTATGAACAATTAAAAGAGTAGACCCGACCAGGGTCCCTTACCTGGTGTTGTCAGAGTCGATGGTGTGAAACAGTCTCTCGAGTTCCTCCTCGTTGAGTGTCCCATCTGAGAAAAAGGTTTGGAACTCCTCCAGAGACAGCTTTCCATCATCTGAAAGATACAAGATAGTTAAATGTATGCAGTGAACACGAGAAGAACCTTGTAGAGTCTCGGGATATAACACCAGGCATCAAGGTTACACAATTAATCTCCATCCATCCAAAAATACCCTGCATTCTCAAAAAACAGAATAGAAAAATGCTATGAATTTTAATGTTGGAAAACATCACTCAGTAGAGCATTGTATCTATGGATTCATGTAATGCTCCAGTTAAGTACTAGGTTATAGTTTGAACATGCTTGACACAGCCTGTTCTACAAATCCCTGGTATTAGTCACACATATAATAAAAGCCCTAGATCATGGAAGCCAGCCAGAAGCCATTTTTCTGGATCCTAACAAGATTACTGGCCACGCTATAGATATATTAAAACAATCCCTTTAATACACAGACCGTAGATACACACAGCTTAAATACATGATCTGCTGGAATCAGACGCTCCTTAAGCCAACATCCACAGCAAGCACACTTTACTGAAGCCACAATATACATAATTAACTTGATTGAGCAGCTACACAAATCACAGCTTCACAGAACCGCTAAACAGAGAATTATACCGTTCTTTGCTTTAGCCGACATACAAACACACTGTCCATGAACTAGAATACACAAAAACACTTTACTTAAATGACGACTTGATACTTGCAAACTTCTGGGTTCCCTTAGTTGGGACATCCAATGGTGTACGAGGTCACACAAGTGACAATGACAGCACATTCTACTCCACTAGTGACACCTTGGCTCAGTCTCTTCCTAAGAACCAGGAGAATGGTTGGGATGGCCACCAGTCAAGATGTATACCCTGCTTTTGGGACTAGCCCAGCCGATCTGGCTCAGGAAAACCCCATATTCCAGACCTTGAAATTTTCACAGTATCATTTTACAGCCACTGAAACGTCTTCCGCAGCGTAACAGAAAACACACAGCACCACTTGTACAGTTTAATAATTCAGGATTCTCATTCCAGAGTCTCCTTGAAGACTAGGAGCCCCGCGGAGGGTAATTAACAATGTACATAGAAAGCATAGCCTGTTTTACTTAATTGAATACACATATCTCTGTTTAATCTACTCAGAAAAGGTCACAATCGCAAAATAGAGCAAGGTCCGGGGTTTTAGTGGAAGGGTTTTTGACCGGGGCATACAAAGAGGATAAAAATACAGTATTTATTTGGATGTAAGCCTCACGCACCCCCCCATAAAACCAGTGCAGAACTTGGCTAAATCGTTGTCCGTCATTTATGTGTATTCAAGTACGCACCTGCAAACATATTCTTCTATATAGGGGTGGAGGGAGTGCATATTTGACCTGTGGAGATGGAGGCATGGCCCAGAGATTGGCTATTACTTTGACCTATGTTACTTTGTAAGTTCTTGATTTTTTGGGTTATGTCATTAAGTTAGACCTGCCCCAGAAATCCAACATTCTAGGGTTCTAGAAAGGGGGGGGGGGGGTCATGCAAAGAAACCAGCATAAGAAACTGGGGTCCTGAAGATGCACGCTTTGAAGGGTCTTATTGTAATAATTTGGTACGTGGGTTAACAGGGGGATCAGCCAAGGAGTAGAGGAAAAGAATCTGGGTAGGTGTGGACAATGATGTCCAGGCTAGCTTCTAGATCACTAAGGACATCCGCCCCGTCAAACAACCCTTTTCATAGCCATAGAGATGGATGAGGGGAGACCCTCAGAGTGCGAGGGCTGCCCACGGCTATCATCTAAGAATGTATTAACCTTGTTAACGGGTGACAATGACCGATCAAAATCCACCATTTTTTTTAACAAATTGGATGAATGTTAAATGGTTACAAAACCCCAATAATTTATCCCTTCCTTAAAGAGTTGAGATTTTCATATAGTCATTGTTCTACAACAGTGATGGATAGATACCCTTTGTGAACTATGGTTTGGGTGGGAGATTTGATACATATAACCTGGAGTACAGGAGGTAAGCCTCACGCTTTTATCTATACCACCAGCACTGGGTGGTAACGCCACAACAATATCACTTCTTCAGTAAACTGGTCACAATGCTAGAGATGATGCAGCTGAATGCCAGGGCCCTTGAATGGAGATTGCTGAGTCAGATTGATCCGGATTTATTGACTGCTTGCCGATTATTCTGCGTTTCAGCTTCAGTCAGCAGATTAACCGATTCCCCTTTGCTGCATAATGAACTAATCAAAGCTGGAGAAATTAAAGCATTCCAGATAATTTATGGGTTTGCCACAAGCCCCTCATTTTCAGGCTGAAACAGTCTCTTCCTGCATACATCAGACAGCCTGTTCCTGGCTCTGTTACTTACTGTGGTTTTCACAATAATCAGCGCGCTATTTATTATCTCCAAGTTTTTTTTGTTAACAAATGTTCTCTGTCATAGTTTGGTTTAACGTGTAAAAGGGATAATTGCCAGCACCGGAAGACTGAAAATGTAATATTCAGTTTTAATTGTCGTTTTTCCATCCGCCTACTGTACTATTCTGTTCTCCACTACTCCTTTAAAAGAAGCTGGCATAAGTAGGGCATACAGGTCCCTACTTTACACCCTATTTCTTCCTTGCAAATAATTTCTATCCGATTTAAAGTCTCTGCAGCTACCCAAGGCAAAGAATGCTAGAAGATGAACTAGGGACGCTGAAAGGATATTCTTAGAATTCTGCTAAATGCTAAATTTAAACTCTCGGTCTGGTGCAGAACAAGGCAGATGACTACGCAGCGGCGTTCCGAACAGGTAGGGATCCGTCAGGCACGCAGTAACACCGTAAAATCACGCTTACCGTGGATATGCCCAATATAGAAATAAATGTTACGTTTCTGATTTTGTACTTGGGTGTAATACCTCCCTCCCTCTAAAAGAAAATGAAAAGTGTGAATATTACTCCCAGAACTGTCAATCAATTACCCCATTCTGTGCTGTGCCGAGTAAACGACTGCATTGGGATTCAGGCTCTAGAGCACTAAGGGTTAATTCAATACAGAAGTCATTGTATGTTCTATAAGGCTCCCAAAGTATCAATGCAGTGGCTTCCCTGCATTTAAGATGTAATGATTATTCAACATCATGGTCCTAATAACTATTGTAACCTAATTATGAATCCTACTATGTAAAATTTTTGTTTTGTTTTTAAATTGTTTACCTTTCCAGCTGAAAGATATCCGTAATGTATTTTTCTAAGAAACTGTATCCAGTGGTGTAAATATGTATGTTACATCGAATATGATTGTGATACTAGTGATCCATAGAACATTCAACTACTGAAATATTTGAAACCCGTAAGACTCTGCCGCAGGAGACCGAGCGGTTAATGCGTCTTTGGGGTCCTGCTACATAAAGGAGAGGATTAGTCTCCCAGTATAACTCCAGAAGCAGGCGTATTTGGGAGACTGGGTTTCCATGGCGACACTGAAATGTGAAAGTGTTAGTCAGACCCCTGGGCAGTGGGAATGAATAAAATGATATGTTATAATTTATATATAGAGAGCACAAACTATTTACTAGCCACTTTACACCGATCGTGGGGTACAACATACTCCAAAGATACAGATTCACAAGGTAAAGAGAGCCCCCTTCTTGCAAGCTTATGTTCTAGAAGTAAAGATCTCTGGTAGCAACACATCAGATTACCATAGAGAATATCTGCTCATTTTTTGGTGAGTAGGCTCTAATAGATATTCCTCTTGGTAATGAGGTACATAAACCTCAAAAACTATTCTATAACCAAGAAAGCCCTTATTCTGGATGTGTTAATTTTGACATGACCAAGAGTATGATTCCAGACGTTGTTGATCAAAGTACCTCTTCTGTATGAAAATGAATCAAAATGAGTGGGTTATCGATTCATTCATACCAAAATATGCCTGATACCTGCACCATTGTGTGATATGGAGAAAGGGAACTGGAAAACAAAGACTAGTCTATGGACGCTCCCTAGAAGCGGGGATCCATATTTTACCAAATGCGGCTTGTGAAACAGCCATAGTTCAATCTACATTGTAATACCGAGTCTAACCGTAGAGTCATCTAAAACTAACGCCTATTTGTATAGCGGTGACAGCTACTTGGGATAATTGGATATTCAAAGATCACTACTCCCTCTCATGCCTTGGAACCTTCAAAAACATCTTAAAGTGAGCGTTATGGCCATTTACAAAGATGAAAGACTTTTGTGTAGGCGAGTATGCAATTATTGGCGTGGGACTAGTGACGAGAAGTTATTTTGGAATATGTCTGAACATTAACCTCCTTTCAGGTTATACCTGTCCTACAATGTAGTTATCCATGTTGGTGCGGTGTATGCAGAAGAACATTTGTGATCTCCACCACTTGTCCTCAGGGGCTGCTGTATGGTAACGGGTCACTCGATTTTGGGCCATGATTTAGTAAAACTGTCAACGTGAAATCAGCACTAGTTGTCCTTCGAGGTCTACATGGTTCACATGTGATGACCAGAACTACGTAACGTACAAAAACATGATAGGCGTGTGCACGGTACATACTAGTGGCTAACGCTTAGAGGAACTTGCTCCTCCTTACACTCCAAGGGTTAAACCATGGATTTTTAAAGCCAGAAGGAAGGACCCCCTGCCCTGTATAAAGCCCTGTCCCACAGCCAAGCAATTTCCTTTATCCATTCAGTAATTTAGATATTAGAAGCCGAAAACGGCTTTGGCAGCTGAGCCTGATACTTCCGAACAAATCATTTTAACAGAGTGTGTTCTCCGCGGAGCAACATTTTCAGGAACTTTTATGATCCATTAACGGCGCCAATTGTTTCGTGGCATTATTGAAAAGTAACGTGTGATCACTCAGCCAAGATATGCACCTTCAGCATCTCAACCTCCCAAGATTATTCTAAGAAAGCGTCTCGCGTTCAGCTGCAAATGAGTTACAGCCTGGGGCGACTCATTTATCCTCAAATGTGTATATTCCGGGGTTCTGGATTTAGCACGTAACAAAGATGTACGAGTTAAATCCTCCGGAGACGGAAGGCGGTAAAAGGAGCAGTTCTGCCTGAATTTTAGCCGAAGCGGCTATGAACAGGCTCTTGGTTATTTCAAATGAACTCATTAATTTGTCAGTTGTTTAACTTTGCCTTTGTTTTAATTACTGTACTGGGAACCGGCCCAAAAAAAATCTCTTTGGTTGTATCGTCTCAATAGCATCCAAGTTAACAATGCAAACAGAAAACAACACTTTGGTGCTCAGTAACCAGCGGTGGGCAGGCGGTCTCTGTCATCTTTAGTTGTGACCAAGGCGCAATGGGTGCTTTATAATTATTATTTATACGGTGCCAACGACCTCTGCGGCGCTTCTTACAGTCCATATATTCAAAGCGTCTGATGATACTAGAACAGACTAAGTGACACATTAGGGAAAGCGGGCCCGGCTCGCAAGCTGAAAGTCTTTATTTATAATGAATATTCTACAACAGACCCAACGGAAGAGGGAGGTACAGGAGAGTTATAGGATACACTATATCACTATATTCTACAACCTGTTCCCTTCGCTTTGAACTTCAAACACTATGGACGGAGGTCGGATCTGCAGTGGGTGGATTTGCTTTCATGTAGAAATGAAAGCATTTCATGGTGTTTCAAAGAGATGATCTTCCACACTCAGTCCTCGATTGGGCACTGGCATTTGCAGAATCTTTTTGAAATTCTTGGTACTGTTTTGTTAATGATCCCCCCCCCTCCCTCTCCAGTCCCTTGGAAAAATCATTGTGGATAGCTGTCAAATTTCTGTTTGTGGAACAGCCATTAAATCTCCCTCTACCCATTCCCACTCATTAGTGACTTTCCCGAGCAGAGATGAGCTTTGAAAAAGGGTGGCTGAAACTAGGGCTTTATAGCTCATCTTACATCGCTAGCTGTAATTGGCATCCATCAAAGCTAGGAGATGCTGCCTGTTGGGTCCAACCCAGCTTTGAGTTATTGTGGGTGACCTGTGGCCTTTGTCCTTTCTCTACTGCTCTGTGATGAAGATCAAAGTGATTGTGTAATTATCTTTTCCTTCTCTAAATGCCAGGAAAATCTAACAAAAAAAAAAAAGGACCTCAGGAACATGCCAGGAGCAGAGTGGAGTTTCAGAATTGGCCACCCAGCATATGTGTCTACCAGCATTACACTAGAAGAGAAAACTGAACCATATCAACATGTATCTTGAACTTCGCCAGCCAGATTCCACTGTAAAACAATGCAAAATGCATTTGAAAATAAAAGGTATTTTCAAAATTGAAGGAGAATTCCGGAGATTTTCATGTTTAATTCCAGGTATCCGTAAATCCCATGAAAAGATCAAATTATACTTGGGGACTTTAATCTAAGAACATCTTCTTAGCAAAGGCTCGCGGCCTGAACTATATGTCAAGACAGAAAGCTATGTAAAACCTGAAGATGCTTCCAAGCGTATGCTTAATAAAATGTCAAGCATAATATATATATTCATGCATAATTTAGAACCAATATAAAAGGAAAAATGTAAATGCCTGTATATAATATACATAAAAACTCATACACTATAAAGAAATTAGCATAGGTCCCGTTGACACCATGGTAATTGTCTTAACACTTTCAGTTCAACCTGTCTTAAACCTTCCACTGTCAAAGTCATTAGCACTAGCTTGCACTGGTGTTTTTTAATAGACATTTTTTTTTCTTCCCCTTAAACCATTTTATTGGTTTTTCGGGAAAGTCTTCTAACTCTAGAGGCCAACAGATCATATAGGCTGTTGATAAGTATGTGCTTAATTCAAATGAAAATGGATGGAAAAGTAGCCGGATTTGTCCAGTTTTAGGCATTGTAAGATATTAGAGATCTAGAAACACTTCTCGGAGAGATCTAGAAACATTTCTCGGAGATATAAATGACAAATGGTTACAGCCAGCCCAGGGGGGGAGAAGGTTTAGTACAGCGGCTGTCGGGGGGAATTTCACCCTGTGGCTGCGTGAGGTTATGCGACTCCATCAGTTTAATAAGGTCCCACGAGTACCAACACGGCCAAAAAACCTCAGTAGATACACAGTATCACAAGCAGTAAAACAAAGAAGAACCAATAACCCGGATTTCAAATTGAAGGGGTGGCTCCATAAAAAGGGGAAACGGCGTTTGGAGAGAGCATATAAAAGCATAAGAAATGATGTGCTGTGCTACCAGAATTCCAGGCACAGGTTGTCCCCTCACAGCAGAGAGAGGACAACCAGGACAAGGTCCACAAATGTTCCATCCTTGTACGTTCTATGACTTTTGCACAATATTAAAGACACAAGTGTTCCGCTGCTGTTGTCAAAGACAACACTAGCACCTCAACACGGTATAAATAGCAATAGGAATTCTTTTCCTCTGTTAATAAATAATACAAAGACACCTAAGAATCAGTTACCCCTTTGTTTTAATCATCTCTGTATCTGGGTAAAACGAGTACGTTTTGAAAAAGTCATTTCATTTTGTATTTTTATTTTTTGCTTAAATTGGCATAAATTATTACTATACAGTGAAGTTTATAAAATAAAAAAACATTATTTGAAAAATGTCTTATATGCGTTAAAAATATTTGGCAAGGTGCTATGGCTAATCCCATAATAAGGAAGGTGTTAAAGAGATCGAACAACACTAGAACCTCTACTTCCAGGGAAAACATTTATAGTTACATAGTTAAAATAGAAACTTTTATATAATCCAATAAAACAATAAACAAACAACAGCTGCTGCCCCCCCCAGAAGCTTTTTACATTGAACAGTCCTTTCTGAGAACAGTACGACCATCATGGCGCCTTTCTTCCTTATTGATAGAGTGCTGATCGATAGCTTTTTAGGAAACCGCAGATTTGTAATTGGCTGCCAAGTGGACTGATCAATGCTTAAAGCAGGTTTCCCCCAGGAGAACCAAAGATGGAGATCTACAGGGGTCCCCAAAACGCTACCTCTCCCTGCCCCTCAGTAATTTCCTTTATCTGCAGGGTGTTGACCAGCTGCATTAATGAAAAGGCCATCTTCACGTAAGAGCAAAATATATCAATATGCTTCGCAGCTGCTCGTTTCACATAGAAACCGTTCAGAGACGTAAACGTTGGGTTTCTTTCCAAAACCATCGCAGGCTTTCAACACACAATTTTGGCAAAGCCGACTGTGTCCGTATTTATATAGTTTTTTTCCAAAATTATTTTGGACAGCGTCTGTCCTCAAACCTCCAGCACTAGATCACAGATTGAGCACAGATCAGAACATATTGGGGGGGGGGGAAGTAAAATGGGATACGGACACAGTCTGATTGTTAAAAAGACTGGCCAGGAACCTTGATGGACAAGTTGGGTCCAGTTTTGGTTCAGGCTCAAGCAGAAGGATTTTAGAAGACGATGCTTAATCTGTATGAGTAAGCATAATAAGTGGTTAAAATGTTCATGTGTCACTGTGGTCTAAATTATGATTTCAATCATCACACTCATCACCGAGACAATAGCTTTTCTTGATTTCAGTTATCAATGGCATGTCACCTTCTCCAGGAGCTAAACACCTCCTTCAATAAACTGCCAAGAAGACAGTCAGCCCTGGACTCCAATGGACATCTGATCAAGTAAGTGAAAATACATTAATACCGTTAAGATCTTCTTATGTGGGTAAAGATGGGGAAGAGTTTCTAATATACAGTATTTACAGGTACATTGGGGGGCACCTTGGACACCCTGAAAAGTCACCACTTTTGATATGAATTATTAAGAAAAAATGTGTACTCACCGTTTTTATCTGCTCGACGGAAGATCTGAAAGAAAAAATAAGTGTAAGAAACGTACCCATCAAATTCGAAGAAAGGAAATCGTTTGACGCGAGAGACTCTGAATAGGAGGGTAATTACTTAATTAGACCTATTCTAGAGTGGGCATCCATCCTCATGAGACATAAACCGATGGAGGAATGGAACTGATAAATCAGCTACTCGGGGTTACGGACAATCTAATGCTGATTGCCAACTCCCATTACTCTCAGTCGGTTTGGGAACAGCCTGAGGAACAGTCAAGGTCCAAGTTGAAAAAAAGGTATATAGATCTTGTGTGTCTCGGAGTAATGATAGAATCTAGTGTCGGGTTTATCATCCTATGGATAGTTTAAGTTAATTCAGCACCCAAATAAAAGGAGTTCTTTAATCTTATGTCGCCATGATCTGTACGATGCATGAATCTCTTATGAACGATACACCTGCTCTGCTGCTCTTTGCCCCCCCCCCCAAAACAGATCATTTCCCGGCAGCGTTAGTTCTGCTGAGAGTCATCAGAGTTGTAGTTCAGGAAATGCCCCCCTCCCCGGCCATGATTTAATATTATATAAAATTACAGCCATTTAGAAGAGAAAAGAAGGACAAATGGACCACAAACTTCATAATTCACATTTTATTACAGTATTTTGCAGTATTACTGCAGGGCACAGTTAAATGTTCTACAGTCTCGACGTATCTAAAGGGTTAAAAAAAACAGGGGGGGTGTTAACACCTTAGCTATTTTAAATGTCTGTCTCACTGTTTCTAGGCTCTGGTGGTAATTACCTGGGGGGGGCTGAGTTTTAGATCTCGCACATTACTATTTTCTTTCCACGTGTATAATCTGATGCTTCTAATTTGCTTCTTCTGACATTCCACGTACAGCTTTGACATGTAAGAAGCTCTTAACGTGTTCTCCCCAAAGGATCACAGGGACCCATTATTATTATTATTTCATGCGTACCGGTGACATTTTTCGGCCCCGTTTCTGCTATATGGACCCGCTTCTGGAATATCAGACATTACACAAGAGCTTCTTAGCCTAGAATTAACCCTTCGCCTGCCATGTGCAACAGCAATGTCTGGCCGCGGAGGAGGAGGAGGAGGATCGCAACTCATTCTAATAGAACCAGCTCTACAAATCCAGGTAAGGGTTAAAATAGAAAATAAAATACAAACCCGTTAATGCTGCCGGCGGATCCAGAATCTTGGGCAGATACTGGGCGTTTTTCACTCTGATTTTACACTATCAATGTCAACCCCCACGGATTATAGGAATTGGAGTTAATTGAAACACACAGGCTTGCTTATGATCTCCAGAGCTATGTTGAGTAATTCGCAACTAGAATGGAGCTCGAAGCTGACTCAACTGGTCTTTAAAACTCACGACGCTCGTTTAATTTGCCAATGTAATGATGCGGATGGATAAAAGTTGGGGGAAGGTATATGGATTTATTCCACCCCAGTGTAGACAAACCTTAAGTAGCAATTGTACTTTACTAAGAGGCAGAACAGCCTCCCAGCAGAAGTGGTAGAGACTAATACAGTAAGGGGATTTAAACATGCACGTTAGAGACATAGGGCTCCCGAATCTAAGACGGGACCAACGACAAGTTACGGTTCGAGTCTCTAAATCGGGAATAACGGGCAGACCGGACGGGCTGAGCGTTTCTGTGTCTTATAGTTTCCGCCTTACATACAGAAATCCAGCACTCGGTAAAACGTCAGCGGCCAGAGAGGTTTTATAAAGCAGGAGATTAAATCCCTCTGCATCAGAATGGCTAAAGCGACGATAGACTGTACAACATTAGTGAATTCTCCTTATCACACAATTAATCAAACTAATCGGTTTTCAGGGAATTCCATGTCGGCTGTGTTAATTAAATCGCAAAAAATGTATTTTTCCTCCCCGTAAAGAATATTGGCAAAAACATTTAACATGCCGTAGATTGTAGGTTTTCCAATAGGATCGGATGCCTCTTTGTAACGTTACGTGACATTAAGCGTCTCTTATCTGCATCATGTATAGATTTGGCAGAGTTTTCGAAAAATCTAGAAAATATATATACGTATATATATAAAATGTATTTTTCTTTCTAGATTTTTCAAAAACTCTGCCAATCCATACAGCATATGTTTTAACAAAAAGTTTCCAGTATTTTCCTAATGAGCTGTGGAGACGTTACTGAAAAAGTACCCAGAATCTGTGACACTATAAAGTTACTTAGTGAATGGAGATTATAATAATATAATAATAATAATATATATATATATATATATATATATATATATATATATATATATATTTATAAGGTATGTGTCTGATGTAATACATTCTCATATAATATGTACATACTACTAAACACTTTATATTGCATTCAATGGACAAATGGAAAGACATCTTTTCTCTATAGGTACATCACCTATAGAGAAGAAGTCTTTCCATTTTCCAGATATTAATATGTATGTATGTATTGTATTATCACTCTGTATCGCTATTATATTAATGGTTATTGTATGCTCAGCACAAGTATGCTACTTTAATAAGATGTATATGATGGCATGCATTAAACATATATGTACACATCTGCCTGTGTCTGTACCGATTATTGCGGTAATGTCACTAATCATATTAACGCGAACACTTCTCCGGTCTGCCGTTACTCACATCCAGTATCACGGAGATGCCCCTCCTGGTGCCCGGGTTGTTGCTGTCCTGCCCCCCGGTGCCAGCCTCCTCTCCCTGCAGCTCTCGCTCATTCTTGTCGCTCATCTTGGTGACGATCCAGCGGAGCAGACCGTCCAGTCCCCGGGCCTGTGGCGGCTGCTGCTTCAGGAGCTTGTGGACGCTGTCCCTGCAGTACCGGGCTGCCTGCTCACACATGTCTGAGACTGGGAGGGGGAGAGCAGCCCGCCCCCAGCATGTAAACCCGCCCAAACCGCCCGGGAACACGCCCACTCCAGAGCGGATCACGCCTCCTGCAATAGAGGTTTGCACGTGTCTGATGCGGACTGGAGGAGAAGTTTCCGAGCGCTACACAAAGCACCGCCTACTAATTCTAAGTCCCGCCTCTAATTAGAGTAACCCCTCCCCTCCAACGACAAAATCGCTTCCCCCGCGGGGCGCCCGCAACGCGTTCCAGAGTGGCGGGATGGTAATGTGCGTTAAGGCGTTAACAGGTAATTAAGGGACATGCATGAAGGGACCTCTTCACAAGGCTGAGGCCCCCAAGGTATTCCTACAAACAAAGCACATGTATCCACACACCAACACATACCTACACACTAACACACATACATTACAAGTATCTCACACATACCTACACACTAACACATACAGTACATGTATCCACACACTCACACATATACATACACACTAAACACATACAGATACAGTAACTTGCTTAAACTCACAATAACACACAGTTTATATATACTCACACACACACTAACATACTTACACACATACAGTTTATGTGTACTCACACATACACAGTTTGTATACTCACACACTTATTAACCTAATCTTTGTTGGTGTAGGAGAGGGTAGGCCGGTGATAGCTTTCTCTGAGCGTTGGTAAATGACGTCACATCCCTTTTCTTCCCGCACACAGGCACGCCGAATGGAAGAAGCATGATGACCCACCCACCAGTTATGGTGAGTTTACTCAGATCAAGTGAAACAATTCTGGTTCTGCACAATTACATTATTTTCTTAACATTTGGTTTCTAGTAAAATTGTAGTAAACATTTTCCAAATTTTGGGGTTAGATTTGCAGCTGCCCTTAAATTAACCAAAGCGACATACACACTATATACACAGTACACGGACAAAATTATTGGGACACCCAAACCATTACACCAACAGGGACTTTTATGACATCGCATTCTAAATACATAGACATTAATATGTAGTGGGTCCCCCTTTGCAGCTATAACAGATTCCACTCTTCTGGGTATAATTTCCACAGGATTTTGGGGAGTTTCTGTGGGAATTTTTGCCCATTCATCCAGTAGAACATTTGTGATCTTGTGGAAATCCTTCCCAGAAGAGTGGAAGCTGTTATATCTGCAAAGGGGGACCAACTACATATTAATGTCTATGTATTTAGAATGCGATGTCATAAAAGTCCCTGTTGGTGTAATGGTCAGGTGTCCCAATACTTGTCCATATAGTGTGTGTGTGTGTGTGTATATATACACATTATATATATATATATATATATATATATATATATACACACAAACACTTAATCTGTTTTCAGCTCAAACCAACTCCTACTCGATTCACTTCAGTCTCCTGCATTAATGTAAATGCTGTTATTGTGAAGTTTGTTTATTTTGTTACTGTGTATGTTTTTATACAATGTGGGATGTGAAAAACCAAAAGCAACCGATAGACAGGCAGCTGAAAAGGATGGCAAATGCAAGGTTACAGGGGCAATAACTTGGTTATAATCTACAATAAGCATTAAATGACAACTGCACTTTCATTTGCTTTAGAACCCTGTCTCTAGGAAACAGTCCTGCAGCGGAAGCTTCCTTTCTATAGAAGTATTGTTGATGAATCAGAAGTAGATATTATGGTCTAGCTGAGGATTGTATGGCAGTAAGGGATCGGCTAGGGGGCAGTTAGCGGGGTCTGTGATGGGCAATTTAATGATGTTCAATGGACCTTCACAAACCTTGCCACGGACACCACCTGTCCCTGGTGCGGTGTCTTGTCCGATACCCTGGAAATCTTATTTGAGACAGCGCTGGCTGACAGTGAGTACGCCACCCATGCATAATCGTAAGCCGGAGATTACTTTGGCCTAAACACATCTCTTTCAAGCCAAGAAGGTGCGAAGAGGTGGAGACCGTGTAAATGGGTTCTGATAGAAACCGATCCAAAGATTTGCTCAATGGGGGGGGGGGAACCTAAAAGGACACTGCTATGATACACATTAAAGTACACGAGGGATAATCTGGATATTACCCATAGAATGGAATTAAATCAAATTTGTGAGGCAATGGGGCATAATGGTACATAATACAGGACCAAGTTGAGTCACAGTGTACCCAGATTCTCCCTGCCCCTGTCTCTTTGCAGTCTGAGCACGTTTTACCCACAGCACTGAAACATGGAAACACATAATTAGACGGCAGGTAAGAACCATTCGGCCCATTTTTATTGATGTAGACACTGAGACCTTACCAGGTGGCTTCATCCCGAAGGCAGACGGGAACACACCTGCGCATGCGACTGTGTACAGTACTCTACCTTTTAAAAATAGCCTCGGTAATGAAGCCGGCGGTGCGTATCCGTGTCCCTGGCAATGAAGCCCAGTAGCCCTAGTAAATAAAAACGAAACAAACTACACTCAGGCTTCAATAGCATTTCGTGTTTAATGGGATTGACTGCTCCTTTCATATGTTTTGTGCTTTAATGTATGTACCCTACCTTTTCTCATTACGGTGACAGCACATCACAGGGTCCCCACATAAGGGCTGCCACCTTTGCGCAAGCTGCAATGAATCATCCCAGGTACACAGCGAGGGCCCTGCCCCGTGTATTTCAGACTAATCAATACATTATGCCCTTTTAATCCTCAAAATTGCATTGAGTAGCAGTGGCCCGGGCAGCCTCATCTATTACATGAAAAGCATTTCTTAATAACTGCAGAATAATGTATTGCACTTAAAGCTTCCATAAATATACAAATTGTTCTCGTATTAAGTCAGATTCCAACTTATTCATTTTCATTAATGTTTATCTGTAATCTGAAATTCTTGTTCTGTCGTTTAAAACGTAAGCACTGGTGCCACAGAGCAATTAAAAAAATGACAGATTGCACCCGCTATTGTATCTTTTGTTATAAGCACACACTTCACCTCACGGCCTACTATCTGCGACAGAGGAAAATTAGTTTTTTGAGGCGGGGGAGCTGTTCTATGCAATATTGGATGGCGCTTAGCATGCCTTTAACCCCTTAGCCGCTGCAGACCATACAGTAAAATAACCCTTTTTAGTTGTCGTCTAGATTTATAATATTCTAGACAGCGTTCTGGATCAGTATCATCTAGCACACCCGTTCTCGCAGATGGCAACTCCCAGCATGCTCAGTCAGGGAGCAGAGGTGTTATTCGCTGTAATAGAATTTGATTTCTCAGATGCTTTCACACCACTTTGAAAACGCTCAGAGGCATTCATGTGCTGCCATGGCGTGCCCACTAGATGGTGCCATTCTATGGACAGTCTTTTGGAGGTAAAGTGGTCTTTAAAAGGTACTCTTTCCTTTAGAAAAAAAAAATAAGGACTTCCATCTCTAAACTCATACATGAGAGAAGAATCCTCCGTTTACCAGGTGGCTGTAAGTGGCAAAACATGCTGTGAAACCATTGCCAAATGCAGCGCCAGCCTCAGTGGTCTCATTCCAGGTCTCACTCCGATCGGGTGTACCACAGCAGGGGTCTGTTGGGGTAATTGGTCTAAAACACCAGCTAGTCAAACAGGAGACCCTCTGCCAGCCGTACTGATCTACCCCACGTACAAAGTAAAAAGTTTGCATATGATTCTATGCACACAATTGCCATTTTCCATGAAAACCACTTTCCATAGCAGAAGGAAACAGACATATTTGCTCATCCTTTACAAAAGTTTATCTTTTCAGCTCGAATATCCATCTCTGCTCCGAGAAAGAAAAGTAAGTGAAGCCTTAAAGTATTTGTATGTCTAAGAAGACTCTAGGTGCAGGGCACACACTTATTTACCAAGTCATGAGACCGAAACGCTTAAAAGGTTCCATATTCCAAATACAAACCACGGGATCTGTATAACTCTCTTGCTTGATCAGTTGACCCATTTCTAACCAGAGTTATTAATCCACCTGGGGTCAAGTAGCCTGTTTGTAACCTTCTGGGCCTGTGTATTTGAGACTTCTCAATCATACATAATGCAATGTATGATTTCACTTTAACCCCCAAATCACACAACGGCATTTTGGCGGAAGATTTAGCGCTAGCATCAGACAGTAATAGAGGACTAATGAAGCTTCAACACTTAAGGGAAACGCAGGTCTGCTTTTAAAGAGCTTCTTCGCATAGACCGAAGCATTAGCTTTTCTTAAATAAACCCACTCCAGATACGTAGCGAAAATAATTACTATTGTGTATTGTATCTACTCATTTACAAGTTACGAAAAAAACATTACCTTGTATTTCACGTCTTCATCTTCACAGCTCGAGCAGCTTGTCCCACGTGAGACCTGTAGTGTCATTAAAGCAGGCATGTCACGATTGTCACCTACACAGCACTTAGCAGCATAAAATCATTTATATATGGGGGGGGACACTTATGGGTTTTTTTTTTAGTTTGCAATCAGTGTAATTGTGTTGAAGACATTCAAAGCTAAGGTACTATTTTACTCCCAACAGAGCTGGGTTCATTAGCATTTGCCGGCTAAAAGCTGCATAACTAAACCGCCTGCCTGTTACAAGCTCACCCTACCCTAGTAAAAGGTCTGGACCGGGACCAGAAAGTGGGGTTTAACCTTAATGGGGGGAAAAGTTATACAAAGTCTCATTAGATTAAACAGATATCACTGATGGGGAGATAAAGTGTCTGTAATACAAATAGAATCCTTATTTCTTTTATGAAGCAGAGTTCTTTTGAGTTACGGTATTATGGTAGGATTTGGGCAGTTGGCAAACCAGCGTTAACTACAGCTCAGTTTGGCCCTGTAAGTTAGGCCAATTTACCAGTTTCTATATTTGTAAACAACCATTGCCATGTTTATATAAACGCTGTCTATTATATGTGATATAAATACTTTGTAACTGAGGCATGTGCTGAGAGTGCTACATTTGGAACAAGCAGGATTGTATTATTAATTGCTGGGGTGAGTGCTCCAAATGTAAGAGTTTATAGATATGGCCTAGCATGTGCTACAAAACTGCTTTGTGTGTTATCCAAGGGTGCGCACCGCCAAAAAACCTCAATTCTCTGATACCTTTCATTTGTACTAACGGCACTTTCTGAAAACTTTTTAAAACTTTGGTTACATACGTTTGCACAAATACGTACAAATAGCAGATTGTTAAGAATGATTTTCAGTTGTCTTTCCTTGAAGCTGAATCTCTGATGTGAGATAATTTAATGAGATAATTCAAAGCGTCCCTCACATTTCCTTTATGTCTGATAATAGGTCGAGATTTTAAACATACAGAGCACTGTATTTTGCTTTGGAACTTGACTCTTTGTCCAGTAATGCAGGGACATATTATGCATAAAAAATAAACATTAAATGGTTTCAAGGGGGGGGGGGGAAAGGAAAGAAAAAAACTGATCACCATGGAAACCAATAGATTGGGCCAGCCAGCAAGGTCATTGTTATTTATTATTATATTGTTTGCTATGGTGATGAGATTGCTTTTCAAACTGCACTGTATATTTAATAACTTAGTGTACAGGGTCCGGGCTCATTGCGGGGGGGGCTCCTCACCTGAGCACAGGTGGCTCGTTAATTCACCTGTGCGCAGCTCCTGTAACCCTGCAATATCTTGGTTTGCGGACTGCAG
This sequence comes from Spea bombifrons, assembly GCF_027358695.1. Taxonomy (NCBI): domain Eukaryota; kingdom Metazoa; phylum Chordata; class Amphibia; order Anura; family Pelobatidae; genus Spea; species Spea bombifrons. The sequence goes on from NC_071096.1 coordinate 33,445,001, forward strand.
AAGATAAACCCAGTGCTTGTGGGCTAGACTTCTGCCTTAATGGAAGGCACGTATAAAATAGAACAGATTTGTGCGTGGGGACATATATTTAAATGCAAGGCTAATCTTAGTGCACTAGGGGGCACCGGCAGCGACCATAGTAAATGCCCCCGCTGTGTAGACATTGCTCTGGTACCTGACAGGGGTCTAATAGAAGCCTCCACAATGCATGGGGCATTTATTCTAAATGTGTAGAAAGGTCAAAGAAACCCTGCTCTATACCAGGGCTAGCCAATGTGGCATCGGTACAGCAGCTGTTGCACTGCAACTCCCATGAAAATTTGATCTTATCTACATCTAAGTCACAAGTATAGCTTAAGCCAGGGGTGTCCAACCTGCGGCCCTCCAGCTGCTGCAGGACTACATCTCCCATACTCCTCAGCCAGCTCCTTAGCTGAAAGAACATTATGGGAGATGTAGTCCTTCAGCAGCTGGAGGGCCGCAGGTTGGACACCCCTGGCTTAAGCTAATAATAACCCGGTAATGTTCAGTCTAATAAACTATTGTTCCTATTAGAACCCCAAAAACCCATTTAAAGCAGAATCTTCATGCTTTTGCATACAAGCTGTAGACAAGGAGATGGTTAATTCTTGCAGCAGCCCATTGCTTTAACAAGTGGCAGACTAGAACCATGACTTATGTGATATGAGATATACATGTCGGGTTTTGGTGACAAGAAGAAAGTGGGAATCAATATGGCTTTCCTCGGAATGAGGTTGATTGTGGTGAATCAGCGTTTACTGATGAGGCTTGAGGTTCCTTCCTTCACTTTATCAAAATGAAATAAGTATGTTTGCAGATTCAGAGCCTGGATCCCATCCATGGCATTTGTTATGGATTTATCAATTAGGCAGCGTGAGGTTAAGTAACAGAACCTTTTAGACTTGAATGGGGACGGGTTTTTTTCTTTCTTTCTCCATTAGCGAAGAGGGATGGGGGGTGATGATGGACAGATTACAAATCTTAGAGCCAAATTAATCCGCAAATGTCAGGAAAAAGGCCTGTGCTATGATGTTTAAAGGGACATCGTGCAATTTACAGGGCCCATACAAGTGACAGTCATAAATGTCATTTGAGTAGTAATGATACAGCTGACAGGTACTAGTTTATATTATAGACTATATGCCCCATAATGCAATGCCCCAGAGAGCATTGTGTGCCTATTGATTCTGTACATATCATCACAGGCACCAAGAGACAATGGGGATAAAGAACCTCACCCTAATTTTATTTTCTGCCGTGTGGCCCCTAAAGATCCCATGACTCAGACTTTGGCTTTGTGCGGAGGCGACCATGGCAGGTCTACCTGACAAAGAGATATGTACTCCACCTTTATCCCAGATTTCAGGCCAAAAAAAACACTGGGGTTTAAAGGGTATTGGCCATGATACAGTTATACTGTAAAGCAAACACCAAAATTTGGCTAAGTTACCATAGTAGTTATTCATTATACAGCCCCATGTTTTATACGTTATACATGGATGGGTCTATTTTCACATTTACCTTAATACTTTCAAAAACACATTCAAAGTTACATTCCAGTTTTATTATCACATTCATATTTATTAGGGTTCTTCATTTCACTTCTTTCACTGAGTCTTAGTAAGTCCGTTTTAAATGTCTACCCACTTATCATGTGTTCTTCACTGTTTGGGCAACATGGTGTGTTTCTAGTGTATTTATTGTGTGTATGTTTATATATAATGTTTGTTTGCTTTGTTCCGGGTCTTAGAACTAAATAGCCCTCAAATGTAACCATGCTTGTTTATGATAGGGGAAACAACTGATTTACAGATACAAACAACAATGGAAAGTTAGCCAGCAAGGGATAAGGTGCCATTTTAAGGGAAAAAGGCCCAATTTTTATAACCTACATCCTGGTACCTAAACTCACCCTCTGCAAAATCACACCAAATATCAGGGTTTTGGGGGATCAAGATTGCTTCGATCAAGACTGATGCTTGGCTTGGCTTGAGGAGAATGGTCTTCTTCTACCAGATGACATAAACAGCTGGAAGAACTTGGAGGCAAGATCCTTCACTACCTACCAAGGGTAAGTCCTCCTTGTGTCACTTCTATGGTCCAGGGCAGCTGTCCCAGCACTGCTTATTTGTGTAGGATCACTTGCTTTTAGATGTGTATAGATAAACAACGGCATCAAAACATGTCAGGACTGTCAATTAAGGAGAAAATGAAGTGCTTCTGGATGACCTGGTGATGTAAGGACTTCTAAAAAGCTTGTTGAAAAAGTACATTAATCAGGAGAAATCAAGAGAAACTTGAGTACACTACAGCTTGTCAAGGATAATGAAATATATATACCGTATATATATATTTATATATATATTTTTATATATATATATATATATATATATATATATATATATATATATAAAAGCCGGAATGTAATTATCAATGTTTTGGAGCTAGTATGATAAAGGTGTGTTTTTTTTATACATGCCTAGCTGATAAAGTTAAAGTAGGTTGCATTGTACCTGTCAGTGATAATTATGCATATTAAATATATGTGTTAGTTTCATAATTTTTGGACTTAGTGGAAATAGTCATGTTATTATTATTAGTTTAAAACCTTCCCATTGAGTGGTTACTGCGGAGGTCATAATGCAATGTGGCAGATAAAAGGTTATTTTGAGACTCCTGCCAGACTCCCTAGAGGCTTCACCTAGATGCGGGGAAAGCTGGATAAAAGTCAATAAACCTCTAGCACCTTCCTGTGATCGGTAAATACTGTTTGATCGCAATCTGGGAGCTGCTGCCAAATGCATAAAGAGATGTTTCTAAATTAGAAACGAACCAAGCAAAGTAATCTAAAAGCTTGAAAATTATACATTTTTTTTTATCAAATGCTAAGAAGATGAGGGTCTTTTTCCTCCTTATAGTTTGCTTTAAGTTAACCATCTTTGCTAAAGTCATGAAGTCATGTGAGTTAATATCTCTGGCAATGCTATTCATTATAGAAACTTTAACATGTGTTATATCTTTTGGTACTTTGGTCACTCTTGGCTAGTTTTGGGAGATTTTGCTTTATGCAAAATCTGTGAAAAGCTGTGTTTTATAACACACACGTTCCACGTTAATACACTATATGGTTGCTCAGTTACTACGTCTTTACTTATTTTTATTTCATAGTATGTCTTAGATCGCTTATCTCTGCTGTATCTTGTCATATTCCCAGCCATAACCAAGCGTGGCTGGAAAATTCCTGCTATTTTTATGCGTCGTACCTTTGGTCTAGAAGCTCATATCTGTAGATCATAATGACCCTACCTACGCTGTTTACATTTGGAGCATGATTCAGGGTTTTCTGCCTGAAAATCTTTTTTATACATAAGAAAGGATACAAGTAAAACCTGTCCTAGACTATCAATTAAACAAGTGTGTTATGACAGGAACAAAAACTTAAGGGTTCCGACCTTTATGAATGAGAATAGTGATTCTAGTGTAACAAGGTCTATCTGCTGTTACTTTGTGTAATTATGTTGTTTTACAGAAGCGTACCAAGTTGCTTTAGGGACCCATCTTTGGTGTTCTGACTTATTTTTTTGCTTCTATCAAACACATTCAAGATGTGAGCTCTGGTTTATGTCTATTGTGTTGTTTGTATTCCAAACAAAATCAATCACCTCATCAATTTAGATTAATGCTTTAATGTTCACTGTTCATCTTTAAAGCTAAAATGGTGATCAATTAAGATTAATGTTACAATTCCTGTTGGTGATCACGTAATCGTTTCAATATTCCTTTTCCAGCAGCTGCTCTGATCTTTTAATCCACTTTATTATAATAGTAAACACATATTAAGAATGTCAACATTCTACCCAATTATGCACGAGTCCCAATAAATATCCTTATAATTTATTGTAAGGTTGTCCGAAAAATCCCCACTTTTTCTTTCTCGTCAAGCCATCTCTCGAGGCAGGGAAAGGAGATCTCTGAGATAAATTCCCCTTGGTTACTTTCAGTGGAATAGTTTTCCGATTCAACATAATGGATTCTCTACAAACAGGAGATTTTATTATTATTAGAGTGAAAAGAACACAGCACAGTGTTAGTTAATACGTCTCTGATGACTTGCTATTTATTTATATAACCTGGGAAACTAATTTAAGAAGTGAAGCTGAAGGAAGATTAATGATTCACACTCCAATTACAGTTGGGCTGTCGGATTGCTGGTTCTGATTTGAAGACCCAAGAAGCCACAAATGTCACTGCTAACCAGGAGTATGTGACTGCGGTAATTTTCCATGCCCTGCACAGTACACGTGACCCGTTCCATGACTTATTTGTACGTTGTGTGCTAGTGTGGGGGGTAGCCAAAAAAAAAAACACTTTATCTGTCATTCTTCACTTTTATGACACCACTCTATTGCTGACTTAGATAAGTATTAGTTAACTTAACTTTCTTGTAAACATAATAAAAATAATATAGGACGCAATATACTGATAAGGACATTTCTGGAGTCTATGTGTGGCTGAGTAGGCTACTTTTTCATGTAGTCCACGTGCATAAAATTCAGAAAAATAAGTCACTCAATTGATTTCACCAGGCCTCACACAAATTAAAAAAATATTCCCCATGATAATGTTGATTTTAATGTAGTATATATTTGCCATAAACTCCGCAAAGAATGTCTATCTATCCTAGAATCCATTCGGATTGTAGGAATGGATTGACATAGCGCATGTACTCTATGCCAGTGAGACGCTAGAGGAGAGCGTGTGTCGTAGTCAGTGAGTGTCACATGTCCTGATACATAAATCCCTGGAAGACTCGTTGAATCATTCTCTCTCTTCTGGACTAAATCCATCTCTGATACGTTGTCACTTCCTTTTTATGTGTACGATGTGTCACCGTGTGTCCAAATAACCTTCATTTCCAAGGATTCTTCCATGCGTGTCTGTATATGCAGATAATGGCCCTACCATTATGTAGTTTTTTTGCCTTGGGTGAATGCTTATGTGGTGGCACCACCTGTTGATGGCAGGAGTTGGCCCTGTGTGGAACATTGTTATCCCTGGCAACCTTTCTTGCATTCCCATTTGTATTTAAGATGTTTTTATAAAGAATAGCATTTCTATGTTACGACACAGACATTGGTACGCGTTTTTGCCAATGTCTGTGTATCTGAGGTTGCATGTAACCATAAACATTTGAAGTTGTCATGGATTATGGGGGATTTTTGTCTCAGCAGAGACTAGCAAACCATTTGACCATTTGTGTGTTTATTGCCTTTTGAGATGAAAAATGGATATAGTTAGACCTGGCTGAACCCTACACCAGATGTTCCATACGGCCACATCTAGAATGAAACCCTGGTCTTCAAGTCAACAAAAGTTGACCTGAAGTCTATTGTTCTGTCATTCAAGTTAAGGCTATGTAAAAGAGCAGGGCACATTTGTAAACTAATAAGATATATCGTATAACTATATGTCATACTCTGTTAAGACCTGCTCCGAGTAATACTTGCATCCTTACTTTTGGCATGGATTTTTTGGCTTCAAGATTACTCACGTTTGCACACACACATCTTATTTATGGCTGCGTATGTGAGATTCTATTCATACTTTGTCAAATTAGAAGAAAAAGAGTCTCCGTTATTAGTTGCTGTTATGTAAATTTTGCAGATCTCAGCTTGTTTGACACGTAAGATGTGCATTCCTAGACACGGTCCAAAACAGAGCCAAGAGTAAAATAGAATTTAACATGTTTGATGGATAGTGTTTTTCAGTTGTATGTGTTTTATAGCCAACGCTTGGTAAACTCATAATTTTTAGGATCACAGACAAAGATGTCGCATACGTTGTATAGTCTAAGATAACATACGGTAGAGGACCCATGTTTTGAGGAGCACGTTGGTTAGTATGAAAGTTAATATAACTAAATTGGTCCAAGAGAATGAGTGTCTACTCAATTGTGATATATTTTTATTGGGGCAACAAAGAAAAAGATTTTGGTTTATATCACATTCTTCTGTTTGATTTTAAGTTAAATTATCTCTTAAACTGTACAATTCTATAGTCCTTGGTAAAGTAGAGCAGGATTAACAGTCCATGAGGTGCTATGCAAGATAACCATTTGGGACCCCCCCTTTCAATTTCTTTACATATGGGGCAAATCATCCCTGCCACTCAGTAACACTCCCTGTATGCTTCTGCTCGCAGACTCTACTGGTTGGAGGATCCAGCTGTACGATTAAACCATGACCGAGTGCGTCAAGATGATGATTTTTATTTTAAAAATATATTTTTTACTTGCATACAAAACCCAGCTACATTGCTTTTTTTTAAGCATTGGAAACAAAATATGAACTGGTTGGAATACAATGTCATAATTATTTATATTAAAAACATAACTTACAAAATTGTGGTAAACATTAACAATGTTTTGGCTTTTAAAAACACAAAACTGGAATTTGTATATGTGATACAATGTAACGGTTTCTATTAAGCTTTCTTTAAAAAAAAAAAAAAAAAGATACTGAAATAACATAAGAAAACAAAAATAAGAAACAGTAAAAGATAAAAAAAAACAATAACATTTAGAGATGGTAGTTTACCACACGGTATTCCTCAAGTGAGGATTGGGGCTGACATATAGAGAATCACTATTCTGTGTTTTTAACATATAAAATATATTGTTTGTTTGCATTTCGTGGAATGTTTTCTCCTAATATATATATATATATATATATATATATATATATATATATATATATATATATATATATATATATATATATATATATATATGCGCAATATATAATTTATTAAAATAGTTTAAATCTCAAAGAATATATATCCTCAGAAAACACAAAATGCATATTTCTATGCAAAAGAACCAATGTTTTAGGGAACAAATCTTCTAGCACTTTTTTATGTGAAATCGTTGTAAACCGGCTGAACCCCTGGAGGTAGAGAGGCACTATGTATATGTGGCACCATTGTTCCAGGGTGGCTTTAACGTCCCTCTTTAAGCTTTACGGCCTTGGTTAGACATCGAGGAACCCTCTTTGTAAGAACCCTGGGTGGAAGCTGCTGATTTACACAGAAGCAACTGAATATATCATAGGACAGTCGAATGTAGTTATTAAGGAGGCCTTTTCCGCAGCTTTATAAGTGAGCTTGCAACAGCTAAGGCACCTCCTTGTACAAATCGCACAAAATAGTCACCAGCCAGGGGTCCGACTGCATAGAGTCCTTTCTCCTGGGTGCATTCGTATGTGAATGGGTCAATGTCCAGAGGGTTTCTTTTGGAAGTGACAGGCAGCTCAGGGTCTACAGCCAGATTGGTTCCATTGTCTGGAAGGAAGGAAAGGTTGGGGTTGGAGCCAATAAGAACCAGAGCCATGGAAACGTTAAAAACTTTGCATTGTCCATGCTTGTCCTTGAAGGTGCACTTCTTGTCACCATGGAAACTGGTAACATGGTGCTGAGGGAGGCTGAGGTAACCTTGGTATGGACTATCTTGAAAAACAGACTGTTCCTTCATCATCTGATGTACTTTGTGATACTCTGGGTACATGACTTGTGGAAGCTGGTTGAAGATGAGTGCTGGGTCGTTGACACGTCTTCTAAAGGCATGAATCACAGGAATGTTATAGTGATGAGCAAGAAGAATGGCATCCGCAGCCGTCAGTCCTGCCCCAACAATTAGCACCGGGTCTGAGTGCGGGTGAACAAGCTTTGTCTTGATAGCCTCCTCCAAGGCTGATATTTGGTGTGAAATGAATGGGAGCTCTTCTCCTTGAATTCCCAACCATGATGGGCTGTCGTACGTACCAGTGGCAATCACCACTTTCTCTGCGTGGAGAGAGAAATTCTGCTGGGCACCAAACTCATCTTCAAAGTAACCATTCACTTGAAAGATGCTGTTGTCCTCTGTGCTGTCCTCATATTGTTTCTCGTTCTCGTGACCATTCAAGGCATGCTTGTCAATTTTTACCACAGATGTGACAGTTGTGCCTGAGATGAAATTGTCCTCCAGTCCCTTATTTTTTACATAATATTGGTAATAATTTAGGATGTCACCTGCGGTGGATCGATCATTTCTGAGTTTCCTAAAGAGAAAACCAAAACAGATTATTAGTTCTGAAGGAATAATGCCACATCCAAAAGTCGCAGCAAACACTTGCTCAATTTAGTGTCACTCGTCCGCCGATGACGAGGTGGCCCTGATCAATCCACACACATAAATCTTTAATTTTGTGGGGAGTACTCAAATAACAATACTTTTAAGAATTATTACTGTTATCGTTACATTTTATTTATAGAACAGATTCTGTAATGCCCCGTTGACGATATTTTGGGCAGCTGATGCCTACCTCCTTTTTATTCTTGTCCAGTCTTTGAAAGATAAGTCTGGAAGACCCATCCAGTCCCCACGACTCAGTGTGATCATTGATCCCTCGATAGCCTAAAACATAAAATGGATATCTTAATAACAGCATATGCTACACGATTAACACAATGACAGCGCTGGTCACATAGATTCACACAGTGAAGAGAGAATCATTTTTCTCACATATTCCCACAGAAGGTATGCGTATATATTAATTATATATGGAATGTACTTGGTATGTGTTTTTTTTTTTTTTTTTTTATTTAAGACAACTTACGTTCCATGCACCCCCAGGAGGATCTCTTCCCAACACCACATGTGTTATGGCATTCTGGGGCTCTAATTTCCACGTGAGCACAGAATCCACGTCTCCTTCAAAATCTGTGTCTGGCCGAAGGAGAGAATCAAAGAGCAGAGCGGCGGGGCTGTGCGATCGTCCCTCCAAACCTTCCGACAGGTACTCAAGATCCTGCATGAAAAACACATTGGCGTTACATATAGCTACCAGTGCATTAATTTAATTAAAGCTGATATTGGTGATTGGGCCATCATAGGAAAACATACGCTTTTCGGACCTCAGAGGTATCTTCATGAGATCAGATGAGATCTATATCTTTACATAGTGTTAATGATAAACTATGATTTGCCAGGAGTCATTAAATGCTACAGACAGTCATAAAGTTGCAAACCTACCAGATATGCTGCAGATAAGAAACGAAGGTGTAACGTGCTTTACCTGTTATACCAAAGGGAGTGCTGAATAGAAGCACTGCCTTATTAAAGGGACAGTTATGAGGTTTTGGGACATAATGGTTATTCTACAAGGATGTAAGCTGACTGTATACAAGATCAAAGCATGTGTACTAGAAAAGTACAGAATAAGCATTGAATATGCTCTGACCTGACCTTTTAAGGTTTCAGTATTCTGGATAAAGAGGAACAAACAAGCCTTTCTGTATTGTGCAGTGGCCCAATCGTTTAGAATATTTCTAACGTAGCATTTATTTCTTGCAATACTAATTTTGGGTTAAAACAAACCTGCAGTGTGAGGGGAGACCGAGGGGATTCCTCCAGCTTCCTCTGAAGTATGGGGTTTGGGTGTACGGCTCCGTCCTTTACATACGGAGTATAACCAGACAGCAGGTACGACAGGCAGATTCCGGAGGGACCGTTACCTAAGAGGAGAGAACAGCATGAGCTACAATTACCATGTCAGAGCAGACAGATTTCCCTTCATGGAATGGTGCACATATAATATGATCGGTAACAGTATCACTCTGCTCCGTTTTAGGGGGTTTGGGTTGATATTGTAATGAAACCTTTTAGTCGCTATGCCAGGATGTTACATGTGCTTTAAAATGTTCACCCCGCACTGCTTTTGTCTTGTCTCATTGTGTTGACAGTTGTACCCACTGTGCGGTTCTCTCTCCTGCCGACATTTTTTGCCATTGTGAAGGTCGCTGATAGTAACCAGGGCAGTAGGTCTGCACTTTTCTTGCCAAGAGCGCACTGAGTTATGAAAGTACTTTATAGACAGAGATGATCTCACCAGAACGTGAGGGTGAAATCACACTCGGCCCGGTAAGGCAGGGCGCTGTACGCTTACGTATTATATATTTCACAAGAGCTACAGCGGGTTATAACTTGCTCTTGTTTGTCCACAAACCACTATTCATGGTAACTAGGAAAGCTTAGCAATGTTAAAATTGAGAGCCTGTGCCAAATATAGCAGAATTGGACATTTACAGTTCAATAGTTGTTTCATGTCTGCTGAGGGGATATCGTACTATACATTAATGCCTTGGAACTTTCCTGAAGGCTATATGGTTACCATGGGGAGATTTCCGCCATGTTGAGACGACATGTGTCATTATTGTAACCTAATATGTGACTACAAACAGGCATGTGTATTTTTGTACAATAAATGGTAACCGCTCAGTATGTGACCACCCAACTTCAATCGTTACTTTGTAGGAACATCTGTATTTCCCATTATACCGGACAGTTCCTCCTGTTGTGTGCACTTGTGTCCCATGGCCCCAGAAAGCAATTATCTAGAGGAACCTTTACCTATTATAGCGACAGGAATAGGAGTCCACTGGGTGGTAGAATTGTGTTTTAATCCCACGGGCATCTTGGCCAACGGACAAGTCCAAAGTTCTGGAATGACAGGATAAGCAGGGTGTTTGGTTACTAATTAAACATATTTTTATCTTTTTAACTAAACTATTTTTATCTTCATAACAACAACAAAAACAAATGCATTATTTGACCACAAGATATGACCTCACCACATCATAACAACCACATAGCTTGTGATAAGTCTGTGTGAGAGGAAGAAGCCATAGAGTGTTAGCGTGATGTATAAAGTGTGATGTATAAAGCGTGATGTATAAAGCGTGATGTATAAAGCGTGATGTATAAAGCGTGATGTCCAATCAATCCTTATATGAACCTATAGAAGTTACACAGGAATATATAGCATGATAGCAGACCAGAACAAACCCACCTCCAACTAAACAGAAGTTTGTCCTTTTGAGAAGGATTAGGACACGTTATCAGATGGTTTTCTTCTAAAACTACCACATGGTTTTCATCCCAGATATCTTCTATTATTTCTCTAAAGCAATACTTTCACGAAATTATACCTCATTTAACGCCCCAAACGCAAGTCTTGTTTGCTACTATATATTTAAGTATGTTTTAGTAGCCATTCCCTCTCTTCTCCAAGGTGTTTCATGTCTTGAGAAATCCTAATGAAGCTACTTGTAGCCTGGAGGCGAGATTTATTCATCAGGTTTCCAATCTATCATGCCCATTAACATAAGCATTGACCTGTCTGTGCCATGTATGAGTGGCAGTACCTACTATTGGCAGCAACAGTAGGTACTGCCTCTCATGGGCATAATCCCATAATCTCTTCTTGTCATTCTACCTGTCCTTCTTGTGTCTCCACCTGTAGTACTCCTGCCAAGATCAACCGTGATAACAAGTACATGCAGAACATGATGCAGCTGACATACCAAGTTCTGTTTAATGCCAGGAAGGTACAACTGTAGTAATATAAATTACACACATGCGTGGGTGTGTACATATGATCATGCTTGACACACACACACACTTTCACTCTTCTTGGAAGGCCAGCAAACAAAGATTAAATCTAATCAAGGGTAAAAAGCTGTGGCCCCACTGAGACCATTAGCGACGATGACTTTCAACACGCTCACGCCAGTTGCATTTAGGGACATTCTGCAGTAACTGAAAGCCATCACTGCTTTTATTATTTCACTTTAAGAACAAATGGATTTGGATGATGCCATTCAGCCACAGGTTTACATGCGCATGCTAACGTGCTTCGGATCCCATGCATTAGAATGTCAGAGACATCACTCAACATGTAGACAGTAACAGCAGGGGGCCGCTCTATGAACAGTGCCCAGTGTTTGTTCGTTGTACTTACTTTTATTACCTTTATGGTATATTTTAGATTGCTTATTCATAAATTGCACATAACATGAGCTTTATATGTTGGTTTATGGTGTTCTAACCTCATTTGCGCCTTTTTAGAGTCTTTCATAGAGGGTTAAGTGTCCCCTGGCCTTGTATACCTTCACACAGGCTAACACTTCACACCGTTTAAGATCAGGAACACGTCAATGAAAAATCTTAAGCCACATAAGCATCTATCACAGTCTGTGCTGCATTTTTCCCCTACTTGGCTACCTTTTGAGTTGTTGCATATCTCTACTAGAATGCTAAATAGTTGGACTTTAAGTAGCTTGTTCGTTTCTATCTTAATGTCTAGTGAACTGGTAAATGTCTGAGCTGGTATTTAACCTCTACAGTGAATAGATGTATTCCAAAGAGGTTAGATAGGGTCAGTTACTATAGAAAGGCAGTACTTACTGGCAAGAAGCGCCAGTAGCGTTTCTGTATGAGATAAGATAGCTTCTATTCTTGACGGAATACTGTATAAGGGTTAAGCCCCTTTCACCATTTCCCCAAAACCGGTAAAAAGATGCTTTATGTTTCTATTTTACAGAACATTTATAATCAGACTATTCCACTTTTAATTGCTTATCTGCCATTTAAAACAGACATAGCTCATTTACAGTGCGGACGTGTTTCTTTGAAGTGTACATGAAATGTTTTATGATCATAAATTCATTGCATGGCTAAGGAGAGGGAGACATTGTTAAAACCAGTAATACTATCTTTGGAGAATTACTGCGTCCTTGACAGGCTTGTGAGCCAAAGGGATCCATATTACATTGTTTTTATTGTAGGTATAGTATTTGTGATAAGAGTGAATAATTCTCACAAGGCATAGTTTGATTTTTACTTTCAATCTCGTGCTATCATTTAGAAAATTAATGTTTGACATCAGAAAAGCTATTACGACAATGCTGTCCAAAGTTCATCGCTAGGACATGTTATACCGCATACTTGTTAGATTACAACATTACGACGACTAACCGGAATCCCAGTCTGGAATATTCCATAATGTACTGTGATTGCAATAGCTATTATATTGCTGGATCGTTACTGAATAATGCTCTGGTCCCTTACTAGAACATTCTATAACGTACTCGGGTCAAATCTTCTATTACACATCTGGAAATAATTTAGAAAATAATGTTCTGGTTTCTCGTGAGATTCTAGAGCACTGCCAAAATCTGCATTTCACTATGTTCTAAAATGCACTAAACTAAGGTTATATTAGCCTTGGCTTCTTTCATGGAAGCACAAACCAGTCTTTTCTGGACGTGGCTAAGTCTACAATAATGCATTTAACACAGAAATCGAAGGACAAAATACAGACTAAATGGCACTTTGCTAACAAAAAAGATTTGGTTGTTTTTGTATTCAAAGATTTGAAGCTGAGCGGAGTGGAAATGCCACTAGAAGATGCCAGGCTGCGTAGGAAAAGAGATGGGCAGTAAAGCCACTTTATAGACCACTGAGGATAACTTATTTCCCGTTCTGGACACCATGGCTTGAATAAGATCAAAAGATTGTCAAAAACTGTCAAAAAGTAGCATCAAAGCTAAAGGGTGCATTTTAAAAATAGGGGATGGGAGACTGATGGCTTGGTTCTTTTTTACAGAAGGCGTAGAAAATACTTAGAAGCAAACACCGTAAAGGAATCCGAAGAAGCCGTGAAGCTATCCTAAAGAAAAAATAAGAAATGATTGAAGAAGGGCAGACCAGACGGGCAACTTCACTATCTCCCTACAGAGCAAACAAGTAAGGATACAATCTGGAACTTATCAGCAAAGGCAGATGTTTAAAAGCAGGAACTATGCCGCTTTCTAAAATTACAGATTTTTAGAACATTCCAGAATGTAGCCAAAAAAACTACATAAAAGGGCATTAAACGTATTATTAAAAGCACTATTTAAAACTACTTAAAGAGCAGTTCCTACTCTACCCGACACCCAAAGTAAATTGATAGGAGATTAATGTATATTCTTGGCAGTAACGGGCACATTTACAAGTCCTGGCTCTGGAGGTGAAATTTATATGTGCCATTTTAGCTCTGGTTACCTAGACTGGCAGGAGACCCCATTAATCATTGGGATGCCGCAGCAGTCGTTCGGGGGTAACATTAAAGGGGCACTTTCTAAAAAAAAAAATCTCTTTAGCTGCCGGGGCAGACCGTTCCACTTTATAGACTCTGGGATCTCGTGCTTCACGTTAATGGTTATCTCGCATGCAGATGTGAACACACACCCTCTCTGTGCACGTGGTCCTGGGTGCCGCATTTGTAAATAGTGGCTACATGCTTTTGTTTTTTTTTTTAAACGGTGCTCTCTATTAATTATACTCTTGCGTCAGAAGAAATGGGGGTATACACTATTAGTACAGGCATTGAAGTGTAAAATCGCATATACAGTAGAGCTTTAAATACTATATAATATGCAGAACAGTGTGCCCTTTGTTTACTGAGTATAGCATTTAAATAACCCATTGTGCAGGGCTGTGGGCTCTGCATATGTGTCCCTTCCTACTCCCAACAGGTCATAGTATGGAAACCAAAGGTTTGAAGCAGACATTATTAATGGGGACCTTTTGGGATGTTAACGTTGAGTCAGCATTAAGAAGCTATTGACATGCATACAATGTCAATTACATATGTTTTGAGTAAGTTTCGAATAATCCGGCAAGTTCCGGCAGTGTTAAAGAGATGAGTAAAAAATAAAAAAAAGGAAAACATGGTTACTTAATTAAGCACATTTTGTAAATACATGGATAAAGTGGGATTGCGAGCTTTAGCCGTGAACCTATTCCTCTGGGTTTTATAAAGTCAGGGTACTTAAGGGATTGCATTGATCTGCCAGGTCCAAAGAGGACCAGTCAATGTATGTAACAGAACAAAGTCAATGAAAGAAATAAATATGTGTAAATTGATAAGATGCAAATTCCAGGCATAAATGTACTCCTCTGCTAATACATGTGAGCTGCTCTGCCAAACAGATACTGTATGTATCTCTTTTAACAAGCGCTTTTAAGATTTTTCCTTGGAACAAACTCGTGGCAACAATTGGACCATAACGACGAAAATGCTATGTTTTTGCCAAACGACACGTTCTCATAGATTGGTTAGTGTCCCATACCAGCAAAGCCTTAGAGGCATCTGGCCCGCGATGTGTAAATGGAATTCTCACTTGTCAAATGACTCTGAGCTGGATTAAATGCCCTGGGGGAGGTATGCACTAAACCAACGGCTTCACTTATCTGGTAACAAAAGAAAGTTCGACTCTACTGAAGTAATAGTCAGCTCCTCATTGAGTCACCGAAGCATAATATTGAATAATCAGACCTAGAATCTTACGAATGCTTTATAGTCTTGGAAATATTGGGTAATATTTGGTATACAGAATATGTCACAAAAAGCAAACGTTCAGATCCTTAAAGTTATCTACACATGAAAATGTATCTGCTATGACCTTTCCCATGATTTCCCTCTTTAGTTTAAAGTAGCAATCGCAACATTTCTTAAAACATTTTGTTATGTAATTCCAATCGTTGTTTTACGTAACAAAATCTCTAGTATCAATATTTTCTTTAATTATGCACGCTAAGACGTTTTCAAGCTCTATATGGCGTTAAGTCTCTTGAATGTTTCAGCATGGGTTGCCAAACTGTAGCTCTACAGAGGACTACAGTTCCCATGATGCTCTACAGTTAGTAGCTCAGCAGAAGACATACAGATTAGGAATTTAATTCATATGTCCTACAACCCTCCCTTATCATCATAGACCTACTCCGAGTACATAAATTGCCCTTGAGCAATACAGTGTGTTAAAATATGTAATCTCCTATGATGGTTTTTATCACAATATTATGCTTTATCATTAATATTTAATATACTACTTATAGCCTCTAGTTACTTGCCAGACGTATGAATAAACAGAAAAGGGTAGCAGTGAATAGATGATCTAGTCAGCATTTTACATCTGCAACATAATCCTAGTTGTAAGACGCCAAGCGTCGTACTGAGATAAGCCTCCCTGACAGCTCCGAGTCTCCTAGTTTAGATTACATTATCTGCTTATGGTAGACACGTTTTTGGTCTGGTCTTTTTTTGTACTGCGCTGCCTTTTCTGCTAGCGCTTCATGTACTGTACATTAATAGCGCGGTGCTGGTGGAAGTGGTTTGGAATGTTCTTACCTAAAGTTGGATGCAACACCAGATGAGAAATGCAGGCAGCGTTCTGACCCGAAGGCTCGTGTATGTTCTAGCCATGTACAGTGTGCTGGCTGTTATATATGGCTGTAACAGGTAGCTGTCGTGGGAGGGGAGGAGCGGAGGATTAGAGGAAGGGCTCACAAATTTCATCCCATAAGCATGAGTCAGCAAGGCTCGAGTTACTTCGCTTATGAATGGACTGGGCTACGGTGACATAACCAGCATGACATACAGAGCATGCATGGATATTGGAGACAATGTGAGGAGGCAGGGGAGGGGAAAGCCCTTCCCAAGGAGGTAGTGTAGAGGAGGAGGGCAATGAGAGAGAGGGAAAGAGAGAGAGGAAGGGGGAGAGAGAGCAAAAGAAAACGAGAGAGAGTGAACGCACAACAGGAGGAAAAGTTAGCTGAAAGTGTAGAGGGAAGGGCTGCTTACAGCCCGGGGGTAAATGACATCCTAGGTGGGTGTAAAAATTATATATAAAATCAGTGATGGTGGCACATTGAGGGGCTTTAAAAAAAAGTTTACGTAAAGGGGGGCGTCTCTTTCTCTTTTCTGATCTTCTTCCATAACCCCGCTTCAAGAGGCATGCTTTTGTGTTAAGCTTCGGATCTATTTTTGGGAGTGTTTAATTCAGATCCAGCTGTGTCTGTGAAATCGAGATGCTCGCTGAATCTTCTAGAACTTCCAGATCTAAACTTAGACTCGCATGCCTTTCTCGGGGCTTCTCATTGCGTGCTAGGGCTGTGACGTTCCATGTAAAAAAAAAAAAACTGAAAGTGGAGTTTTGTTTAATAAAGCATTAGCACATTCCACACGAGAGTCCAAGTCATGGTTTGTATAACCAAAGAACGTGTTCCAGGCCTCAGCTTTTATGTGGGAGTCTTTTAGCTCTTTACTGGGCTACCATTTCCAAGCACAGATATATTAGATTTTATCCAGATCAGGCTATAAAAACTGAATATTTTTTTAAATTATGTAATAACCAAGTCACGTATCCTGAGGAGCAATGAGAAAAAAAAAACGTTACATCTTAATTTCAGATAAAAACTTAGAATTTTAAAGCTAATATAAACCAAAAACCTTTTTCTAATGGGTTTTGTACAATACGGTCTTAACTGACTAGTCCGGTGCCCATATGACTATTAAATCCCTATCAGCCCAATCAACCCAGCAGACAAATTAATCCGCTAGATTTTATTCTTATGTCGTCCTACTTTTTATTGTGGCTTTTCATCTTACGCTCTTGACCTCATTTGACCTCTCGTGTGACTTTGGAGTTTGCTTCTTTTTTCTACACGATCTGGTCTGGGCTTCATGACTTTGCTGTTGGAGTACATGTTTTGAAAGTGGATTGTTACTTTGTGCCTCCCTAAATATAAGTTACTTGTTTTAGAATTGGTGAACACATTGGTGTTGAGTGATGTGTGCCTATGTTTTGTATGTTGACATATTTTGTTAAAAAACAAAACAAAACATAAAGCCACTTAACAGTTAAAAATAAAAAACAACCATAATGCAAAAAGCATAGTAATCCTAGTACTTATATGTATTATAACACATAGTACAATGGCAAATACGCCTGAGAAGCACATTACTTCTACTCAAAATCTCTCAATATAAAACAAAGTCTAAGTATTACAACTAATGCCAAACTTCACATGCCAGACCAAACTAAACAGACAGTTAAGCTGTGTTTGTTCCAGTCTTTGCTTTTTTAACATAAGTCCTGTTCAGGGAAGAGGACTTGCGGTTTCTGTTCATTCCCTAGTCACACCCAGGCTTTAGCATCAACCTACCTTGACCTGCCAAAAAATCAACTTGTCCGTTTGGAATAAACCTGCCAAACTAAGAAAGCCATGACACGTATCACTTAAAGAAGCAGACTTCCCTTACATTAACATTAGTGCCAACAATACATCCATTGCTCTCCAACTAGAGCACTAGACTCCAACAGGGGCCTTGATGCCATTGCAATCTAAATATATAGACATTTATATGTAGTTGGTCCCCCTTTACAGCTATAACAGCTTCCACTCTTCTGAGAAGGTTTTCCACAAGATTTTGGAGTGTTTTTGTGAAAATGTTTGCCCATTCATCCAGTAGAGCGTTTGTGAGGCGCTGATATTGGATGAGGTCGCAATTTCCCTTCCAGTTCATCCCAAAGGTGTTTGATGGTGCTGAGGTCAGGGCTCTGTGCGGTCAGTCAAGTTCTTCCACACCAAACTCATCCAACCATGTCTTTATGGATCTTGCTTTATGCGCTGGGACGCAGTCATGCTGGAATAGAAAAGGACCTGTCCAAACTGTTCTCACAAAGTTGGTAGCATTGTCCAAAATGCTGACGGGGATATACCAAGACATTTTGGGGAAGACTCTTTTCTATTCCAGCATGACTGTGCCCGAGTGCACAGAGCAGGGTTCATAAAGACATGGTTGGATGAGTTTGGTGTGGAAGAATTTGACTGAAAGCAGAGAGACCTTACCTCAACCCCATCAAACACCTTTGGGATGAACTGGAACTGAGATTCCAAGCCAGCCCTCCTTATCCAAAACCGGGGCATGACCTCACAAACGCTCTACTGAAAAAATTCCCACAGAAACTCTCCGAAATCTTGTGAAAAGCCTTCCCAGAAGAGTGGAAGCTGTTATAGCTGCAAAGGGGAACAACTTCATATTAATGTCTATGTATTTAGAATGCAATGGCATAATAAGTCCCTGTTGGTGTAGTGGTCAGGTGTCCCAATACTTTTGTCCATATAGTGTATGTATATCACATGTCAGTGCTCCTTGAATAGTTAAGTCTTTGAACAGGAGATGGTCTTAGGACTCACCTGCTTCATTAAGCCTGAGAACCACTTGTACCCCTTATCAGGCCTTCACAATAAGAAATGATGAAAGTTTTAGAAACCCCCAAAACAGCCCAAATCTGCAATTTAAAACAATCAAAAACATCCACTGACACAGTGATTCTTCTAAATGACCAAAAACATTTATTTCGTAATCATAACATTTTTACATAACTACCCTTTTCATGGTTTCACATGGCTGCCTTTTTTTTTTCCTTTCTTCACATTGCCTCAGATCTTTACTTTTTGGTGTTTTGTTTCTGTAAAACAAGCAGCATTCAGCTTGGAAAGTTATGATTTAACGGATGGCTCAACTATGTCTATTGGCACACAGCACCATCAGCTCTTCTGCACATGCACACATATTCCCAGTAGACATGCGCTATATAAAAGAATAAAATAAGAATATGCAATTTAAAGATACATACAATGAGGCACAAATGGATGGCACTGTTCCTTATTTACAAGTTCATTATCCAATCCAAAAGTGATTCAAATGTGAGTTGAATGTACATGAGACCTCGATAAGAAGATGCAGCTCATCAGGTGGCCATAATGGTCCTGGTGAAATGAACTGGAGGCCCTATCTGACCAACAGAACCCCTTTCATACACATGACAGGGCAGTTTTTGAGTCTTTCTGCAATATGTCCAAGGTTATGGAATCTCTGTATATCCTACCTCTGTTTCTGATACTGATAATGGAACCCAAGCATGTCAGGTTTCCAAACCTAAACATATATTCACAGTGTAGTGAAGTGTTATACTTTTTTATTATTTAGCTTCCATGACCCAAGACACTGAGTGGCATGTGAAATATATATTTTAATGATGCCTGATATATATATATATAGATATAGATAGATATATCTATATCTATCTATCTATATATATATATATATATATACTTGGAGCTTGTGCGAACATAATCTCTGTGACATTTACTATTGGGCCATCCTTCCGGCATATTACATAAGCTGCTTTTATTATTAATTCTATTATTCCTGGCACATTTCATTTAAAAAAAAAAATAATTGCATGGGAGCTGTCACGTTAATAAAACCATAATTATACCCCACACAGCAGGCATTTGTCGTGAGAATGCTGTTTAATAGCATGCCAGGGCAAACCTGAACCAAACAGAGGGGTTCAGCTCTCTAACACACAAGTTTCATGAAAAGGAGAAACATACAGAAAAAGGTCTTCACGTGTGCTTATAAACTATAAAAACTCTTGGCTAAATCATTGCTGCTGGTACGTCTTTATATCAAAACGCGTGTTGTTTTGTCACAGAAAAGACACCAAATTAGTTGTGATTCTGGTATTATAGGCAGCAGGGTTTGGCTTGTATTAAATATCCAAATTGTGTAGGTAGCTTAAGGCATCCATATGATAATCACTTGTTAGGGGAAATGTCTCTCAAAACACCAAAGTTCAAGGTCTAGATACTTGAACCTCTAGAAGATACTGCAACGAGTCTTGGCAAAGGTCTACATGTTTTGACTTAAATTGTTCTGTGTAATGTCATATGAACTTAGTGTGTTAGAGTCTATGTCCCCAAGTCAAAATAGCAGCATTGTTGGACGCGCAAGAGAAGAAGAGAGGATGTGGCACCAGCGTTCACGGTGTCTCCCCAAAACTATAGCTTCTCAGTAGCTATCCTTTTGATGAATATATTGGCATGAATATACAGGTAAAACTAAATCTAACTAGCCAGGGTAAGGGGCTCCAGACAAAGCTACCTGTTCCGATAGTCTCAGTCCACAGGATTGAGGAACACTGGCCAATGCCGATCTCTGCCTACGTTCCACGACTATTGCACATCTGCCACTCTTATTCCATAGAGCGCTAGACAAGTTGTCGTCGTGTAATGAATAATGTGAGCACCGGTATATCTTGCCCATTTGCTTAGCTGGAAAAAAAAAAAATCTGTGGATGCGTCTTGTTAGAGCTGAACGTTTTGAGAACTGGAGTATGACGGCAAACCATTGAAAAACCAATGCGTTCATTTAAGCGTTACATGTAATGGAACTTGTAAAACATCAGATTTTAGAATCGCCGAGCCCATTAGATAGATTTTTAATGAATATCCTCAAATATGTGTCAACTCGCGGAGACAGTTTTTTTTACGTAATTGGTATATTGCTTGCTCTACCGATTCAAGGGAGGCAAATCAGGTCACTTCCCAAAGGGATATAAGAGAAAACTATATTTAAAACCAAAGTGTCTTCTATATGAAAGGGCATTTGGCCAAATGCTTCCAAGTCCTGGTAAAAATACAAAATACTACAGCAAAAAGATTAAGCCGCTGTGAACAGGAAAGGAGACAAGACAGGTAGGCATATTATTGAGTTCACGTGCCTGAAAACAGGTATGTGACTTGTATGGAAAAAATGCAAAATGCAGACTTTTCTTCTTTAGACCACAGCGTGGAATTTCACTTAAAGGGACTCATTAAGGGTTTTAGTCAAGGATTTTTTTTTAAAAAAAAAATATTTTTCTAGAAGCGTTTCTTCCCTGTAGCTGCAGAATCAGTATACGCACGCGACGCCCTGACATACGTTAGTAGGGTGTGAGTCCGCTGCTCAAGACCAGCCCAAGGGAACATATGTCAAAAATTACAAACATCTCTACGTTCACAAACGTATATATGGGCTCAAAATGTTTGCATTTGCTTGCAGTCTGGCGAGTATTTTTCTGCATTTTTTAATGAGTAATTGAATTTCTAAATCTTAAAAAAAACAAAATTGTCTATGCAAAATTATATGTTTGTGTGTGTATATATATATATATATATATATATATAATGTGTGAAAGTGATGTAAAATATTATTTCATATTGCGTAAGCTATTAGTATAAAGTTGCTGTTTTTCCCATAATCAAGTTATTTCATTTTATTGCGTTTGCTGCTCTTATCTATTCCGACCTCTTTGGGAAATCTCTTAAGGCTGTCGCAATAGCTGCTGTCTTTTTTATTTTGTAAAAGCAAATGCATAGCCCTACCATAAAAAGGCAGCATATAGCATATAGACCTTTAGAGTCAGAGGGGGAAAAAAGGAAGTAAAATATAACAAAATAGTGTCTTGAGTTCAACTGTTCACTAACCAAAGCAATTAAAATAGAGATAATAGGTTTAGATAAATGATGACATTTTCCGTTCTTGTTTAGCTTATTGAGCTTTGATCATAAGTTGTATAATGCCCCTTAGCCTTGCCATAATTGCACCACATATATGGGCATGCCTGGGGTATTGTAGGCATGGGCAGTTAGGCAACTGGGGCATTTTTGCCTCTATCAACATAATCACATTTAAATATATATTAATGGCAGCCACTTGTCACCCTCCATAGGGTATATTGGCCAGTTGGGGAGATCAAAGATTGCTTCTTAAGTTTATAAAAATCAAGTTGTTTGAATTGAGTCATCATTAAAGCTCTAGCAACATCTTAAAAGGATTCAGGCGCTTATATTTGCATAATATGTTTACATTTCATAACATCATTACCAAGAAGTACAAGATAATTTTCTTCATGTCCATTTACATGAATGTTACTGCTTCTTGGAATTCTCGCAGAGAATATAGATTTTTCAATAGCTTACTTAATCTCCTTAAGCAACCATGACATACACTATATGGACAAAAGTATTGGGACACCTGTCACACACAGACATTAATATGTAGTTGGTTCCCCTTTGCAGCTATAACAGCTTCCACTCTTCTGGGAATGCTTTCCACAACATTTGGGGAGTTTCTGTGGGGATTGTCACCCATTCATCCAGTAGAGCGTTTGGGAGGTCAGGTACTGATGTTGGACAAGAAGGCCTGGCTCACAATCTCTGTTCCAGTTGGTCGACCAGTTGAGGTCAGGGCTCCGTGTGGCCAGTAAAGTTCTTCCACAGCAAACTCATCCAACCATGTCTTGTTGTAAGCATAGCATTGTCCCAAATGCTGAAGGGGACATAAGACATTTTGGACAATGATATGCTTCCAACTTTGTGTGAACAGTTTGGGGAAGGCGCTTTTCTCTTTCGGCATGACTGCGCCCAGGGCACAAAGCAAGGTCCATAAAGACATGGTTGGATGAGTTTGGTGTGGAAGAACTCATGTAAAGGGGGATCAATTACATATTAATGTCTATGTATTTAGAATGCGATGTCATAAAAGTCCCTGTTGGTGTAATGGTCATGTGTCCCAATACTTTTGTATATATAGTGTATCTGTTTTTTATGCATTATTTAAAAAAAAAAAAAAAAAAAAAACCTCTTTGTTCTTCCATTTACTATGTAGTGTGTACTTAGGGAGTTTGCAGGGGAGCTGTACATTTAAACACCTCTAATATCACTATGGAGTTACAGTTATATGACCAAAAAGGGTCCCTTCCATGGTCAATTAGGCACATCAAGCGCGTCTGCCTGCTATCTCTCTGTGACAGCCTTCCATGGCTCTCCAAGGCCAATTACACCTCTATAGAAGTCATTTCACACTATGGTATCTCTGGTTGCTTCATTGCACATAATAAAGTAAAAAGACTAACTAGCACATTATCTATCTGAACACAAAGTTCAAATGTTCAAACAGCGAAAAGCCTCGAAATGTAAACTAGGCGAGTTATCAGTGGTCTGGCTAACAATAAATGTTATCAGCCAGTAGAACCCCATTGCAGTATGAGCAGCGCATGTGTCTTTAACCGGTAACTTGGCGCTATGATATTGGAGAGAAGTGCTGGAGATTGGGGTGGGCAGTATCTGTACACACGCAGCGTGTCAATGACTGTGGGAGGTCATGGTGACTTTTAGACAAATCTCCACCATGAAGTCTGTTAAACCCTTGGCTGGTTAACAGCGACTGTAGCTTCCTGTTCATTAAATGTCAGGTTTATAAATCAGAAAGCCAATGGCTTGTTCTCTGATGTAATCTTTATTCAAGTCCTTAAGCGTTACACGGTGCCTTTTTCTTTCTTTTTGGAGGCATTTTTGTGCTAGTGTCGCAGACAATGGTGTGAACGTCTAATCACCATGCCTAGGAACGTTCCTAAGGATCTGACTCTGAGACTCCTGAAATATTAACCCAAATGGCTCTAATACCGGTCCTCATGGAAACCTTGGCTTGCCATTATTCAAAAGATACATTTAATTGGGTCACCTGCATTCACACATGGGTTTCGGTCATAACATACTGGTAGCAAAAGCACCAACTGGGAGTCTTTATATATAATCACAGCAGTGTAGAAAAGGAACGGTTCGGTTTCAGGCTGTGTGACCCTGGTAATCTGCCCCTTCCCCCTAGACCCTGAGATTGGGGCAAACACCCGAGACTCTGGGTCAAACCCTGAGCCTTCTCAGATATGTTAATCAAGCATAGTGTTTCTTTTAACTTAGTTTATAACATTTGTGATGTGGAACGGTTTATAATAATGTTTGCGTTTCTTCTCTTTGATGTTATAGAAGATATTAGACAATAAAATAGTAGATTAAAGATAAATCAGAAAGACCTGTTTGTAGAATATACTTTTAGATGCAAATAAACAATTGCAAACAACACTGGTCTGCAATGCATTATGCAGATATATTTTTACGGAAAGAAGAATTATACGTTCATTTGACTATACAAAAGAGAATATTTTTATAAACGGCATTAAGCAGTGTCTTTCCTTGAAGATACTTCAGGTACTTTTTCATGCTATTTCTAGAACTATTTCCCCTGCCTTTCCAGTTTTCAAGGTTATTGCAGCTCTGATAAGAGAGCGAGATGCCTTTTTTATAGCCTTTTTTTTAAAAATTAAAAGTAGGCTTTAGCCGGTTCCTGAGCCCCCCAGTGCCTGAACATAATAAATCATAATTACATATATTACAAATGATTTCCAAGTCGATTTATAGATTTCCACGTCTTCATTTAAAATAATCTAAACACTTCTATGAATTATACAAATTAATGGTAATGTAATTCATCTTGGAGAGCTTCCCCGCATTCAATGCAATGGCAGTTTAGGTATCCATTTCATCTCCAGATTATTTAATCATGTATTGACATCATGCCATCCGTAATGTTTGTGCAAGCGATCAATGTTTTTAATCTTGTAGAGATTCTGGTTGCACACATAATGCCGTCTGACATTTGAAACTATAACACTGGTTCTCGGTTTATTTGTGAATATCTCTCCAAAATACTTATGAATTCACAGTCATGTCCGTCTTGTTTTTATCCTAAAAATAAATAACTACCATTAAATCGTGTAGTGAAAGGATGCTCACAGTTAACCAGACATTCCGGATTCTTTTTCAGGGACAGTTCGCAGCTTTAGATCTATTCCCATTGTGCTGGCTGGTAATATTGCAATTTCCAGTAGTGGACAAAAACTGATGTGGACAAAAACAGGCCAATGTGAAGAAAGAAAATGTGGAATCTCTCTGGTAAATACAAACAAGTGGAATGTTGTTTCTGAATGAGTCCCATCAAAAGCAAATCTGCTTGGTACTACGCTGGGACAGGTCAAATACTATCAAAGAACTTTAAACTTTCAAGAGTTTTTTGATACTACTTTATTATTATTATTATGAATTATGTATGATAATTCTTTGGAGATACTTGACTGAAGCAAGGTAATCTTGAAAAAACTGTAATGCAATCCTATTTCAGAAAAAAAAGTCCAGACCCAAGCTAGCAAATATCATAGATCTTTTAATATAGATTCAGTCCAGATGGTCCAGCTCAATCACGGTACAAATGGGTAAACCCAATGTCCAAGCCCAAGTAGAAATACAGCAATTCTCAGGATACAAACATGGCGGTGAGCACAATGCTCTGGCACCTGGCTAGCAGTATATCCAGGTATTCATAGACCCTTGACTGCCATAGCGAGTCACTGGTGCAGAAGCAGGCAGGTATCGTATAACCTATCGAGAGGTAGAGAGACATGCACCACAAAGAGAATATATACATTCTGTTCGGTTCAAACAGTAGAGCGGTTTTCAGTACGGGTCCGACGCCGGGGTAGACCTATCTCAGTAGGGTCTGCTCCTCTGCCTCACCATACAGCACATCCAACTTCTTGTGCCCCACGCCGTCTGATGTATCCTCCTGCATCTTCCGACGGGAGCTGCTCCTTGTTTGCCCCTTCCACACACTACAGTGGCTGGCTGTGGCCACGCCACACAAGACATCCGCAATGAACATCCTGAATGGAGTGACGTCAATCCATTTGAAATTCTGATTTTGGACCTTTTCTCCCCTGCTTTATATAAGCCTCAGAAACTCGGGATACTTGACGCTCTGATGGTCGTCCATATAACATTATAGTATAGCTGAGAAATCTACCTGGTTGGAATACCACCGTTACACAGCAGAATGCCACACAAAACATCAGCGCCCAGTAATTTGTCCAGGGAAGATGTCCCTAATAACCCACAAATGCTTAGAAGTTGATCTGCACGCTCCTGCGTGAAATCTGATGACAAGAGGCTAATATGAGAGTTCATGACATAATAATCCCTATGGACTTGCAGCATATTTTTATATTACAGGTTGCTGGAGTTAATTGAGTTTGTTGTGTATTGATAAGACCTAACAGACGTCTGGAATAGTGCCTTCTTCCACCACAGCTGTTTCAATAGGTCTTGAATGGACGCCGTGATAGAGGAGATAAGAACTGCCTAAACATTGCCTAAACATACGTTAAGTATTGTATTCTGCTCTCTTTTATTTACACTAAACACTTTAAATAACTTATTATACATAATTATTAATAGCCCCGTTGCTCTTTTTTTTTTTATCTGTCTGCAATCTGGTACTTGGGTTATGTATAAATCCCAATAACCCGCCAATTATTTTCTTTAAAATTAATGGTGGGCTCTCTTGGAGTTTTAGTTCGCCATAAACGACCTAGGGTTTGGGGATTATGCTAGAAGTTTGTCTTGTGTGTAATGTTGCCACGCATAACTCTGTTTGTGTTATAGTTTATAACTATGTTATGTAAAACTTACGCTTCTCTTATCGTCTGCAATTATAGGCATGTTTTTAAAGGTCACTGTGACCTTCTGAAACACAAAGAGGACCTTTTATCGTAATGTCGGGAAAACGTGATTCTGCCATTGTACGTGAAGTAGAATCAGTCGACCCTGTATTGTTAAAGTGATATTTACAGAAGGGGTGGACAATGTTTGATTTTGGGAGTGGTAGGTGACAGACGTTACTGTACAGTCCCCAATTCTGTCCAATGGAAGAGTGGAAACAGCCTCATTGCAAGAATGTGGTTTTCATCCCAAAACATTTCTTCTCTGTTTTCTGGGCCATGCCACTTCTTTAATCTCAGGACCTATGTCCATATGTATCTCCTACATAGCTGCGCTGTCAGCCATGTTCTTAGCGATCTCCAAAATTACTTTTCCATAGCTGCCCAGGGAAGGCCATTTCCTGATGGAAATTTGGCAAGTTTAAGAGTACATGCAAGACTTCCGTTAAAGACAGATGTCCTCATTTACTCTTAAACGCGAGGCTCTGTCTAGTTGGAAGAGAAGCTGCTGATAGGCCTGTGACCCATTTGGCATCTTCTCTAAAACATATATTAAAGTTAATAATAAATCTGATCTCTGACTTTAGGTGGCGGTCGGGTCTATGGAACAGGTATAAAAGATGATGTGGCTGGAATGCTGGAAATAACCCTGACCCCTATATTTCGTTTGTTTAGCGGTATTGTGAAATTTAACCCCTTTCTTGTGTAGGCGCAAACTACCCAATATCTACACAGCAAACACAAGCCCTGGATATTTTTTTTAACCCCTTAATGACAAAGCCCGTACAATATACAGGCTCAAAATGCATTGTTTTCAATGGGTTTAGGGGACCACCCAAGGGGTTAAGAAGGTGCATTTAAGATTTTTTTTTTTAGGGAAACAATATTATTTTATTTTTGTATATTTACCATTATATGCGCGATGTGCCCTAAACTATTTTATAGCTTAGCTTGTCCTGAAAATATATGTAGGTTTTACCCTAAAGTATAAGTTATTTCTAAGGTTGTCACCTAAATGTAACTATAGGAAAAAATGGTGAAAATTGGCCCAGACTCCTATGGGGGAAAACATGTTCTGAACTCAGGCACTGAAAAGGTTAATTTTAATGGGACAGACAAACTCCTAGTTTCTGCTTTCATGTTCTTGTTTCGTGGCTTCTGTTTTTAGCTATGATCTGCTGGCCGTTCTCCTCCGGTTAGATATGAGAAACGTGGGAAAATCATGGTGGCGAGCGAGCGTGCGCGTACACACGCTAATGCCTGCATGTACATGGTGATATGGTGCCCCCTGGTGGCAAACTTACTAATGAGATAATTAAGAAAAAAAAGCACCCTCTGTCCCCAATGTTTGCCTGTTTCTCATGCCCGATTAGGAGATGTTTGCAAGGAGCAAGAGATTTGTGCGTCTGCGGAGTGTAACATTGCTCCACTCAGAGGGCATGCAAAGCGTGAAAAGCAGAAATGTCCCACGCAAAATGATAAATCGGTGGAAGTAAAAGCTCTCGAGGCCAAGGGGCCCCCCCTTAAATAGCTTAAAGGATAGGTTAAAGAGGAGAACAGCGAAACGTTCTGTTCCATCTCAATTTCTTATCAAGTTATGATCATGCCAAATGCATTTTTCTCCAAAAATACCAGGATGTTAATGTTTATCGATGGTTTTATACACTGTATAGTTTGATATATATACCAGTTGTAGCTCTTGCACCTTTTCTTTGCTGTCCATATGTGTCCTCTGTTGCGTTGCCTACTTAGTATTTTTATATGTGTTATTACATAATGTCTTTGCTTTGAGCGGAGCTGTATCCTCTGAACACATCATATTCAATGCAGAGAACTCTGTTCACACTTTACGTCTCTGTTTTATCACTTTCAGGAATGGCAGCCTACGGCTCTTCGTCTGCCGTGGACTCCAACGCCCGCTGGGCCGCCCATTGGAAAGATATTACTGAAATTCCAAATGCTGGAAGTAAGGCACGGTATTGTGCAACTCAATTGCAGTCACTCTCATTGTTCGTTCTGGGTGTGGGAGAATCTGTGGGCTGTACTTTGGCTTGTAGAAGAAACTGGAAGGTGTGTTCGCTGTTTGAAAGAGAAGGAATCAGCTGTCATGGAGTTCAGCCAAGTACTGCTGCTTTCCCTGGCCCTGTTGGGCTTCCTGTGGTGGAAGATATCTCGACCAAAGTCTTTCCCTCCGGGTCCACTGGCGCTGCCCATCATTGGCAACTTGTTGCAGATTAATTTCTCCAATCCCCTAAAGGATATAAAGGAGGTGAG
This sequence comes from Spea bombifrons, assembly GCF_027358695.1. NCBI lineage: Eukaryota > Metazoa > Chordata > Amphibia > Anura > Pelobatidae > Spea > Spea bombifrons. The sequence continues at coordinate 33,474,224 of NC_071096.1, forward strand.
AGGTCTCTGGGGTTGTGCGCAATGCATCGTATGTGTTAGTCCAGGACAGACGTTTGAAATTGGTTATATATATATATATATATTCTGCCAAGGTTCATAGAAGCTGTATTTTGTCTTAAAGATGATTCCATGGAAGTGTAAATAAACACAGTCGACAGAATAGTTTGACAACAGCCAGAGAGTTAAGTGTTGCTATTCCTTAACAAGTATTGAGACATTGGAGTGGGCCGGGGAAACGTCTCTAATGAGGGGACATAAGTGCAAGAGGGGCAAACAGCACATGCTTTTACATGACTGAATGTACATGGTGTCAATGAGGTTTTAATATCCATTATTTGCCAACTGATAGGTAATCCTGCATTGTCACTTAGGTGTGCATGCACAAGTATTTGTGAATACACTACCGTCGTTCTATGATGTAAAGTGTTCTTTGGCCCCTTTGTATCCCAGCAATGCGTGCTGTGTACTGACCTTGTCCTCTGCACTGTACGCCTGACTGCAATGACTGATTTTTTCCTGTTGGAGCCAGTTGCATGGGGCGGTACATGTAGTCATGGTGTACCGGTAACACTGATTGTGTTACTTCCACACAATGCAATCAGTTACATCAGTGCTAGAAATAGAATGTGGTGGTCACATGGTTAAAAATCACATGTGCTCTTACAAAGCTTATCCTAAGATATCACTGTACACGCACACGCTAATAAAAGGCTAATATAAGGCTTCTCTTTTTGTTTTTAGTTCTCCAAGGTGTATGGTCCAGTGTACAGTCTACAACTGGGTTTTGTACCAGCTGTGGTGGTTCGAGGTATCAAGGATTTGAAAGAAGTTTTGGTTACCAGGGGTAACGAGTTTGCAGACCGACCTCAGAACAGACTTACTAAGCTCCTCTCTGGTACACGAGGTAAGCCCCATACACTCCTTGTGGCCTAACTCTGGATGTCATTTCTATATTATATAAAATGCATCGATCAGCCATACCATTATGACCACCTGCCTAATATTGTGTAGGTCCCCCTTTTGCCCCCCCCAAAACAACCCCGACCCATCGAGGCATGGACCCTACTAGACCTCTGAAGATGTGCTGTGGTATCTGGCACCAAGACTGCTGTGTATGAGATACATATGGACATAGGTCCTGAGATTAAAGAAGTGGCATGGCCCAGAAAACAGAAAAAAAATGTTTTGGGATGAAAACAGCAGATCCTTTAACTGTAAGTTGCGAGGCGCGGCCTCCATGGATGTATCCTGGTGCCATGTGATGTCAAAGAAAACATGATTCACAGACCAGGCCACATTCTTCCATTGCTCCGTGGTCCAGTTCTTATGCTCACGTGCCCATTGTAGGAGCTTTCGGCAGTTGAGGGTTCAGCATGGGCGTCCTGACTGGTCTGAGGCTACGGAGCCCCATACACAACAAACTGTGATGCACGGAGTGTTCTGACACCTTTCTATCAGAACCAGCATTAACATTTTCAGCAATTTGAGTTAAAGTAACTCGCCCGTTGAATTTGACCACACAGGCCAGCCTTCGTCCCCCACGTGCATCAATGAGCCTTGGCCGCCCGTGACCCTATCGCCCGTTTACTGCCTTTCCTTCCTTGAACCACTTGAACCACTTTGAAGCCAATGTTCGCTTGCCTAATGTATCCCACCCACTGACAGGTGCCATGATAACAAGATGGTCGGTGTTATTCCCTTCACCTGTCATTGGTCATAATGTTACGGATGATCGGTATATATTTGTTTTGAGGATCCTTTGACACAAGAGGGGTGACACCTCCCCATTCCAGGGAGGCACACATTTCAGATATATCAGTAAAGGAACCAACTTCAAGTCTTACTCCTTAATAAGTGTGATGACTCCTGGCCAGCCGTTGCTTGGTTCAAGGCTGTCTCTTACCAACATGATGCTAACAAGACCTCATTTTGGTACACTGTGCGTCATCTTTTTGGGGCATTGTTGTTTAATAATCTTTGTGATAAGGATGTTGTTAAACATCACCACTTCAACCTCTGGTGCCAATCCAGGTTTAATTGCTTCCCCTTATGGTCGTGGTTGGAAGGAGCACAGACGTTTCACTCTGTCCACACTAAGGAACTTTGGCCTGGGCAAAAATTCCATGGAAGAGAGGATTTCCGAGGAGAGTGTGCATTTAATCCAGTATATGAAACAGAACAAAGGTAACGGCGTACATCAATTGCTGCTTAATCTTTCAGCATCATGTGGTGGACAAGATGCTGAAAGATCTGATGCTCATATCTGATATTTTCAACAGCTTAGTCCACTATAACTTTACTTAATGATTTTATTGTAATGGTTAATCCAATCCTTAGTTTTCCAATCAGTAGTAGTTGTGGCACCCCATTTGCTTTCAAGAATTCCTTTTGATTGGGCTGCTGTTGCTTCATGTGAGGAGAGAGCCTTGTTCGTGGCCTGTTCTTACTTGTTGAGGTTGAGTGATCCCCTTTCAGTGATATACCTGGCCTGTGTTTTTCAGATAACCTGGTCGACCCTCACTTTGTCATCGATAATGCTGTGTCCAACATAATTTGTTCCATTGTCTTTGGGAGACGGTATGATTATGATGATTCTACATTCCGTGACATTCTTAATCTCGTCCATGAAAACATGAAGATGGCTTCTAGCTTTTGGGCACAGGTATGTAAAAGCACCAGCATCAAATGAGTAACATTGCTAAAATGATAAAATATTATTTTTGAGAATAGTTTGTGAGGAAGTTCTGTGCGGTAATTGGGTAAGCGTTCACCTTGTGCCACAGATAACTGGTTGAGCGTGGTCAGCTGATTATAGTGAGTAGATGAGAAGGATGAAGTATCTTTAGGCTGTATAGCAAGATACATTGTTGCACTGAAGGAAGCTAGAACAATGCTATAATACAAAAGATGCTGGTATTTGTTGTCTGCAGAGGATTGTGATGCTTAATCTGTAATATACACCATGCATATAAAATCACATTGGATGAGAAAATATCTTGTTCTTGATCTGTAATTGTATATGTGGGCAGGCATTTTCATTTTTTCCCCCCCAACTTTCAGCTGTATAACGCATTTGGATTTGTCCATTATCTCCCGCTGCCACACCGAAGGATTATCCGAAACGTAGATGTTGTTTTTGGATTTCTTGAAAGGATCTTGGAGGAGCATAAGAGAACCAGGACACCCGGTGTATCCAGAGACTACATAGATTGTTATCTGGAAGAGCTGGACAAGGTGTTGTGATCATGAACAGGTTTACAAAGTGAAACAGTGAATTAAGAAAACAATTCCTAGCAGTGCTTGATGATTTGTGGGAAAAAAATAACTCGACCTACATTTGTGCATTCAGGTGCTATTTAGCACAGTCTGTTTCATGGGGTCTCTTATTTAGGAACAAGAAGTGGAGAACGGCAAGAAGGTGTTTGATCATGAGAATCTGTTTACCTGCGTGTCTGATCTGTTTGTGGCTGGGACAGAGAGCACATCTTCAAGCCTGGAGTGGGGCCTGCTCTACATGATGGCATTTCCAGATATTCAAGGTATGCGTCACTCACAGCATAATAGAGGAGACGCTGGTACAGGATAGGGCGCTGTGTCCCCCATGTAAGTCTCAGAAGAGTTCTTCACTCTCCAACCCCTTCCCCGTCGCATTGAGCCTTTTGCGTTTGAGTGGCCATGGGTCAATCTAGGTTAAGCAAGAGCAATAGAATACACTATGGTCAACATAGGTGTGCCATTTAGAGGGCAATATGTAATGGTTCTCTGATGGTTAATATAGGGAATAGAAAGGGAAAGGCACCAAATTTGACATTGGCGCCACATTCAAAATGGAGTGACTTCACTCTGTACACATTGCTCCACCTTGGCCATCATGTGTGTGGCGCTCCCACTGTAGTCTGAGGTCCCAGGATGAGGATGTCATGGGACACCACCCAGAGGGACTTGCCACGTGGAGCGTTTATAATACTTGTGTTGTCTAATGTACAAAAAATGGCTGGCAACCCCTCTCCCCAGATCCTGTACTGTAAGTCCTTTACACCCCGTGGAAATGAACAGTCTAAAGCGTTCTTAACAAGGTGCGTTCTGGCTGTGTTTCAGAGAAATGTCTAAAGGAAATAGACAAGATTCATGGAGACCGGGGCAGGCTTAATTATGAGGACCGGGTGTACATGCCATACACACAAGCTTTTCTACACGAAGTACAACGTTACAGCTCAATAGTGCCTCTAGGAGTACTTCACGGAACAACAAAAGATGTACAGCTTAATGGTTTCACCATCCCAAAGGTGTGTGTATTACCGCAAACCACAGGGCTATACAGTTGGTAGACTGTTTTGTCAAATGTGTTCTTGTGAAATGTAATTTTCCAAGGTGTGTGTATGTATCCACCCATATATATCACACACAAACATACAATGCGACATTATCAAGGGACCCCAGCACTGTTACAAATCATGAGTTCAGCTCATACTGAGTATTCCATCTGTTATTTAGAAGTTTATACCATAAATCTATTTTCTCCACTTTCGCGTAACATTGCAGTTATTCATCACCCACCAAGTTCTAGTTGACTACTTTTCTGCTTCGATTCGTCTCAACTAAGGCTCCCTATGTCATCAAGAATTAGATGTAAAGTCCGTATGCTAACATACAGAGACGTGCATGGTACTTCTGCCCCAAACATTACTTTTTTTTAGTTAGCAGGCTCTTTGTTTATGATAAATCGTTACCTGTCTTGCTCCAGGGAACCACCATTATCACAGATCTCTCTTCACTTCACTTTGATGAGACTTACTGGAAGTATCCAAACGAGTTTAATCCAGAGAACTTCCTGAGCGAGGATGGGGAGCTACTGAAACAAGAATCCTTCTTACCCTTCTCTGCAGGTATGTGCCTCTGTCACACGTGTTCTATTTTTATGTGTTATAACTTATGATATACAGCATACGTGTCCTAAGCAGACAAAAAGGCTGCACCAAAGTTCAAGTAGGACACTGGTGGTATTGGGTATCGCACATGTGCAGGTTCCAGCCAGTCCACAAATACAGACGGATGAGAAAGCGTGACATAAGGACCTTTTTGTTGGCATCATGTCGACCAAACCGAAACGGTCAATGACTAAAGGCATGTTCTATACAGCAAAATGATAAAGTGAAACGGAGGGAGATAAAGGGGGTAGATAGGGGGGGGCATTTTAAAATTCACCACAGGTGCCATTTTGTCTTGGGCCGGCCCTGATCACAGTAGGTTAATAGGCCTCTGGCAAAAAAAGAAAAAGATAGTTATTTTTTTTTTAGGTGCGATATTTATCTTGCCATTTCAGTTTCTTGGACGCATATCAGTATGTGTATGAAAAGGTCTCCAAGTTACCTGGTGGACATAATAGAGCATCTAGGAGCATTACTGCTCAGGTGACACCCAGATTTTGATTTTGTTTTAAACAAATCTGATGTGGAAACAGCTAGTAAGAATGTGTCTCATGCACCTGCGCTGGCGTAAAACCTGAAAGGTTTTGTATTGTGTGTTTTGGACAGTAAACAAGTAATAATATTGTTTCTATACCGCTAATAAGATTGATGCAGGTTGAAATATACCGCTGTAAGTTAAACACGAATCCAAAGTCGTGTATTACCATACCATATCACCCAATTTGTAACATCAAGACTGAATCGTAACAAGTTGGAATGATCATTATATGTATTGCAAACAGACGTATAGATTACTTACCCCGATATATAGCAGCGAGGGGAGAGTAACCATTGTAACATTTGTGTTTCAAGGTAAGTGGAATCAAAACAAAACACAGAGAAAGCAGCAGAATGTTCTTTATGAAGGCTCTGCTTCACCCAACCGGCTCAATGTAATAATGGAGCATTCCCTACACCGTCCAACACCCAGACCCTTACTAGAGGAATTGTTGGATCCAGGTGTTTTTTTTTCTTTTTCTGGAAATGGTGACACAAACGCAGGCAACGATAGGTTCTTTCCCAGAAATATTATTTTATCGAATAATTTGACCTCATTCACATTTTCTGGATGGGATCACTTGGTATGTGATGCACAAGCAGGGGTTTACATAGAAACTAAAAAAAAAACACCTGAAGAAAAAACGACTTAACACAATAGAGTTACAAATAACTTTGTGTGTAGTTAAAGGTGCTGTTCCACTTAGACACTTTGCCCAGAACTCTCCTGTTAAAGCTGACTCTGTTTTTCCTCAGGCCCACGAAGCTGCCTTGGAGAAAATCTCGCTCGCATGGAAATTTTCCTCTTTTTTACGGCTCTGCTCACTCACTTTGAAGTCCACTGGCCAGACCCCAAATCTACTCCTGACCTCACGCCGGTGTTTGGCATCTCACAGGCCCCTAAACGCTATAAGATGCGCCTGGTGCCACGCAGATGATCCGTATGTTGTAACTGGGCAGTGGATAATGATTATGACCTCGAACAATGAGTGAAGGGGGCTCTACTTAGGGGGTACCCCATTTCTTAAGGACACTTTACAGCAATTGAAGAAGTAAAGTCTGTGTATAACTCACAAGAAATAAAAATGTAAAAACCTAACTTTTATTAAAAGCAATGTGAAAAATACAGATGTGATGTATTTGCTTTGAAGTGTATAATGTTGTTGTCGCTATTTGTAATTTTTTAGAGTGGGTGCAAATGAGTATATGTGGAGCAGTCAGGCATCATATATTCCTGGGGCGGAATAATGTGTAACTATCTGGTGGCGTATAGGTTAGAAGAAGTATCTTCGATACAGGAGGTTGCTTGGTCAATCCCATGATGATGTCTTTGTATAATGTTATAGTCTCTATTTTTAAAGCGGCTGCATGTACGTAGAGGTGGAGCAGTTGAGGATCATATATCCGTGGGGAGGAGGACAATCTGAATCACCGGTGGATTCAAGGTAAGGTGTGGTGCCTCTAAAACAGATGGTTGCTGGTTCTGTCCCAGTTGCTGAATTATCTTATCACCCGGCCTGAGAGCGAGGCAGCTGCTTTTGAATGATTGCTTTCCTAATTTCATGGGTTTTGGGTTTGTAGAAGACATTTAAACAGCATCCTGATTAGTTCAGAAACAATGAATCAAGTTTATTCAAGTACCAAACATACATTACACACCAGTCACAATGTAGCGCAAAACACAAAAGTACATAAAGTGACAGCATTTGTGTTCTGTCTTTAACAAAAAACAGGACACCTGCAAGGGACGGTCATACAGCATGCAGAGAAGGAACAGTAATTACAGTAAGAGGCATTAAACGGTTCCAAGGGCACAGAAATAGTGGCCAAAGATCGGGATTACCACCTGAAGCGCTACAGAATATGATGGTGCTATATATATCAGTAATGAATAATAATCACTTTATCGCTCTATACGCGCGTACAGTATTTTTGTTGATACTAAGAGACTAAAGGACACTTGAAATCTTTATTGTTTTACATTGCGGAGTTAGGAATAAGGATCCTGGGTGCTCAAGGTTTCCCCGTCATCTCTTTTGGGTATCCACATGTATTACACAGAGATTTGACCATAAACCAACCTCTTAGCAAAGAAAATTAGAGCCTTTATAAACATTATAGGAATGGTGTGTGTGTGTGTGGCTTCCAGAAAGGCCAAAAAAGTTATTCCTTCCCAAATCAAAAGGTTATTTACGGCAGCCCTTTAAATAGTGGCGGAGTGAGATACGTTCAGCATATTAAGCGTATTTAATTGTGCCACCTTCTACAAATAATTCTGCTCATTGGAAATTGGATGAGCTATTAGTTCTTTGAAAAAATAATGGAAAAATGTCATAGTTGGCCCTTAAAATGGCTTCATCAGGCTATAAAGTGAACATATAGCGCCGCCTTGTGGACATAATATAAAACGACCCTTAAAATCTGGAACGGTGCAGTTAACCCCAACTATATAGTTACATTGTCACCATTATGGTAGCGGAGACAAGGAAAATAACATCAAACTATTGAATTTGAGTCACGGCAACTCAATGAGGGCGTGTTTATCTTCCGACTGTTGTATGACTTTTCTTTAAGCCAAACCTGCAGGTGTTAATTGAATGACAGCTGACCCCAATCAAAGTTTGGTTCTGCCCCCTGTTTGAAGGTTAAGTTTAGAATGTTCAGGCTCCCCGCGCAGACTATTACTCTGGCTCTGTCACCCCACATAAAAGTAAGGAAAACGTCTTGTAACAAACAACTACCGATAATTTTAAATTAGAGATTGTTTATATGCAAGTGCAAACAAGTACAGTGATATATTAAACACTGGTAACAGTGTAATGTTTTAACAAAACTTGGGCCTTCCATACAATCACTCCCTCTGCTCCCACGCCAAAAACAAATTAAATATTTGCCACACTGGCTAAGTGAAGACTGAGAGTTAATGCAGTCTTCCCCCGTTGTGACCATACTGTAACGTTGGGAGGTCCTCTCCCCTGTAATCATCCCCAGAGTCCCTTTGTCCCCTCATTCACTAAGCTGCACCTCTCTTTTACATTTCTCCCTGTAGTTCAGGGATAGCTCAAATAAACATTGTGGTGTTGGTGTGTGTGGATGTGTGAGTTCCTGTGTAGGTCAGGAATCATGGAAAGTTTAAAGGGTCGATAAGACACCTGACTTTTATGCCACTATGTAAAAGTATTTGCTCTAAATATGTAAGACAATACTATTGTGAGCTGTGTGAGAGATACTTTTTCTTTGTTCCTACATATGAATGGATGGAACCGCGCACCTTGCCTATTATTTCAAGTTGTAGTTGAAGTTGTAGCTTCGATTCTCCGGGCTAGGCTTAACCCCCCCCATTAACCCCAATAATGACACCACACACCATTGAATATGGATGAGAAAAGGCCACAGCCAATTTTATTTGAGTCATTGTCACACCAAAACCATAAACATAGGTGCGTTAACAAGGACAATGATTCGAGACACAAACATGTAAAATATATACAATAAACGCAATGCTGCACACACCAAGCTTGCCAAGTAATCCAGGTACCATAACCAAATACCACTTAAGGGACATACCCAGATGCCCCCACCCTGACCTGAGGTTAGGACAGCCAAGAACCTCCCACTAGATGTTACCAACAATTCACTTACCACCAAATTAACCCCCTGGATACCTGGCAAGCTGCCGCCAAGAGCCCATCCCTTGATACCTTAAGCCGGATGGACTCCCCCCTAAAGAAAAAACAAGGCCTTTTCTATCCCCTCTGTAGTAGCCAAGTTAAAGAAATCAAGTCCGACAGATGTACCCCATTACCACTAAAACTAGGGCAAAACTCCTCCAATGCAACATGTCTTACCACCACCTCACAACGCCGACGCACAAAACTCGCCATTAGCTTATTAACCTTACCACGGCTACGCTCCATAGCCGCACTATCCCTCGCATGATGCCAATTGACGGAATCATCTCCGACCAAACAAACCAGCTCCAACAAACGCCTCATCTTCCACACAAGCTCACACTGAGACCCCCATATCCAGGCCCGGACTGGCCATCGCCACATGACCCTGCTGCACGTCTGCTTCCCCTGTGCAGTAGAACAGGTTGTACGCTCCGCTCAGACTTCCGTGGACATCAGTTCAAGTTAGGGAGGCTGTATGAAGGAGAATGTGAGATTGAGTGAGTAAATTAATGAGCATCTGTGAAGGAGTGAGTGAATGAATGTTTGAATGAGTATCTGAATGAGGGAATTAATGAGTATCTAGGTATGAATGAATATCTGAAGGAGTGAATGATTATCTGTGAATTAGTGAATAAATATTCAATACGCCTCCACCAAAACCCGAAGCCCCTACAACAAACCCTGAACCAACCCACTGGCGCCCTGGGCAACGCGCTAATCAATTGCAACAGACACTCACCGACCGATCCACCTGCTGCACCGAACCGCTGGGCCGTAGAATCCTGCGCTGACGTCGAGGGAACCTGTGGAGCGGCTGCCCCCGAAGTCGCGCTCACAGGCTGTAAGGCCGGCTGCCGTCGATCCTCAGCATCCCGCTGACTCCTAGAAACAGAAAGACACCTGGAATGTGCTGCCAAAGACCACAAACCCCCGACCTCTCCCGCCGCCTCAACTAAACAACCCCCCCAAGCCTGCACCCCCGTAGCCCTGTCCCGAGAAACCCTCCGACACACAGAACAACAACCCCGCACCATCTGAACATCCCGACCCGAACACTGCAAACCCCCACTATCACAAGAAGAACGACGCACCGACCAACTACGCCGGGACAGGGAACGAGAACACCTAACCCGCCGAGAACGGCCAGATGCACCACTCGCCCGACTACGGGAGCGACTGAGAACCTCAGCCCCACCAGACCCGGGAGAATCACCTGCTGGCCCAGCACCCCCGGCCCCCACTAAATCAGCAGAAGAACCTGACGCACCACAAAGCTTCCAAGGCACACTACCCACAGGAGAAACAGACATACCCACAGACCCCCTACCTGAACCAACCCCCCCTTATGACCCCCCTTATGACCCTCACCTGCAACAGCACCCCCCCTCCCACAGCAGAGTACAGCCCACCACCTCCTGCTGCCCTGAGTACTTGTCTGGCCGTACTGATTCTCTCCTCCCAGCACATGCAGACCGCGATGCAGGATGCACCCGGCCATCCATCCGGCTCCTCTTCCTCCCTGTCTCCAGATCCAGGGACTCTGCTCCAGACGACACCTGATCCGGGCCTCCGCTAGGCCCCGGAGGCCTAGCACGACTGTTCCTTCTCCTGCAGCTCCGGACGCTGGATCCTCTGTCTGGGGAGCAAGCTGGCTCCGGCCGGGGTCTCCACCACCTCCGGAACGTCCCACCGCCGCCTGCCATCCGCCGCCGCCTCCTCCTCCGCTCCAAATCCCAGCCGCCCTGGGAAATACCGGTGCTCCAGCCTGGTCCGGCTCCGGAGGCCGCACCACGATCCTCGCCGGGCCTCTCCTCCTCTCCAGAACTCAACCGATGCGGCGGACGAGTCCTCCTCACCGGCCTTCCAGACCCTCGAACCGGCTCCAGTGCAGAGCCCAGCTGCTCCCTCAGCCACGCAGATCCATGCTCCAACGCAGCCTTCCGCACGCCGGCGAGCAGCTCCTCCATGTCCCGGTCAACCCACCAACCTGCGGGGGAGAAGGAAAGCCAGAAAAACAAAACAGAAAAGCCAGAAAGCGACAGACGGCTAAAGCCCAGTAGCGCACGCATACACACACGCAACCAAGTAAGCTAAGCTGACGAAAACAGCCACTTATATAATCTACCCCCATCTCCACCCCCAAATTCAAATGTATTCAATTAACACCTCCAGGTTTGCCTTAAAGGGTCGTTTTATTTTATGTCCACAAGGCGGCGCTATATGTTAACTGTATAGCCTGGTGCATGTTCACAGGAATGAACACACGCATGCACAAAATATGTTCTGCTAAGCTACTTATCTGTTGTTTGATGCTGTAGGCTGCAGGTATATGGCGGCACAGACCTGCCTTTAGGATTTCTGTGCTGAGGGCAATATATATTCATATTCAAAGCTGGGTGGCTCTGTAATAGATTTTAATACACTATAAATGCTCATCCCTGGTGTGCTTTTGCTGCAGGAAGATCCTGTCTGTATAATGTATAGTTAAATCTATGAGATTTCTCCAAACTCTCCTCGCCTATTGAGTTATACATTATACAGGGCTCAACCTTTCTTGTTGGAGGAAACCCCCGGGATTGGACCCTTCCTAATAAACAGTGAAATGCAGTTCTCCTTCCAGACCTCTCTTTATTAAACAGAGAGTACCTTGTTAGGTGATACACCTGCCAATTGTACAGCGCTACCGAATATGATGGTGCTATATATATCAGTAATGAATAATAATCACTTTATCGCTCTATACGCGCGTACAGTATTTTGTTGATACTTAGAGACTAAAGGACACTTGAAATCTTTATTGTTTTACATTGCGGAGTTAGGAATAAGGATCCTGGGGGCTGAAGGTTTCCCCGTTATCCCTTTTGGGTATCCACATGTATTACACAGTAGAGATTTATGACCATAAACCAACCTCTTAGCAAAGAAAATTAGAGGGTTAAAAGGCATTTCTGGAGGCAGAGTGGCATTAAGGGGGTAAAAAGGCAATTCACAGAGCACTCTGCCTCCAGAAATGCCTTATGCCGCCCGTTTAACACTCCCTCCCCCTCCCTCCTCCAAACTTACCAGTGCTTCTGAGCCCCCGGTGCTTAGTCCGGGCACCGTGTAGAGCTCTACGCGATTCGCGTACACAAGTTCCGCTGAAGTGGAAGTTGTCTACGCAAATCGGGTAGAGCTCTACACGCTGCCCAGACTAAGCACCAGGGACTCAGGAGCACCGGTAAGTTGGGGGGAGGGGCATAACACAGGAGGATCCAGGTCCCCTGCATTGCTGCGGTTGATCTGGATCTTAGTCTCATAGTCAGACCTATTTGAGGTCTGATTATAAGACGACCCCGATTCATAGCATTTGCTCTGGAAAAAACCTCGTCTTATAATCGAGCAAATACGGTACTGTTATTATTGTTATTAATAATATTATCACTACTATTAATAATATTATTACTATTAGTATTGTTATATTTTATGATTATTATTATTAGTATTGCTGTTATTGTTGTTAATAATATTATTATTATTGTTATCACTACAATCATTTATTTTTAAAAAATGTTGCATCATTGAATATGTTGGTTGACAATGAACCCCATTAATTTCCCGGTGCCCCCTGAGGCTGGGGTGAGGATGAACAGACGCCATGTCTGAAACCTTATATAGCACATACTATAGTCCAATCTTATAGCATAAAGTGCAGATATTGCCCCGTTATACATCGTTCACATAATAATGATTATTATTGCCCCTCTCCATGCGGTAGGTGCCCTGTTACAGCTCCTGTAGCTGTCCTCCGATGAATATCACGGTTTATTCACGTATTGTTACTGCGAGGTCTGCCCCCCGCAGGCTGTCAGGATCTCCTGGTAGGAATGGAGGTGGATCTTGCAGGTAGAGGGCGGCCCTGATTGATCCACCTGGGTCAGGACTGCTGGGCTGTTCAGTGATTTCCAAAGAGCTGCTTTGATGTTGCCTCTTAATCCACTCTTTCTATTAAGAAATGGAAACCCAAAAGACCCCACAAGTTTGCGTGGGGGGCTGCTGTCAATTTTCTGCCCCCCAGAAAAGCCTGTTTGGGGTGAATTGGGGAATTATCTGCTCAATCAAGCAGCAGGCCAAGGCCCTGGAATATAATATTGGTTGCAGATCGGCGGAGCTCTGGGGTCTGGATTATTACACCAAAATCTACCCCATGGAGGGATTGTTTAGACTCTGGCTGAACTGTTACAGTAAGGACACGGAGGGCCGGCTTGTTTACATGTGGTTTTATTTATCAATAAATAGTTTTTTTTAAAAAATACAAGCTGGGCCGAAAAGGTTAAACCCTGTGTTTTATGCTGTTGTGATGTAGCATCTGAGATGTTTGCCGCTCGCTTATATGTCTTTAACAATACGATTGTGTTTGCCTGGCGATGGGCCGCGCGCCGCTGTGGAACACAGAGGGTTAATATTGTAGCGCCGTTTACTCTTTGTGCAGAGTTTATGTCCGTGTTCTGGGGTTTGATTCGCTCGCTGGGCCGCGGCGTGCCGTTTACCCTCTCATGTGTGTAAAGTTCTTGGTGCTGATACGTTGTATATATTGTGTATATAAGTAATAATAATAATAGTAATAATGCCGTCTGCCATTTTTGTTTGCTATGTGTTAGTTAAAGCCTCCCGCACGCCCCTAGATGCCCCTCGGTTCTCTGCCGTGTTCTGGACGTTCCGTGTTTAATTGCCCGGATAATTCTGACTTCGTGCAACAAATGTGATATTAATGGCTGTGGGTAGTTGGCTCGGCCACGCGTTACTTTCACTGGATTTGGCTCTTTATATAGTAGCCATATATCTGCATATCTGTGTCTTTATATTATAACTTTATATCTGCGGATCTGTGTCTTTATATTATAACTTTATATCTGCAGATCTGTATCTTTATATTATAACTTTATATCTGCATATCTGCTTCTTTATATTATAACTTTATATCTGCAGATCTGTGTCTTTATATTATAAGTTTATATCTGCATATCTGCTTCTTTATATTATAACTTTATATCTGCATATCTGCGTCTTTCTATTATAACTTTGTATCTGCAGATCTGTATCTTTATATTATAACTTTATATCTGCATATCTGCGTCTTTCTATTATAACTTTGTATCTGCAGATCTGTATCTTTATATTATAACTTTAGAACTGCAGATCTGCGTCTTTATATTATAACTTTATATCTGCATTTCCATAATGCGTTCTGCTCTCATTTCAAATCATGGGCTGAAGATCAAATTGCAATGGGGCCCCCCCGCGGTATATATCTGCGGGGTTGTGTCGGGGGTCCGTGCGGGATATATTCTGCGGGGTTGTGTCGGGGTCCACGGGGGTATATATCTGCAGGTTGTGGCGGGGTCCCCCACGCGGCATATATTCTGCGGGGTTGTGTCGGGAGTCCGCACGGCATATATTCTGCGGGGTTGTGTCGGGGGCCCCGCGCGGCATATATTCTGCGAGGTTGTGTCGGGGGCCCCGCGCGGCATATATTCTGCGGGGTTGTGTCGGGGGCCCTGCGGCATATAATCTGCGGTGTTGTGTCGACGCGGGATATATTCTGCGGGGTTGTGTCGGGGTCTACGGGGGTATATATCTGCAGGTTGTGTCGGGGTCCACGGGGGTATATATTCTGCGGGGTTGTGTCGGGGTCCACGGGGGTATATATTCTGCGGGGTTGTGTCGGGGTCCACGGGGGTATATATTCTGCGGGGTTGTGTCGGGGGCCCCACGTGGCATATATTCTGCGGGGTTGTGTCGGAGTTTTTGGCTCAGAACACCTATAGGTTTGGTGTTGGACGAGCCTCGGGGTAGGAGGTAGCATCGAATGGTTCTCTTGGCAGCGTTTCTCTGCGGAGGGACTTGATTATGGACTCCGGGAACTGTTTTCCAGAGACAGAACGTTTGTATCGGAGAAAGCTGCTCCCAACACCCTGGTTGCCACCGTACATGCCTTTGATCCAGATGGAGATCATGTGACTTACAACATTTCGGAAGGAAATAGAGAAGGAAACGTTATTATTCACTCCAAGAAAGGTACGTGGAGCTTTCTTTTGTAAAATACCACCGATGCTTTTTACAGATACCTGACGATTTCTTGCATATTCTGCTACCTTAAGAAGAAAATTCAGATAAAATTGAGTTCCTCATCGGGAATCCGTCGCAGTAACTGTAACTTGAAGTTCCTAAGTAGTTGAGTAGGAGGTATCACTTACCCTGGGTTAAGGATTTGTAACAATGGGACTGATTTATCCTCAAACCATTTAACAGGAATAATCCGTCTGGGTTCTACCCTGCTTCCAAAGCATCATGGAGCCGAGTATGTTCTGTATGTGACCGCCACAGATAACAACGCTTCGGGGGGTCCTCACAGCCTCACCAGCATGACTACGGTCCACATTCATCTCATCTTCAAGAGCTTTGGAATAACGCGGCTGTATAAATTGATTCCGAGCCGCAGGGTCTGTCCACGGATTGTCTGCATAATAGTTTTCATTTAACGTGCGGGCGGACAGTTTAAGGAATTGCGGCTGCCAGAAGTGCCTCTGTGAATTATTTTAATCTCCTGCCTCTCATCTCTGCAGACTCTGAGTACGTGCACGTTTTCATCAGCGATGTTAAAGAGACCCCTGGAGACGTATAGGCAGAAGAGGTTATATGAGCCAGCCATGCACTCAGTGCCGTAATGATAATGTGAAGTGCATGGGTCATGATAACCAGCCGGCCTTCGCTCAGCCCGCTTACCATGTTGACGTGCAGGAAGACCAGGACGTGGAACCATTGCTGCCACCGATCCAGACGAAGGTGAAATAAGTGTGACTGAGTGGCAGAGGAGAGGTATAGAGCTCTGCACCCAAAGAGTTATTCATGTAGGATAGGTCAACTGTGTCTAGGAATGTGACCAAGGATAGTTCAGTTGGGTCTAGGAATGTGACCAAGAATAGTTCAACTGGTACCCTTGGACCAGGCGTGTCCACCCCTAGTTCTCAAAGGAGTGAAGAGAATGGTAATAATCTGAATTTTTGTACCGAGAAGAAATTGCTAATCTACATAAAGTCCATGTAAGGGAAATTTGGTGAGCAAAGGAAATATCCTTAACTAGTAATATCTCATACCTGTGCGGATTAGTACTTTAATAACCGTATTATCATAATGCAGGTCATTCATTTGACTCGACATACAAGTGGTTTCCGTTTAAAGGGAAGCTGTTTGTTTTGGAACAATCTCTCAGGATGTTTGTTTATATAACAGGAATGAATGTGAAGATCCGCTATGGGATCACAGCTGGGAATAACGGGGGAGCCCTGGATGTGGACCCAGAAACCAGCGCTGTCTATGAACTCACTGTGCTGACGTCGGATGGGAAGTAGGAACGTTATACCACGGTCATGATCAATGTGTTGAACAAAAATGACGAGGCTCCGGTTTAATCTCAGAACGAGTACCAAGGTCACATAATGGCCTCTCTTGTACTTTGAACATGTTTCCAGAATTTGTTTGACCTCATCTCTCAGAACAAGGGGATTCGGGGTATTCATCCAATGTTCTTGGCCAATAATAACAATACTACTGTGTTTACTCTTTGACGCATGTCAAGGTTTCTGCTGTAGAACAAGATGACTGAGAACAAGGAACCATGAAGTATTCTCTGCATGGAAGCAGAGCCGATAATGTTTTTACCATAGATGAAAGGAAAGGAGGAATATTTGCCCAAAAGCCTCTGGTCCCGAGAAACACGCTCTTTGGAGGTCTGTGGTTCTTCCCACAGATGAAGGAGGAGATGGCCTCACAGGGTTTACAGATGTGATCATTTATGTTGATGATGTGAATGACCATGTGCTTCACTTCATCTGCGAGAGAAACACCTGCAGTGGAGATGTGCTGGAAAACGCTCCTGCCAACGCGTCCGGCATGGAGATGAGTCCTAGTTAATTCTCCGGCAGCGCATGCTCATCTTATCTTGTACAGTTCCTGACGGCAGAATGTAGGACAAATGATTAAAAATACAGATGGGCACGAATGCAGACATACTTATGAATGTCTTACCATTTTTTCTTGTTTAAAACAGCGGGGTGGTCATCAGCAGAGATTGGGAAGGTTGCTGTGCTGGATGAAGATGGGATACAAAACACTATTCCGCCGTCTCTCAAATACCCAGGTGAGTTCCATGGCTCGAATAACACACGCATTTCATGGTCATTAATGCACCTCACTATTGACACGCAATAGGTTATAGGTTGACCATGTCGGCCGGTGGCTGACCAGTTGCTTAAAGAGGTCTCAGAGAAGTTGATGGATATTTATTCATCAATCCAGAGGTAAATTGGAATACTCTATGTCATGACAAGCGTTTGAGATGTCAGACTTTGATCATTCAGGTGGATCACTGCTAAGGTAGGACGATCTTTAGTGCCGTTCTATAAGGTGTATGAAGGAACTGGATGACAAGTCTGGTGTATGAAGGATTGAGCAGACGTGTCTGGTGTATGAGGGAGATAGATGTGTCTGATAAATGACGGAGTGAGAGGACATGTTGTATAAGACGAAGTAGACGTGTCTGGTGTATAAGAGAGGGAGAAGACGTGTCTGGTGTATGAGGGAGAGAAAAGATGTGTCTGGTGTATGAGGGAGAAAGAAGACGTCTCTGGTGTATGACGGAGCAAGAAGACGTGTCTGCTGTATGAGGGAGAGACATGATGTGTCTGGTGTATGAGGAAGCGAGAAGACATCGCTGGTGTATGAGGGAATGGGATGACATGTCTGGTGTATGACAGAGCAAGAAGACATGTCTAGTGTATGAGGGAGAGAGAAGACACGTCTGGTGTATGAGGGAACGGGATGACACGTCTGGTGTATGAGGGATTGAGCAGACGTGTCTAGTGTATGAGGGAGATAGATGTGTCTGATGAATGACTGAGTGAGAGGACATGTCAGTTGTATAAGAGAGGTAGTTGACGTGTGGTGTATAAGAGAGGGAGAAGACATGTCTGGTGTATGATGGAGAGAAGAGATGTGTCTGGTGTATGAGGGAGAGAAGAGATGTGTCAGGTGTATGAGGGAGAGAAGAGATGTGTCAGGTGTATGAGGGAGAGAAGAGATGTGTCAGGTGTATGAGGGAGAGAAGAGATGTGTCTGGTGTATGAGGGGGAGAAGAGATGTGTCTGGTGTATGAGGGAGCCAAAAGACATGTCTGGTGGATGAGGGAGTGAGCAGTCGTGCCTGGTGTATGAGGGAGTGAGCAGTCGTGTCTGGTGTATGAGGGAGTGAGCAGATGTGTCTGGTGTATGAGGGATATAACTGAGGTGTCTGGTGTATAAAAGAGGGAGAAGACATGTCTGGTGTATGAAGGAGAGAAGAGATGTCTGGTATATGAGGGAGCGGGATGACATGTCGTATGTGAAAGGGATGGGACAACTATAGTGTATGAGTGAGCGAGCAGATGTGTCTTTTTTATGAGGGAGGGAGAAGACGTGTCTGGTATATGAGGGAGATAGGTGTGTTTGTTGTATAAGAGAGGGAGAAGGCATGTCTGCTGTATGAGGGAATGAGAAGAAATGTCTGGCGTATGAGGGAGCGAGCTGATGTGTCTCGTGTATGAGGAAGATAACTGAAGTGTCTGGTCTATAAAGGAGAGAGAAGACATGTCTGATGTATGAGGGGAGCAAACTGAAGTATCTGGTGTATGAAGGATTGAGCAGACGTGTCTGGTGTATGAGGGAGATAGATGTGTCTGATGTATGACGGAGTGAGAAGACATGTCTGTTGTATAAGATGAGGGAGAAGGGATGTCTGGTGTATGAGGGTGCGAGATTACGAGTCTATTGTATAAGGGAAGGAGAAGACATGTCTACTGTATGAGGGAGAGAGAAGATGTGTCTGGTGTATGAGGGGGAGAGAAAAAGTGTCTGGTGTTTGAGGGGGACAGGAGACGTGTCTGGTGTATGAAGGACTGAAAAGCCGTGTCTGGTGTATGAGGGAGAGGGAAGATGTGTCTGGCGTATGAAGGAGCGAGAAGACATGTCTGGTGCATGTATGAAGGAGCGAGAAGAAGTGTGTCTGGTGTATCAGGCAGAGAGAAGACATGTCTGGTGTATGAGGGAGAGAAGATGTGTATGATGGAGAGAGAAGATGTGTCTGGTGTATGAGGGAGAGAGAACACGTGTCTGGTGTATGAGGGAGAGAAAAGACGTGTCTGGTGTATGAGGGAGAGAGAAGACGTGTCTGGTGTATGAGGGAGTGAACAGACATGTCTGATGTATGAGGGATCAAGATAAAGTCTCTGGTGTATGAGGGAGCGAAAAGACATGTCTGATGTATTTTTTTTTTTTTCCTTGCTCCCTCATACACAACACGTCTTCTCTCTCCCTCATACAGCAGACATGTCTTCTCCCTCCCTCATACACCAGACATGTCTTCTCGCTCCCTCATATACCAGACATGTCTTCTCTCTCCCTCATCCACCAGACACATCTGCTTGCTACCTCATACACCAGACACGTCTTCTCTCTCCCTCTTACACCAGACACGTCTTTTCTCTCCCTCATACACCAGTCACGTCTTTTCTCTCCCTCATACACCAGTCACGTCTTTTCTCTCCCTCATCCACCAGACATGTCTTCTCTCTCCCTCATACACCAGACACATCTTCTCACCCCCTCATACACCAGACACGTCTTCTCACTCCCTCATAAACCAGACACGTCTTCTCGCTCCCTCATACAACAGACACGTCTGCTCTCTCCCTCATATACGAAACATGAATTCTCCCTCTCTCATACACCAGACATGTCTTCTCTCTCCTTCATTCACCAGATACGTCTTCTCTCTCCCTCTTACACCAGACACGTCTTTTCTCTCCCTCTTACACCAGACACGTCTTTTCTCTCCCTCATACACCAGTCACGTCTTTTCTCTCCCTCATACACCAGTCACGTCTTTTCTCTCCCTCATACACCAGACACGTCTTGTCCTTCCCTCATACACCAGTTACGTCCTTTTCTCTCCCTCATCCACCAGACATGTCTTCTCTCTCCCTCATACACCAGACACGTCTTCTCTCACCCTCATACACCAGACACGTCATCTCGCTCCCTCATACACGAGACATGTCATCTCGCTCCCTCATACACGAGACACGTCTTCTCTCTCCCTCATACACGAGACACGTCTTCTCTCTCCCTCATACACGAGACACGTCTTCCCTCTCCCTCATTCAGCAGATACATATTCTCTCCCCTTCAAACACCAGACACATCTTCTCTCCCCCTTATACACGTCTTCTCTCACCCTCATACACCAGACACATCTTCTCTCTACCTCATACAACAGACATGCCTTCTCCCTCTCTTATACAATAGGGACGTAATGTCGCACCCTCATACACCAGGCACGTAATGTCGCACCCTCATACACCAGACGTGTCTTCTCACTCCCTCATACACCAGAAACATCTGCTTGCTACCTCATACGCCAGCTATGTCTTCTCCCTTTCTTATACAACAGACATGTCATCTTGCTCCCTCATACACCAGACATGTCTTCTCGTTCGCTCATACACCAGATACTTCAGCTCACTCCCTCATACATCAGACATGTCTTCTTGCTCCATCATACATCATACATCAGACATGTCTGGTGTATGAGGGAGCAAGAAGACATGTCTGGTGTATGAGGGTGAGAGAAGACGTGACTTTTGTACGATAAAGAGCGAAGATGTGTCTGGTGTATGAGTTAACAAACAGACGTGTCTGGTGTATGAGGGAGAGAGACGACGTGTCAGGTGTATGAGGGAGTGAGCAGATGTGTCTCTTGTATAAGAGAGGGAGAATACATGTCTGATATATGAGGGAGCAAGAAGACATGTCTGATATATGAGGGAGAGAGTTGAAGTGTCTGGTGTATGAGGGAGAGAGAAGACATGTCTGGTGTATGAGGGAAAGAGACGAACTGTCTGTTGTATGAGGAAGAGAGAAGATGTGTCTGGTGTATGAGTGAAGATGTGTCTGGTGTACGAGGGAACATGTGTCTGGTGTACGAGGGAACATGTGTCTGGTGTACGAGGGAACATGTGTCTGGTGTACGAGGGAACATGTGTCTGGTGTACGAGGGAAGATGTGTCTGGTGTACGAGGGAAGATGTGTCTGGTGTACGAGGGAAGATGTGTCTGGTGTACGAGGGAAGATGTGTCTGGTGTACGAGAGAAGACGTGTCTGGTGTATGAGGGAGTGGGATGACGTGTTGTATAAGAGAGGGAGAAGGGATGTCTGGTGTATGAGGGAGCGAGATTACGTGACTGATGTATGAGGGTGCGAGATTACGAGTCTATTGTATAAGGGAGGGAGAAGACATGTCTACTGTATGAGGGAGAGAGAAGATGCGTCTGGTGTATGAGGGGGAGAGAAGAAGTGTTTGGTGTTTGAGGGGGACAGGAGATGTGTCTGGTGTATGAAGGACTGAGAAGCCGTGTCTGGTGTATGAGGGAGAGGGAAGATCTGTCTGGTGTATGAGGGAGCAAGAAGACATGTCTGGTGTATGAAGGAGCAAGATGAAGTGTGTCTGGTGTATCAGGCAGAGAGAAGACATGTCTGGTGTATGACGGAGAGAGAAGATGTGTCTGGTGTATGAGGGAGAGAGAAGATGTGTCTGGTGTATGAGGGAGAGAGAAGAGGTGTCTGGTGTATGAGGGAGAGAGAAGATGTGTCTGATGTATGAGGGAGCAAGATAAAGTCTCTGGTGTATAAGGGAGCGAAAAGACATGTCTGATGTATTTTTATTTTTTCCTTGCTCCCTCATACACAACACGTCTTCCCTCTCCCTCATACACCAGATGTCTTCCCTCTCCCTCATCCACCAGACATGTCTTCTCCCTCCCTCATACACCAGACACGTCTTCTCGCTCCCTCATATACCAGACATGTCTTCTCTCTCCCTCATCCACCAGACACATCTGCTTGCTACCTCATACGCCAGATATGTCTTCTCCCTTTCTTATACAACAGACATGTCATCTTGCTCCCTCATAAACCAGACACGTCTTCTCGCTCCCTCATATAACACACACGTCTGCTCTCTCCCTCATATACGAAACATGAATTCTCCCTCTCTCATACACCAGACATGTCTTCTCTCTCCTTTATAGACCAGACACTTCAGATCACTCCCTCATACACCAGACACGTCTTCTCTCTCACTCATTCACCAGACATGTCTTCTCTCTCCCTCTTACACCAGACACGTCTTTTCTCTCCCTCATACACAAGACACGTCTTGTCCTTCCCTCAAACACCAGTTACGTCCTCTTCTCTCCCTCATCCACCAGACATCTCTCACTCCCTCATACACCAGACACGTCATCTTGCTCCCTCATACACGAGACACGTCATCTCGCTCCCTCATACACGAGACACGTCTTCTCTCTCCCTAATACACGAGACATGTCTTCTCTTTCCCTCATACACGAGACACGTCTTCCCTCTCCCTCATACAGCAGACACATATTCTCTCCCACTCATACACGTCTTCTCTCACCCTCATACACCAGACACGTCTTCTCTCTACCTCATACAGCAGACATGCCTTCTCCCTCTCTTATACAATAGGCACGTAATGTCGCACCCTCATACACCAGACGTGTCTTCTCACTCCCTCATACACCAGACATGTCTTCTCTCTCTCTCATCCAGCAGACACATCTGCTTGCTACCTCCTACGCCAGCTTTGTCTTCTCCCTTTCTTATACAACAGACATGTCATCTTGCTCCCTCATACACCAGACATGTCTTCTCGCTCCCTCATAAACCAGACACGTCTTCTCGCTCCCTCATACAACAGACACGTCTGCTCTCTCCCTCATACACCAGACATGTCTTCTCTCTCCTTTATACACCAGACACTTCAGATCACTCCCTCATACACCAGACACGTCTTCTCTCTCCCTCATATACCAGACACGTCTTCTCTCTCCTTCATTCACCAGACACGTCTTCTCTCTCCCTCTTATACCAGACACGTCTTTTCTCTCCCTCTTATACCAGACACGTCTTTTCTCTCCCTCATACACCAGACACGTCTTGTCATTCCCTCATACACCAGTTACATCCTCTTCTCTCCCTCATCCACCAGACTTGTCTTCTCTCTCCCTCATACACAAGACACGTCTTCTCACTCATACACCAGACATGTCTTCTCTCACCCTCATTCACGAGACACGTCATCTCGCTCCCTCATACACGAGACACGTCATCTCGCTCCCTCATACACGAGACACGTCATCTCGCTCCCTCATACACGAGACAAGTCATTTCGCTCCCTCATACACGAGACACGTCATTTCGCTCCCTCATACACGAGACACGTCATCTCGCTCCCTCATACACGAGACACGTCATCTCTCTCCCTCATACACGAGACACGTCTTCTCTCTTCCTCATACACTAGACACGTCTTCCCTCTCCCTCATACAGCAGACACATATTCTCTCCCCCTCAAACACCAGACACATCTTCTCTCCCCCTCATACACGTCTTCTCTCACCCTCATACACCAGACACGTCTTCTCTCTACCTCATACAGCAGACATGCCTTCTCCCTCTCTTATACAATAGGCACGTAATGTCGCACCCTCATACACCAGGCACGTAATGTCACACCCTCCTACACCAGACGTGTCTTCTCAATCCCTCATACACCAGACATGTCTTCTCTCTCTTTCTCATCCACCAGACACATCTGCTTGCTACCTCATACGCCAGCTATGTCCTCTACCTTTCTTATACAACAGACATGTCTTCTCGCTCCCTCATAAACCAGACACGTCTTCTCTTTCGCTCATACACCAGATACTTCAGCTCACTCCTTCATACATCAGACATGTCTTCTTGCTCCATCATACATCAGACATGTCTGGTGTATGAGGGAGCAAGAAGACATGTCTGGTGTATGAGGGTGAGGTAAGACGTGTCTTTTGTATGATAAAGAGAGAAGATGTGTCTGGTGTATGAGAGAAGATGTGTCTGGTGTATGAGGGAACAAACAGACGTGTCTGGTGTATGAGGGAGAGAGACGACATGTCAGGTGTATGAGGGAGTGAGCAGACGTGTCTCTTCTATAAGAGAGGGAGAATACATGTCTGATATATGAGGGAGCAAGAAGACATGTCTGATATACGAGGGAGAGAGTTGAAGTGTCTGGTGTATGAGGGAGAGAGAAGACGTATCTGGTGTATGAGGGAGAGAGACGAAGTGTCTGTTGTATGAGGAAGAGAGAAGACGTGTCTGGTGTATGAGGGAGTGGGATGACGTGTTGTATAAGAGAGGGAGAAGGGATGTCTGGTGTATGAGGATGCGAGATTACGAGTCTATTGTATAAGGGAGGGAGAAGACATGTCTACTGTATGAGGGAGAGAGAAGATGTGTCTGGTCTATGAGGGGGAGAGAAGAATTGTCTGGTGTTTGAGGGGGACAGGAGACGTGTCTGGTGTATGAAGGACTGAGAAGCCATGTCTGGTGTATGAGGGAGAGGGAAGATGTGTCTGGTGTATGAGGGAGAGGGAAGATGTGTCTGGTGTATGAGGGAGCGAGAAGACATGTCTGGTGTATGAAGGAGCGAGAAGAAGTGTGTCTGGTGTATCAGGCAGAGAGAAGACATGTCTGGTGTATGAGGGAGAGAGAAGATGTGTATGAGGGAGAGAGAAGATGTGTCTGGTGTATGAGGGAGAGAGAAAACGTGTCTGGTGTATGAGGAAGAGAGAAGACGTGTCTGGTGTATGTGGGAGTTAGAAGGCGTGTCTGAGGAAGATAACATTGCATTGCCAGTTTGTTTTCTGTAGGTATTTTTGGTTGAACCAAAACAACGGGACAATCCTAATGTCCGAGAGACCTCCGCAGGGAACGTACGACCTCAATATTACGGTTTCTGACGGTGTGTGGCCAGATACCTTCTCTACTATCAAAATTTATGTACTAGAGATTGGAAGTGACGCCTTTCACAGCTCGGTGTCTCTGAGACTCACAAGTAAGTAATAAGTCGTGCGGAGGGGTCTCAGGTAGATTCTTGTTGGACTCCGCTGGGACATTTGATGGGAAGACTGCCTGGTTTGACCATCATAGAGTTTGCACTAGATAAAGAAGTGATGTACAGGTCACCATAGCTACATATATATGTAACCATTTCCCTGGACTCCTGTACATTGTACCATAAAGACATTAAAATTATGTAGTATCCCTGCATAGGGATAGAAGGAAATGGTGGGACAGGAACTTGGCATTAAGTGACCCTTGTACTACTCAGTGCGTAACCCCAATTCCCTTCCCCGCTCCTATCTGGGTAAATACGTTACTATCTCTGCTTCTCAGTCACAACTTTTTAACCCGCATTTTAGGCATTACAGCAGAGGAATTCATAGAGAAGGATGAGTTTGGAGTCAGCAGACGTGACCAGCTCCAGGCCGGCCTGGCAGACATGGCAGCTGCCCATCCCAGCCATATCAACATCTTCAGTGTGGTGAATGCAGAGGATAACGCGACCGACGTGACATTTTCAGTATGTGGAGCCGCCTCCTGCCACAAACCCGAGATCTTACGGAGCTTATTGACAGCCCAGAGAGAGAAGGTATGGACAGAGTGTTTATGGCGTTATTACTGTGTAAGAATAACCTTGGCTGTCTCTTAAAATTAATGATATTACAAAACGCAGAATATTTATCAGTCTCGTGATATCTAGATGTATTCTGTTTGTCTTTCAGAGTTTTGTGGAAATAATTCTCTTGATTTTGAATCTCTGAGGGTACAGCCGGGGGTTTATTACTTTATAACAAAAGTAAACATCTAAGAGAGGTGCGCTTCAATCATCTTTATCTGCATTTGTTGTGGGAGGGAGCTGTTCCTGGGGTGCTTAAGGGCAACAGAACTGGGATGGTGTCTAGATAAGTTTTTGGTGCCGTCTTAACTGAGTTTTTTTGTATTCTTCTCAATGGCAGATCCGATCAGTGCTGAAGGAAAGGAATTCCCAAGTATCCATTGATTTCTGTTCACGGATGGGCTGTTTGCAGGATGACGGGTGCACAATCCATGGCGCAGTCAGCAGATCCCCGCCACTTGTGGATGGAGGTAGCGCATCTATAGTCTCAATTCCCCAAATCAGAAACGTGTCCGGTACAGAAACAATTTTACCAGAACTGTTATTCTCTGCCCCCAAAGCCCTTGCACGTCGACTCTCACCGGTTCTAGGTAGGCAAATTCTCTGTACCATGTTCCTGTGTGACTTATCCCTTACATCACCAACTTCACACAGCCTACCATTGAAGCTAAAATATTTCCATTTGTCTTTCTAGGTGCCACTGTTTGACTTCGTTCCTGGGGCCACGCTGCCAGCAGACTCAGAACATTTCACGTTAACTGCTATGCATGGATTCATCCTATTGGCCGCTGCTCGGGCAGCTATCTATCACTGGAGTTCGTAAGCGACAGCACAGATGGATTATGACACAGTGAAGCGGCAAGAGACAGTAAGAAGTTTATTGCAATTGGTGAGTATCAGGAAAGGGCGTAGTGAGGAGGAGCCGCATCAACTTAAGAGTAGAGGCAGAGCACTTTTTCTCCCTTATGATATTTATAGGTATTATATACCTCCTATGTTTCTTTTTGAGTTTCTTTAGAAGATAATCTTGAATGTTTCTTACTGTGCTTTAATTGATTCAAACTGAGAAGAAATAGAAAACTAAACCACTTTTATTGAATGTCTACACAGTACAATACAGAGTCGAGTCAAATCACAAGTACAATGCAAAGAGTAACAAGTAAATCACAAGTCATAGAGTAACAAATACAGTGCAATGAGTTACAAATCACAAAGCAAAGAATCACAAATACAATGCAAAGAGTAACAAGTACCATGCAATGAGTAACAAATCACAAAGCAGAGATACAAATCACAATGCAAAGAATCACAATTACAGTGCAATGAGTTACAGATCACAAGGCATAGAGTTACAAATACAATTATGAAGTCATGAGTAACATGAAGTGAAAGTAATAGTAAATCTACATTTACAATAATCACAGTTGAATTACATTCTTAGTCTGCTCCGGGTCCAGCCGCACTGCTGTTAATGTGGTTTTGTTTCCATTCCCAAAGAGATTACGAGGGGCCGGCTCCTTCTCATCTTCAGACAAGACCTGACCACGCTGAGGCTTGGCTTTCCAGAGCAGGTGAACGTTACAGACGGAGAATGGCATCGGATAGACCTGCGCATAAAAGATAAAGTAAGTTAATTATCACATCGTGAGCCAAACATGTAATTAATGCAGCCACAGGAAAGCTTAAATATTCTCCTTTCCTCACAGAAGTAGAATGAAGGAGAATCTTTGAGAGCAGACACAGAGCTACATTATACTCAACTAACTGACCCTCAGCTAACTCTACATGGAACATATAACCAAGACAAGTCACGCCAAATACACAACGATTCGCATCGCACGCAGTCACATTTACTTGAAATGTCAACATCGGGCAGTCAGGGAAGATGTATTACTGACTTCATTTACTTCAGTGCAGGGAGTCAGCCTGACTCTGGATCGCTGCCGCACGGCTTTGATAAATGAGAGAGGGGATCGGAGGAAAGCTACTTACAGAGGATCGAACGTGTTGTGAAGTCCACAGAATCATCATGCAGGACAGAAGGTATGGAGCACACGGATGGCTTGGGCTGGAGATCAGGGCTGACTTTACTGCAGTCACAGACGATAAACCGGGATTAATGCCTAGCGGCTGCTCCCCTGGGTTTGTAATCTGCATGGATTAAGAGAAAGGAAGTGTTGAAGAGTCATGACAATTTTTATGCAGGTTGAATATTATCTGCAGTAGTAAAGCCCCACACCACGTGTTACTGTGACCCGTGTCTGATATGCATGCCATTCTCTGCTGGTTTTGGGAGCTGGATACCGTTCTGCAGCTCGGAGGCGTTAAGCAGTCATCTACTCGTTCCCACAATCTCCTTCTGCACAAACCCTTTAAAGGCTGTCTCCGCAACGTCGTTCTTAAGCAGGTAATGACTTTCTAGTACGCAGAGTATCGCTTACCTCTTACTGCACACGGCTGCTCTATAGTGGACATGGGATCCGTGGATGCATCCGGTAAATCAGCTTCGGTACTTTGGGGGTCTGAGCAGAGGGATGTGGTATGACCAGGTGGGTTAGCAGGATAGTCCCAGCTGGTATCACATAGGACAGAGGTTGGTAATGATTCCTATAAGACAAATAAATTAGAATGTTCTTTGATTAGCAACGTGTATTAACATTCAGCAGCAGACGGGGGGCTCCTTCTGGTTGGACGCGGTAGAAATTGACAACTTGAATTCAACAAGCATCTCGACAAATGCGATGAAGAGCAATAAAACACAACTCGCAGATATGCAGCCAGAGTGTGTGAGGAGCCAGCTCAATAGACATTCTAAGGGTAACAAAGGTTAACTGAACCGTAAGAACGTAACAGGTAGGTCCGTATCAAAGCTTTCCGCCGAGTTATCTGAGCTACTTTGTGATGACCTGCAGAATGATATCTAATAATTTTCTTTATGGGGTGTGTTTCCTTTATAAACACAGGTGTATGATCTAGCAGCCCCACTGGAAGCTGTTAATAGCGCCCCAGGCTGCGCGAGGAAGGGTACAGCTTGCTCATCACCTGCACCCTGCGACTCTCCTTGCGCCAGTGACCCCTGGACCCCCAGCTGTGATTGCCCACCCACTCACCAGGACTGCGGAAAAGGTACAGTCTTGGCTTACAGCGATGCGCTCACGGGTTATAACTCTACAAGAACATTAAAAGGAGAGACAAACCTGAATTAATGGTTCCACCACCTCACTGATCAGAATGTCTCCCAATATACAAATGTGTTTTATATTAAGCCATTTAGATGAAGTACTATTTTTCATGCCAATATTTATGTTATATTAAAGACTCACCTGAACTGGGACATCTTTGTGAATGCCCAGAGTATAGTGTAGATTATTGGAAAATGGGGAGTCGCGGTGCAATCATCAAGGAATCCATTCGAATGTTTGTGCCCAAAGCTCTGCCAGAAAGGACTCTTCATACATCACATCTGAATGCTCTGCCACCGCCGGGTGCTCTGCTGGGCGATCATTTCTGTATCATAGTGAATAGGGTAATCTGCATTATATACTCATCCTTTTGCAGATGTCCACGAACACTTCTTCCATCCTGGAGGCCACATCCGGTACCTGCTCCCTCATTCTCTCCATCCGCAGCGGACACATTTTCAGGCAACGTTAAGAACACGCAACGCCGACAGCATCATCCTGCGTTTGTCTTCTAAGGACCAGAACGAATCCATCCACCTGCAGGTACCAAACACAGCATGAAGTCCATACCTTGACACGCGTCATGCTGCATGTTGGGTAGAGTCACGTCCACATCTGAAGCTCCCGATTCAGAGCAGCCGGTAGATGGGACAGCTTTAGGGTCATTGTATTTCAGCGTTCGCTGCGAGAGCCCAGAGTGCTCCACTGTTAGGTGGTCTGGGTCCGCAGCAATGGTGAGCAGCCTGTAGATCATAGCGGAGCTTCAGCACCCGATGGTTCAGCATGACCCCGGGATCTAACGGCACCATTTGTTTTGTCGAGGTGAGGCATGGGCTTCTAACGGTCTCCTACAATCTCAGAGAGTAGAACAAAGTTGGCTTGGAAAGGATGCAGAATGAGTTCACGCTTCGCTTTAATGGAGGAGGGGAGCACAGACAGCAGCTCACGGGACCTACAAAGAAATTAAAGTCGTTCCGAGATGCAAGACTCTGGGAAGTCTCAACCAATCGGGTTATCAAGGTAAAAATCAAAATTGTTAGATAGTAAGAGTTTACGCTTTCACAACAATGGGCTTTAACAAAACTGTAAAAGCATTCTAGTGAATGTAAGATTAGAAGCAGTCTGTAAATCCATGGGGTATAAAGACTCCCTGCCCATCATTACCTGGAATACACCATACGATGCTGAATTCCCATCATGCGCTGATCTCCAATTCCTTCTGTGTAATCAGGATGCATAAAGAACGAGAGACTGAACGGCTACCGATGCCCACGGAGTATACGACGGCCTCGCCGGTGTCCGTTATAAGCCGGGAAGGAGTGCCCGAAGGCTGCGTCTCCAACGTCTGTAGCAGCGGCCCCTGCAGCCGTGGCTTTGTCTGCGTTGATCTATGGATGAGCCACGAGTGCAGGTATCACCCAACGCGTGCTGGGGTCACAAGACTTCAGAAGAGATTAGAGCTTTGGGAAATTACCTTGTGCTTTCTAAGCATTCCCAGTTAAGCTGCACTCCATACACTGCATTCACTCCACTCGATTGTTAAACCACCACTCCCATGTGTCGAGGGATAATGAGAATCGTTGTCCTGTATGAAAGAGGAAGAAACATTTTGAAACTTTACATGATTTAGTTTTACTGGCTTAAAATGTATCTGATCTTCCACTGTTATGGTAGATTTAACCCCTTCTCTCCCTGTAACTCCACAGGTGCCCCCCAGGATACCTGCTTACAGAGAACAGCACAGAAGCTCACTGTCTACACGGTATGTGCCAGCCACCCCTGCAAACACGGCACGTGCATGCCATGCTCGCCAGCCGAGTCCACCTGCCTCTGCGCAGAGGGGTACGTCAGGAGCGGATGTCACGTCTACAGCCCCGGACTCTGGTTCAGCAATCCTTATATCATCTTGATTTGCCTCCTGACGATCATAGGTAAACTTTTACACATTGTCTCCCTCAGTAGCTCCCATGTAACCCGGGAGGGGGGGCTCAGCAGATCGGTCATTCATTAACCCATGGGCGTTGGTTTATACAGCGCTGGAATTCCTACCAAGGGTGGCTCCGGACAAGTTAAGATTGGTAGCAACCTTGTTATTCATGATGGATCAAGAAAGCATTAAAATATAAAAAATATTCAGTACCTTGCATGCTTCAAGAGGATAATTCTTGTGTCTCCATTCACAGCGCTGATTCCCGGAATTCTGTTGTTGTCTCGCTGCAAGACGAGGAAGACCATAAACCAAGGAGTTTCACGTATCTGGGCATAGCCAGGACCTTGAGGACATCAGAAAAAACATCTTCCATTACAACGAAGAAGGCGGCAGCAACGAAGACCACGTGAGTAAAGCATTTGTGGGATACAATGTTACATTTTTTATATGTAGTTTGTAGCAAGTTTAAGACTTTGGTCCACTCACCAACTAATACCAACCATGGACAATTGCAGGCCGATAACAGGTGGGAGCTGCTGCTGATCCTGGAATTCTGATACAATCCGTACTCCATACGCCTTAAGCCACTTCATACACAGCTGAAAAGTTAAAGGGATAAAGGCCTTGTGTAACAAGATGGAATGTTTTAATTACCTAATCACACTCAAAATACATTTATGGGGGGGGGATATGCAGGCAAGCACAGATTTGGTGCAGGACGGGTTAAATTGGCTGAATGCTCGTTTGGCAACTTGCTGAGACGAACGAACCAATCCGTTCGTTCGCACCCCTATCAAAGCTTTAACGACTCCATTTAACGAGCTCCACCCCGGACTGTGATTCGATTTCCTAACGAGGGCCCAATAAGGATACAGGATTTTTCATTTTAACATTACGGGGCTCGCTCGGCCCACCCACGTGACCCCCCCCTGTTCATGCCTTACCGCCGGCATGCATTCACCTGTGCCAAAGCCCCAGCTCCCTCTTCTGTTTTCACCCTTTAAAGTTTGAAATAAACTCAGTAAAACGATTATTTGGCTCTTTGTCCTCAATTTGTAGTAAAACATTGTTTGGGGCCAGCGATTAAAACAAACCATGGAATCAATTGGAGACCAGCTCAAAACTTCATGAGGCCATTTTTGCTGCACGTGGTAAGTTCCAGCCCCAATATTTGTTTTATATAGCGCCATCATATTTAGTAGCGCTGTACAATGGCTAGACAGGGTATAAGTAGTATGTAACATAATTTGACTTAAAACACAGGTGAGGAGGGCCCGCTTGTGTTCATAGGGGGCAAACCCTGCATTTTCAAAGTATATTTGACAAACACATTATTTCAAATAAAAAATACATATATAGAAAACCACTTCTAACAGGATTATGGCCCTTGAGAGCTCCTGTATACTGCGAAAGAGCATCTAAAAGCATGAAGTTAACCATTTAAGTGTAACCAAACTACTGAAAAACTTATGTAAAACAAAGAAATTACTTTCACGGTATTAACAAACACGCAAATAAACTTCTACAAAAAAACTATGCATACCCCGACCATGCGAGACACTCTGTGACTGAAAGAAACGATCTCTGCTTCTGGGGGGTAGATCTAGAGGGCTGCATTCATTTCAAAATCACAGAATTCACAAACCTTTGCCGGTCCTTCTCCAAGCTCAAGACCAGAGAATCAGCTCCACAGGACCAACACGCAGCACCAAGAAACACAAAGTTCTGGTTAGAAGACTGGAGAAACGCCCGGGTTAAATAGACTTTTGATTGATTGAGGAAATGAGGTGCAGGTGTGAGTCAGGAGCAGGCAGCCATCTTATGTCCATGGAGAGGTAAATAGTACAAAATATAGCAAAATACATGTAGATATAGCTTGTTTCATGGCAAAATAGCAAAAAGTCTAGTTGTCTTGTGGCGTAATGGTGATTCTATTCCTGGTAAATATATATTATTATAGCGGCTGCGCGTATATCTAAGTCTTCAGAGTAGGTGAATTTGAGTTTATCTATTATGGACGAATGCACTTGGGATGTAGAAATAGTGAGGCAAACTATAGCATTGGGAATGCCGTTCTGCCAGTGACAGCAGACGAGACGGATTTAGAGTAATAATTACTGATGACTTAAAGGTAAGCAGACAATGCAGTAAAGTGTTGGAAAAAGCAAGCAGGGTGCTGGGTTGTATAACAAGAGGCGTTGGTAGCAGGGAGAGTTTCTGCCTTATATTGTAAATTATAAATCATCCAAAATGTTATACAAGGAAACATGCTTCTCTACGTATATATTTTGTGCTGTTTCAATAGCATGAGCATCCTGCCATCGTGTACTATTCACCATACATCAATGGGCCCATCAGGAAATACTACTTTACCGAAAGGGTAGTGAATAAATGGAATCACCTTACAGCAGAAGTGGTAGATGTTAATACAGTGAAGACATTTAAGCAAGCATGGGATAGGCATAAGGCTAAGCTAGACATAGGATGAGGCAAGATACTAAAGAAAGGATTCAGAGGTTGGGCAGACTGGATGGGCCGAATGAGCTCGTCCCTAAAAAATACTTATACTCAAACTCACAAAACATAACATACACCGAGACAGATGCTCTAATGAGATTAGAACCTGTAACTTTCCGCACGGTGAGTAACGCAACTTACCTGCGCGCCACACTTGCAATGAATGGATCTGCTCGTCCGTAATACAAATACTCAAATTCGCCCAATCTGAAAACATAATTTTACGCACAGGGCTCAACGGGATTAGAACCAGGACCAACCTGCATGGGATGTAACAAACACTGCCGCTGCGCCACCCTTGCAACAGACAAAACAGCTCGTCTGTAATACAAATACTCAAATTCGCCCCCCCCCAAACCATAATTCTACACACTAAGCAGTTAGACGCACTAAGCAATAGGTAGTGCACCTTTTAGATTGTGTGCATTATGTTAGATGGTATAAGTATTGGTGCATCACACGCAGGCGTCATATGTTCATGGCGACGAAGAGCCTTCAATCATCTGATGGCGTAATGGTTAGGTTCCCTGCCTGCCATATGTTGCGGTCCTGGTTCGATTCCCTGTAGGTCTGTGGGGAGCATCCAGCCATGCGGTGGTTTGAAGGTTCGGTGTGTTGCGTACTCGATGCTGCGGTCCCAGTCTGGTTTCGCTTGAAGGTTTGGTGTGTTGCCTACGAGATGATGCGCTGATAGCTAGCTTCTGTGTGGCTCGGTACAGCTACTGACAATGTATCTGTGTGTACAGCGTTCTTACCCTGAAAAAAAAAACGTGCGCTCCCATATTATTATTATTTTTTTTAGCATTTATAGAAAAAAGCGTAAAAAGTGTTGTGTACTACCGACTGGCTCTAACCCCCAATCATCCTGACCCGCACATACCCACAGCACTTTCACACACCACCGAACATACTCATACGTCTTACACACCGCACCGAACATACCCATACGTCTTACACACCGCACCGACCATACCGCACCGCAACCACTCGCCAGGCCTCACGGGGATTAGAACTAGAAACCAAACCGCTTGGTAAGTAAGTACACTTGACACCTGCGCCACCCTTGTGGCAGACTGAATTTGCTCGTCCGTAATACTTATACTCAAATTCACAGAGTCTAAAAACATAACTTAACGTCTCTAGTCGCAGAACTTCCCGGGACTCGAACCCGGAACTCACGGCACAGTGCGTGACACACGCATCACACGCGCCACCTTCGAGATGGAGAAGAGCTGCTCATCCCTAATACAAATACACAAATTCACCCACTGGAAAAACATAATGTTACAAATATCTACCCTTACACGCAGGCCGCACAGGGATTAGAACCAGGAGCCTCACGCATGGTGAGCGATACACCTAACACACGTGCCACACACACGGCTGGATAGCCACCCTCGTCCCATCCACATATACTCAAATTTACCTACTCCAAAAAACATAAAATCATACGTTACACAGGAATCACAGAGATTAGAACAAGGGGCCAGGAACACGGTGACGAACACAGCTAAGACATGCGCCACCAGTACCATGGGGCAAAAGTGCCTTGTCTGTTATACAAATACTCAGATTCACCGACTCTGAAAACATAACATTAGTTTATATACAAGATACATGGAGAATAGAACCTGCATCCACTTGTATGGAGGGGGGGGGGTGGGTAACGCACCAAACACCTAGACCACCATCTCCACTGGGTCAGGAGGTTTGCCAGTTCCACAAATACTCTGATGTACCCGCTCTAAAAGATTAAGAATAAGATCATACAGCAGACCGGCGGGTGAGAACCAGCAGCCAACCACACGTTAGGCAATCCACTTAACCATCACGCCATTCCACCACACGAGATGGGCGCCCACCGGCTCCACATATACTAATATCTCCCGACTCTAAAAACATTAGAAATAAATCGGCCATGAAGCAAAGTGGGTTAGAATCACTATATAGTTACCTACGGGAGCGAAGCGGGTTTGAACCATAAACCAGTCGCACTGCAGGCGATACACCTAACCGTTACGCCACACCACGACAAGGCGTCGGCTGCCCACCTGTTCTACATTTACTCATACGGACCCCCTCTAAAAACATAAGAAGAACATGCAGACGCGCTACACACGTAGATCCAGCTTTCATGGAGATTAGAACCAAAATACTTTTATATGGTTAGTAATGCATACGATGTCTGCCTGCTCCACATATAATCATATGCACCAAGTATAAAATGATACAAATACACAGATCCACTATAACAATCAACACAACCGCACCACACATTCACAGGGACTAAAATTATCATTCACAACATGAATAACGCACCCAACCTTTACGCCACCGCATGAACGGGAGCTCGCCGGCTGCCTGATACACATACATGCACCAAATATAAAATAAGTCACACACGCACGCACTATAACACTCACTATAACACAGCCACACTATACACAGCGAGTTCACCTGTTGTATTACAGGTAATACACGCAGCCACTACACCACACCATGGCATGATAAACATATACTTAGATTCACACGCTCTAAAAACATTTTAAAAAAACACATTCACCAGACGTTTGTTTACTGAGATCACGGGGTTGGAGCCAACAAAGCGCTGCATGGTAGATAATGCACCAAACACCTAACCTACCACTGCGGCTGGTTATGACTTGACTGATTGTCCCCCAAATACTCTTATGTACCCCACTCTAAACACTTAAGAAAAAAAACATTCAAGCCAACATCAAGTTACTGACAGGAGTTAAGGGGGTTAGAACCAACAACAAGAGAAACAGTGGGTGACGCACCTAACCGTTACACCACGCTGCAGCATGCCTCCTGATCTTCCCCTGCCCCACATATACTCATATATACCCCTCTAAACACATTAAAAGAAAACACACGGACATGCTGCACACATCAACACGGGTTTCACGGAGGTTAGGTAGGTATAGCTGGGTAGGGTAGCACTACAACATTAAATAAATATAATAAAGTAAACAATAAATATAACTTTAAAATAAAATTAAATAATTCATTTGTTGATGCCAGACCAGCCCCCTTCCGGCGACCAATAGAGTCGCACACACGTACCTTCACGGGGCGAACGCATCTGCTGCTGCGGCTCCGATGTGTTCTTAACCCCGTATTAACCCCTGCTACGCAGCCGGGAGAAAACGAAGATGAAACAAGCACGAAGAATGTCCGCGAATATTCGCCCGTTCCTGTCTTCTTTTCGGGCGAATATTCGTGGACATTCTTCGTGCTCGTTTCATCTTCGTTTTCTCCCGGCTGCGTAGCAGGGGTTACGAAGATTCCCCCCCCCCGAAGACGAACACGAAGAGCTCCCTGGTGCCCAAGTCTAATCGTTATAGTGGATCTGTGTATTTGTATCATTTTATACTTGGTGCATATGATTATATGTGGAGCAGGCAGACATCGTATGCATTACTAACCATATAAAAGTATTTTGGTTCTAATCTCCATGAAAGCTGGATCTACGTGTGTAGCGCGTCTGCATGTTCTTCTTATGTTTTTAGAGGGGGTCCGTATGAGTAAATGTAGAACAGGTGGGCGGCCAACGCCCTGTCGTGGTGTGGCGTGACGGTTAGGTGTATCCCCTGCAGTGCGACTGGTTTATGGTTCAAACCCGCTTTGCTCCCGTAGGTAACTGTATAGTGCTTCTAACCCCCTTTGCTTCATGGCCGATTTATTTCTAATGTTTTTAGAGTCGGGAGATATTAGTATATGTGGAGCCGGTGGGTGCCCATCTCATGTGGTGGAATGGCGTGATGGTTAAGTGGATTGCCTAACGTGTGGTTGGCTGCTGGTTCTCACCCGCCGGTCTGCTGTATGATCTTATTCTTAATCTTTTAGAGCGGGTACATCAGAGTATTTGTGGAACTGGCAAACCTCCTGACCCAGTTGAGATGGTGGTCTAGGTGTTTGGTGCGTTACCCACCCCCCCCTCCATACAAGTGGATGCAGGTTCTATTCTCCATGTATCCTGTATATAAACTAATGTTATGTTTTCAGAGTCGGTGAATCTGAGTATTTGTATAACAGACAAGGCCCATTTGCCCCATGGTACTGGTGGCGCATGTCTTAGCTGTGTTCGTCACCGTGCTCCTGGCCCCTGGTTCTAATCTCTGTGATTCCTGTATAACGTATGATTTTATGTATTTTGGAGTAGGTAAATTTGAGTATATGTGGATGGGACGAGGGTTGCCATCCCGCCGTGTGTGTGGCACGTGTGTTAGGTGTATCGCTCACCATGCGTGAGGCTCCTGGTTCTAATCCCTGTGCGGCCTGCGTGTAAGGGTAGATATTTGTAACATTATGTTTTTCCAGTGGGTGAATTTGTGTATTTGTATTAGGGATGAGCAGCTCTTCTCCATCTCGAAGGTGGCGCGTGTGATGCGTGTGTCACACACTGTGCCGTGAGTTCTGGGTTCGAGTCCCAGGAAGCCCTGCGACTAGAGACATTAAGTTATGTTTTTAGACTCTGTGAATTTGAGTATAAGTATTACGGACGAGCAAATTCAGTCTGCCACAAGGGTGGCGCAGGTGTCAAGTGTACTTACTTACCAAGCGGTTTGGTTTCTAGTTCTAATCCCCGTGAGGCCTGGCGAGTGGTTGCGGTGCGGTGCGGTATGGTCGGTGCGGTGTGTAAGACGTATGAGTATGTTCGGTGCGGTGTGTAAGACGTATGAGTATGTTCGGTGGTGTGTGAAAGTGCTGTGCGTATGTGCGGGTCAGGATGATTGGGGGTTAGAGCCAGTCGGTAGTACACAACACCTTTTACGCTTTTTTCTATAAATGCTTAAAAAAAAATAATAATAATACGGGAGCACACGTTTTTTTTTCAGGGTAAGACCGCTGTACGCACAGATACATTGTCAGTAGCTGTACCGAGCCACACAGAAGCGAGCTATCAGCACATAGGCAACACACCAAACCTTCAAGCGAAACCAGACTGGGACCGCAGCATCGAGTACGCAACACACCGAACCTTCAAACCACCACATGGCTGGATGCTCCCCACGGAGCTACAGGGAATCGAACCGGGACCGCAACATATGGCAGGCAGGGAACCTAACCATTACACCATCGGACGATTGAAGACTTTTCGTCGCCATGAACATATGACGCCTGTGTGTGATGCACCAATACTTATACCATCTAACATAATGCACACAATCTAAAAGGTGCACTACCTATTGCTTAGTGTGTCTAACTGCTTAGTGTGTACAATTATGGTTTCGGGGGGGGGGGCGAATTTGAGTATTTGTATTACGGACGAGCAGCTTTGTCTGTTGCAAGGTTGGCGCAGCGGCAGTGTTTGTTACATCCCATGCAGGTTGGTCCTGGTTCTAATCCTGTTGAGCCCTGTGCGTAAAATTATGTTTTCTGATTGGGTGAATTTGAGTATTTGTATTACGGACGAGCAGATCCACTCATTGCAAGTGTGGCGCGCAGGTAAGTTGCGTTACTCGCCGTGCGCAAAGTTACAGGTTCTAATCTCATTAGAGCATCTGTCTCGGTGTATGTTATGTTTGAGTATAAGTATTTTTTAGGGACGAGCTCATTCGGCCCATCCAGTCTGCCCAACCTCTGAATCCTTTCTTTAGTATCTTGCCTCATCCTATATCTAGCTTAGCCTTATGCCTATCCCATGCTTGCTTGTCTTCACTGTATTAACATCTACCACTTCTGCTGTAAGGTGATTCCATTTATTCACTACCCTTTCGGTAAAGTAGTATTTCCTGATGGGCCCATTGACGTATGGTGAATAGTACACGATGGCAGGATGCTCATGCTATTGAAACAGCACAAAATATATACGTAGAGAAGCATGTTTCCTTGTATAACATTTTGGATGATTTATAATTTACAATACAAGGCAGAAACTCTTCCTGCTACCAACGCCTCTTGTTATACAACCCAGCACCCTGCTTGCTTTTTCCAACGCTTTACTGCATTGTCTGCTTACCTTTAAGTCATCAGTAATTATTACTCTAAATCCGTCTCGTCTGCTGTCACTGGCAGAACGGCATTCCCAATGCTATAGTTTGCCTCACTATTTCTACATCCCAAGTGCATTCGTCCATAATAGATAAACTCAAATTCACCTACTCTGAAGACTTAGATATACGCGCAGCCGCTATAATAATATATATTTACCAGGAATAGAATCACCATTACGCCACAAGACAACTAGACTTTTTGCTGTTTTGCCATGAAACAAGCTATAGCTACATGTATTTTGCTATATTTTGTACTATTTACCTCTCCATGGACATAAGATGGCTGCCTGCTCCTGACTCACACCTGTACCTCATTTCCTCAATCAAAAGTCTATTTAACCCGGGCGTTTCTCCAGTCTTCTAGCCAGAACTTTGTGTTTCTTGGTGCTGTGTGTTGGTCCTGTGGAGCTGATTCTCTGGTCTTGAGCTTGGAGAAGGACTGGCAAAGGTTTGTGAATTCTGTGATTTTGAAATGAATGCAGCCCTCTAGATCTACCCCCCAGAAGCAGAGATCGTTTCTTTCAGTCACAGTGTCTCGCATGGTCGGGGTATGCATAGTTTTTTTGTACAAATTTATTTGCGTGTTTGTTGCCTAATACTGTGAAAGTAATTTCTTTGTGTTACGTAAGTTTTTCAGTAGTTTGGTTACACTTAAATGGTTAACTTCATACTTTTAGATGCTCTTTCGCAGTATACAGGAGCTCTCAAGGGCCATAATTCTGTTAGAAGCTGTTTTCTATATACCGGTATATATTTTTTATTTGAAGTGTTTGTCAAATATACTTTGAAAATGCAGGGTTTGCCCCCTATTAACACAAGCGGGCCCTCCTCACCTGTGTTTTAAGTCAAATTATGTTACATACTACTTATACCCTGTCTAGCCATTGTACAGCGCTACTAAATATGATGGCGCTATATAAAACAAATATTGGGGCTGGAACTTACCACGTGCAGCAAAAATGGCCTCATGAAGTTTTGAGCTGGTCTCCAATTGTTTCCATGGTTTGTTTTAATTGCCGGCCCTTTACAATGTTTACTACAAATTGAGGACAAAGAGCCAAATAATCGTTTTACTGAGTTTATTTCAAACTTTAAAGGGTGAAAACAGAAGAGGGAGCTGGGGCTTTGGCACAGGTGAATGCATGCCGGCGGTAAGGCATGAACAGGGGGGGGTCACGTGGGTGGGCTGAGTGAGCCCCGTAATGTTAAAATGAAACAAATCCTGTATCCTTATTGGGCCCTCGTAAGGAAATAGAATCCCAGTCCCGGGTGGAGCTCGTTAAATGGAGTCGTTAAAGCTTTGATAGGGGTGCGGTGATTAGACGTTAATTGGAGTCACGCGGGGGTATAAAGGGTAACTAGAGAACTAATGCAAGTTTCTTGTCCTGGCTCTAGGTTTGCAGGTCTGTTTGCTGCTGTTCTGGACATCTTCAGACACGCCGTCCCAAGGTGAGCGAGGGGATACCACTGGTTAGACTGTAAGCTCTTTGGTCCGCTTTCTCTATTTCTGCAGCTTAAAAATGCAACTTGCTGAAACAAACGAGCATTCATCCAATTTAACCCGTCCTGCACCATATCTGTGCTTGCCTACTCCCCCCCATAAATGTATTTTGAGTGTGATTTGGGTAATTAAAACATTCCATCTCGTTACACAAGGCCTTTTATCCCTTTCACTTTTCAGCTGTGTATGTGAAGCGGCTTAAGGCGTATGGAGTACGGATTGTATCAGAATTCCAAGATCAGCAGCAGCTCCCACCTGTTATCGGCCTGCAATTGTCCATGGTTGGTATTAGTTGGTGAGTGGACCAAAGTCTTAAACTTGCTACAAACTACATATAAAAAGTAACATTGTATCCCACAAACTCTTTACTCACGTGGTCTTTGTTGCCACCGCCTTCTTCGTTGTAATGGAAGATGTTTTTTCTGGTGTCCTCAAGGTCCTGGCTATGCCCAGATACGTGAAACTCCTTGGTTTATGGTCTTCCTTGTCTTGCAGCGAGACAACAACAGAATTCTGGCGATCAGCGCTGCGAATGGAGACACAAGAATTATCCTCTTGAAGCATGCAAGGTACTGAATATTTTTTATATTTTAATGCTTTTTCTTGATCCATTTTAATAACAGGGTTGTTACCAATCTTAACTTGCCCGGATCCAGCGCTGTATAAACTAACGCCCTTGGGTTAATGAATGACCGATCCCCATAAAGGTGGTGCTGAGCCCCCCTCGGGTTACATGGGAGGTAATGAGGGAGACTGTGTTAAATGTACCTATGATCATCAGGAGGCAAATCAAGATGATATAAGGATTGCTGAACCAGAGTCCGGGGCTGAAGACGTGACATCCGCTCCCGACGTACCTCTCTGCGCAGAGGCAGGTGAATTGGACTGGTGAGCGTGTCACTTGCCTTGTTTGCAGGGGTGGCTGGCACATACCGTGTAGACAGTGAGCTTCTGTGCTGTTCTCTGTAAGCAGGTATCCTGTGGGGCACCTGTGGAGTTACAGTGAGAGAAGGGGTTAAATCTACAATAACTAAATTATGTAAAGTTTCAAAATGTTTCTTCCTCTTTCATACAGGACAAAGATTCTCATTATCCCTTGACACATGGGGGTGGCGGTCTAACAATCGAGTGGAGTGAATGCAGTGTATGGAGTGCAGCTTAATGAAGTTAAGACCCCCAAAGCTCTTTGTGACCCCCCCCCAGCACGCGTTGGGTGATACCTGCATTCTTGGTTCATCCGCAGATCAATGCAGACAAAGCCGCCTTTGGGGACTCCTTCCGGGCTTATAACGGACACAGGCGAGGCCGTCGTGTCTTCCATGGGCAGACTGCAGCCGTTCCGTCTCGCGTTTATGCATCCTGATTACACAGAAGGAATTGGCGATCAGCGCATGATTAAACGGTGAGAATTCAGCATGGAATGGTGGGCAGGGAGAGTCTTTATACCCCATGGATATACAGACGGCTTCTAATCTTACATTATGTAAAAGTGTTTCTAGTGAATGTGCGTTCTGTTTTTATAAAGCCATTGCTTCTAGCAGCCTGCAGAAAGCTCTTATCTCACCATCTGAATCTATTCTATATCTATTTTTTTTTTTTTTTTTTAACCTTGATAACCCGATTGGTTGATGCTTCCCAGAATTGTGCCTCTCGGATCGACTAATTTCTTTGTAGGTCCTGTGAGCTGCTGCCATCTCTCTGTGCTACCCTCCTCCGTTAAAGCGAAGTGTGAATTTATTCTGCATCCTTTCCAAACCAACGTCATTCCACTCCCCAGTGTCTATTTCATGGTCGGGCAGTGTGACCTTGTTGGGACCATCACTGAGATTCTAGGAGACTGTTAGAAGCCCATGCCTCACCTTGACAAACTGTGCCGTTAGATCCCCGGGTCATGCTGAACCATCGGGTGCCGAAGCTCTGCAATGATCTACAGGCTGCTCACCATTGCTGCGGACCCGGACCACCTAACAGTGGAGCACTCTGGGCTCTCGCAGCGAACGCTGAAATACAATGACCCTAAAGCTGTCCAATCTACAGGCTGCTCTGAATCGGGAGCTTCAGATGTGGACGCGACTCTACCCAACGTGCAGCATGACGCGTGTCAAGGTATGGACTTCATGCTGTGTTTGGTACCTGCAGGTGGATGGATTCGCTCCGGTCCTTAGAAGACAAACGCAGGATGCCGCTGTCGGCGTTGCCTGAAAATGTCTGCTGCGGATGGAGAGAATGAGGGAGCAGGTACCGGATGTGGCCTCTAGGATGGATGAAGTGTTTGTGGACATCTGCAAAAGGAAGAGTATATAATGCAGATTACCCTATTCACTATGATACAGAAATGATCGCCCAGCAGAGCACCAGGCGGTGGCAGAGCGTTCAGATGTGATGTATGAAGAGTCCTTTCTGGCAGAGCTTTGGGCACAAACATTCGAATGGATTCCTTGATGATTGCACCGCGACTCCCCATTTTCCAATAATCTACACTATACTCTGGGCATTGACAAAGATGTCCCAGTTCAGGTGAGTCTCTTTAATATAACATAAATATTTGCATGAAAATGTTTTAAAATGGTTTTTATAATAAAACACATTTGTATATTTGGATACATTGTGATATCAGTGAGGTGGTGGAACCATTCATTAAGGTTTGGGTCTCCTTTTAATGTTCTTGTAGAGTTATTACCCGTGAGCATATCGGTGTAAGCCAAGCCTGTACCTTTTCCGCAGTCCTGGTGAGCAGGTGGGCAATCACAGCTGGGGGTCCGGGGATAACTGACGCAAGGAGAGTCGCAGGGTGCGGGTGATGAGCAAGCTGTACCCTTCCTCGCACAGCCTGGGGAGCTATTAATGGCCTTCAGCAGGGTTGCTTGATCATACACCTGTGTTAAGGAAACACACACCCCATAAAGAAAATTAGATATCATTCTGCAGGATCAGCTCAGATAACTCAGTGGAAAGCTTGAATACGGACCCCGCTACCGGTTACGTTCTTACGGTTCAGTTACCCTTAGAATGTCTATTGAGCCGGATGTTGGCGCAGTCTGGCTGCATATCTGCAAGTTGTATTTTATTGCTCTGCTCGTTGAATTAAAATTGCCAAATTCTACCACGTCCCACCAGAAGAAGCCCCACCGGCTGCTACTGAATGCTGGTAATACATGTTACTAATCAAGGAACTTTCTAGTTTATTTTCATGTCTTACAGGAATCATTACCAACCTCTGTCCTATGTGATACCGGCTGGGACTATCCTGCTAACCCACCTGGTTATACCGCATCCCTCTGCTCAGAGACCCCCAAAGTACCGAAGCTGATCCAGTTTACCGGATGCAGCCGCAGCTCCCACGTCCACTACAGAGCGGCCGTCTGCACTAAGAGGTAAGCAATGCTCTGTGTGATAGAAAGTCTATTACCTGCTTATTAAGGACAACATGGCGGGGACAGCCTTTAAAGGGTTTGTGTGGAAGGAGATTGTGGGAACGAGTAGATGACTGCTTAACGCCTCTGAGCTGCAGAACGGTATCCGGCTCTCTAAACCTGCAGAGAATGGCATGCATATCAGACACGGGTCACAGTAACACATGGTGTGGGGCTTTACTACTGCAGATA
Organism: Spea bombifrons; assembly: GCF_027358695.1. NCBI lineage: Eukaryota > Metazoa > Chordata > Amphibia > Anura > Pelobatidae > Spea > Spea bombifrons. The sequence goes on from NC_071096.1 coordinate 33,518,771, forward strand.
ATTTTTATGCATGTTTAATATTATGTCATAGCTCTTCAACACTTTCTTTCTCTTCATCCAAGCAGATTGCAAACCCAGTGGAGCAGCCGCTAGGCATTAATCCCGGTTTATTTTCTGTGACTTCAGTAAAGTCAGCCCTGATCTCCAGCCCAAGATGTCCGTGTGCTCCATACCTTCTGTCCTGCATGATGACTCTGTGGACTTCACAAGTCGTTCAATCCTCTGTAAGTAGCTTTCCTCCGATCCCCTCTCTCATTTATCAAAGCCGTGCGGCAGCGATCCAGAGTCAGGCTGACTCCCTGCACTGAAATAAATGAAGTCAGTGTCTCATCTTCCCTGACTGCCCGACGTTGACCTTTTCCTTTAAGTAAACCTGACTGCGTGCGACTTGAATCGTTGTGTATGTGGTGCGACTTGTCTTGGTCATATGGTCCATGTAGAGTTAGCTGAGGGTCAGTTAGTTGAGTATAATGCAGCTCTGTGTTTGCTCTTAAAGATTTGCCTTCATTCTATTTCTGTGAGTAAAGGAAATTATTTAAGCTTTCCTGTGGCTGCATTAATTACAGGTCTGTCTCACGATGTGATAATTAACTTACTTTATCTTTTATGCGCAGGTCTATCCGATGCCATTCTCCGTCTGTAACATTCACCTGCTCTGGAAAGCCGAGCCTCAGCGTGGTCAGGTCTTGTCTGAAGATGAGAAGGAGCCGGCCGCTCGTAATCTCTTTAGGAATGGAAACAAAACCACATTAACAGCAGTGCGGCTGGACCCGGAGCAGACTGTAATTCAACTGTGATTGTCAATGAAGATTTACTATTACTTTCACTTCATGTTACTCATGGCTTCATAATTGTACTTGTAACTCTATGCCTTGTAATTTGTAACTCATTGCACTGTAATTGTGATTCTTTGCTTTGTGATTTGTAACTCTATGCTTTGTGATTTGTAACTCACTGCATTGTACTTGTTACTCTGAGACTTGTGCTTTACTTGTGCTTTACTTGTGCTTTACTTGTGCTTTACTTGTGCTTTACTTGTGCTTTACTTGTGCTTTACTTGTGCTTTACTTGTGCTTTACTTGTGCTTTACTTGTGCTTTACTTGTGCTTTACTTGTGCTTTACTTGTGCTTTACTTGTGCTTTACTTGTGCTTTACTTGTGCTTTACTTGTTACTCTTTGCATTGTACTTGTGATTTGACTCTGTATTGTACTGTGTAGACATTCAATAAAAGTAGTTTAGTTCTCTATTTCTTCTCAGTTTGAATCAATTAAAGCACAGAAAGAAACATACAACATCATTGCCCTTCTAAAGAAGCTCAAAAGGAAATACAGGGGTATATAATAACTATATAATCATACATAACTACATAATATAAGGAAAAGAAAGTGCTCTGCCTCTGCTCTCTAGTTGATGCTGCTCCTCCTTCCTACACCCTTTCCTGATACTCACCAACTGCGATGAAGTTCTTACTGTCTCTTGACGCTCCGCTGTGTAGTAATAATCTGTCTGTGCTGTAGCTCACGAACTCCAGCGATAGATGGCAGTCCGAGCAGTGGCCGATAGGATGAATCCATGCATAGCCGTTACCGTGAAATGTTCTCTGAGTCTGCTGGGAGCGTGGCCCACGGAACGAAGTCAAACAGTGGCACCTAGAAAGACAAATGGAAATATTTTAGTTTCAAAGGTAGGCTGTCTGAAGTTGGTGATGTAAGGGATAAGTCACACAGGAACATGGTCCAGAGAATCTGCCTACCTGTAACCGGTGAGAGTCGACGTGCAAGTCCCACCATTCAAGCAAGGGTTTTGGGGCAGAGAATAACAGTTGTGGTAAAATTGTTTCTGTACCGGACCTCTGCAGGACACGTTTCCGACATGGGGAATTGAGACTAAAGATGCGCTACCTCCATCCACGAGAGGCGGGGATCTGCTGACTGCGCTATGGATTGTGCACCTGCCATCCTGCAAACAGCCCATCCATGAACAGAAATCAATGGATACTTGGGAATTCCTTTCCTTCAGCACTGATCGGATCTGTCATTGAGAAGAATACAAAAAACTCAGTTAAGACGACACCAAAAACTTATCTAGACACCATCACAGTTCTGTTGCCATTAGGCACCCCAGGACCAGCTCCCTCCCACAACAAATGCAGATAAAGATGATTAAAACGCATCGCTCTTAGATCTTTACTTTTGTTATAAAGTAATAAACCCCCGGCTGTACCCTCAGAGATTCAAAATCAAGGGAATTATTTCCACAAAACTATGAAAGACAAACAGAATACATCTATTATTCTGCGCTTTGTAATATCATTAATTTTAAGAGACAGCCGACGTTATTCTTACTCAGCAATAACGCCATAAACACTCTGTCCATACCTTCTCTCTCTGGGCTGTCAATGAGTTCCGTAAGATCTCGGGTTTGTGGCAGGAGGCAGCTCCGCATACTGAAAATGTCACGTCGGTCGTGTTATCCTCTTCCTTCACCACACTGAAGATGTGGATATGGCTGGGATGGGCAGCTGCCATGTCTGCCAGGACGGCCTGGAGCTGGTCACGTCTGCTGACTCCAAACTCAGCCTTCTCTATGAATTCCTCTGCTGTAATGCCTAAAATGCGGGTTAAAAAGTTGTGACTGAGAAGCAGAGATAGTAACGTATTTACCCAGATAGGAGCTTAATGCCAAGAGCATTCCTGTCCCAAGGGCCACCATTTCCTTCTATCCCTATGCAGGGATACTACATCATTTTAATGTCTTTATGGTACAATGCACAGGAGTCCAGGGAAATGGTTACATATATATGTAGCTCTGGTGATCTGTACATCACTTCTTTATCTAGTGCAAACTCTATGATGGTCAAACCAGGCAGTCTTCCCATCAAATGTCCCAGCGGAGTCCTACAAGAATCTACCTGAGACCCCTCCGCACGACTTATTACTTACTTGTGAGTCTCAGAGACACCGAGCGGCGGAAGGCGTCACTTCCAATCTCTTGTACATAAATTTTGATAGTAGAGAAGGTATCTGACCACACACTGTCAGAAACTGTAATAATTGAGGTCGTACGTTCCCTGCGGAGGTCTCTCGGACATTAGGATTGTCCCGTTGTTTTGGCTCAACCAAAAATACCTACAGAAAACAAACTGTCAATGCAATGTTATCTTCCTCAGACACGCCTTCTAACTCCCACATACACCAGACACGTCTTCTCTCTCCCTCATACAGCAGACACGTCTTCTCTCTCCCTCATACACCAGACACGTCTTCTCTCTCCCTCATAAACCAGACACTTCTTCTCTCTTCCTTATACACCAGACACGTCTGTGACGGGACCGACCTGTACCCCGACTGGGTACTCCCGCCAAACGTTGCTTCCTCCTGCCGGGACACCAACAAGTAACCCCTTCAGCACCAGGCAGAACCAGCGTTGTAGATAGAAGGAGGGACGTCGCTGCACCGAAGCCGCATTGGCACTGTGGCTATCCGAAGCTTAGCTACACAGCGTGGCTACAGCCCACCCCAAACATCAGGCAACACTCATGTTGAGGTGAAAGCAGGACTCATTTATTAAAACCAAAAGACAGAGCTATATATACACAAGTAAGAAAAGGGGCAAGACAAATATCACATGATCTAATTACCATGGCAGGAAGGAAGTAATTAGATCAAATCCTGCAACACAATATCCGGGGGAAGGACAGGATGACACGAGACATAAATAATGACATTAACTGGGGACGTAGACGTGGAATGACGATAGACATATAATTGGCTTAAGACAGACAATGGCCGGGACACAGAGATAACAGGAGCTCACAGGATTAACAGCTACCTGTTATGTAATTGATAATTAGGTATGCAGCAGTGACACCTAGTCATACCTACAGGGGGTCTTAAGACAAGGGCTAACACACAATAACAGGGGAAACACTTCACACCTATACAATCAACAATGCTAAGACAATCAGCCTTCTTCCTACCACAGGATGTCCAGCAGACGTTACAGTTCTGAGACTCTAAAACATGGGGTACATCAGCAGAAACTGAACCCCTGTATCCACACACAGAAGTCTCTACAAGGCCCGGGCACATAGTCGATAGGGAGGAGGCTGGCTCTCAGGCCTCTCCAGGGGTTCTGTCACAATGTCTTCTCTCTCCCTCATACACCAGACACTTCAACTCTCTCCCCTCATACACCAGAAACATCTCCTCACTCCCTCATACAACAGACATTTTATCTCTCTGCCTCATAAACCAGACACTTCTTCTCTCCCCCTAATACACCAGACATGTCTTCTCACTCCCTCATTAACCAGACACGTCTTCTCTCTCCATTACAAACGAGAAACGTTTGCTCGCTCACTCATCCACGTCTTCTCTCTCCCTCATTAACCAGACATGTCTTCTCCTTCTCTTATAATACAGACATATTATCCTGCTCCCTCATGCACCAGACATGTCTTCTCTCTCCCTCATACACCAGTCATGTATTCTCTCTCCCTTATACACCAGACACTTCAACTCTCTCCCTCATACAACAGACATGTGTTCTCCCTCTCTTATACAATAGGCACGCCATCCCGCTCCCTCATACACCAGACACGTTTTCTCTCTCCCTCATACACCAGACACATCTGTTCTGTCCCTCATACACCTGACATGTATTCTCCCTTTATACACCAGACACTTCAGATCACTCAATCATACACGTTCTCTCTCTCCCTCATACACCTGTCACGTCTTCTCTCTCTCTCATACACCAGACACGGCTTATCAGTTCCTCATACACCAGAGACGTCTTCCATCTCACTCATTAACCAGCCACGTCTTCTCTCTACATTACAAAAGAGACACGTTTGCTCGCTCACTCATACACCAGACATCTTCTCTCTCCCTCGTTAACCAGACATGTCTTCTCCTTCTCTTATAATACAGACGTATGATCCCGCTCCCTCATACACCAGACACGTCTTCTCTTTCCCTCATACACCAGTCACGTCTTCTCTTTCCCTCATACACCAGTCACGTCTTCTCTCCCCCTCAAACACCAGACACGTCCTCACTCTCCCTCATACACCAGACATGTCTTCTCTCTCCCTCATACACCAGACATGTCTTCTCACTACCTCATACACCAAACATATCTACTCCCTCTCTTATACAACAGACAAGTCACCTTGATCCCTCATACACCAGACACGTCTTCTCTCACCCTCATACACTAGACACGTCTTCTCTCACCCTCATACACCAGACACGTCTTCTCTCCCGTATACACCAGATACTTCAACTCTCTCCCTCATACAACAGACATGTCTTCTCCCTCTCTTATACAATAGACATGCCATCCTGCTCCCTCATGCACCAGATACATCTTCTCGCTCCCTTATTAACCAGACACATCTTCTCTCTCCCTCATTAACCAGCCTAGTCTTCTCTCTCCATTACAAACGAGAAATGTCTGCTCGCACACTCATACACGTCTTCTCGCTCACTCATACATGTCTTCTCTCTCCCTCATTAACCAGACATGTCTTCTCCTTCTCTTATAATACAGACATATCATCCTGCTCCCTCATACAGCAGACATGTCTTCTCCCTCTCTTATACAATAGACACGCCATCCTGCTCCCTCATGCACCAAATACATCTTCTCACTTCACTCAGACACCAGACATCTCTTCATCCTCTCTTACACAACAAACACTTCATCCCGCTCCCTCATACACCAGATATGTCTTCTCCGTCTCTTATGCAACAAACACGTCACGTCACTCCCTCATTCACGTCTGATCGCTTCCTCATATACCAGACATGTCTCCTTATTCTCTGATACACCAGACACGTCTTCTCTCTCCCTCATACGCCAGACATGGCATCTCAGTCCCTCCTACACCAGACACGTCTTCTGTCTCCCTCATTAACCAGACACGTCTTCTCTCTCCCTTATTAACCAGACACATCTTCTCTCTCCATTACAAACGAGAAACGTCTGCTCGCTCACTCATACACGTCTTCTCTCTCCATCAGACATGTCTTCATTCTCTCTTACACACCAGACACGTCTTCTCTCTCCCTCATTAACCAGACATGTCTTCTCCTTCTCTTATAATACTGACATATTATCCTGCTCCCTCATGCACCAGACATGTCTTCTCTCTCCCTCATACACCAGTCACGTCTTCTCTCTCCCTTATCCACCAGACATGTCTTCTCTCTCCCTTATACACCAGACACTTCAACTCTCTCCCTCATACAGCAGACATGTGTTCTCCCTCTCTTATACAATAGGCCCGCCATCCTGCTCCCTCATACACCAGACACGTCGTCTCTCTCCCTCATACACCAGACACATCTGTTCTCTCCCTCATACACGTGACATGTATTCTCCCTCTCTCATACACCAGACATGTCTTCTCTCTCCTTTATAAACCAGACACTTCAGATCACTCAATCATACACGTCTTCTCTCTCCCTCATACAACTGTCACGTCTTCTCTCCCCCTCAAACACCAAACACATTTTTTCCCCCCTTAAACAACAGGCACGTCTTCTCTCTCTCATACACCAGACACGGCTTATCAGTTCCTCATACACCAGACACGTCTTCTGTCTCCCTCATTAACCAGCCATGTCTTCCATTTTCTCTGCTCGCTCACTCATACACCAGACACGTCTTCTCTCTCCCTCATTAACCAGACATGTCTTCTCCTTCTCTTATAATACAGACATATCATTCTGCTCCCTCATACACCAGACATGTCTTCTCTCTCCCTCATACACCAGACACTTCTTCTCTCTCCCTCATACACCAGTCACGGCTTCTCAGTCCCTCATACACCAGACACGGCTTCTCAGTCCCTCATACACCAGACACGTCTTCTGTCTCCCTCATTTACCAGCCACGTCTTCTCTCTCCATTACAAATGAGACACGTCTGCTCGCTCACTCATACACCAGACACATCTTCTCTCTCCCGTGTTAACCAGACATGTCTTCTCCTTCTCTTATAATACAGACATATAATCCCGCTCCCTCGTACGCCAGACACGTCTTCTCTCTTCCTCATACACCAGTCACGTCTTCACTCTCCCTCATACACCAGACATGTCTTCTCTCTGCCTCATACACCAGACATGTCTTCTCACTACCTCATACACCAAACATATCTACTCCCTCTCTTATACAACAGACAAGTCACCTTGATCCCTCATACACCAGACACGACTTCTCTCAGTCTCATACACTAGACACGTCTTCTCTCACCTTCATACACCAGACACATCTTCTCTCCCCTCATAAACCAGACACGTCTTCTCTCCCCCTCAAACACCAGACACGTCTTCTCTCCCCCTCATACACCAGACACGTCTTCTCTCATCTTCATACACCAGACATGTCTTCTTTCTCCCTCATACACCAGACATGTCTTCTCTCTCCCTCATACACCAGACACGGCTTCTCAGTCCCTCATACACCAGACATGTCTTCTCACTCCCTCATCCACCAGACACGGCTTCTCAGTCCCTCATACACCAGACACGTCATCTTGCTCCCTCTTACACCAGACACGTCTTTTCTCTCCCTCATACACTAGACACGTCTTCTCTCTCCCTAATACACCTGACACTTTAACGCTCTCCCTCATACACCAGATATGTCTTCTCCGTCTCTTATACAACAAACACGTCATGTCACTCCCTCATTCACATCTGATTGCTCCCTTATACACCAGACACGTCTTCTCTCTCTCCCTCATACAGCAGACATGTCTTCTCTCTCCCTCATACAGCAGACCTGTATTCTCCCTCTCTTATACAACAATTGTTGATATATATTTGAATGATCAAAGTCTGACATCTCAAACACTTTTCGTGACAGAGTATTCCAATTTAGCTCTGGATTGATGAATAAATAAGCAAGTGGTCAGCCACCGGCCGACATGGTCAACCTATAATCCATCGCGTGTCAATAATGAAGTGCATTTATGACCATGAAATGCGTGTGTTATTCGAGCCATGGAACTCACCTGGGTATTTGAGAGACGCCAGAATAGTGTTTTGTATCCCATTCATCTTCATCCAGCACAACGACCTTCCCAATGCTGATGGCCACCCGGCTGTTTTAAACAAGAAAAAAGGGTAAGACATTCAGTAAGTACGTCTGCATTAGCGCCCATCTGTATTTTTAATAATTTGTCCCACATTCTGCTGTCAGGAACTGTACAATATACGATCAGCATGCCCTGCCGGAGAATTAACTAGGACTAATTTCCAATACGTCCCTCCTGTTTAGCTCAGTTAAGCGCGGAATGAAAATAACTCTGGCAGCCGTTAACGTTGGCTAAAGATTATTCATTCACTGTTGCTGCTCACTTTCACTTGGCGACGTTTGCCAGGAGGGATTTTTGGATGTTAATTCATTCTACAGATTTATAGCGATCTAATAAATATCAGCTCTTATATTTTACGTGTCATTAGCCTACTTAAAAAATGTAAAAAAAAAATAGGAGTGGGCATGCGCGTCTCTGTCCTTGGCAAGGAGATTAATTATTTTTTCCTTTGTTCCGATCTCTTGTAGGCTTAATTTATTCATTAATTTTATGTACAAATCTAAAATTCATATTTATAAATCTTGTAGCAAAAACTGGCGTGTCTAGAATGACACACATTAAACAAACATTATTGCGTTTTCCCAAACAATAGGTTTGCATGGAGCAGCCAATGCTGGCCCGTTGTTGTTAACATCCAGAAGGTCTATAAAGACAGTTGCACTTCCTACCATGACCAGGTAACTGACCGAAGACATCAGACTCTACGTGAATAACAGAAACAAACTGTCCATTTATTTCGGAGTCGGAGTCAGAAGCTGTGACATGCGTAACAGTAGAGCCCATGGTTATATTTTCCAAGAAAAGGGGCACTTGCAAAACGGATGGAATGAAAACCGGAGCGTGGTCATTGCAGTCCTGTAACTCGATCAGGCAGTGGGAAACTGAAGAAAAATCACAGTCCCGGACCTCGATGGTAAGGTTAAATCTCCGTTCCTCAGGGATCTCATAATCCAGCTTCTTATTAAGTTTAATTATTGCATGTTTATCCTTTTGGTTGCTTTCAATAGTGAATGCGTGGCCTGGGTCTCCTCCAACAATTCTGAATGACAGTAAATCATTTTCTCCGTCATCTTCATCTACTGCCACCACCTGAAGGACGTTAGAGTTGATTTCACTTGTCTCACAGACGGTATCATGCCACGTATCCTGGGTGAACACCGGAGCGTGATCGTTGATATCTAGAACATGAATAGTTGCCGTATCGGTGGAACTCATTCCTCCGCCGTCTTCTACTTCTATAAGAAGAATGTAAGTATCTGTCTCTTCACGGTCTAGGTTCCCGAGGGCTGTAGAAATACCACCGGTGGTGGAGTCTATGCTGAAGATGCTTCAGTTAAGCAAATCCAGGGGATTATTAACGATGCAGTAAATCAGAATAGCATTGGAACCCTTGGTTTTCTCATCTTGATCAACTGCACTCATCTCCATGCCGGACGCGTTGGCAAGAGCGTTTTCCAGCACATCTCCACTGCAGGTGTTTCTCTCGCAGATGAAGGCACATGGTCATTCACATCATCTACATAAATGATCACATCAGTAAACCCTGTGAGGCCATCTCCTCCTTCATCTGTGGGAAGAACCACAGACCTCCAAAGAGCGTGTTTCTCGGGACCAGAGGCTTTTGGGCAAATATTCCTCCTGTCCTTTCATCTATGGTAAAAACATTATCGGCTCCGCTTCCATGCAGAGAATACTTCATGGTTCCTTGTTCTCAGTCATCTTGTTCTACAGCAGAAGCCTTGACATACGTCAAAGAGTAAACACAGTAGTATTGTTATTAGTGGCCACGAACATTGGATGAATACCCCGAATCCCCTTGTTATAATGAAGATGAGGTCAAACAAATTCTGGAAACATGTTCAAAGTACAAGAGAGGCCATTATGTGACCTTGGTACTCATTCTGAGAGAAAACCGGAGCCTCGTCATTTTTGTTCAACACATTGATCATGACCATGGTATAATGTTCCTACTTCCCATCCGGCGTCAGCACAGTGAGTTCATAGACAGCACTGGTTTCTGGGTCCACATCCAGGGCTCCCCCGTTATTCCCAGCTGTGATCCCATAGCGGATCTTCACATTCATTCCTGTTATATAAACAAACATCCTGAGAGATTGTTCCAAAACAAACAGCTTCCCTTTAAACGGAAACCACTTGTATGTCAAGTCAAATGAATGACCTGCATTATGATAATACGGTTATTAAAGTACTGATCAGCACAGGTATGAGATATTACTAGTTAAGGATATTTCCTTTTCTCACCAAATTTCCCTTACATGGACTTTATGTAGATTAGCAATTTCTTCTCGGTACAAAAATTCAGATTGTTACCATTCTCTTCACTCCTTTGAGAACTAGGGGTGGACACGCCTGGTCCAGGGGTACCAGTTGAACTATCCTTGGTCACATTCTGAGACCCAATTGAACTATCCTTGGTCACATTCCTAGACGCAGTTGACCTATCCTTGGTCACATTCCTAGACGCAGTTGAACTATCCGTGGTCACATTCCTAGACACAGCTGAACTATCCTTGGTCTCATTCCTAGAAGCAGTTGAACTATCCTTGGACACATTCCTAGACGCAGTTGAACTATCCTTGGTCACATTCCTAGACGCATCTGAACTATCCTTGGTCACATTCCTAGACCCAGCTGAACTATCCTTGGTCACATTCCTAGAAGCAGTTGAACTATCCTTGGTCACATTCCTAGACGCAGTTGAACTATCCTTGGTCACATTCCTAGACGCATCTGAACTATCCTTGGTCACATTCCTAGACCCAGCTGAACTATCCTTGGTCACATTCCTAGAAGCAGTTGAACTATCCTTGGTCACATTCCTAGAAGCAGTTGAACTATCCTTGGTCAGATTCCTAGACCCAGTTGAACTATCCTTGGTCACATTTCTAGACCCAGTTGAACTATCCTTGGTCTCATTCCTAGACCCAGTTGAACTATCCATGGTCCTACATGAATAACTCTTTGGGTGCAGAGCTCTATACCTCTCCTCTGCCACTCAGTCACACTTATTTCACCTTCGTCTGGATCAGTGGCAACAATGGATCCCACGTCCGGGTCTTCCTGCACGTCAACAAGGTAAGCTCGCTGAGCGAAGGCCAGCTGGTTATCATTAACATCACTGATGAAAACGCGCATGTACTCAGAGTCTGCAGAGATGAGAGGCAGGAGATTAAAATACTTCACAGAGGCACTTCTGGCAGCCGCAATTCCTTAAACTGTCCGCCCGCACGTTAAATGAAAACTAATATGCAGACAATCCGCAGACAGACCCTGCGGCTCGGAATCAATTTATACAGCCGCGTTATTCCAAAGCTCTTGAAGATGAGATGAATGTGGACCGTAGTCATGCTGGTGAGGCTGTGAGGACCCCCCGAAGCGTTGTCATCTGTGGCGGTCACATACAGAACATACTCGGCTCCATGATGCTTTGGAAGCAGGGTAGAACCCAGACGGATTATTCCTGTTAAATGGTTTGAGGATAAATCAGTCCCATTGTTACAAATCCTTAACCCAGGGTAAGTGATACCTCCTACTCAACTACTTAGGAACTTCAAGTTACAGTTACTGCGACGGATTCCTGATGAGGAACTCGATTTTATCTGAATTTTCTTAAGGTAGCAGAACATGCAAGAAATCGTCAGGTATCTGTAAAAAGCATCGGTGGTATTTTACAAAAGAAAGCTCCACGTACCTTTCTCGGAGTCAATAATAACGTTTCCTTCTCTATTTCCTTCCAAAATGTTGTAAGTCACATGATCTCCATCTGGATCAAAGGCATGAACCTAATTCTCGTGCTAAACAGTGCTCGTATAAAGTAAGTGAAAAAACTATAATAATGATAAGTAAATTACACTTCCCAAACGACCGCAGCAGCCCAAAGAACACTCTTCCTCAGGGTGTAGAGATATAGATAAACCAATATATGGGGCGCAGGTACATGTGGGAAGAAATATTACAATATAGTGCAGGGTGTATAACCAAATTTTAGTGTAAGCGAATATAGCCGGTAAAAATGCACTTACAGTTAGTAATTGCATAATGTGCATATAAAAGTGTGTGTAAAAAGTCCACCAAAGGTATGATTGTAGAGATGTCCAATGTGATCCTTCTGAAAAGTTTCGCCAAATCGGCTTCTATGAGATCGACCAAGAGCTGCAGTATAAATGAAACGGGTTAAACAGGATTGCATTAACTAACTGTAAGTGCATTTTTACCGGCTATATTCGCTTGCATCTAAGATATTGCACTATTTCAGTTTGTCTTTATAGATTCCACATGAAGATACATTAATTCTTGAATGAAGATACTTTTTCACCTTACTTTGAATCATCTATACAGTTTTGTGAGTGCAATCACAACATCACTTACACTAAAATTTGGTTATACACCCTGCACTATATTGTAATATTTTTTCCCACATGTACCTGCGCTCCATACATTGGTTTATCAAAGGCATGTACGGTAGCAACCAGGGTGTTGGGAGCAGCTTCCTCCGATAGAAACATTCTGTATCTGGAAAACAGTTCCCGGAGTCCATAATCAAGTCCCTCCGCAGAGAAACGCTGCCAAGAGAACCATTCAGTGCTACCTCCTACCCCGAGGCTCGTCCAACACCAAACCTATAGGTGTTCTGAGCCAAAAACTCATCCCAGCCTGACTGGCTCCGGCAAACCACTTATGGGAAGTTATAGAATAAAGTCTATCCAGTCGCCTTTCATTTATGGATCGTATTGGGACAAACTCTCGAGCCTTCGTTGGGAGAGACCTAATGAACCGCTTCAAAGATTACAATGTACTAGGTTATGGGAGTGAAGCCGATATGCTGGCTACAATATTTTTTACGCCATTAAAAAAGAGACCAAACCGTGACCTTCTCCCCGGCAGAGACGCACACATTTCCGTAACAGACGTTCTATGCCCCCGGTGCCGGCTTTAAAATGTATCACGCTCTCGTTTCCAAAGAATCACGGGAATTACAGACATGTCATCGATGATAATAGGTTGAAAAAGAAAGAAATAAGTTGCATGACTTTATGATAAATGAATTTTTGCAAGCGGAAGAAATATGAAATGAGAAAACCCTGATGAGTTAGCCTGCTTACCAACGGCCATTACGCAGAGACGTCTGCTCTGTCCGGATCACACGGCTGCTCATTGAAGGAGACTGGAGAGGAGATTATTTGTGAATCTCTCGTTTAACGCACCAAGCTGGAGGGACGCTGACAACAAATTATAGCCCAAGGCCCCCCGCCTTTGCCTCGGGTCTAACGAGCAAATTGATTTTAGCTTTCACAGTTTTAAAGCTATAAAGTGAGGAGGGGAAGAAAGGTGGGAGTTTGGAACACTTCACGGGAAGGTCTCGCAAGACCAAGGAGGCTTTAAAGAATAAAAGTAGGGCAACAATGTGTCGGTCACAGAATGTCTACGTTGGTGACGGGGGAGAAGAAGGGAGACAAGAAGGGATTCCAGCAATACACCGAGATACGTTAATGGACAAAACCAAAAGAAACTGCGTTACCCTAAGAAGAGTCTCGTGAGCTGCACCTACATGGTTTGAGAGAACTCCGGAGAGCTTCATCGTTCACGTTGGAGACACGGATGCGGACGGTGGCGGTCCCGGTTTTTGGGTCTTCTCTGTGGTCTATCGCCAGAACCACAAACTCGTAAAGATGGTTGGGCCTCTAATAATCCAACTCCCGGACGAGGCTCATCGTGCCCTCCTCGGAGATGCCAAAATTGCGGCTTAAAGTATAACAGGAAACCTCGCCATTCAAACCGGAGTCGCAGTCGGTGGCTGTCACTGGTTAGGGGAAAACATAACAACAATAAGCATGCGCGGCGCTCTGATACACCATATCATTACACATGAATACAGTTGGCAGCTGAAACAGCCCTATAGTAGGACAATCGTACGGTTTTGTTGGTTACGGCTGTAATTGAGTCTGCTGCTGATCGCTCGACAAGTCACTTTCTTTGTTCTCAAATACCACTGGGTGAAAATTATTTTAAAAATATACATTACATTCAACCCAATATATTTATACACACGCACATACACACACACACGCATACACACGCACACACATACTCACACACACTGTTAGGGATATTAATGAGACAAAATAGGCGAAACCAATATTCTATCACATACACAAAATGTTGACTCACATCCACAATATTAATATAAAGAGATACCCTATATTTTATCTCTGATCCTAAATCCTTTCAGATCACCGAAAATTATAATTCAAGTTATATATTATATCACCAGGATAGTCAATCAAAATCGGAAAAATTATCTTTTAAACATGTCAAAATAAATCAAGTTCAAAACACAGTGTATTATGGATTATGAAAAAGCACATGGTATCAACATTTTAGCTTCATCCAATTATATCACCTTATATAAACAGCATTTATTATCAAACCAATTAATTTCCACTCCACTCAGCAAAAAAAAAATAATAATCCGAGTGGTAACAAAAAACCCCCACTATATCTCTGTATTAGTCTAACTAATACGACGATTAAAAAATAATTGAATGTCTAAAGAGTACCAGCGAAATAGATGCAAATAATACCTTTCACATCATTGTCATTATCACGGGTTATAAGCTGCAGTCTCACAAACCATCATATACTATAATGTCATATACAATAACGTCATATACAATAACACCATATGCAATAATGTCATATACAATAACATCATATACTATATCGTCGTATCCAATAACGTCGTATCCAATAATGTCATAGCTAATAATGTCATATTCTATTTCCCAGAAGAAGGGAATTCTATATTGAAGTAGACAAAATTCACCTCTATTCAGCATAATAAAACCATTATATTTACCACCACTCTTTGCTGTGGTCCAACTGGTCCTTGTAGATATCAATCCAGTTCAGTGGGAAAATTAAGTGGAAAGAAGAACAACTTTTTTAACCCCTTAGTGACCTTTGACGGTTCGGGGCCGTCACGGAAAAACGGTCACTTAACGACCTTTGACGGTCCTGATCATCGATCACTTTCTTCGCTTAAACGGCGTTGCTGTAATGCCTCGATGTTTATTATTTTGAGCAAGTGCTAAAATTTGCGCTTTATCTCAAAAAGCTCGACATAGAATTAAAAGCATTTCAAATACCCAAGGGCTTGATGGGGTAAATTGGAGTGGCCGGGCGCAAAGATAGGGCATAGGCACAGCCTGACCAAAATGGAGGGAAAAGAGCACTTCCCAAATGTGGCATTTAAATCCCAAACAACCCGACAAACCCATGTGGGGTATCACTGGGGAGATGTTGCTGAACACACATTGGGGTCTTGTTTGATAATGACGGATACCAGGAGCTATGAATTAATTCCTGAAGTACAATTTGTGTGGGGAAAAAAAAAACACCACAAATTTTGGCAAAGGCAGGTGGTAGAATATCATGCACGAAAAGGGTTAAAATACCAGCATTTGAAATACCTTGGGGTGTCTAGTTTTCAAAAATATATGGTTTGATGGGGATTAATTGAGTTAACCGGCTTCAAAGATGTTCCAAAGAGGAGATGGAGGCAGAATGACCAGATTTGGAAAAAAAGGTTTGGAAATCATAAAACGCTACTTGTACTTATTGCCCAATAACTTCCAAAAAAACAGCAAAAAAAACATAAAAACATTGGGTATTTCTAAACTCAGGACAAATGGTAGAATCTATTTAGCAGTTTTTTCACTTCCTTTTGTAGGTGTTTTTCAAATAAAAGTCATAAAAGGTGTTTTTTTTCTTATTTCTTTTTTATAGTAAATAAAACGATATGATCGAAATAACGGTGTCTGAAGAAAGCCCATCTTGTCCTGAAAAAACAGTGGGTTTTACCCATTATAATTAGGACTTCTTAACATATTTGCACCGTTGTATTTTCTTTGTTTACCTCTAAGAGACGCTCTGGTCTAAGAAATAACTTTAAGAAAATTACACATAAGTTTGGAATTTATCCTTCGGGGTCACTCTTATCTCTAGATGTTACCTCCTAGGTAGTAAATCAGGTTTCGGGGGTCTCCCATATCTCTAGACGTTACCTCCTAGGTATTAAATCAGTTTTGGGGGGTCACCCATATCTCTAGACGTTACCTCCTAGGTAGTAAATCAGTTTCGGGGGT
This sequence comes from Spea bombifrons, assembly GCF_027358695.1. Lineage (NCBI taxonomy): Eukaryota > Metazoa > Chordata > Amphibia > Anura > Pelobatidae > Spea > Spea bombifrons. The sequence continues at coordinate 33,535,050 of NC_071096.1, forward strand.
CTCCCATATCTCTAGACGTTACCTCCTAGGTATTAAATCAGTTTTGGGGGGTCACCCATATCTCTAGACGTTACCTCCTAGGTAGTAAATCAGTTTCGGGGGTCTCCCCTATCTCTAGATGTTACCTCCTAGGTAGCAAATCAGTTTCGGGGGTCACCCATATCTCTAGACGTTACCTCCTAGGTAGCAAATCAGTTTCGGGGGTCTCCCATATCTCTAGACGCTATCTCCTAGGTAGTAAATCAGTTTCGGGGGTCACCCATATCTCTAGATGTTACCTCCTAGGTAGCAAATCGGTTTCGGGGGTCACCCATATCTCTAGACGTTACCTCCTAGGTAGTAAATCGGTTTCGGGGGTCACCCATATCTCTAGACGTTACCTCCTAGGTAGTAAATCGGTTTCAGGGGTCACCCATATCTCTAGACGTTACCTCCTAGGTAGTAAATCGGTTTCGGGGGGTCACCTATATCTCTAGACGTTACCTCCTAGGAAGTAAATCCGTTTCGGGGGTCACCTGTCACGGATCTGGCTAGTCCGACCGACTACCTCCGCTGACTTGTGCTCCCTTAGCCTGGGACAACACACTTTCCCCGGTTCCCCAGTCACTAGCCGAGGCTCAGTGTAGGGTAAAACCAAACGAAGACTCATTTATTTCTCACACACAGAGCTGGATATATCCAGCAAAACACACATTTACATAAAACAAGATATTGGGACACAAACCGCCCCCTTAATCTGCCTCCCAGAGACAACAGGGGCAGTAACGAGATTAACAATACAATAAGGGGGAGACTGATTTATACAACATTAAACTTGACTCGGGCACTATATATGTTAACATACAGCGAAAAGACATGAAATAAAAACACAAGAGACATGAGGTCGTTGGAAAAAGTGTAAGGCCACAGTGATTTATTAACTGTGACAAGTGCAAGAAAATATATTAATACATTAATAAAACAAGAGATAGGTTATGCATTAATAACATGTAAAAACCATAACCAAACAACATCTTGTAGGGATATCCCGCCGAATTCCAAACGGAGACCGTTGGGTCGGAACACCCTACCCTTCGAAAGTTCCCCCAGGGACTGAACCCGTGGAGAAAAACCAATTGAACATGAACGTTGGCATAACAACCAATTGTAAATTCAGCATACCTATCTCAAAATTCTGGCGTACACTACATACAGTTACAACAGATTAAAATTGGGGGGGGGGGGGCAGGAAATTCTTTGGTTTGTCACTCTGATTAACAGATTCCTGATCAGTGGCGGGAAAACGGTCCCCTAAATAGCCACCAAAACCCCACCCATACGAGGATGTGGGACCCCATAGGATGTCCCTTAAATGACCCTTTAAAACCTGGCCAGCACGCTTCTAGTTAAATATAGGCCCAGTCATGCAGCCCTTCCTCTTAGTATCCAGGGCTTGTCTGAAACAATGGTGGTCACTCCCTGGTGACAGATCCTGGCTGTCTGCTGGAGATAATCCCCTCAGCCAGTGATGAGATGATACTGCTGGGAGTGGCCACAGAAGCCTTTACAAACCCTTTACATCACCCATATCTCTAGACGTTACCTCCTAGGTAGTAAATCAGTTTCGGGGGTCTCCCATATCTCTAGACGTTACCTCCTAGGTAGTAAATCATGTTTCGGGGATCTCCCATATCTCTAGACGTTACCTCCTAGGTAGTAAATCAGTTTCGGGGGTCTCCCATATCTCTAGACGTTACCTCCTAGGTAGTAAATCAGTTTCGGGGGTCTTCCATATCTCTAGACGTTACCTCCTAGGTAGTAAATCAGTTTCGGGGGTCTCCCATATCTCTAGACGCTATCTCCTAGGTAGTAAATCAGTTTCGGGGGTCACCCATATCTCTAGATGTTACCTCCTAGGTAGCAAATCGGTTTCGGGGGTCACCCATATCTCTAGACGTTACCTCCTAGGTAGTAAATCGGTTTCGGGGGTCACCCATATCTCTAGACGTTACCTCCTAGGTAGTAAATCGGTTTCAGGGGTCACCCATATCTCTAGACGTTACCTCCTAGGTAGTAAATCGGTTTCGGGGGTCACCCATATCTCTAGACGTTACCTCCTAGGAAGTAAATCCGTTTCGGGGGTCACCTGTCACGGATCTGGCTAGTCCGACCGACTACCTCCGCTGACTTGTGCTCCCTTAGCCTGGGACAACACACTTTCCCCGGTTCCCCAGTCACTAGCCGAGGCTCAGTGTAGGGTAAAACCAAACGAAGACTCATTTATTTCTCACACACAGAGCTGGATATATCAATTGATGCTGACAGAAAAAGTGAGAAAATGAAATCCTCATTATTTCTGAAGAAGCACTGGAAGTGTACAATAACTTTGTGTTTCCAGAAGGAGATAATCTAAAATTAATCCCAATAATGGATAAATTTGAAGAATATTGCATACCGAAAAGGAATGTCACATATGAAAGGCACAGATTTTTTACATGCATGCAGAAGCCAGGAGAAATGATTGATCAGTATGTAAATGAGCTGAGAAATCGCAGCAAAACATGTGAGTTTGGAGAATTAACAGATTCTTTAATAAAAGACAGAATTGTTTGTGGGATACCAGATAATGGACTGAGAGAAAGGCTACTAAGAGAGCAAGACCTGAATCTGGACAAGGCCTTAGCATTGTGTAGAGCAGCTGAAACAGTTAAATCACAGGCTAAAGAGTTAGTTACTGAAACATGCACTGTAGATCAACTGAGGAGTGAGCAAAAAAGTAAAATGGAGAATAAAAAGATGCAAAGCAGAAAAGGAAGCAGAGTGAATATAGATATGCAGCAAAAGCTTTGTAATAGATGTGGTACTGAACATGAACAGAGAAAATGTCCCGCATATGGACAGAACTGTAATAAATGTGGTAAATTAAATCATTTTGCACGCTGCTGCAAAAGTGCAGGAAAGCAAGTTCAAAAACACTGAATGAAAATGCTGTAGAGGAATTCTATGTAGACACACTGCTGCAGAATGAGAAACAAACAGAGGACTGGATCCTTACACTGCAAGTACAAAATATAAAGATGCCATTTAAATGAGATACAGGAGCTCAAATTAATGTCATATCAGAGTCTGTGTTTAATCTGATGAAGCCAAGACCAACACTACAGGAGACTAATATCAGAGTTACAGGATACTCTGGTGCAAATATACCCGTGAAAGGCAGATGTTTAGCAAAAGTGACATATAAAACTAAAGTGCACGCTCTATCTTTTATTGTTGTTCCAAAAAATGTTCAAGCAATATTAGGTTTATCATCAGTGAAAGACTGAATCTAGTGAAAAGAGTACTTGTGCTGGAAACTGGAAGTGATCCAGAATATGAAGGCTTATTGGAAGAATACAGTGATTTACTTAATGGGCTTGGTTGTCTGCCAGGTGAACACACCATCAGGATAGACAAAACGGTACCGCCAGTGGTACATCCCTGCAGAAAAGTGCCATTTGCACTTTAAGACCAACTCAAAGCAGAGCTTGATAGAATGGAAAGCATGGGAGTCATTGCAAAAATAGACGAACCAACTGAATGGGTAAATTCCCTAGTAATAGTAGATAAGAAAAATGGAAAATTACGTATTTGCCTGGATCCTCGCGATTTAAATAAAGCCATAAAAAGAGAACATTTTAAGTTACCTACTCGCGAAGAGATCATGTCGCAATTTGCGAATGCTAAATATTTCAGTAAATTAGATGCTTCCTCTGGATTTTGGCAATTGAAGTTGGATGAAGACAAAGTTGTGTACGTTCAACTCACCAAATGCCAGATACAGATTTCTGAGATTACCATTTGGTATTGCATCTGCCCCAGAAGTATATCACAAAACTATTCACATGCTATATGAGCACATTGAAGGTGTGGACACATCCATGGATGATATCATATGGGGAACTACTAAGGAAGAACATGATTCTCGTCTCAGGAAATTTCTAGAAGCTACTCGACAAGCCAACTTGAAGCTAAACAAAGAAAAATGCCAATTAGGACTAAAAGAGCTGAAGTTTGTTGGAGACATCATCAGTGATCAAGGTGTAAGGCCTGATCCCATGAAGATATCGGCAATAAAATACATGAAGAAACCGCGAAACGTAAAAGATGTGCAGAGGTTTCTAGGTATGGTAAACTACATGGGAGTTTATACCCAACCTGTCAGAGAAAATAGCACCGCTGAGATGGTTACTAGAAAAGAAGAATGCATGGAACTGGAATCATGAGCAAGAAACAGCGTGGCAACACTTAAAAGAAGTGCTTACGCATGAACCGGTGTTAAAGTTTTATGATCCTGCTAAAGCCATTAAAATATCGTCTGATGCATCACAAAATGGAATAGGAGCAGTTCTACAAGACCATGATAGTACCTGGCAACCAGTAGCATATGCTTCCCGCTCCATGTCTGGTGCTGAAACTAGATATGCTCAGATAGAGAAAGAACTTCTTAGTATCTTGTTTGCATGTAACAGATTTCATCAATTTATTTCAGGACAATTGGTAAATGTGGAAACTGATCACAAACCGTTGATAGCATTGTTCACAAAGTCTCTCAATGACTGTCCTCTAAGGATTCAAAGAATGATGATCAAACGTTATACCCTAAAGGTGACATACACACCAGGGAAAATGATGTATACGGCTGATGCATTGTCCAGAGCAGTGGATGAAAGAGCTGGTCAAGATGACAAAGTAGCTGAAGAAATTCAAGCTTACGTGGAGATGGTCACCTCAGCTATGCCTATTACAGATGCAAAGATGCAGATAATCCATCAAGAAACAGAGAAAGATTCTACTTTGGATAGAGTTAAACATGCTATTCAAATCGGATGGCCTAATGTCAAACAGAGTTGCATAGTTGGAGTCCAAGAATACTGGAACCGCAGAGCTGAACTGACCGTCGTAAATGGAATCATCTTTAAAGGCAGTAAGATTGTGATTCCTCATAGTCTCCGCAAGCTAATGCTGGAGAAAATCCATGAAGGCCATTTAGGCATTGAAAAATGCAGGAAACAAGCAAGAGAAGTAATGTTCTGGCCACGAATGAACCAAGACATTTCTGATATAGCGTCCTCCTGTGATACATGCTTAAAGTCCCACGTGTGCAATGCAAAAGAACCACTGCAGCCACATCCAGTTCCAGAAAGGCCATATCAAAAGGTTGGTGTTGACTTGTTTACATGTAACAACATAGATTTTGTCATTATCACTGATTACCATTCCTTGTATCCAGAAGTATGTGGATTGAGATCAACTTCGGCTGAGAATGTGATTTGATGCATAAAGTCAGTCTTTGCTAGACATGGAATTCCTCAAGAAGTGTTGGCCCACAATTTGCCAATGCCCGATTCACACAGTTTGCCAAAGAATGGGAATTTGTACATACTACATCAAGCCCATATTTTCCACAGTCCAGTGGACTAATTGAAAAATCTGTTGGAATTGTCAAAAAACTAATGCAGAAATATGAAGAGAGTGGCACCACCACCAGCAGAATTGGGAAAGGCGAATGAGTGGGTAATTGGCGACCCACTCACCTGTTCCACCCCAGAGCAAAGCATCCAAACATTGTCAGTCCTTGGCGTTTGGGAGCGGACTTCCAGAGCTCAGACACCAGGCCCTAGCGTAAGCTGGCTACTCCGGCGGAGGTAGCAGGCGTTGCCACACCGGAAACAGACGCAGCCAGGGGGGAGAAACTACCTTAAACATTTGAGAAAAAAAAATGTAACTTTCCAAGCTAAGAGCTGGGTAACCCAACTTGGGCAGATTGAATTTAAGAAAGGCAATCTGCTCCATCAGATGAGGTGCCATGCGTGAGCGCTGTATGTTTCCAGTCATAGAAAACACGCGCTCACTTTGAACAGTGGTTGGCGGACATGATAGAAGCTGCTGCGCAACCCATGAGAGTGCAGGCCACACACTCTTCTTTTCATCCCAGTATCTAAGAGGATCAACATTAGGTGCAGAAGGAACTTCACAGAGGTAAAGTTTGACCATTTCAGCAGCACTACTCTCCTTTCTGCTGCTAGCTCTGTCAGATGGTCCAACTATACTCTCAAGTGCCTCTTCCCAAAACGCAGCTGCTCCACTCAGCTGTGTTGTTGTGATGCTTGTGGCACTGCTGCTGATGCTGCTGCTAGGAGTAGCAGACCACATCATCTCTTCCTCCTCCTGCACCTCTCCATCCTCGGACAGCATTCCCATTTTACGCTGCCAGTCACGCACCTTGTTGACCAATTGCTCCCGGTAGCTACTGAGAACATTGAATTTCAAAGCTAGTTTTCCCTTAATTCTTGGATCGCAAAGGCACGCTAGCATCATTTCGGGACTCTCTTCCATGCGTTTGCAAAGGTGTACTTTTAGCAGATCCTTCAGCTTCCTGACTATGGCTGCTACGTCAGGATGTAGAGTGCCACCTTGAACGGCCTCACGGTTTTCAAGGAACACATCTATCTTGCTGCCTAGATGGGAGAACACTGGGATTACCTGGGCCAGACTGGCAGTGTTTGAGCTTAAATTTTCTGTGGCATCCCTGAATGGTCTGCCACTAGCTGGGCGACCACTGTCCAATCCTCCCTATTCAATGGAGATGTAATCCCAATATTGTGCTCTGAGGCAAGATTATGGATTGCCCTCTGCTGCTCCAAAATCCTCTCCAGCATGTCTAACGTGGAGTTCCACCGTGTACTGACATCCTGACGTAGGCAGTGTACGGGAAGACCTGACCTCTCTTGCTCTTCCTTCAAAAGTTGGCTAGCCTTTACACTATGGTGAAAGTGCCCAGCGATCTTTCTGCAGCGGGACAGAACTACTGCTGCCACATTAGTTCCTTGCTGCCTTCACTACAAGATGGATGATGTGGGCTGCACAGCGCACACCAACAATATGACCATCTTGCAGCGGGGGTTGTCCGGCCTCACCATTTTATTCATCTCACTCGTCCGCTGCGGGACGAATTGGCTGTTTGGGGGTCTTTTTTGGACACTTATAATGGTCGGTCATACTGGCAGGCGCCCGAGGTTTCAAATGCTCAGCTGCATCTTTACACGGATGCGGCGGGCTCGGCGGGTTTTGGGGCCATCCTATGCTCCCGATGGTGTGCGGAGCGTTGGCCGGCATCCTGGGGGGATGCGGGGCTCACTAGGAACCTGGCGTTCTTGGAACTTTTTCCCATCCTGGTAGCGGTGGAAGTATGGGGGGGATGTGCTTAGAGATCGCTGGGTGTTGTTTCACTGTGATAATTTGGGGGTTGTTCAGGCCATCAATTCCTTGACGGCTTCTTCTCCTCCTGTAGTTCGCCTCTTGCGTCGGCCGGTATTGTGGTGCTTGGGTCTGAATATGACCTGGGACGAGGCTGGGGTGTCCCCGTCGGCGGCGTCTGCTCGCCTGTCGGGTCCGAGTTTCCTATGCAAATTGATGGGGCTAGGGGATTTTACCAGATTTCCTGGTTTGTCAAGCAGTTAAGGGCTGGAGGGGGACTGTGTCGAGGGATACTAGGAGGCCGGTGTCGGCTGGGTTATTGGTCCGTTTATGTTCAGTGTTGGAGGCGGTGTGTATTTCGGATTTTGAGGTCTGGTTGTTTCGCGCTGCGTTTAGTTTGGCTTTTTTCGGGGCCCTGTGGATAGAGGAATTGGTCAGCCCTAGCAGGCATGTGCCTGGGGGAGTTCTGTTAGAAGACGTGGAGTTTCGGTATGCGGGCTTATGCTTTTGCATTCGGCGATCTAAGACTGATGTTTTGGGCAAAGGATCTTAGGTTCTTTTGGGTTCCATAGGGGGCTCCCCCATTTGCCAGGTAGCAGCGGTGCGGGAATTTTTGTCGGTTCGCCCGGAGTCTGGGGGTCCGATTTTGGTTCATCAGGGTCCTATCTTTCTCGTTTTCAGTTTGTGGGTGTTTTTCGTAAGGCACTCCTTCTGGATTGGGGCAGCCACAGAGGCTACCCGCGTGGGCAACATATCTTCATACATCACCAACACAGGAACAAATTAACCACGTCCTTGCTGGCCACTCACCACTGTACACTCCAACACAGATGCTCACCTCCCCCCTCGTCCAAATCAAACTGACAGCTACCTTCCGCTGTCCCAAAACCAATGCTAACCACCAGCCGTCCAATAAGCTCGGTGGGCACGTCCAATAAACACCAGAGGTCAGGGGAGGATTGAGCCTTCCTTCACACCATCATCCAACTCCACAAATAGAACAGGGAAGCCGTCGCCAAAAATATGCTGCTATCCCCAGTGTATCGTTGCTACAAAGTGACTTTTATTACTACGGGGACAATTTAATATAAATTTTACGCCATTAATACTAATCAGAGAAGGCGCAGAGCATACACAGTGAGGCTAATGAACGCGAGATAATCCGGCGGAGAAAAAACACCTTCCGGCGCAATTACCAAGAGGCACCACCTTCCGGCGCAATCACCAAGAAGCACCACATTCCGGCGCAATGAAGCAATTGCAAGAAGTGCCGCCTTTCAGCGCAATCACCAAGAAGCACCAAACGCAGACAGCAATGTCACAAATTCACCCAAACAAGAAAAGGACAACCCTAACTTTGCATCTACAGACATCCCAATTATGGAGGTTAAAACAGTGCGTGAAATTTAACATGCACGTCAAAGGCGTTCTGCTACCCAGAACATGAGGCTTGGAACGTAGAACGACTATTAGGCCTGTCTCTAACATCTGCAATTATTTCTTTGGCTGGCCTCATGGATATGATGTCATCAATGCAAAAACCATTTCCCATAAATAAGGATCCCTGCTGTTTGTGTATTCTGCGGCTAACGTCTAACGAGATAACAATCGGTAACGTCCTCTCCGATGACTCATAAGAGTATTAAACATGAGCCAGGATCGACCGGCCACATATGGATACACCAGCAATGTGGACCATAGAACGTTCACAACTCTTTGAATCCATCCCAGATTCCAGATCATGCGGAACACCACGTGGTACAGAAGAGAGGGACACTGGGTGCTGAGCTAACCAGGTGCCCATTCTATTCCCCTCTCCTTCAGATCGGGGAAAAAAGCCAAAGGGAATGCCACCCAACACCTGAACCTCCTTTCCGAGAGCTGACTGGCACTGATCAGCAACCAATCAGTTCTCAAACACTACCCAGTCCCAGGCTGAGCTCTCTCGCCCCCACGTGCTCTTTAGAGATCCAGGACTGCTCTGCATGGCTGTAGTTTTATTGTTGGCTAAATTACTCTTGTTACTGGATGACGTCCTTGTCTATAACCTACTGAGTGACAAACTCACCATCTGACATGAGCCACGAGGAAGGTAGGGCACCCACCGATCAAGTGAATGCACATCTTGGCCAGCTGATGCTTTTTATGTCACAAAACAAATCATTTTGCCGTCTACATAGTGTTTTTCTGTGTTGGTGCTTCCAAACGTTTGGAGCAGCTTCTAAATGTGTCCCATTTCTTCAATTTTCTGCGTAAGGCTTTCTCAGGGGTATTGATTGTCGCTGTCTGTCCGTGCTCTGTCCTGTATCGGCAATAAATCCTTTTCTAATTTAATTATTCTACGGCCCTTCAGCCACGCTTCTTGGAATTTGATCTTCAGCCCATGATTTGAAATGAGAGCAGAACGCATTATGGAAAACTCTGCGCTGCGGTGGTTCCCCGTAACTCATTCCAAGGACTTTCAGGTCATTTTCACTCCTAGCGTCGGAAATCAGTCTGACAGAGAACACAGCCACGGGGTACGCGCAGGCTCCACGGGCCATCGGGTATATGGACATTCCACGGCGCTTAGTACAAGCACAGGCAGCGGGTCCGCGAGCACCGTGGCAGCGGGTGGGTCCACGGGCGGGCAGCGGGTCTTTATAATATAAAGACACAGATATGCAGATATAAAGTTATAATATAAAGTTATAAAATAAAGACGCAGATATAAAGTTATAATATAAAGACGCAGATCTGCAGATATAAAGTTATAATATAAAGACGCAGATAGAAAGCTATAATATAAAATTATAATATAAAGATACAGATATAAAGTTATAATATAAAGATGCACATCTGCAGATATAAAGTTATAATATACAGTTATAACATAAAGACGCAGATATGCAGATATAAAGTAATAATATAAAGACGCAGATATGCAGATATAAAGTTATAATATAAAGACGCAGATCTGCAGATATAAAGTAATAATATAAAGACACAGATCTGCAGATATAAAGTTATAATATAAAGACGCAGATATGCAGATATAAAGTTATAATATAAAGATGCAGATCTGCAGATATAAACTAATAATATAAAGACGCAGATCTGCAGATATAAAGTTATAATATACAGTTATAATATAAAGGCGCAGATAAAGTTATAATATAAAGACGCAGATATGCAAATTTAAAGTTATAATATAAAGACGCAGATATAAAGTTATAGTATAAAGACGCAGATCTGCAGATATAAAGTTATAATATAAAGACGCAGATATGCAGATATAAAGTTATAATATAAAGACACAGATATGCAGATCTAAAGTTATAATATAAAGACACAGATATAAAGTTATAATATAAAGACGCAGATCTGCAGATATAAAGTTATAATATAAAGACGCAGATCTGCAGATATAAAGTAATAATATAAAGACACAGATCTGCAGATATAAAGTTATAATATAAAGACGCAGATCTGCAGATATAAAGTAATAATATAAAGACACAGATCTGCAGATATAAAGTTATATAAAGACGCAGATATAAAGCTATAATATAAAGTTATAATATAAAGATGCAGATCTGCAGATATAAACTAATAATATAAAGACGCAGATCTGCAGATATAAAGTTATAATATACAGTTATAATATAAAGACGCAGATATGCAAATTTAAAGTTATAATATAAAGACGCAGATATAAAGTTATAGTATAAAGACGCAGATCTGCAGATATAAAGTTATAATATAAAGACGCAGATATGCAGATATAAAGTTATAATATAAAGACACAGATATGCAGATATAAAGTTATAATATAAAGACGGAGATATAAAGCTATAATATAAAGTTATAATATAAAGATACAGATATAAAGTTATAATATAAAGATGAAGATCTGCAGATATAAAGTAATAATATAAAGACACAGATCTGCAGATATAAAGTTATAATATACAGTTATAATATAAAGACACAGATATGCAGATATAAAGTTATAATATAAAGATACAGATCTGCAGATATAAAGTTATAATATAAAGACGCAGATCTGCAGATATAAAGTTATAATATACAGTTATAATATAAAGACGCAGATATGCAGATATAAAGTTATAATATAAAGACGCAGATCTGCAGATATAAAGTTATAATATAAAGATACAGATATGCAGATATAAAGTTATAATATAAAGACACAGATATGCAGATATAAAGTTATAATATAAAGATGCAGATATAAAGCTATAATATACAGTTATAATATAAAGACGCAGATATGCAGATATAAAGTTATAATATAAAGACGCAGATATGCAGATATAAAGTTATAATATAAAGACGCAGATCTGCAGATATAAAGTTATAATATAAAGATACAGATCTGTAGATATAAAGTTATAATATAAAGAAGCAGATATGCAGATATGAAGTTATAATATAAAGATACAGATATGCAGATATACAGTTATAATATAAAGACGCAGATCTGCAGATATAAAGTTATAATATACAGTTATAATATAAAGACGCAGATATGCAGATATAAAGTTATAATATAAAGACGCAGATCTGCAGATATAAAGTTATAATATAAAGATACAGATATGCAGATATAAAGTTATAATATAAAGATGCAGATATAAAGCTATAATATACAGTTATAATATAAAGACGCAGATATGCAGATATAAAGTTATAATATAAAGATGAAGATCTGCAGATATAAAGTTATAATATAAAGATGCAGATATAAAGCTATAATATACAGTTATAATATAAAGACGCAGATATGCAGATATAAAGTTATAATATAAAGACGCAGATATGCAGATATAAAGTTATAATATAAAGACGCAGATCTAAAGTTATAATATACAGTTATAATATAAAGACGCAGATATGCAGATATAAAGTTATAATATAAAGACGCAGATCTGCAGATATTAAGTTATAATATAAAGATACAGATCTGCAGATATAAAGTTATAATATAAAGAAGCAGATATGCACATATGAAGTTATAATATAAAGATGCATATCTACAGATATAAAGTTATAATATAAAGATGCAGATATGCAGATATAAAGTTATAATATAAAGATGCATATCTACAGATATAAAGTTATAATATAAAGATGCAGATCTGCAGATATAAAGTAATAATATAAAGACGCAGATATGCAGATATAAAGTTATAATATACAGTTATAATATAAAGACGCAGATATAAAGTTATAATATACAGTTATAATATAAAGACGCAGATAAAGTTAAAATATAAAGACGCAGATATGGAAATTTAAAGTTATAATATAAAGACGCAGATATAAAGTAATAATATAAAGACGCAGATCTGCAGATATAAAGTTATAATATACAGTTATAATATAAAGACGCAGATCTACAGATATAAAGTTATAATATAAAGACACAGATCTGCAGATATAAAGTTATAATATAAAGATGCAGATCTGCAGATATAAAGTTATAATATAAAGATGCAGATCTGCAGATATAAGGTTACGATATAAAGAGCCAAATCCAGTGAAAGTAACGCGTGGCCGAGCCAACTACCCACAGCCATTAATATCACATTTGTTGCACGAAGTCAGAATTATCCGGGCAATTAAACACGGAACGTCCAGTACACGGCAGAGAACCGAGGGGCATCTAGGGGCGTGCAGGAGGCTTTAACTAACACATAGCAAACAAAAATGGCAGACGGCATTATTACTATTATTATTATTACTTATATACACAATATATACAACGTATTAGCACCAAGAACTTGGAACGATCAGCTTTACACACGAGAGGGTAACCGGCACGCCGCGGAACAGCGAGCGAATCAAACCCCAGAACATGGACATAAACTCTGCACAAAGGTTAAACGGCGCTACAATATTAACCCTCTGTGTGACACAGCGGCGCGCAGCCCATCGCAAGGTAAAGACAATCGTATTGTTAAAGACATATAAGCGAGCGGCAAACATCTCAGATGCTACATCACAACAGCATAAAACACAGGGTTTAACCCTTTCGGCCCAGTTTGTATTTTAAAAAAAAACTATTTATTGATAAATAAAACCACATGCTTGTCTTGTAAACAAGCCACTCACCGGCCCTCCGTGTCCTTACTGTAACAGTTCAGCCGGAGTCCAAACAATCCCTCCATGGGGTAGATTTTGGTGTAATAATCCAGACCCCAGAGCTCCACCGATCTGCAACCAATATTATATTCCAGGGCCTTGGCCTGCTGCTTGATTGAGCAGATAATTCCCCAATTCACCCCAAACAGGCTTTTCTGGGGGGCAGAAAATTGACAGCAGCCCCCCACACAAACTTGTGGGGTCTTTTGGGTTTCCATTTCTTAATAGAAAGAGCGGATTAAGAGGCAACATCAAAGCAGCTCTTTGGAAATCACTGAACAGCCCAGCAGTCCTGACCCAGGTGGATCAATCAGGACCGGCCTCTACCTGCAAGATCCACCTCCATTCCTACCAGGAGATCCTGACAGCCTGCGGGGGGCAGACCTCGCAGTAACAATACGTGAATAAACCGTGATATTCATTGGAGGACAGCTACAGGAGCTGTAACAGGGCACCTACCGCATGGAGAGGGGCAATAATAATCATTATTATGTGAACGATGTATAACGGGGCAATATCTGCACTTTATGCTGTAAGATTGGACTATAGTATGTGCTATATAAGGTTTCAGACATGGCGTCTGTTCATCCTCACCCCAGCCTCAGGGGGCACCGGAAAATTAATGGGGTTCATTGTCAACCAACATATTCAATGATGCAATATTTTTTCAAAGAAATTATTGTATCGATAACAATAATAATAATAGCAATACTAATAATAATAATCATAAAATATAACAATACTAATAGTAATAATATTATTAATAACAATAATAATAGTAATAATAATAATAGATGCTGGAATGTATTAGGGATGTAACACTTTGTAATAATGTATCAACGTCCTGATTATTCGTGCTGCATTTTATTATAGCTGAATCGTTACAATTCTCCAAAATTTTATGCTCAATGCTTGGTGGATGAGCTCAGTAAATTGCCCCAACACATGTATTTGTAGCTGACCACCGTGCAGTAAGATAAGTACTTTCATCCCAAGTAACCCCTACCCTCATTACCCCTTCACAGTAAGTGAAGTGCTTTCGTGTTAAAGACGACAATACATTTCTCCGGCAGCACATCGCCTGTTTGCTGTCCTTTGTGTTTAATATAATTTGATATATAATAATATATACCGTAATATCATTTAATAATGGTTTAATATCAGGGAAGCACATGCTTCATCCGTGGCTACAGCAGAATCTTTGTGTTTAATATAATTGGTGTGACGGATCGTCCTGTGCCCCAGACTGGACACATCCACCCGTCAGCTCCTTCCCTCTCCCAGTCAGCGGACACGCTGTGGCTGTCCGAAGAAAGCAATCACAGACCAGCACTTCCCTCAATCATGAGACAGGACTTCATGCTTTGAGGTCAAAACAGAACTCTCTTTATTACAAACACACAGAACTTATATACAATCTCCATTCACTGTGCACCGAACCCAACCCCCAATCCCATCACTCACATCCCCTCACAAATCCCATCGGTATACAGGGGATGTATCCCCCCTGTAGTGCGGGGGCCATCTGGGCAGACAGGGCTGTGCTGGCTGATTAAGAGCCCCAGCCAGATTATAGGATCGTCTCTTTGAAGGGCGGCGCTGCAGCCACATTCAAACAGGGTACAAATAAATATAATAGTACTGGTGGCGCAAGTCTTAGGTGTGTTCCTGGCCCCTGGTTCTAATCTCTGTGATTCCTGTATAACGTATAATTTTATGTTTTTTGGAGTAGGTCAACTTGAGTATATGTGGAAGGGACGAGGGCAGCCGTTCAGCCGTGTGTGTGGCACGTGTGTTAGGTGTATCACTCACCATGCGTGAGGCTCCTGGTTTTCTAATCCCTGTGAGGCCTGCATGTAAGTCTGGATGTTTGTGAAATTATGTTTTTCAAGTGGGTGAATTTGTGTATTTGTATTATCGATGAGCTGCTTCACTCCATCTTGAGGGTGGCACGTGTGGTACGTGTATCATAGCCGTGCCGTGAGCTCCTGGTTCAAACCCCAGGAAGTCCTACAACTAGAGTAGTTATGTTTTTAGACCCTGTGAATTTGAGTATAAGTATTACGGACGAGCAAATTCAGTCTGCCACAAGGGTGGTGCAGGTGTCAAGTGTACTTACTTACCAAGCAGTTTGGTTTCTGGTTCTAATCCCCGTGAGGCCTGGCGTGCGGTTGCGGTGTGGTGTGTAAGGCATATGGGTATGTTCCATGCGGGGTGAAAGTGCTGTGTGTATGTGCAGGTCAGGATGATTGGGGGTTAGAGCCAGTCAGTAGTACACAACACCTTTTACGCTTTTTTCTATAAATGCTTAAAAAAATAATGATAATACAGCAGCGCACATTTTTTTTTTCAGGGTAAGACCACTGTACACACAGAGACGTTGTCAGCGGCTGTACCGAGCCACACGGAAGCGAGCTATCAGCGCATCATCTCGTAGGCAACACACCGAACCTTCAAGCGAAACCAGACTAGGACCGCAGCATCGAGTAGGCCTTCAAACCACCGGATGGCCGGATGCTCCACAAGGAGCTACAGGGAATCGAAACAGGCGCAACATATGGCAGGCAGGGCACCTGACCATCACGCCATCGGAAGGTTGGAGGCTCTCTGTCGCCATGAACATATGGCGCCTGCGTGTGATGCACCAATACTTATACCATCTAACATAATGCACACAATCTAAAAGGTGCACTAGCTATCGCAGACAAGATCAAGGGCTCATGACTCCTGCATGCCAACTTTAAATTGAATTCATGTATAAGAGTATACAGTTATGTAGATTTCAACCAGCAAAACTGTGTATTGGAGATAATACACCAAACCATTAGGTGCAGTAATAGTGCAGTTTCTGAAGCTGTGCTCTTGATAATTTTTGTGGTCTGCTCCCCATTCCTCTTTAGGAGAGGGTCACAAGAACACATATCGGTGGGTGAAGGCTGTTTAGTTTTCTTTGGATCTCTCGGCGGTGATGAAGCTGTCCAGCAGGCCTCCTTGGAGCTCTGAATCGCTTAGATGTTTCTTTTCTCTTTCTGCTCTTGACCTGGTCCAGGATGAAGAGCGGAGATACCCGGGCCGAGGCAGCGGGGGCAACTGCAGACCTGAAAATCAATATGCCGAGAGGCTTGGCGTGATCCACAGTCTTTAACATAGACTACAAAAGAACATATATACAAAGGCTAATCTTATTCCAAAGCCAATACATTTGCTCATCCACAGTGAATGTTGTACATTGTACAGAGGGACAATGAGTGATGTTATACTTGGAATTCTGTCCATAATTTAAACTGAGATGAACTGAGATGAATCGCATATAAATCAAACATGCTGCCCGCCACTGCCCCCCCCATAAGACATGCCAATGGTGTACGCAGCATCCCAAACTGCTTCGTACATTCCACGTAAGAATCAACTCTGCACTAAGATTGGGGTGCACTAACCCTGGGGTGGACTAACGTGTCATGGATTCTGATTTATTTTTCTTACCTAGAGGAGGCTCGTTCTGTTGATTCTCATCGTCTGAGTCTGCAAAAACTTCGACCAGTTCTTGGTCAGACATATCTGTGAGTTCGGTCAGGTCTAAGAGGTCAAAATGCACTTCAAGAGATGAGACGCTGCTAAGGGGCTCTGTGTCAAGAGGGGGAAAAAAAACAAAATATCTTGGAGAAGATCTCTTGAGATTCGCTTTAAAGAACAATAAGGTCTGATAATTATTATTAGCTGTTTTATATAGCACCGTCATATTCAGCAGCCATGTACAATGGGTAAACCCTGACATAACAAGTAAACAACAAAATAATAGCCAAGGAGGGCCCTGCTCAAACAAGCTTACAATCCAGGATAGAGGTACTTACGCCTTCTCTCTGTGACCTGCAAGAGACCGGACACGGGCACCAGGACCCCCGACTCCTCGTCTGCTGTACCCGCTTGCTGAGGCTCCTCCACAGTTACCTCTGTAGAAGCAGCGGGGTGGGAGCCGCTACTGCCCCCCGCCTCTCTGCTGCGCTCTTCAAGGACTAGAAGACATGAATTACAGGCATCTTGAATGAATACCAGAAAATTTCACTTTTTCTGAGGTCAGATCCTGCAAAGTAACCCTGGACCAGGCACCGGAGAGACACCGGGGACGCTGCGCTGAGTTGTGGTTTGAGAAATATGGTTATGTTTTTATAGAATCCTAACATGAAGTTCTGTGTTCTGACTGTGCGACCGCCGGATTGGTAGGAAACCTGTCAGGAAAGGGTTAAACAGGGCCCAAGCAATAACAATGGGTGACGTAGCTGACAGGTAGATAGGGGGGTGCTGGGTGCCCGTACACTGTATGACACGGCAACATAACAACAGAATCTGAAACATGCAAACATCAGGCAGGAGTTGGCTGCCATGTTTACAACCCAGAGATCATCTCTGTAAAGTGCGCTGACTACACACCCCCACACCATGTGACACCAAGTGGGCGGATCCCAGAGACAAAGGAAGAAGATTCCTGGAAGAAATGAAATCTGGAAGAATTCGGATCACAATTTCCTGAAACATCAGGGGGTTTAATACGTAGAGATTCCCGCAGATTATGTTGCTTTGGAATTATGTAAATGCTGTTTAATCCCTGTTTAAGACTTTTTGTATGTTCTCTCTCTCTTGGTGGTGGCAGGGAATAAAGTTTTGGGGTCGTAGGTTGACTAGGTTTGGGGTTAAGGTGTAGCCCTGCGGGCAGAGCAGTGAGTGACCCTGCTGGCTGGTTTTTCCCATTAACCCTTCCACATCCACGTTCCCCCTTAACATCACATTGAGCGCCAGCAGGCAGGTGGTAGTTCGTCCTATTGCGTTTGGGGCTTCTGTGACACCACTCGAGTTAGCCAGACCTCAGACTTGGCTGGGTTAACCGCCTAAATGGCTATAACTCCAGGCTTAGGCTATGGACACACTATCTGAGGAATGAGCAGCAGTGTCCCTCCAGCTGTTGGGAAACCACAATCCCTTAATACTGTACAAGCCAGTGGTATGGGATATGTGGGTCACCAACAGCTGAAGGACTAACTTCACTCCTTCACCCAACCTCACCCAAATTGCCTCTCATTTCAACAGCTCCTACACAACATGTCCCAGCAAATAAACTGTAAGACAGCTAGAATACTTAGGTCACGTCAATTGTCTTATTTTTATGACCTCTCAAGTTCTTCTTGACCAGACGGGCTACAGTTCCTTTCATTCAATTGAATGACACCAGCAATAGCCAATAAATCCAGCTACAGACCAAGATCGCAAGCCTCTGTCACCATCCGCCACAATCTTATACATGACCTCTCTGCTCAGAGAAATTATCGGTGAAGACTGGATGGACCGTGATTAACCAATAGAGGGCAAAATGCTTTATTTCACAGGAACTCAAAAGGTTAATACAGCATAAGAATATCTTATGACATCCCAATGTTGTAGACCAACGGCATTGACGTGTTGGCACCTGTGACGGTATATTATCATAATGCTGTAGCAACCTATTCTGCAGCACTGCAGAAAATGCAGGCGATCTGCAATTTGCCTCCGCACACGCAGCGAGAAGACAAGAAAGCTACACTGTGTCTCATCTTCTGTTACTGTAACGTCCCGAGAAGATTGTCCCGTGTTCCTTTCCTACTCTACACATAGATGAGCGCGCCTACGTTCATCCTAGAGAAGACACTCGTGATTAGATGAAGGGACTGGATGTCTTTAAAGGGTTGCGGCAATAATCTTAATTGTCTTGCAGATGTTTCTCCCTTGTAACTATACTGAGGGATGTGCTGGTGTTCTACAAAATAAATACAGTGTAGTAATAATGCTGTATTACTGAATTCTAGATGGCATGGACATATTGATGTAATGGACAGATCTGGTAAAAGTGAACCACACAGGACATGCTATCCTTTGTGATTGGTCCATTTCTTGCACCCAGAATGTTCCTTGAAACATATGGCCCAAGTTCTAGAATGTGTGTGGTTTCCCTGTATCTGGCCGCTCCCTGACTATGGTGCACTAATACGGCGATCCTCACTTCCATCTTTGTTCCCTATGGAGCAGGGTTGTCACTCAAGACACGCCAGACGATAGAAACGTCTCCCTCCGGGGGCAACATGTGACCGCTTTTGGCTCAGTTTGCGAGCGCGTATTAATTGGGCCTCTGCTGTCACTTACCCAGGGGATGCGTTCATCAAGCTTTCCTGTTAGTATCTAAAGTCTGACTGCAGTCGCTATACCGCTGTGTGTGTTTCTTTAATGTCCATGGCCTACTTCCGGAGATTATATAATAGTCTGACACATGGAGACACATGTTCATGGTCCTTTGACAGCCAGTTTATGAACCTTATTTCATCCCCTGTGCTCTCCTCTTGTGGCTCAGCTAATGTGAACAGGCTCTGCTCCCGGGATTAACCGAAAGGCTTATAGCGATCTACAAACTTCTACTACGTGCCTGGGGGGTTTCTGTCTGGCTGTCACAGCGTGTCTGATTGTTATTGTCACCCATCTATTTTATGGCTTTTAACGAATGACCTCTGTTAAATTGCAAGAGGCAGCTTTCTACAGAAAGATTTGCCTTTCATTTGCAGGAGATCAAATGCTATTATCCGCTTGTACATTGCTTTACTTGCTTTACTTTAATAGAGGTGATTCTCCATTCCCTCACCTGACTGCAGGCCAAATAACAAAAGACTCCAAAGTTGTTAGATTTTTGGCAAATCATCAGATACCAAGAGCCTTTGGAATATTAGTTATTTGCAGCCTTGACAGTAAATTTATAAAGGCTTAAAACAGGATAATTTAAAGAGATTATGTGTGTGTGTTAGTCGTACGTGTTGAATTGAATGATGGGCCACCGTTAGGGTCCTATCCCTGGTGGGCCACAAATCCACTTTGAGAATAATATATAAATGATGACTGTAACCTGTCAGCAACCAGGTGTCTCCAAAATCTGCTCCCTTTCCTTTAACCTATTACATCTGGGCTTTTAGTTCAAATAAAAACCTTGCAAAACCCGCCCTTTCCAACAGGACGAGGATCGGACTCTTAGAACTAATTATACGAGAGAAAATGGCATGCAGACCGGATGATTTACAGAAGCTGTAAGGACGTGGTCACGTGACACCACTTCTGCAGCAAGTGGGTTTGTGGCATCTCTGCATTATTTCCTAAAAGTAAGACAATGGTCCTCACGATGCACAGGTCTACATCACAATTCCTTGCTGACCTTCTCAGTAGTGGCAAACTTAGTGTGTGTGTGTGTGTGATGCGGCACTGGTTGCCTGCAAAGTAGAACATTTGAAGTCGGCACACATCTGTCCCTATCCTACCCAATGAACAATGAAAACATGTTGCAGAACTTGCATCAGCGATCCTAAAAAGTAAAGGAGCAGACCTGGGGCCTCCGATCAACCCATGGTCAAAGACTTACCTGGGGTACCAGGCCCTTGCTGTGCCTCCATCCAGATGGTAGACCAGAAGCTGCCTCCTCCTTCAGCTGAGCAGGAAGAGAGCAGGCAGAGGGCAGCAGCAGATACTGCCTCCTCCCAGCAGCAAGCAGCAGGATGGGGAATCTGCGGCACAGACACACATCCCCAGCCGTAGAGCTCCAGTGATAAGTGAGCTTTGCATGGAAAATGAGCAGACAGAGGTAGCGAGAGACCGAGGGGTGGGGCGAGAAAACGTGTGTGTAGGAGAACCTGGCAAGGAGCCCTGATCAGTGAGGTAGGGGGAAGGGACGTGGACTCCACCAAATCTGGATGCTGCATCACATAGCACAATGTACATATGATCTCGCCACGCTCAGCACACATGCGGCACTGGAAAAGTATCCAGCATGTAGGTTACTGTGTATCCTGAGCACGTAGTCAATTGTATCCAGGTCTATAACGGCTGGAACTGACGTAAAGCAAGATCTTTTAAAAAGGTGGTCAATGGGACTGACGAAACGAGAACTGACAGACGAATCGGTACGGAGGGGCAGATAGTTCCAAAAGATGAACGTGGGAGTTGTATTAGTGACAGATAATGCACATTCTCTCTGAATAGGTAGTAAGCTTCTCTGAAGAAGTGGGTTTGGGGATTTTAAGAGGGGAGGTGGAAGCTGGCGGTTAGATGGAAGCAAAGGCAGCCCCTTACATGTGTCCTTGTGGGTCCATGGGACCCAGGCAGCGCTATGCTGCTCCAAGACATGTTCTTTCTGGACTGATTCGTGGAGAAAGAGAATCACTTCTGCTCCCCTCTTTCTCCATGAATCTATCTGCATTTTTCTGATCTCTTGTGTACTTCTGGAAAACGGCAGAGATAGTTCCCCTGTTCCTCCAAACGCTTAGGTGCCTGGAAGCACCACCTTTTCACTGAAGTGTACCAGGAGCAGAGGCTTACTTTGAGGAAAACAAGAAGGAGTGAAAGTAGCAGGCTCAAATAAAGCAAGGTTAGGTGACCACACAGTTAAATGCAAAACTGCTCACACATGGAAGGAAAGCAAGGGAGTGAGTAAAGGAGTATGCATGCACGTATGGATGTATGTGTGAGCATGGATGGTTAAGTGTGTGTGAGCATGAATTTATATGGGTACATTTGTCAGCATGGATGTGTATTTGTTTGTGTGTAAGAGAAAGTATGTGTGTTGGTGTGTAAGTGTGTGTAAAAATGATGAAGGTGCCAAATATAGGATCGGTGACGCTAGATTCACAGAGAAGTCGATGAAGAAAGAAGATACAAAGAGAAAGGGATGAAGAAAGAAGACAAAGAGAGAGTGTGAGACTGAATGTATTAATCACGATAATACATAATTTGATATGGATGAGGTTGTGGTGGGCAGCATTTCATCATAGGTGGGCCCTGTGTGGAAGTGAGTCCCACAGATATGGGGCAGCATGAGTGAAGTGAAGAGGTAATAAATGGGGAGAGAGCTTGGGCCCCACAGAAAGAGCGTAAGGAGGGGGATATTTTGTTATGACGGCAGAAAGTTACAGGAGAGCAGTATCACGGGGGCTCTGTGACGAGCTGTAAAACGTTCTCTATTATTTAGGATGAGCTAGAACAGTGGTCAGCTCTTATACGGAAAAATGAAGAAACAGCTCATCAAACCGGTGTATTGCTACATAAAGTAATCTTTTTCTCCAGTAATAACGACCAAGCTACATTAGTTTTCGCTGTAATATTACCCCAGGAATTTATACTGATGTATTTCATGAAAAAAAACATGTTTTGGCAGCATATCCTAAACCACTGAATTAACTATTTTATAACATTGTTCCACGGTGGATATAAGACTTCTATAAGACC
This sequence comes from Spea bombifrons, assembly GCF_027358695.1. Taxonomy (NCBI): domain Eukaryota; kingdom Metazoa; phylum Chordata; class Amphibia; order Anura; family Pelobatidae; genus Spea; species Spea bombifrons. The sequence continues at coordinate 33,557,697 of NC_071096.1, forward strand.
TCAGAAGTGTTTTGCGTATCGCTAGCACTCCGACAGCTGGGGCAGAAGAAAGCAGTGATTTCCAGCTCTGTTCATTCAGACAGAGGACTGAAAAGGTACCCGAAAGGAGCAGAATTAGAAGTCTGCTCACACGGCGTGACACGCTCAGACTGCACAAGGAGAGGTGCGAGCTGCCGATTAATCACAGCATTTCACTTCCCGGCTGCTAGAGCTGCTTAACCTCTAAATTACCAAAGTACGCTAAAGTGCCACGCATCAAGGTAAAACCTCTTGCAGCATGGTGCTATAGCCCACTTTGGTCATTTATAGGTTAAGTGGTACTAGCCTCTTTGAGTTTTAGTCGCCTAGCTCTGTTGGCAATACTGTGAAAATCACAATGAGCCAAGCCACATGCAAAGGGCACCAACCTGGCACCGATGGGCCCTTTACTCTGTGCCATAGCACCTGCTTTGGCAGAGGTGGAGGCACCTTTTGACTTAGCTCCCCTGAAGCTGTGCAGTATCATGTCCCATGAACCATAAAATGTTGTGGATTTTCCGTGACTGAAGCAATCTTTTCCACAATCTTGTCTACAACATGATCTTTAGGCAAAGCACCTCACTCGGGGTCTCATCCCCAGGAAAAACAATCTGGAAAATTCAGTGCTTGGGGCTGTTACTGCGGAATATTCCCCATTATCAACGGACTCTCCTATCCTCAAACAATCAGGGAATGTGATGGACAAGGTTATGCCGGGATGAAAGTACTTTGCGTGGCGTGAATGTGAATGAGTGTTAAGAGCCTATTTACCATAATTCTGTCTAATGGTTTTTGAGGTCGTGTTGTGGTATACATATCCCTCTCACTAGCACGTTATATTACGTGCACAGAGACTTTCTTCTGCTTCAGATCTCTAAGCTTATACTGAGTGGCATCATGTGAGCTACAATTATGATTGTAATGGCAGAATAATTTACCTCGAGTACTAAGCACTACAAAGGACGTTTGCAGGGCATCGGTAAATGCGATAAGCCATAGCGGTTAGTCTTTACTCATCTTAGACTTCCAGCCTGCAGCGAGGCTGCAAACTCTTAGACTATCCCATGGGCGTCCAACCTGCGGCCCTCCAGCTGCTGCAGGACTACATCTCCCATACTCCTCAGCCAGCCCCTTAGCTGAGTGCATTATGGGAGATGTAGTCCTGCAGCAGCTGGAGGGCCGCAGGTTGGACACCCCTAGACTATGCCTTTCATCACCTTGCACGGTAAAACTAGGGTGAACACCTTACATGACCTCTCCCTGAACTGTAAAATATAGGTGAGGATGGATGACCAAAGGGTAGCACCCCTTCCGATGAATTCCTGTAGTATACATTTTCCATAGCTGTCCTCCTTAAGGTGCAGTCTGCTCTCCTTACTTCGCAAAGACCCCTTCACATCATTTACAGTTTTCTGGCAAGACCATGAAGACCATACAAATTACGTTTTTCTTGGCTTTCTATTAAATGTAAAACTATTAAATGTACCCATAGTATCTATAAACACGTACCTTCTCAGCTGCACACTTTGGATCATTCTAGTGGAGGTCCTACACCGCTGGTTTACCAACAAGCATCTTTTGTGGCCGAGGCACAGCAGAGTACTGGATGCTAATCGAGTTCCTGGAAGAAAAGCCGTCATGTGAATTAAAACACTATACCTCCATAAAAACCTCTTCCAATATCTTCCACCACCTGCTTACAGATTTTTTTTTATATGTTTTGACTGTGAGGAGATCTGAGAAGAAAACTTCTGCAGCACAACATAGAGCTGGATCATAAGCTTGTACCAGTCTGGTAACTTTTCAGATGCTAGGGAACCTCCAAAAAGAAAACCATAATTCCCAGCCCAGCCACAATCATAAGGATGGTAGGTTCTCAACATCTGGCGTGTTACCATGTTCTCCTGTCACATGGTTTGTGCATAAACTACTAATATCAAAAATAAGGAGACATGCAGAACCGCGTTACAGAAGAAAAAGTTGCATTATTAATCTGTGTCTGATACAGCACCAGCCTCAAAGAAGCCAACAGACTCAAATGTGTAATTAAAGGGGAAATTGGCTGATGAAAAGCCAAATGACTTATTTATAAGAGCAGAGAGCAGTTAAAAATAGAGAAATGTCATATGCGTTGGTGGCTGTTAGGTGTCACTTTCAAAGAAAGCCGTGAGACCTCATATGGCACGTTTCGCTAAAAAAAATCCCCATAAAACCCAGCAAGGTTCATATTTAATCGTAAACAATCAACAGATCAGAGATGCAGGGTGATGCGATTAACGTGATCTACAAAATAATGTGATGATTTGGAAGCGGCAGATGCTCCCTGTGTGTTAACTTCCGTGGAACGTGTTCATTTGTCACTCTTTGTACTGTAGAGAATAATTACGCACACATCGGAACCGCAGTCAAAGTGTTCTATAAATAAAGGTGTCTGCAAATCTATTGATTACACAGAGCTGTACAAACTCGGCGGTCACTAGAAATCATGTATATATTTCTATTTTCTTGCAAGGCAGTGGTTAATTAATCTGGACAAAAGTGGGGTGTCTAGAACTCTTCAGCACAGCTTTCTCTATACCAGGGGCATCCAACCTGCGGCCCTCCAGCTGCTGCAGGACTACATCTCCCATACTCCTCAGCCAGCCCCTTAGCTGAAAGAGCATTATGGGAGATGTAGTCCTGCAGCAGCTGGAGGGCCACAGGTTGGACGCCCCTGCTCTATACCTTCTCTCTGCTCCTACATTTGGTATCCTTTACATTATTTGTTTTGTTTCTCCTACACCGCCCTATCTTATAACAGTTGGCAAAGCCTGTAGCGGATCCTATTTCCCTCCCAACTGCCTCCCAGAAGCGCCTGATGGTTATTCAGGAATACCATAGACAAGCGACATACTCTACCTTTGTATTCAAACTGTGCCGGATTTTCCAGTGATCTTGGAACGCAGCCAGACATTCCTTCAGCAGCTGATGGCTCTCGTATGATCCTTGGAGAAAAGAAGAGAGAGATTAAGATGCGGTTACCTAGCCTCGTATCTCTGCTCGTGCTATTTTTATATGATAGATATATAACATATAGTTGCAATCAGAATTATTCAACCCTCCCCATTGCAAAGCAGGTTTATTGTCAAAATGTACGTTCATCTGTTTGCAATAAACAAATCAAACTTAGGTTTTAGGTTTGCGTGCTGCAACCCCCTTCTTTAAATCCCACCAGAAATCCTCTATGGGGTTCAAGTCAGGAGGCTGTGATGGCTCTTGGAGAATCTCCCAGCCTTGGTGGAATTTCGATACAGAATCCCAAAACTTCTGCGGCTTATTTATCTGAGTTTTTGAATATTGGAGCCAACTTTCCTCGTGCTTTTGGGTCAGGAGTGGTGTACGTCTTGGGAGTTCTTGCGTGGAAACCTTCTGCATTTTGTACGGGCCTTACTGAAAGGCCCAGGAACGTTTAGTGCCTTCGCTATCTCTTCGTATCCTGTTCCTTGTTTGTGAAAGGGGATGATCTATTCTTTGAACTTTTTTGACCGTTCTATTGCAAGGAATTTTATCCAGGGGAGAAGTCAGCTGCATTTTCAATTGAATTTGGGGAAAGCATTCATCGTATGGAGCTTTCAACTGCTCGGGTTTGATTTGTGTATTGCAAACAGCTGAAAGTCTGTACATTTTGACAATAAACCTGATTTGGAATAAGGGTTGAATTATTTTGATTGCAACTGTATATATATATATATATATATATATATATCTATATCTACCAACATCTAATCAACGGATATCCGGAGATATAGAGAGATTCGGAGCGTGGTACACGTCTCTGTATCATCTATACATCCTGATGCTTTGCTCCTCATGGGGCACAGGCTGGCATGTTTTGTTTTGTTTTGTTTTGTTTAGAAATATCACGTTTCCAGTTTTAATGAAGAAAAACAACCCATTGTGAGTTTACCAAACAGGTGAAAATAAACGGGCGGCTCGTGGAGACGTTTGCCAGCCGTCTGGAGGAAAAACGCTGTTATAAGCTGTTTTCATGCAGATTAGAAAGGCCATTTTTTGGGGACACTTATGTTTCGGGTGATGCACTTCACCGAGAACATTGAAAGTGTTTTACTTTAGTCAATACAATAAACACATTTTATATACACATTATAGGGGAGTTTAGGGCTGTGGAACCCTGCGATACCCTCATACCCAGGGTATCTCCTGGAATAGAGGGGCATCAGGCAAACAGAGAGAGCGGCACATTTGGGTATTCTTTAGTATGGTAGAAACCAATAATGTGAGTGCAGATCAGACCCATTAGGCCGTCTAGTCTGCCTGTTTTTCCTATCCCCGTGCATGTTTACATTCACTTACTGTGTTACCCTCACCACTTCTGCTAGGAGACTGCTCCATGTATCTACCACCCTCTTAGTAAAGTAAAACTCCCTTACATTCCTTGTAAGCCTCTGACTCTTTAATGTTAGATAATGGGCTGCTGTACACCCACTGCTGACCCCCTCCTGTCAGCCTGCTTTCTATAGGGAAGCGGAGTTGGGTAAGGCCATCTCATGCATCGATTTCTCGCATATTTAATAAACTTGCCTGCCGTCAGACTTCACAATTATTATCTATCCTCGGCAAAACCACGTGTGCCCTGCCCCAGGGGCTTCGGTCTCGTTGCTGGGTAACGCGAGTTGTGTATTGTTGCTAGGTGCAACGCCCCGTGCCGCACCCGGAAGTGCTCACGAGAATCTCGCGCGACTCCCTCCTGGTTGCTAGGCGACCGTGTAACCTTGTATCGGTGGAAAGCAGCCGGGGCCAACATGGTGAGATCGGGGGGTCCGACCGGGTTATGAACTTACACTGAAGCGTAGGCAGGAATTGTGTCCTAGGGAAGGATGCTGAATAAAAACTTCCTTTCCTAAGATGCGGTCTTTGCTACAAAAAAAAGATTTTAATCGCCAAAAACTAACATCCACCCCCCTAAAAGATCTCGTGGATCTTTTATATAGTAAAACCGGCTTGTGCTTACAGAGGGCCAGGTTGCAGCTTCTTATGATAATGGATGAAGAGAAAGACTGCCCCACCATGCTGTACATTCCCGAAACGTATAGAACTAGATTGTACCCGGCTAAATATATAACTATCTGTCCCCAATACTTCTCCCGCAGCCACCCAAAAAGAAGAAAGGAAGCAAGAAAAAGTCTGCTAAAGGAAAGAAAACCCCGGGGGTCGTAGATGGGGTGGCCACAGAAGAAATGACCAAAGAGCAGGTAAGCGGCATGCAGCTGACAGACAGCGCTGGCAAGGGGTACGCCACAATCGACCCTGATGCTCAAACATCACAGCCTTCTCTTTCAGAACGTTGGTTACCATCGATGATGTATTTCCATATTATGTCGGATACAGCGTTGTAACTCAGCACTCGTATCTATAGCTTCCCACTGGAGTTAACTACTAGTTAGATAACTCCCCAGCATCTCACCCCGTGTTACCAGATAATTATATTCATGGGTTGAAGAGGATGCGCCTGATCATCCTTACTGTCCCTTAATCTCTTAATTAGCTAAATGTTTTTATTTTTGCCTACCCTGCGTAATCGCGTCCTGCGAACGTCCTACCAGTTGGAGGAGCACATCGTACGGCTGAGGGAGGAACTCGATCGGGAACGGGAGGAGCGCAACTACTTCCAACTGGAGAGAGATAAGATCCACACCTTCTGGGAGATCACCCGCCGGCAGCTCGATGAGAAGAAATCCGAGCTACGGAACAAAGACCGCGAAATGGAGGAGGCGGAGGAGAGACACCAGGTGGAAATTAAAGTGAGTTTGGCTTTTACACAATCAGTAGTTTGTAGAGTTTAATAAACACCTTGCGCCGGCCGAAGTGCAAGCCCCTGAATTGATGTTATATTTGTCTGTTGCACCTTCTCACCATTTTTTTGTGAGACTGTCCTATACCAGGGTGAGAACAGGATATTAAACCATTAGCATTTAATAGACTGCAGTTTCATTGCCAATTAAGTTACAGAGAGATGGAACCTAGACTGGAGGAATCACAGAATACTAACAGCAAATGACCGGTATAGGGAACAATACAATTGATTGGAGGCAGGAAGGGTATTTTGTTTGCTCCTGTTTTTCCCTAATCTTTCTGCCTGTGTATTTAGGTGTACAAGCAGAAGGTGAAGCATCTGTTGTATGAGCATCAGAACAACATCTCCGAGCTAAAGGCAGAAGGCAGCGTAGCCATCAAGCTGGCGCAGAAGGATCATCACTCGCAAGAGGCCACACTTTGGAAAGACATGCGCGGATTGAGGGTCGAGCTCAAAGAACAGGAACTGGCCAATGAAATGGTGGTGAAGAACCTGAAGATGGTGAGCAAAGCAACTTGTTATATCTCAGCAACCACACTTCCCTGTGATTCAATTCTACTTCCATTATCTAAGGAATATATAAAGTTGTCCAGTGCAGGTGAGTCAGTAATAAGGAAGCGTGCTTTAGTACAGATCTTGGAAATCAGTTAGCAGTATTGGTTATTTTATAGTCAACCCCAAGTGTCACAGCAGAATAGAATGTAAGCTCTGTGATCTGGTAAACCACGGTGAGAACATGAACAAATAATTATCAAAACGATAAACATATTTCACCCTTTACTTACTGTTTCCAAAATGGCTTTCCTGTAAGTCTTGTGACTTTCTGCATTGCTGTTTTTAGCATTGGTTTTCACTTATGTGTACTTTTTCTCAACAGAAACAAGACGAAGAGATCACACGTTTAAGGAACGACTTTGAAAGACAAGTACGAGGTGTGTGTTCCGCCTCTGTTTGAAACACCATGATGAGGGTTGCCGGGGTTACAGTATAGCCATCAATATGCAGTTACAAGCAATTTGGTCATTTAGTTTCTAATTTTACACCATCGAGTCACACTGAATTCAAAGCATCACAACCGGACACCTTTCATGTTATTTTATTCAATAGCTTTGCATGATTGTGATGTTACAGTATTAATGTCTAAGTATGGCAGCCCATAAATTACAATAAAGAATGCTAAAAATTAGCCAAGGAATGAATTTGATCATTTGGATTAATTGTATACCTTTCAGAAATTGAGACCAAATATGAAAAGAAGATGAACATTTTACGTGATGAGCTGGAGCTGCGCAGGAAGACAGAGATCCACGAGATAGAAGAGCGAAAAAATGGACAGATCAACACCTTAATGAAAAACCACGAGAAGGCCTTCAGTGACATTAAGAACTACTACAATGACATCACACTCAATAACCTGGCATTGATCAATTCACTTAAGGTAACCAACCACCAGCAAACGCATTTAGGGTAGGCAACCATCCACAATTGGCCAAGTGTAACGGCTGAAGATTCTGCCCATCATTTAGACTGAAAACATAATATTGAAATGTATCTGTTCACTGAGAGGTAATACAGATGAATATTTACATAAAAAGGGCAGATTGTTTCTACGTATAAGGGTTGAAAGACATTTTGTGTTAAACATAATATCTGCTAGTTTTTTTTTTATTGCTTATTCCAAAATTTTATATTTACAGGAGCAGATGGAGGAGATGAGGAAGAAGGAAGACCGTCTGGGGAAGGAAATGGCGGACCTACAGCTGCAGAATCGTCGTCTTACAGAGCCTCTGCAAAAGGCGCGTGAAGAGGTGGCAGATCTCCAGAAACAGCTGGCCAACTACGAGAAAGACAAGACAGCTCTGGCTGTGAGTGTTATGGTTTGGTCTGTGCAAGGGCAGCAAACAAGCTTTTTCTCCGATTCAGGATTAACAACCCCCAGACATTTCAGCGCAGATCCTAAGCTGCCTGTCGTGTGTCTGTGGGAGCTGTCACGTAACATGCAGGCTAACTTTTTACCGTGATATTTTATTTTTTCAGAGTACAAAGACACGCCTGAAGCAGACAGAGAAAGAGCTAAACCAAGAGAAATGGGAGCACGAGGTGTTAGAGCAAAGGTTTGGAAAGGTGAATGGTTTGGTGATTTATGGACAGTCTGCTCTGTAACAAGTGCAATGTTCCTGTGCCATATTAAACAGCTGTCAATTCTCTAATCAACATGTCCATACCTTGATTTGTCTGCACAGCTACAAGAGGAGCGCGATGAACTCTACACGAAATTCACAGCCGCCATCCACGAAGTTCAGCAAAAGAGCAGCTTCAAGAACCTTTTACTGGAACGGAAGTTGACAGCGCTGGGAGAAACACTGGAGAAAAAGGAGGCCCAACTAAATGAGGTGCTTGCCGCATCCAACCTGGACCCCATGGCACTCAGCGCAGTCACGCGCAAGCTGGAGGTATAAAAATTTACGGTTTGATGGGGTAAATTGAATTGACCGGCTTCAATGATGTCCCATCTGTAAAATCTACTTTGGTTTTCTTCTAGGATGTACTCGATACAAAGAACAACGCCATTAAGGATCTACAGTACGAGCTGGCAAGAGTGTGCAAGGTGAGAATGCCAGGGTTAGAAGTCTGTTGTCTACCTGTGCTCACACAACACAAACACGGCACTGACCTCTTCCCCCGCTGTCTCTTCCAGTCTCACAATGACCTCCTGCGGACGTACGAAGCGAAGATGCGAGCTTTTGGCATTCCTGTGGATGAGTTTGGATTTAAACCCCTGGAGAACCTGGCAGCTGGGCAAAGATTGGGCCAGGGCCCTGCTGGGCTGGTTGCTGCTACAACGTAAAGTCCTCCCTATTATACTGCTCAATAAATTGCGTATTTTACTGTGTAGAGGGCTTTTGTATCGTATCGAGTACCTTGGTGCGTTTTAGTGTCTGCAGGATCTTTGGTCCTATATGGGGGGTGAGAAGCTTTTCAAACTTTTTGAAATGAATTGTATTTATGGGGATGCACCTTTTACAATTCCAATATAGTAAATCTTAAAAAAGTATTTTGCTGTAATGCACCCTGCCACCTCGACCCAGCACTCTGCACACCTTGCTCTTCAGCACCTAGATGCAACATACTCTGCACTACACAGCATTTACAGCCAATAGTCTGCACAAGCTGTGCACCAATTGCCCCGCCACTATCTAGGCCCATTACACAGACTGCCCATGTCCTAGACCCAACGCATTCAACACGCACTCACGACATGCTTTGCAGGCCATGTCCTACATCCGGTACACCCAACATGCTATAGATTTAGCTTGCTTGTTATCCCCCTTTCCACAACACTATAAAAATGCATAACTCTACTCCCTGACTATAGCTGCCAAAATGCATCAAGCTCTATCCTCCCCAACCCTCAATCACCAAACAGAGGTAAAGTACAAGGAGTTTATTAGCAAATTAACAGAAATCCATTACTCAATTTGGTTACGATTATCCACTAGCGGCACGCGTCTGTTCTCTAGCTCCCTCTGTAGGTGGAGTAGGAGTACGGACTGAGAAGAAGAGGAACGTGGTATTTCTGTTTTGGGTCTGTGATGGTAAAAACGATCTGTATGGAAAGACAGGACACAGTACATTATGATACTCATCACACGCATGAACACCAAAAGTTAGTTGAAATAGCTCGCCAGTAAAAATGATCAGGAAGAAACTGGATTAGACAGCGTCTCGTCATCTGTTTGGTACTATGGCCATTTATTATAAATGATAAAGTAAAGCCCAGCTGACATTTCAGTCCCTGGGCAGTGTTTGGGGGGCCCACTGTCAGCTTTGGATAGTTTTATATTTGGGTTGAACATCCAAAGCAATGACCATAAATTGTGTTAATGTACCTCTACCCAAACCATCTGTCCTTCAACCGGACGATTATGGAGCATTATTATTATTATTATATATCTTCAAGAAGTCAACCATCATCCCTGAGAACATTACAAATGAGTTGACCCCAAGGATATTTGAATCTTAACCGTTCTATAGCCCCTCAGAAATACTCAATTGCCTTACCTGAAGGTAACAGAACATGCCTAATAAAAGGTCCCTCTGGAAACAATGACTTGTTGGGTGGTAAAGATTACAGGACTACTCGAATGCTGAACTATCACTAATGAAAACGGCGGCTCTTTGGAGAAACTTAACGAGGAGCACAGCATTGTCATTGCTGTCTGTATTAGAATCCCAATTACCTCTACGTAAGGGTAAAAGCTCTCCTGTTGCAGCTGCTTCCAGTACTCTCCAGTATCAAAGCGAAGCTGGTACACGCCTGCGGTGAGGGGCTCTCCACGCAGCAACCCAGGACAGCGGCCATCTTCATTGGTAACACTGTTTGGAGACGTATGTTAGTTCTGCCGGGTAAGGGGCAATGTGCACCCAGGGGCAAAGGGAGCTCACCTTCTGCTTAGCTGCTGCCATTTGCTCTGAGAGGCATCGTGCTTTAACAGGGTCAGCGTTAGACCTTTTGCCGGGACGCCTTGGGCTGTATTCAGGACATGAGTGCTCAGCATACTGACTTCCCCTCCAGACATTGCCTGAAATAAGATTGCAACAAGAAAGCTGGGGAAACCCTGATAACCCGTCGCAGCTTGGCACACAGGTACAGAGAGCTCAGCCTACTCGCCCTCTACGCCTGCGCCGCAGCCCCCTAATGGTATAGTCCCCGCTTTACCTCCATCAATGTATCAAAGCCCTCGCTTTCTAACTCGCATGCAGTGTTGCTCCTAGGGTACTCTGCTCTCAGGGGCAAAGACATGAGGACTAACTGCCCCGGGTCACCTTGGTTCCAAACAGACAGGACTAAAGTATCATGGACACTGTTGGTGCTGAAATAATTTTAAACAGCCCAGGTGCTGTCCTTACACTAAGATAACACTATGTGCCACTCCTGTGTTGTAAACACATTGCAACTTGCAATGCACATTGTGACTACAATCACAGCTGCCCTAAGCATGCGTTTAATCCAAAGACCTTCACCGTGCTGCTCCCGCGCCACCATCGCTGCTCCCTGAAGCTACTTAGCAATCCGGGGCCCACCGCACTCACCCGAGTTGGGAGCGAAAGCACCGAGTGTTACTTCCTGTTATAACCAGAGCCGACTGCAGATGACACTGTAGGGCAGGAATACACTCCCTGACACAAAGCGTGTGCAAAAATACATGCGACTGAAGAGCCTCGCAAGAAAAACATTGTAACTTAACATGAAATGGATCGAGGAGTTTAAAGAAATAGAGTATTTACATAATTTAGTTTGAAACATGTGCACAGAAACTCTACGTTTTTAACTTGTTATGTTGCATGCTACTTGCTATGTCCCGCCTACCTATTGTACAGCGCTACTGAACTTGATGGCACTATATAAAACAATTAAGGTGACGTTTAGAACACCGATACTCACCCAGCAAACATTCCAAGCATCTAGAAAAGAGGGACATCAGTGGAGGACAGACGCTTGGGAGATTACCCAACAGTGTACATATAAAACTAAATGTATTTAGCATGGCTGCAAGTTTCCATGACAGTTCTCATTTAAGGGTAAGAGACCTGGCTGACCCCTCACTACCCGAGATCTACCCGCACCACTCCGGGCGCGCATGTATTGTAAGCCAGCCGTTACCTGTGTGCCGTGAAGGTGCTGATGTATGAGCTGCAGGCGGCCAATGCTCATGGCGGATACTGACCTGTCCGGCGGTTGGACTTTAACTCCCTGACACTCACGTGCCCCACAGGGACTTAACCCTTATAGGCTATTCATCCCTCCCCCTTGTGTTGGGCCAGTGATGTAACATACAGAAAATATGCTATATGTGCACAAATTCCACTATCCGCACGCTATTATACATCTACAATTCTTTCCACATATTAGTTTTACTTCAGGTAAAAAGGGATGTTTCCGATACATTACCAGGCTATAAGCTTCACTGCTGTTTAGAGCTACAGTAACTTACACAATTCTTCACTTCTGTTACTCAACTACAAGGTTTGGCACTCTAAGTAAGCAAAATTATGTATTCTAACGAAGGTTTCCCATGCACACAGGTTTAATCAGATACATCTGTATACAGGATGGTTTTTTGTTAATGTATTCATAACACAAAATCAACTCATTGTGGCCAATAAATGCTGCCCCACAGGAGTCTTAAATCACATCAGCAAGAGAAATCTCAGATCACATTCTGCATTATTACACATGTTCTGTCTTTACTTACAGCTTATCCAGTGCATGCAAGATGTAGCCGATCATACCTGCGGACATAATTTGTAGTTTAGGGTCATCTAAAACATGCAAGTATGAATTTTAAAAATAATATCTTAATTGGAAATGAGTTCACAGCTGAGGTTAAGCATTTAAGATGGTGTAAGAAAACACTGCGCCCTGTATATCTGTATACATTAGGCTCCAGCTTGTGATGTATGGGACAGGCAAAGACCATGGTTGGAAACCTGAAGGCAAGTGCAACTTACAGGACAATATTAGGCGGACCAGCTTTGTTTCCCCTAGCATCAGAAAATGTTTTGTACACCAACGGTGGAAATAGAGTTATCTGATCTGATGTAATGTAATTGCACCTTTTTAAGTCGAATCTGCCATCAATAAAAGTGAAAAGCACAGGTATACAGCATAGGTGTAGGTGATGTCATCTAGATCAGCAGCTGCTAAAGGACATCAGAAGAGTTCTACTTACTGTATTAAGCCTGTTAATGTCATCCGAGTATTTTAAAGCTTAGTGTAGCAACCAACAGATTTAATTTTTTGATCTAGAGATGTTCTACTAGATAGAGGAAAGCAGAAATTCTTTAAAAATGGATAACAGTCTAAGCTGGTAAATTACAGACCAGCAAGCCTTATACCAACTGTGGGAAAGCCATTTTATGAAATGCTAAAAGATACTATGTTTTTTAATAAAACATCGTTGGTAGTTTATGGTTTTTGGTCATCTCAAACTGAGCCAAAATGTGGAGTGGGGAGATGCCATGGATGCGATCTCAGGATCCTCTAGTCCAATTGTTTTTGCGAGTATCAATGCCAGTTCACATGGCCAGAAGGTAGCAGAGTTATTTTGCACAAGAGGTCATGACTACTCTTGTTAGGACACAAATAGTTAATGATCCTTGGTTTTTCTTGAATTTTGATAGGAAGGGTGAAAGTGTTAGAGAGGTATGGGGCAGTCAGAGTGAAGTCTTGTAGGCATGAAAAGGAAGAGGTGATAAACAAGGAGGAAAGTCTTAGCCCATGGGAGGAACATAGAGGATTTGAGTGGGGCACTACTTTTGTGTTTGTAGGTCTGCATAATGATTTTAAGTGTAATTCTTAAGGTAGCACACAACATAAATAGTGTTAGGAAGACCTAGCAGCATTTTGGAGAGACAGCAGAGAACAGTTGATAGAGGAATACTAAGCAGGAGGGTGTTGCAAGTAAAGAGATAAGATGTAAGATGTTCTCTAGGTGCAATCAGCAGGATCTGGATTGAATGTAAGGGATGGAGGACAGGGTCAAAGATTACTTCGAGGCATCAGGCCTGGCAAGTAGTTTTATTGTTGATTTAAGAACTCAGGAGCTCAGCTAGAGATTTAAAGTAAAACTAATTGTCTCATTAAGGGAAGCTAAACTTATGGAGAGCTCTGAACAAATGCATGCGGGTTTAACCGCACCTTGTGGAGAAAACACTCCACCAAGTTAGGCCAATCACTTGCATAACTACATTAGGAACGTTGACAAGTCACTGTTACACAGACTCACAGGGCTATAAGGAATATATACATCTCACAAGTAGGTAACAGTAACACTGACATAACTCAACACACATTTAATGAAGACAAACAAGAGCATTTTATTTTATATGATTTATTTGTAAAGCTTAAGACAGTCGTCCAAGGAACAGCAACGGTCCATTAAGCAGCCACTTAGGGAATAGACATTTTTACCAAATGTTTAATGATGGTCTTCTGGGCTAAAAAACAAAAAGATTATATGGCAGACCAAAATGAATATGCAAGGAGACTTATAACCATTTGCTGGACAGCCCTAACTATACATTGTCAGTAGGGCATTCATTGTACGAATAACCATACACAGGTAAAAAAGGATTTTGGTAAAATAGATATATATTGCAAACGTCCAGTTATGTTTAAATATTAAAGTAGCCATTTGTAAGCGATACAAGATACAAAATTTTAAATACTGGTCCTTCAAGTATGAATGCATTATTTTAAGCCTTTGAGTATATTTAGCAAATAAAGCCCACAAATTAAGGAATATACCTCATTGTTGAGGTATAAAGGGCTGGGATTGCAGCCCTTTGTGACAGGACTGGAGAGCATTGCCATATTACATAGAAACAGAATAATTTTCACTAGAGAAGATGCAGGAGACCCTTCTCAGACATCTTTACAAAATATCTTAACAAGTGTGTCCTTTATCATTGTCCATGGCTGTTTTAGACCCTAGACAAATTAACCCTTTAGAGATTTGTGAGGATTAAATGCATGACAGAACATTTAACTGGCTAAACTGTCCTGAGATGCAGTTTAATGTCACATTTTGCTTTACCTGGTGTCACTCGTACCAAACAGCCACCGGCACCGAGTGTTTGCCGCCCGACGCATCCCATGCATTCAGCACAAAGTTAACGTAGGATTCGTGCAGGGTGAGCTGCCGCTTAACGGTCACTTTTCCATCTGGGAAAACCCGGAAACGCGTGTCTTCTGGGGAATACAGGGCTCGGGAAGTTTGTGAGCAGGCTTCAAAACTCACTGAAAACAGAACAAAATGATTTCTGATATCACAATGACATTAGAGGTGCGCAGACCGGGCTTTTCGGAGCGCTCTTACAAGGGGTTTTAAACCAGCAGTTTCCATCATTCTGGGAGGAGCCAGTCAGACCAATATATTTATATTACGGAATCTAGTATAGAAAGTCTTCACAATCAGAATTATAACTTGGGGACAAAGTGTTTCTGAATGTAGAAAAAGTATAAAAGCAATACTCTAAACCTAATGTTTTGACTTGAGGCTAGCAACGCTTGGAGATGGAAAAGTCACATATTGTCACATGAATGCTGTACCTCTGCTTCGCCTACCAGAAAGCTCCTGTGAAACCTGGGAATGAACAACCCTTTCATTGGTGTGAATTCTTTGGCTGATTAACTCTTATCTGGCAGACAAACTAATGCGGGAGGCTTCTTATGAATAGATAAAAATATTAAGTAATAAATTATGACTTCAAAGCAAATCAGCTGCTCAGTCTGGTTGTAGTTAGTCTTTCTACCTATTACACATCTGTGTAGAGCATGCGACGGTGTAAATAACATGCGGCAGCACCGAGAGGGTTAAAGGTTTGGAATGTGCTGGATTCCGTTTGGGGTCTGGGTGGAATGCATCCACAGAACGGGGCTGAAGCTGGTTTGTTACAGGCTGCATGAGCATGGGGTCCGCTGTGGAAATCTTCAGGGTATACAGAGAAATGAAGCGATACAGACAGAAATTACCTATTTACACTCAGCTATGTTAAGTTAATATTGTTTATTTAATATGTGAATGTTTATGAAAACTGTTTTGAATCTTGGTTCTTTTGTATCAAGTTTATTTTGATAAATAAGATATTAGATACAAAACACTTTCTAATTTTAAGTTATCATCCACACATGATAAATTGCGCCCACCTGAGATGCCTGGTTTATCCTTCTAATGCAGGGATATTATCTTCACTACAGTGTAATGTTACAGTAGTTTATTAAAGAAGCCTCGCTGGGTTTCTATGTTACTCCTACCTTTCCCCAGGACCCGTCCTCTCTCCAGCACCTTGCGTGTTACAGTGAAGGTGTATCGCGGCTCCCGAAACCCAGGCAGACACTGCGCTTCCTCCTCAGTCAATCCATGAATTACCTGCAAAATCCAGAGGCACTCAGCTACAGAATAGTAATTTATAAATTAAATAGTTTAATAGAAAATGACTAAAGTCCACTTGTGGAAAAAAACACAACTCTGACTCTCCCATAGCCAACTCACAATACACAGTGCTGAGCACTAACACATGTAGCTCTACGTAACGTGGCATGCATACTACCCCAAGCTTCACTCACACTTTGTAACTGGAGTGATAAATGCAGCATTACAAACTAATCTAATGCCACCTACAGAAAAGCCTGTTTACACGGAATGCTGGTTCACCAGTTACTTACACAAAGTATAGAATGAAATGATTGTCAGATCAGACAGCATTGAAAAATCTACAGCTCTATTTTTTATAAAACATACAGTGCCAGCTTCAAGTTTACGCTGCTGAACAGATCGAGCTTGGAAATGCCCGGTTTATCACTCTGGTTCTAGACCTAACTAAGGGTCACATACAACTCCCAGAAGGCATAAGATTAAGCCATGCTCCATCACCCACACACCGCTCTCTACGCATCGGTTACCTGTACAAGGAATATAAGGAGTGCCAGGTGACAGTAGTTCATTTTTTCTGCAGAGACCCCTAAGGCTTGTGTTGGCTGCTCAGAGTCCTCCTGAGTGAATGTAAAGAAGTTTCCAAGCCCTCCCTTTACAGCTCCAGAGACCGGAAGTGCAAGTCATCAGATCCAGCTGTTTAGGCAATCCCAGATGTGCCTTCCAACCCATTCTGCAGTCCAGCTGACTATACAGTACAAGACAGACCTCTAACAACGAGTGAACAAACCATATGCTGGATTGTAATAAAGGGAAATGGGGAACCTTGTCAGAAGAGCAGTAGCGAGGTCCAGCTCGCAATCGGCATCTCCAGTTCATCCCAAAGGTGATTATGGTCAGGTATCTGCAGCCACTTGTGTTCCTTCATGCTAAACTCATCCAACCATGTCTTATAGACTTTGCTGGGAGCACTGGGGCAGTCATGATGGAATAAAACCCCAAACTGTTGCCACAAAGCTGGAAACAGAGCTTGGTTCAGTCTCTAGTATGCTGCGGTCATATGGTGTATATCCGAGAATGTGAAAAGTCTAAGCAATATTAATTAATTTGCCTTACTGCCGGCCTGTTTGATATTGTATATAATCTGATGTCCTTTGAATGTACCGAATGCCCACTGGTGGCGTCATCACAGGAACCATAGAGCCTTCAGCGGATCCAGCTGTTAATCAGACTAAGCAGAGGTTACTTCAACTGAGATGTGCAAAAATAGCTCATCCTAAGAAAATAAAGCAAGTCTGTTCTGGGTTTATACACCAAGAGTTTTAAAAGGGCCTGAAGCTACTTCCCAGATAGCATAGGTGGAGGGAGTTTAGAAAGAACATATTACCTTAGGGCTCCTTACCCGAGGAGGAAAATGCATGAGTTCCACGCCGTTAGGCCTGGAACCCTGGAGACAATACATTTCAGCAGGCAGATGAAGCTAGAAATGCACCCTGAAGCCATACGGTTAGAGATGAATGATTGTGTTGGTTCATGTCTGTTCATTCTGCACAGCACCCAAGGGCCTGATAAAAAAAAAAATGAAACATTTCTAGGTTCTGTGTGAAAATAAAGATCTCTCTAGGGGGCATTCTCTCCCAGAAAGACACAGGAGAGGAGGGACTCTGGGAAAGGGGGAGGCTTAATGTTGAGGGTACATATAGGCGGTGGGGTAAACAAGTAGCCCAAAGTCAGAGGATACACCAGATTAGGATTTTAGTTTATACGCATACAGTGTATATCATACAAATACTCCAGGGGAATAACGTACCATAAAGCAGCTCTCACAAGCTAGTCGCATATTTCCCTAACCCCATAGGTCATATAACATGCCCCAACATACAATCAATGCATACTGCTTGTGTTAGATGTAAAAGTGTTACATATGAAAGGCATTTGTGTTTCTTGAACTCTAAGGATAGTGTCTAAAATAACAAAGGCGATTATTGGGAAGAGTTTAGGTGCCACAGGCTCAGTTATGAAGAATTGGTCACCACGGTTTATTCATTAAACAGGCAGATGAATGGAGAAAAGAAATTCTATCCTGCAGAAACAGAAGACTGTTTAGGGACAATGCAGGTCTGCTATGCTGGAAATTTGCTGAGGTTGGCCATTTGTAAAGTATATGGACGCAGGAAGGCATAATATTTCAAATGATTACAACTTAACTATAACTATGCGCTGCTAGCTTAGATACCTGTCCCTAATACACTTGTACCAAACCCCAAAAATTAAAAGTCAGAATGTTTATTCTAGTGTTTATAGCCAACATTTCATTTTAGCTTAAAGCCTCATTTTTAATAAAGTCGCAGGGTTGTTTTTAAACAGATCACTAAATATATATTTAAATAGATGAGCAGTTCTGTCCACACAATTCTTGATGAACCAGAATGTCTGTTGTCTAAACACAATTGTTGACAATGTAAAGAGCAACTCTTCTCATTCTTGGAAAGACATTGTCAGTTTTATATTGTGTTTATTTGATTACATTTTGTCAAAACAAGCTTTGTGTCAATTGATAAGCTGTGGAAATGCTTTCATAGCAATATATTTTTCCATAAGCTTTTTGTATTAAAAGGTGGAAGTTAATTGTTGTTTTTTCTACAGTATTAACCCGTTCTATACTTTTTCCTTGTTGGCAAATGTGTGTATTTAATTGCAAATATTTGTTTTCCAAATAAAGGGGGGGCTTTATCTTTAGTGTACAGTTCAGAGGCAGGCAAAGCTTGTATACCTTATTTCTGCACTAATAAGTAAGGAGAATTATTAGATTCAGGAAATATCATAAAACAGTCTGGATTGTAAGCTTGTGTTGGCTCATCTTAGTCTTAGCCCTTAAGATGCTAGAAACGCTGGTGCTATATAAAGGATAATTAAGATCAGCAGCGCTCTGTTAGCACTATCTAGTGAACATGGCATGGTGTTGGCACGCTCTGTCCACAAGGTAGCACTGTATCCCTGAGGTTACACAGGGACAGTGCGAGAAGGAACAATGAGACGGAATCCTTACAAGCAACAATCGGAAGTGATCTGGAAAGCCGACTGTTGGAGTATACAGCAACAGATGGAACTGTTTATAATAATTTTGCATTCTAAGGATATGCAAACCAAGCATGTGCACTTCATGCAGTCACCGCAACTATATTATACAATGCCCAGCAGGGACCCTCAGCCACTGAAAAAAAGACTACTGAATTCCACATTTAAATGAGACAGTGACCGAAAAAAGGGCAGGAGGGAAGTTTATTTCAAAGTAGGAAACATTTAAAAACAAGCGATCATAATCAAAAAGTAGGGTGTTAGAAGCAACTTTTTATTTAGTGAGGATAGCAGATAAGTGGAACAGCCTACCAGCAGAGGTGGTATATCTGGGAGAATGTAAGCATGCATAAGACATGTGGCTTTCCTCAATCTAACACAAGAACTGACAGCTTTAAGTCTTTACAGACTGGATGGGGCGGATTGTTATCTGACAAATAGTGTGTATTTAATTTAATAGAAACACCAGCCAGTCTGCATTAACCAAGACCGAAACATAAATGCTCAATATATAAAAAGAAAAGGGTTACTGGGAACAATATTATGTTCTAAAGAGACATGCCCCACTTGTGTTTGGGTCGCATGGAGCATTAATGTTTAATAGCCAAGGACACATCAATACAAATCACTGCCAAGTGTATGCAGCAACAGTTCAAATGTTAACCCAACCCCCCCAGCCATGATTTCAGTGGGGGAGAGAATACCTGAAAGGGGGGGTGAGAAACTTCCTTCAGACCAAGAATGCAGAGAATGCAGCAGGAAAGGTGTGCAGGGAGGAAGCGGAGGGTGTAGGAGGCATAATGGGGGGGTAGAGAGGCCTGACATTACTGGGTGTAATGGGTGTACTGGGTGTGTGTGCTCAGCTGCAGGGCTGGCCATGAGCTCCAGCTTGTAAAACATCAAAGAGTCACTGGGAGAGCTGGAGACTGGTCTAGGTGCAAATATTCAAAACCACTTCCAGCCATGAAACTGATCTCAGACAGAAACCATACTTGGGGCTGAGCATAACGTATACATTAATAAGATACATGCAGCAGTGGAGGTCATTATCCAACTTAAAGCTACCTTTTGTACACACGCCAACCCCTTGGAATCTAGAACCTTATGGAATATTTATCTATGCCTGCTGCAGTATTGGCTGGAGGGTATTCTAACCCCTGCAAACAAATTTATTGGCACTAGTTTATTTTAAGAGGGACTCCATGTTTAGTGCAAGGTTAGAAATTACTTATTACAAACTTTTATATCACTCTTTTCTGGTCAACAATTTAGGGATTAGTGAATATATAAGATATATAGCATATACAACTATTTTTTAAAGGTGAAAGCAGAAAGACTTTTGCCCCAAAAGACTTTTTGCTTTAAAAACACAAAGCTAGTAAAGCTAGTTGCACATTAAAGGATCTGTTCTTCAAACTCATCTTTCTTAAGATCTGTGCTCCGATTCCAGATAACTTTGCCAAGCACAAAAAGAAAATAAAAACATAGATGTGTGACCTGCAAGACTTGTGCTCATTCTCCAAAGCTTTAAAAACAGGGCTTTGGTTTAAGCAGCAAATGTATTGTAAACCCCAAACTGTATGAGGATCATCACCTGTAGAATAGAATTAGTATCACGGGGGGGGTAACCCTAATAAGTAGAAAGCATGGAAGAGAAAGGGGACATGATAATTTAAACAATTCACCTCTCATTGGTCACCGCCAGGAAGGCACATTTTCCAACCTTCTGGCAAAACTCGCACATCAGATTCTCCAAACTTTTCTGGAGTCTGATGTCAGAGCCACCGCCACCATAATAATGGGCGAGGCGCATTTCCCCAACACATGGCTTCCTCAAGTGTCTGTGCAAGTCTTACAGGAATATAGCATATCAATTTATATAAATTATATAGAGTCACATGTGCATTGCATATGCTTCTATTTTTCTTTTTACACTGAGAATTTTTCTGGAATTACAACAGATCTTACGTTAGAGGAGTTTTCTCACTTTGTGAACATACCTCTGAGTCTAAATTGGGTACCACCAGTTAATGTGGGCCAAGGTCAAGGTTACTTAGGGGCACTGTGGCCAGAGCCACAGGAACCACCCGTTGAGGCTCTGAAATCAGAGCAGCCCACCCCCTGTGGCTTCATGATGGGCCATGGCACCCGACAGCCCACCCCCCCATGTAGCTCCAACAAAATAGCCGAGTGTAGTGTCCTAATTTAAATACAATGAGCCAGGATAGAATACATATTTATTTTATCCCAATTGTTGAATTTCCTACTATACCAATGATAGATTACATAAATATATATTTTCTGTAAATGATAAACCATTTATAAAGACTCACATTTCCATGTTCCCTGTAAGAGAGGGTGACATTGGTGCCATTAATGTCAAGCAGTACATTCCTTGTGTATTTCACAATCCTGTTATGGTGTTCTACAAGATTATTCTGAAGAATACTATAATCCAAGATCTTATTGGGATTGCATCCAACAGAACACAAGCCATTGTCTGCAGTGTCAAAGTTCTTTAAAGAACAACAAGAGTTACATTAGAGATCTTGCAGGCTGTATACACAATCAACAAGCCTCTGTTCCAGTGTGTTATGACAACACTGGCAATAGATGGGAAAAACACCAAAGCCAACATACAGAGGCTAACTGCATTCTTCCTTTGGTTTCAATATAGCTACATCACCTTAACTCAGATTTGAACCAAGTCAGAAATCCATTGCATTTATTAAGGCAAAAGCAGTTATTCTCTAAAGGAACACACTGTTAATGGAGGAGAATAGGAGACAAGGACAATGATAGAGTGAGTTGGGTAGAAGGAGATAAGGAGAGTAAGACAGTTGAACAGGTCAAGGAGGTGGGGAAGAATTTATTAGGGGAGTTTAGTCCATGCAGAGATAGGACGTGACAGCAGAAGGGGGTAGGGGGAGAAGATTTAGAGGAACACGAGACCACTTAAGGAACCATAGATAGTTGCTGTGTGATGTCATTGTATTAAGAACGCCTTATTCAAGGCCTCACATCCTTATTGCGAAGAAAATAAGTTTCTTAGTGGGGTGACATACTTTATCTCAGATCAACTATAATACAGGGCTTAGCGAATACATTCCTGTCTCTGGTTACTGCCCCACAATAAGTCATGGCGTATTGATGTTACCTACCCTAAATCTAAACGACTGTTCCACCTCATAAGATTCAGCTCCTTAAATACAACATGTTATTTAGAAAGTAAACACGATGGAGATCGGGAGATTTAAAGGAATTGGGATGGTGTATGCAGAAAGAATCAAGAAACATCAGTTCAACAAAACACGAAGCTCTACAGAATGACTTCCACATTCCATGTAACGTGTAGAACAAGTAGTAACACTGCATTCACAGTAAAGATTACATGTTCTTTTCACATGCAGATAAAATATGGAGGCGAAAGAGCCGTTACCTTCTTAAACAGGAAACCTAAGGCTACAATATATGAACCAAGCAAAGGTGCAGCATATAAGAGCATGAGGCTAGCAAGAAAAACTCAAGATTAATTAGAACCAAATTACTTAACCATAGCTAGCTAAAAACAGGAGTATGAAAAGAGGAAGGTTAGAGAGTCAGACATCTAAAGAAGACAGCCAGTAAAAAAAAAAAAATGACTGAAACTGCAGGAACTTATATTTGGAAGTCCAACATGTAAGAGCTCAGCCAACAGCAACTGGAACTGCATTAAAATAACAGTTTGGAAACAATGTTATGGATAAAAATTATTATGGCACAAGTCAGTTGTAAACAAAGAGAAACACCCGATCAAAAAGAAAAAACAAGCAGAAAAATAAACAGATCCAAAAAAAAAAAACCAGATCCGCTTGGCTGTAGCAGCCATGATTCCTGTGCTAGACCTCCCAAGAAACATGTGAAAACAAACCACGGTTGGGTTAGAAAAGGCAGCAGCCATTTTATCTTAATGCTAGCCATTGCCAGGCAGACCTAGACCAAAAATAGGTGTATTGACAGGATAGCGACTAGCACACTGAAGACAACAACAAATAAACCACATTATCCATTTAACATAAGGGAAACCAGCCCAAGTTTACCAAGCACCACACAGGGAAGGACATTCCAGGACACCCAGACCTGAGCTTCCCAGCTGCACCTGCGAGGAAACCTCCAGCCACAAATACCACCAAGTAATCTCCCATCAGCATTAACCCCTAAATATCTGGTAAGCTTCCACACAACCATGACAAAACCGCATTCCCCATGAACACCCAGCACAACAGGGAGGGACAAATAGGTAAGGTGACAACAGCATCTAACTTATTGTCACCCACTGCCTAGACACCCTCCATTAACCTCCCATAAGTTTTGGGGGGTTTTTTTATAAATACTCCAGGCCTAACCCTACTTAGCACTCAAGAGCCCACTCTGACCCATTCTGGGCCACTCGGGCTTCAGATGATAAAACCCAAGATACCCTACCATTTGCTTTAGTGTGCCAAAGGCCTCCCAGTTTCAGTCTCATGCCACAGACCTCTCTCATATTTGTATGCGATACATGTTCTTTGTTAAATCCTATTTTGGATTCACATAGGAAATTAACGTGGGCTTTAGAGTAGAACTTTATTAAGGAGTTCAAGGAGACCCGTGAGTGGGCAAGTGAGACGGAGAAACTAGGAGCATGAGGGAGGTTGGGGTGCCCACTCACTTCTCAGCAGACACTAAGCCACTGGGAACAAGGTAGCTTCACCTTGACCCTTAACACACACACAGCCAGGCATCGATCCAGGTGCATGTCATCAACTACCACCAACAGGCCAGTGTTACACACAGGTGCACCTGCAAGACATAATGAGTATTAAATCACCCTGACACCAACATAGAAATCGACACAAACCAATACAGCTCCCAACACTTCACTAGCACTCAAAGCGTTACATTGTAGCCAACGACTTCTACTGCTGTAGGGAGAATGACCAGAAGGATGTAGACCCTAGTACTAACGGTGCTATTAACGGTTCCACACCCAGAACGTGCTTTCATTGGGCAGACTTTCCCGTAGACACTTTCGGTCAGAGACACGTTTCCCAGTCCTTACTTTTTCACCCCAGCGAGTAAGTAAAAGTTCTCAGTCTTACACACAGCGCTGGAGCTCAGATAAGGCTTCAGGACTCTTACCAGCTTCTCAGAGCTCTTTACAACCAACTGCCTCCACCACACACCGCTCCTCATTAAACACGCGACGAGCACAAACGCAAGTCCCGACTGCGCTGCGTACGATATTAATAGCCGTGTCAGCCAATTAGCGCCCCCCACCTGCCCAGGACACGCCCTGCCAAGCGCACCTGGGCTCAGCCCCCAATTAAAGGGTGGAGCAGGCGGTGAATGCATAAAGACAGCTACTCGGACGCCGTGCGGAGGATTGATCCGGCTCTCCGACCTGCACGGCTGTATAATGCACATGGGGGGTGGAAAACGCTCGTCCTCCGCCGCCTTTTTCTGCGGGGTTCTCTGCTTATTGCAGGTAAGTGTAGGGCTTTTTAGCTAAAGTTATCCATTTATCTACACGGTTACTAAGAGGCATATGTAGCCGTAGCCTTATTAGGGTCTGTATGATCCGGGTTATGTGTAACATTAGTCGGGTTGGGCAAACGTCTGTCCTCGTGGAGGCTTGGGGAACATAGGGTAGTTGCCTAGCGTGCGGTGCTGCTCGTTTGTATAGGTCAGGGGTAACTTTTCTCTGGTGCTTTTGCAGACTTTGCTTCAGGTAATTGCCCTGGGGTTGTTTAAATCTGCCTTCTTTGTAATGTTCGGGGCTTTCTGGGCACCCGCGTGTATTTTTGTGTCCCATATGTATAGCTGGTAACATCACATTTGTCCTTGCAGGCCGTACCCACCCTAGGCACAGATGCCCCTGGATGCCGGGCTGGTTTTACCTCCAGCGAATACACGTTTTCCGTGAACCGCAGGGAGCTGGAGAGAGGCAGGAGACTGGGCAAAGGTAATCTATCCACCGGCTATGTACCCTGCAGGGCAAGAATCATAAAGATACTTGTGGAGGGTGTAGGACCCTGTGCGGCGGGGGCATGTAACGCTCCCTGTCCGTGGCCACAAGCAGTGGTCTCCTAACTACAGGCAACTGGCCCATAATCTTTGTTACTGAGCTAATACCTAAGCCTGGTTTCGGGGTGTACTTGTAGCCATGAGTGAAGCATGTGGCAGCACAGGGGTTTAAGCCTGTTATAGGTGCGCCAGCCCACTCAATGCGGGTCTCATGATTTAAGATCCTAATGGCTTGTGTTAAAGTGACGCAACACTGTTTTTGTTCTCTCTAACTTTGGGTATGGGACTGCTACTTTAGAATTTGTGACCAACTAATTACTAGATCCTGTTAATTTTTGTTACCTCAATGGTTTGTTGGGGAAGGTGATGCCTGAAAACCCTTTTCTGTACCGAAATGTAAGATTACTGATAGTTTTATATCCTCCTTGGTGTAATGTGTACTCAGGGTGAGTGAATATCTGGTGTTACTTAAGAACAGGGAATAGTTATATTCATTATGTCTGTATTGGTACTATGGTACCTTTCCTACTCCTTCCACACTTCACTATATGCAATGTCATAACCTGTACACAAAATCCATTTCTCCATTTACTCTGGCTTAAATCTTACACTTCAATATTTTTGGTGAGTGAATATTCTCACCCATTATGACCCCGTAAGGATTGACTTCTGGCTTAATTTGTGTCCACTTTAATATTAGCGCTTCTGTGGAAAGGTAAAATGGGTTAATTACAAAACTCTCCACCTCCCTTGCCTTGTTAAAATGTGAGGGTCATGTTACTGGTTATTGAGGGATCCTGTTCTACCAACAGATGCTTTCGCACCTAGTTTGTCCGGTTTTGAGTTCCTAGTCTGATACTATACTCATTTTTAGGATACAGGGTGCTATGGTTGGTGTTTCTGAGTATTGTTGTCTGTTTGAATTGTGCAGGCTGTATATATCGTGATCTTGGGTTCTAGAATCAGAAGGGTTTGCTCTTGAGTATAGATGCTGGTGCAGACTTATTCTTTTACATGCAGAGCAGGACGTTCCAACTCATTTTGAAGTCTGTTTTGTCTTGGCTTAGCATGGACTTTTTGCTGGCCGAGACATTTTGATTTAAAGTACCCTAGTAGTTTTCTAGGTTTCTGCCACATCGAATCCAGTGTGGAATGAACAGCATCTCAAATGTTGTAACCCTTTTGGGGCCTGAATGTTGTAGTCTAGTGGTCTCAAATTCTTGTGGAGCTTGCCTTTGAAGTGTTAATGATGGCCATTGTGTGCAGTCATTCAATTAGAAATTGTTGAGCCTCCTACCCCTCCTTTCCTGTGTAGGAGACACCTCCCAGAGTGAAGCCCCTATGGTGCTTGATAACCCTGTTAGGAGTGCGGCCCTTTAGGGCAGCCCTATTGTCTGTTTGCGCAGGGCTCTTGTTCTGCTAATGCGTTATAGGCTGTAACTGAAACTCTTTGGTGAAACTCCTCCAAACTTTTTGCCCTTTGTTCAACGGAAACTGGAGGACTTGAGTTCCAACACAAAGGAGGAATTGTCAGTGTGCTCCAGGTGCAGGCGCTGTAATGCACTGAACCTCTTCCTTCACCTTTATACACTCGTCCTTATTAAAATGCCTATAAATAACCCATGCTTATTCCTAACGTTGCCATCCAAAGGTTAACGTTGCTAAATTGTGCTCTGTGTACAATAAACCTTAAACCGTAGTAAGGATAGCTTTGGATTTATAAGTTTGCATTTGGCATCTAAATGCTCTGAGCAAGCATTGAGCTGGCTTAACAAGAGAAAAAGTACACACGTCTAATCTAAGACAAACGGTTTATAAATCTTTATCAGAAGAAATAGTTGGGATTTATCTGGAGATATGGCTGATCAGTGGAGATCATTTGCTAGGATCCCAGGGTTTTTAATTGGTATTTGGTCAATCTACTGTGTTAAGGTACGCTGAGTAACAAAGTCCCAAAGAATCCAGATCCCGCCTGTTCAGACAGTTTGTACTGAAGCTTTCTCTGCTGACGTAACAATGAATGCTGTATCTTTGAAGGCAACCAGTCTATTGGCTAAATGTCAGGCGGGTTTCAGTTTGAAAATATACATTGCAGTTCAGTCAGAAAGGAGTAGATTACCCTGAGTTTACAGGGGGATTTTATGGGCTGCATAGAGTGGTAGTGGACATCTTAGATCCCATAAGGAACAATGCTTGATGTTCCTTCAAACCTCACCCTTAGTGTGGTGGATGGGGGTTTGCCATGCCTGATGTTGACCCTGTCTCCCATACTTTAGTAAACAGGGAGCAGGGCAAACTTAGTGTGTTGTACTTGCGTAGTTCACAGGGAATATAAAGCTTGAAGCTAAGAGCTGAAATCCAGGCTCCTATATTTGATTTACAGCCAGCAAGTTTTCTGACCCATGTGTAACAAATCTGTTTTACTGACAACCCCACTTAAGGCAGCATATTACATTACTTTAATATGCATGCTTTGATAATGCATAAGTACTTCTGTTATGGAGAAGCTGCAGCTCCCACTCTCATTGGTCTGACTGTTCTTGAGACTGGCTTTCAGCCAATTGGTAGCAGGGAAGCGCTTCAATTGAAATTTGTGGGATGTGCTTCATGGGTAAAAGCATGGGGTTTTAAATTGAAAGGCGATACCAGGGTAGTTTAAAGGGACATCTCACTATCTTTGCATTAAAGCACTTATAGCTAGTGGACCTTTAATTGGCCTCCTTGGCAGAGGTGATTTATGTAAACTTAATGCTCTGGACAATCATGTGGAGGGACCCCCATTATAAGATTTGTTAGTCTTTGGAATGTTTAGTTCACCTGGGTAGTAATCTTTATAGTAACAGAAAAAAATTACCAGTGTTGACGATTTAATACTTCCTGCAGATATATGAAATGTATAAAAATATGTATTGTGACAAAGTATGTAGTACATCCCATAGTAAAAATGTTAACATGGCTAGAGGGACTGTTCCTCCTAGATTGTGACACTGGTGTGTGTGCGTGCATGTGTACCAGCTTACCCTCTGCTATAAAGGAGTAGGGCTTGGCAATGTTACACATGGTGAGTTTTATGTTGCAATATTTAGCAGTTACTGTGTTTCTATTTTAATTGTTCCACATAAAGGCTTTTTAGAAGCCGGAAAACAGCCTGTTAATTAGTTGTGCTCCCCACCCCCGCTTGTATCTTTCACCTGTGCAAATAATCCTTCCTATGCGTCCTAATGGTCCTTCTAAATGTGATACTAAACATGACCGCCTGCATCTCTAAAAGGTTGGTGGATGCATTAGTGTGGCTCATTGCCTCACCAGGTTATTCCCATTCTCTCCCTAACCTATGTAAATAGTAACTGGCCATGCATGAATGGGGTTTTACATCCCCTTCCACCTCCTTCCTGCATTCTGTACCAATTTAAATACTGTAGTAAATATTCAACTTCGAGTTGATTATTTACCAAAAGCATGTTAGGAGTATATGCTGGTCTATGGCTAATGGTAGAGCTTAACTAGCGGTTTCATAAAAAGGCCATAGACTGGCTTTAGTTGATACTGCCAGGTCAGAAGGTGTCAGCCATCTCCTGATGGGTTCCAGGGTACAGATACCAGAAAAGACTATGGGGGTGGGGGCATAAATAGTAAATCTTTTGCAGCATGCTTAGGGGAGCAGTTGCCAGAAAGGCCTGTTTTTGTGAAAGCTGCAATGTTTATTTGGAGGATTCTCACATAATCTGGGAATGGGCAGATGGCTGCCATCAATGCTGTCGGTACAAACTTATCTGTCTTGTTTGATGCTGCTTTTGACCTCCGTGCTTGACATTTACACCCCATGAAAGCTAGGAATTTAAGCCATGGAATGATTCTATTGCAAGGCTGCGAATGTCCAGTCTGGAGGCAAGGAACATGTTGTAATGCAAAACGTTTAATCATTTTTCCATAAAGACCCAGATCTGTGGCCCCTATGATTACTATCCTGCTATACAATGTGTTCATGGAAACTAAGTGTCCCAGGCTTGCTACGTGAGAGGATTTAATTGTTGATTACTGACTTGTCTGCACACAGCATATCCTAATGATGAGTTGATGAGCCTTTACTGCACCACATACTACAGGCGTTTGGGATTGAGCTAGCGGGAATAAAATGCTATTCCAGGAATCTGCAGCTTGGTCTCTTACACCCTTTGTGAATAGACCATGAACAAGCTATGGTTAACTGCATGTGATTGGAAGGGTTTTTGTGCATTAGAAGTTATTTCCTGGGAGTGGCGCCTCCACAAATTCATGGAAGTCTTATGTATGCAGTGTTTCCCAGTTAGTAGAGTACCATGACTTGCTGGAGGTTGAATGGGGTATTAAACTGCCCATTTAATGGGAAATCTGCTTGGAAACCTACTGGGTACTAAACTTTGGTTACCAGTTTTGTCTCCTGTTTGCATCTTGTGACATGCATGCTACACTGACTGTTTAAAGACTCATTGAGCATCAACATGTAACTGGTATTTAAGAACGTGGCATGTCATAATAGCCATGTTAACTAATTTCTGGAGAGGGAAAGCAGATCATGTCTGCAGTTACTGTAAGCTATTACATTAAAAAGTAGCAACCAAGTAACCCTTTTTCAGTGTCATGGAATGAAAACATGCAGGTACTTCATAATTTTATTGAGTTTTCATGTTTCGGCTTGTCCCCTTTTTGTAAGAATTTTTGTGAACTCTTCTTCACTAAAGAGACTTTAAGATACACCAGTGCAGGTACGGTAGATTAGGATCCTGATACAATTCTATATTGTCTGTTTATCTGAGCTTGGTAGAACAGCTGTAAAACATTAAGCAGTCACAACTGCTCTTAAAACAAAATATGTGCACAATTTGTGTTCTGCTTTCCTTTATCAAGTAGCTATCATTTTGCGTTCACAAATATTGCATCACAAACCTAACTTTTAATCTGTCTGCTTCTAAAACTTACCCTGTTAACAAAAACAATTGCACCGTTCTGAGGATTGACCAAGCTTGCTTTGTTTTAGGCAATCTGTCAGCCTGGGTCTTGTGTAAAGAATGTTTTCACTTCAGTGTCAATTCACAGAAGTTATTTGGACCTAGAGCCACAGATCTGCAAAGTCTGCATCTGCTTCGGCATTGCGCTGAAAGGAGATGTGAAGATTGTCTTACGGCCGGCTGGGAATTGGCTTGCGTTCTGCACATAACCGGTTCTATAAAAGGCTTTCATAACTGACTTGCCTGGTTACGTAGAGATAATCTCTTGTGCATTTGCTATATGAGGAGCTTCAATTTGTTAGTAACCCAGACAGGCTTACCCATCAAATGTGTACTGCCAGGTGGTCATTTTGCAGGTTCCATGCATCAAATAGTGATTGGAGAAATAGCAACACACTAATTAACATCTCTGGATACTTAACCCAGTACAGGTGATGCGTTCTGCCATAAAGACCTGTTCTGATAATTTGTTAAAACCTAGTTCAACACAGCTGATAAAATATCAGAAGGGGAACTGTTGTCTCCTGGGAGTTTGCACTATATATGTATACATACATACATACATACATACATACATACATACATACATACATGGTCAGTATGTATGGTCGGTCTGTATGTCTGTTAAGGCTTCCATGTGATGGTCCAAGCAGATGATGCTTTGCAGTTCATAGGGTTGAGCAGTGGGTCTTGAGACTTGTGGATTTTTAAGTCACAGCCTTCTGGCCCAATTATGGTAAAGTAATTTTTACCCTAAGTAATTCTTTCTGGAACTTGCATCTTCTAGGCCTCTCCTTATCTGTTTTTGTTGGTACATATTTGTTTTGCATGTTTGCTTTTTATACAGCACTGTATAAAAAGTAAAAACTTTATAAATAAACATCTGAGTATCAAACTGATTCATAACTATTTGATACTTAGAATTTCCCTTTATCTGCCCCTTCTCTTCCCCACCTTTGTAAATACTAGAACAGACCAACAAAAATCAGTAACTTAATAGAATGTTAGGATTAACCGTGCACACCAGACAACATAACTTACCAACAAAATGGGCTTCTAATACATGTATATTGGTTGTTTAAATCTTTGGAGAGCTATAAAAGGTTTTAGGGAAGTGGAATACTTCGCCATTGTCAGACTGGTAGCTTCCGTTTTCTCTTATGGATTTTGTATGTGCTTTTAGCTTGAGTGAAGTTCTTCCAGTAAGTATTGCTTATTACTGCTATGTTGAGTTTGCATTTTCCGACCACTAGTCACTCATTGTGCTGATCTGCTGTTTTAGCAGCTTGAATACACAAAGCCAGTGTTGGGATGTGCAATTGTCAAGTGAAGTGTAATGTGAATATGGGGGGAAGGGTAATGGGTATCTGACATTGTGGAAATGAACTCTGGGTTATGAGGGTTGCTCAGAGTCCTAGTGGTAGATGATTGGATGGTGTATAGACATAAAGGGGAGCTTTGTATATGTATGCAGACTTGGATTACTTCATAAAAAGTGCCCATCGCCAATACAGTTTGCACACATCAAATTAATCAGCGCACAGCTTTCTAATTTATTTCTGCTATTGCAAGCAAGTGCTCCACAGGCTGCCACTTATTCCAAAGTTCATAATTTGCACGCTAGTTTGTTCTCTGGAAGCAAAGTGTGTATCTCTAGCACTTTGGTAGTGAAGAGAGCTTCACTAACACTTGATGGGATTGTTCTTATTTCTTATGTGGGTGCTCTGATTTTCTTTTTCATTCTCCTACTTCTAAGGCTGCTTTGATACACAAAATAATAGTTCTTTGTCTCCTCTTAGCAGTGAACATCTCTTCAGTCACATGTCAGCCCACAGGACAGCAGTCAGCAGATCTCTAGAAATTTGGATATGGTTCAAATGTTCTCTTCTAAAGCTTCAATGCTCCCAGGCAAATTGTCTAGTATAGTAGCAAAGGGTTAATGAGCATGTATGCGTGCTGTAACAGAATATTGCTTATTTTGGTTTGTAACAATCAGTTTTGGTTCTGTGTAGTTAATGTGAATTGTGTGCAGGCCTGCTTGATACTCTGACATGACTGTAGTAAATTTACATGGGATAAGTTAGGTGTTACATTCATTTTGGAATTGGAATACTGTGCCGATTAAATGTACATTGCCCTTGTTGTGGTCACACTTAAGCCAGATAAGTAGGATAGACGTCCAGTCCTGCGCAGGTAATTACACAGGATCTGTATTGACGCAGATGCCTTTTATACTGTATGGTGTAATATCTCTGTATCCACCTTATACAGAAGCCATCCAATTGTAGTGTGTATGGCTTGATTTCTGCTCCTTGGCTTTGAAAGCTCCCAATTCTGCTTTGGAGGTAAAAGGCATTGCAGTTGGGTTAAGTACTGTGAGTGAGCATTGTCATTGCGGTGTACTGCACTGGTTATCTGAATATTCTTTGAAGATTTGTTGGTTAGGTTCATGTTCAAGCTTGTCGTTATGGAACGTTATTATGCAAGTCTGTTTTGTCATGTCCTCGCCCACCCCTTCTGGCCTTTTTCATGGACCCTGTATACTTGGCACAGATTTTGAAGCCATTAAGTGTAGTCTTTTGAATGATCTTTCCCAAGTTAAATAAAATAAAATGGATACTTTGTCTGGCTGTGCTGTAAGCTCCATATTGCAAATGGGTAATTTCAGGATCCTTGGTGGCTTTTAGTCCTGTGCTATTCATATCCAGCAGATAAATGCAGTAACTGGCATAAACATGTTTTCTCCTAGGAGAACTAATCTGATGCATTACTTGGAATCTCAAGGCCCAGTAAGGCTTAATGCATCATCACTTTCTGCTGGACCTTGAGAATCCATCTTTATTTTGTTCTTTTGCAGGGTAAAGTATGTGCAAGGTCATTTAAATGACACTTATCATTACTGTTTACAGAAACATGTTTGCCAGATAATGTCAGTCTCCTCATTAACCCAGCACAGAATATTTACTGCTTATGCTTTGTAGGTTATTCTCCAAAACCATCTGGATGTTTTCAAATCAAATAGAAACGCAAAACTACACCATGCTAACTGGGTGCTTCTGCACCTTTGGTCCCAATCCCTTCCAGCTTGACTGTCCTATCAAAAGGCTTATTAAAGCTTTTTTGTTGGAAAAACTTGTAAAGGGCGATTAGGCTCTGCTGAACCTTTGACTTCAATGTCCTAGGATACTCTGTATGTATACTGTGCAGTTTGGTTAAAGCTGTGGTATAATATATTAAATCACTAAGCAGGTATTGGGGATGATGGCCAACTTGTGTGGACAGTCCACTCACACTATTCTTTGTTTCTGTAGTCAGCTTTGTGGACTGTGCACCGCGGAAGCATCAGCTCTATGATGTAGGAGACTCTCGGTTTCGTGTGCTGATGGATGGCACAGTCTTGGTGAAGCGCCATGTAAATCTCCACGGGAAGGACACAAAATTCACAATTAGTACCTGGGATGCTCTTGGGAAGAAATATACAGCCACAATCACAGTACTCAATAAACGCCACAGACATGCCAAGGTACTTGCTGTTTTTTGGGAGTTGGGGAATAAGCTTCTGGGTATAGCTGCAGCATTGTGTTCAGAAATAATTCTACATGGTGCTGAGCTCTTGTCTTATTTGCAGGATGCTTCCAGCTTGTCTCACAAGCTCCCAGTGCTAACATTCACTGAGAAACAGACTGGGCTAAAGAGGAGGAAGAGGGACTGGGTTATCCCTCCCATAAGTGTATCGGAAAATGAAAAGGGTCCGTTCCCTAAACGCCTGGTGCAGGTATGTGAACAGGTCTTGTGTGAACCATTGACAATTTAACTTGTGCATGATCATTTGGGTTATAAACTGTACAGCAAGCCTACACCACGCCCGCAGCGCCCCTTCTGAAATCATCATTTATGTTGCTGCAAGCTGGACAACCAAAGGGCAGCTTCTCAACTCATGCTTTAGCTTATAGATTTGTTCTCTTTAACAGATTAAATCCAACAAGGACAAAGGAACAAAGGTTTTCTACAGTATCACAGGTCAGGGTGCAGACACCCCTCCTGAAGGAGTTTTCCGGATAGAGAAAGAGACTGGCTGGATGAGTGTAACGCAGCCTCTGGATCGTGAAACGAACAATAAATATAGGGTGAGTGGCTAACTTCCACTTAGCAGGCTTCATCATATCTGAAACTGGGGTGTGGACTGACAGCGGGTGATTTTTTTTTTT
The DNA here is from genome assembly GCF_027358695.1 of Spea bombifrons. Classification (NCBI taxonomy): domain Eukaryota; kingdom Metazoa; phylum Chordata; class Amphibia; order Anura; family Pelobatidae; genus Spea; species Spea bombifrons. The sequence continues at coordinate 33,591,826 of NC_071096.1, forward strand.
GAGTCAGAAGCAGCTGGATGACCTGGACATAATCCTGATTTGGCTGCTCGCTTAGTCTCCTTGCCTTGATTGAAGTATTGTGCACTCATGATCTTTTCCTCTTCAGCTCCTGTCTCACGCGGTGTCGGAAAATGGCCAGCCAGTGGAGGAGCCAATGGAGATCATAATCAAAGTAATTGATCAAAATGATAACCGGCCCAAATTTGTAGAGGAAGTGTTCAAAGGATCTGTGAGGGAAGGATCTCAGCCGGGTAAGAAGGCCACAAATAACTACTGTTCACTCTTCTGCAACTGGTAGAAGTGTTGAGTAGCTGTTTTTGTTTTTTAGGATATCTATAACTGGCACCATTTTTCTAATATGTTCATCTTTCACAGGCACAGCTTTTATGTCAGTGTCTGCTACAGACGATGATGACGATGAAGATACAGATAATGCCCTTATTGGTTATTCTATCCTGAAGCAAGACCCTGAGGACCCTTCAACTGGGCTCTTTACCATAAACAGGGCCACTGGTGTGATCAGTGTAATTGGGACAGGATTGGACAGGGAGGTATGGACTGATACAATTATACGCAATGTATGAAAAGCATAATTTGTAGTTGTACGATAAAAATCAGCAGCGGTAGAGGTCGTTTTGTGGCCCCCGTACAGATCACTAAGGAAAGTGTTTTTACAGAGGATACGAGAGTACACGCTGACTGTGCAGGCCGCAGACATGAATGGAACTGGTTTATCAACCACTGGAAAAGCTGTAGTAGAGATCATGGATGCCAACGACAATGCCCCCATCTTCAACCCCACAACGGTGTGTAATTCTGTAAACTAACTGTACTTAATCTTGATGCATGGGAGGAATCAAACACAGTATCAGGACCTCGTCTCTTTAACCACTGCCTGACAAATACATTGTTCATTACAGTACACTACATTAGTGCCGGAGAATGAAGTTGGATTTGAAGTTCAGAGGCTTTCTGTAACTGACCTTGACCAGACTGGTACAGCTGCATGGCAGGCCGTGTACAAGATTAGAGGGAATGAGGCAGGTTTCTTCGCCATTACCACAGACCCGGACACTAATGATGGCATCCTGACAACTGCAAAGGTAAGGTTTCTCATTACCATTCTACACAATAGCTAGGCTTTTTCTCTGTTCAGACTGTGCTGTGCAAAGCCTTAAGTACTTGTAATAGTACAGCTCTTCACTCCCAAGGCTTCTGATTTCTGCATGACCTTGAGGTGAATATAGGTTTAGTAGTTTTCCCCAAAAAATGTGAAGTGTAACAACTAACCCATAGGGCGGGAGAACATTATTCAGATGTCCCTTGGGGGTTACAGTTAGTAGTTTGTAGCATCCACACTGCTAGGAATTTTCTTTGTAAGAACTTGCTGCTGGTAATATGACAAGTAGGTGAGATTTTGAGCTAGTGCTTTCCTTTGTTCTGCAGGGTTTGGATTATGAGTTGAGGAGGCAGTATGTGCTGCAAATCACTGTAGAAAATGTGGATCCCTTTACTGTTCCACTGCCAACCTCTACGGCTACGGTGACGGTGAATGTGGAGGATGTGAACGAGGCCCCCTACTTTGTACCAACCATTAGCAGGGTGGATATTCTGGAGGATCTTCCTCTAGGTCAGAAGGTTGTGTCCCTTGTTGCACAGGATCCAGACAAGCAGCAAGTCCAAAAGCTAAGGTAAACTATGCCTATCCAACAAATCTTCCACTTAGCTGCCATATTTTAAAGTAAATCCTCATTTGAAACAACCAATGATTGTAAATAGACTTGTACATTTGTATAAATTATCAACCAATGAAGAGCAGCTGTCCAACAGACCTTTAAAATCCTGCACCAAAGCTGCTGTGTAGTTACCACATTAACTCTAACTCTTAATAGAAAACCAGCTGAAAATGTAAATATAACACTAACATAATGCACTCATATTTGCCAGAAAACAAACAGGCCGATATTTGGAACGCAAGGTTTTTTTAGTGAAGGCTGTGCCAAAGTCTTATTGCAAATGCTGCAAACTTTCTGAGCCCTTTCTAGGTGGAAGGTTCCTACTTGCAAAAAGGTTTGTCTGGCATACTGTAAAAATAACATATTGCAGAGTAAGAATCCTTGTCATGCATCTATGCACTTGGTACTTGCATTAATGCTATCTTATAGTAAGCAAGACAAACTAGGCTTATCTTTGATGTATGCACTTTACCACCTAATGCTTTTCTTTTACCATCAGTTACATCATTGGCAATGACCCAGCCCGCTGGCTCTCTATTAACAAGGACACTGGCATTATCACAGGAAATGGAAACCTGGATAGAGAGTCGGAATATGTGAAGAACAACACTTACACGGTCATAGTGTTGGTATCTGATGACGGTAAGTCTATTGAACTCTTCCTGTACAGACTATCCAAGGAATTTGTACATGTCTTTCAGACAGGTGCCACCCACTATTAAATGTTAGAATGTTTGTCTGACGGTGCTTCTCGTCCCTCTACAGGAGTTCCTGCTGGCACGGGAACCGGAACACTAGTTATCAATCTCCTGGATGTCAATGATAATGGTCCTGTGCCCAGCCCACGGACTTTCAAAATGTGTAACAGGAATCCCGAGCCCCAGCTTCTTACCATCACAGATGCTGATCTACCTCCCAACACATACCCCTTTACTGTGGAGCTGGCACATGGTTCTGAGATGCTTTGGGTGGCTGATCCCAAAGATGAACAAGGTAATTCTTGATCTGCTGTAACCACTAACTTTGTAGGCACAATGAGCAGCAACCGTCTAGTTCTTCCATCAGTGTGTTTTATATTGACCTGGTAACCAAACCTGTTCTAACTTTTACCATTACTGTCATTCTGACAGGAACAACAGTGCTGCTTAAACCAGCAGGGGAGCTGAAGAAAGGAGAATACAGTATATATCTCAGACTAACGGACGCTCCAGGCTGGCAGCAGCTCACGGTCGTGAATGCATCTATTTGCGACTGTGAGGGTAATACCGTTAGCTGCTCAGACACGCGTGTAGCTGGCATTGATCTTCCAGTTATCTTGGTGATCCTGGGCTCCATCTTGGCTCTGCTCAGTAAGTATTGTAAGGTGCAGAACTGCACTTGTATGTAAATAGTTCTAGTATGTTGAACTGCTCTTGGACTGCAGATCTGTTGTGCACTGGCTGATGCCCTTGCATTTAGTTCTGGAATTTATATAGCTTTTCTCCCAGTGGGATTCAAAGCATGTCACAGGGTTAAAACATACACATTAACTTAATGTAGTTACATAATTGGACATTAATGTAGAACAATAAGTGAATTTGCTGAATGCTTGGGAGAAAAGCTTTTGAAGTCTTGAAAGATGGGGCTTTCCTGACTGAATGTGCCTGAGTTCCTGAGTTCCAGAGTGTAGGAGCAAAATGCGTTGGAGACTGACTTTGTGTGCACGCTGGGCACTGAAATGTGTAGAAGGGGGCAAGTTGGGATGTAGGGTGATAACTTTCAGGTAACGGGCCCTGGGTTTTTAGAGCTTTAAAAGTCATGCCCTCCTTAAAATAGATTCTCCATTTAATAGGAAGCCAATGCAGAGAGTTGAGAATAAGTGTGATATGGCATGGCTGCTGCATTTTGGACAGTCTGTTGAACTGCAGATTTGTGCGCTTGTTACCATTGCATTTAGTTTTGGCAGTTAATCAGATTTCATCTTTCTTCTAGTCCTCATTTTGCTGTTGCTACTGTTCTTGAAGAAGCGAAAGGTGGTTAAGGAACCTTTACTGCTGCCAGAAGATGATACACGTGACAACATCTTCTATTATGGCGAGGAAGGTGGTGGAGAGGAGGACCAGGTGAGGAATATCTAGATAGAATGTAGCAGTAATTCCCATGCAAGTGTGAAGCAAGCTTCCAGACCTTTCTGTAGTACCTGGCTAGATCTGTATCTTATGTGTATTTTTTTCCCAGGACTATGATTTGAGTCAATTGCATCGCGGCCTAGATGCTCGTCCGGACATCATGAGGAATGATGTGGTCCCAACACTGATCCCTGCACCCCAGTACAGACCAAGGCCATCCAATCCTGAAGAAATTGGGAACTTCATTGATGAGGTGTGTGCTAAATCTTACTTGCCTGAAAATTAGTTTTTTTTTTTCTCCATGGCACCTGAAATTTCAGTAATGTGGCTTAAATGCCTGACCAGTACCACCAGTCACAAAGCATTTCCTGCATGCCATCTTTATCCATGGCTGGGGCATCAAGCTTCTCAGCCCTATTGATTTGCATTTAAGTCTCATTGCACTGACTGGTTAACTTCCAATCAGCATTTCCTGAGTGGACATTAGTTGTCCAGGGCTGCCTTTGACGGGAAACTGCTTAATGGAGTCCCTGCTTCATTAAAAGCAGAAATTACTTCCAAGAGCTGACAGCACCTCCCCAGTCTAATGGTCTCCAGCAACAATTTCTATGTTGGTTATATTTACCCTTTGATAACATTACTTATTGTGGGCATGGAACTGGGATCAGCTGGTCAAAAACTAGGGTTCAATGTCTAATGGTGCACTTGTATACACAATGTTTTCCTTCTCATAGAAAAATGTCTGAACCATGTTCACTCTAATCTAATTTTTTCCTTTTCCTTTAATCCAGAACCTCCACGCAGCAGATAATGACCCTACTGCCCCGCCGTATGACTCCTTGCTTGTATTTGACTATGAAGGCAGCGGCTCTGAGGCTGGGTCCCTCAGCTCTCTGAATTCTTCAAACTCTGATGAAGATCAGGACTATGACTGTATAAATGACTGGGGACCCCGTTTCAAGAAGCTAGCTGACATGTACGGTGGTGAAGATGAGTAGATTATGGATGCTGTCACTGGTCTGTGTGGATAAAGCCACTAAATGATTCGTTTTGGACAATGTCTCCATCGTTTGGACTCCTATTGAACAAGAGTTTTAACACTAAAGTTTCTGTATAGTGAATTTGAAGAACCAAACTACATTCAATCATTCCCTGGTCCTAAAATGCCTTCAAGAAAGACAATGCTCAGTGCCTTCATATTTCAGTCTTTGCAATATCCTTAGTGGCCTTGTTGAGTTTAGAAATGGCTCTGAATGCCACATCCTGAAACTCCTAGTTCCAGTTGGGTAAGCTGTCATACTAGGGAGTTATAGGGGGGTTACATGTTTCTCAGCTATTGCTTTCTCTTAATGTCTACCTTAGTATAACTTTTACAACTTGAGTACTAAGTCCGGTTGTCATGCATTGAAAAAGATCAGATGCAGGAGGACCAGATGCTGCTGTTACGTAGATTCAGACACTGGAAGAAAAACTACTGAATTAAATTATAAAGAAAATTATACTAAACGTCAAATACCTTGGTGTGCCTCTGGTTGCGTCACCTGCACAGGACACGCATGCAACATTTCTGAATGTGAGGAACGTTACTGTAATTTGGTGTGCTTGCTATCGAAATACCTTGTTTTTAATCTACTTTAAATTTGTCTCAAATTTGACTTTTTATAGTTCCATTTTTCGTTAATACGTATTTATAGAAATTGTGTTGTATGTTAAAATTTCAACCAAAAAAATCATGTAAAATACACATTATTAAAGGTTCCTTTGCTTTTGTTTACGGAACAGCTGTTTTTTTTTGTTAACTTGAAAGCTTCACCTTCTGGAGGCAATGTTAACTATAGCCACATATATTTTTATATTAAATGTTTGGTTTTTTCTCTCCTGAGTGGTTAATGTTTTGCTGAACAATTAAAATGTACACTTTTTAAAATAGTGGCATTTGTTTCTCTAACATCCCACCATATTGGGTTTTCACTGGTGTATACAAGAGGCTACTAACTTCAGCCATGCGGAAACAAATGGCTTTTTGATGTCAAGAAGCGCTCTGCTAACCCTTCAATTAAATGGATTATAGGGGGTACTGATTTATAGGTGAAGTCTGCAGGAAGTATAGTTTATTTGGGTTTCTAATGAGGTGTGAACAGGATGTTTGTGATAGATGGTTGGGAGCTAGTGTTGTGTAAACAGGAGCTGCTGAGGTTAAATATCAAAGGGTCAAGACAGACCTCTGTAGACAGCCAGTACTCCCCATATACCTGTAACTGCTGTATTTATATTAAGCATATGCACCATTATAGCCACATTTATACAGTTGATCCTTTTGGTTGTAATTTACGTTCACATGTTAAAGTGTTGAATTGACTAACCCTAATTCTAATTTCTGTATTAATGCTTGTGTACGCTGGCCTTAATGTAATGAATCTGTGCATTGCTGCTACTTCTGTGCCAATGCATGAACAAACTAAAAAGGATGAAATACAATCACCTGAGAATGTGCCCCTACGTATACTACACCCCCTCCCCAATCCTTTGTATTCACTGGAGGGCAGATTATCAGATGAGGAAAAGACAATGGTCACAAGATACCATTTTACAAGTAACTGCTTTGACTTACAAACATACTTTCAAGTTTCCACATTGCTAATACTGTTATGTATTTACATCAGTCAGCGTGATCTTTATAAAACTGCAACCCCAACATTTGTCCTGGAGTTGCTCCAATGGGAGAGATTTGGAAAATCTTAGGGGGGGAATCCCTGATTTTTGATAGACTGGTTCCTTCATCCCACAAAGGTGTACTCTAGACAATTGCATCTATAACCTAGTGCTGTTGTATTTGTTGTCCAGGTAAATGTAGTACATTAAAATAGTAGTCTCCCCTGCTTAGTGTCTTACAAAGACTTGATGCAGCACTATGTAATTAGGGCAGGTTTTAGATATGTATTATATATATAACTACAGCAGATTTTGTTGACTTCCCTATCGATCATTGTTCTGCGATATTGTCGCATGTCTGACATTCCCTGTTAGATTCTGAAGTCTGTCTTCTTGCCAGTTGCATGTGGCTGGCAAGCTTGAGACTTTTCAGTGTGCCAGTCATTCAAAATGTCAACGCTTAGATAAACTTATTATATAGCACTAATATACTACTCATCCATGTACCAATAGTACACACATACAAAATGTTCTGGGTTAGATTGAATAGTTTACATCCAAGGAAAGATTAAAAGATGAAATATATAGTAAAGAGAACCAGGATACTTATCTGGTTCTGATGGAACTAAGCAGTAAAGAATACATGTAAATAATGTGTATTAAACTCTGTGAAGAGCACCTGTGTTTATGCTAAACGGGGTGTAAGACAATAGTTTTTTGGGGGGTTTCAAAAACTAAAACCGTGATGTAGAATAATGTGAATGAAGAGAATGAGTTCCAGTATTCAGGCACAGACACTTGGCAGATCTGTATTTTATGTCTGCACTTTAGGCTCAATCACATAAAACCCAATCCTTTCTCAAGCGTTTTCACTTTGTATAGAAACAATCTATCAGTGCCGGTTTTTGTGTCACGTTACAATTAAGCATTTAGTAATACACATATTTAAACTTTCTAATGAGTGGGGAAAGCAGGAGGTTTATTTCCTAAATTAAATTACTCACCCCCTTCATTGGATAAACTATGCTAATTTAGGGTTAGTCTATTACATTTTCCTGTACCTTCCATAGAAATGTTTAATTACTCATTGCAGTTATACTGTCTGCCTGGTGAGTTTTTGTAAAGAGCATTCTAATTACCATAAATTGTCCAAGAGGTAGGAGGTCATGGTTCCTTAAGGCGAGGATTAGATTCCAACTTATTCATTGCAGGGGGGGGGGTGTACAGCACAGGGAGTGACTGGAAATGGCTATACAGCCTTTATTACAGCACTGGAAAGATCATTAATATTATACTGATATTCATTGCTTTTTGTTCTGAGTGTTCCTCTAAAAGCTGTCCCACTCCAACAAACCATAAGCTGAGTGCTCTAGAAGCAAAGTGACTCTGTTACTGTTCTTTTAACCATACAGGAAGTTTACTGTAACAGAAGAATTTTCTTCTGCTATGGCAACAAATAATGTAAACATATCAGAGACCTTTTCTTGTGGCTACATGGTAAAACAAATCAGGTCCGACAACAAATATGAAAAAGGAAGATCCGAGAATATGAGAGAGAGATGCCTTTGAGGCTGGTTTCGTACTATTTTCTCTTATCTCATGTTTCATATCACATCTCTTCCTGATCCCCGGGTTGTTTAGTCTCTTGTGAAATCACCTGGTGACTGCAGTATGAATCACGTCTATTTCCTGTTTTTATACTACAGGTATAGAAACTGCTAGTTCTTCTGTCTATGTTTACAAGTCAATAAAAAACAGAACATAAAAAGCTCTTCAACTCAACTCCGGGGAACTTTGGGTTACTTTTACACTAAGGGTTTGCTGGAGGTTGAGTGGTAGGGGTTTGGGGGGGGTTGCAGAGCTCAAAAAGATTTATGGGGTTCTTAGTAAAGGATGAATATGATAAGGCTACAGAATAACCAATATACCATAACACAATATATTTTAATATACTGTAGAGGTATAATAAACCTATGTACAGAGATCTCTCTCTTTCTTGGGCAACAACCTAAGGATATTATTAAAACACATATCACAAGCATGGTATTCATGGTGAGCTAAAGGGGGGGTTACCATCCCTGTACTATAACATGGGAATAAAGTAAACATTGAAATATGGATCTTGGCACCCTTTTCTCGATCACAGTCTCTTTTTTGATCTCACATAGTGAGGTTTATCACACTGGATAAACAGGTTTTTCTTAACTGAGAAGCGCCTTAATGCAACATTTATTAAATTAACAATGAGAATTGCCCCAGGGATCCGATGCATCATAATAACTCTCTGTTATAACAGTGTTCTCTTTAGTGGCCAGTTGGGGGCGTAAGAGCTCGCACCCTTGTGACTCTGTCATTGTGTATTATAGGTGTGAAAAATTAGAGATCCGTCTCCAACACCTTAAATTACACGTGTGCAAAGACAAGGATCAAAATCTACCACAAAAACATCAACATAATTATTTATTAATAAATACATTTAGCGATACGTTTTTATTTATGTTAAATCTGCGGTTATTTGCCATCTCAGTGTGGCACAATTTGCATGTTCAGTAGCAATACCAGTGTGTAGCGGGAGCAAAGTCAACAAAAGAGCAAATATATACATAATGGTCAGACAAGCAGCCAGCCGTGGACTTTCAGAATGCTATATATCCCTGGGCTGAAGGCCAGCGCCAGAACTTCATGAATCCCATTCATTTTTAACAAAATGTAAGTAATATATTAGCAAAAAAAAAATAAAGCTACGTTTAGGAGGTCTATATTCTCTCTAGAAAGCCCATACAGTTTTAGTGACTGTAGGTGCAGGATTATAGTCAGAGATAACTACCACCAGGATCCTGTTTTCTAACACTTTACAAATTGGCTATTCATTGTGACGTTGGGTTAGTCCTGGAAGTTATTAGGCTGGCCACTGGGCTGTTCATCCCACGAGGTTCACAGAATCAATATGTGTGGTGTGGTCCCCATTAAAAATTACAGGCCCAACGGTAGAAAAAAAAAAAGCTGAAATATGAAGCCAAAACCCAGGGCAAGTCGGTCACAATTAGAGGAGACACAACCCACACAATCACTGTTCTCCATGATACACAAAGACCTCGTTCTAACTCCGCTAAATCACTGTCACTTTTAACAGAACCCTACAGTTTTCAATGGAAATATGAACTGACGTGGTCAAGACCGCCAAGTAGTATTGTCACAATATAACTGCTGTCCTCTCTAATATCCTGCCCATTTGTAGGTATCAATTGTCACTTCAGTAACAATGGTAGCAATGCCATCTAAACATATACACAATAATAACACTTGGGCCTGCATAATATAATGTGAAGAAAGTATACTGTATTATTATTATTATTATTATCTTTTATTTATATAGCACAAACAATTTACCCAGTGCTTGTTATAATACAAATACTCAAGGGGTAAGACTAGAATTGACAGACTAAGATACATTAGGTGGAGAGAGATGTAGAGCTGTGCTCGCAAGTTACAACATGTAAAGTCTCTAAAATTAAATATATTTACTTTCTAATTTTTTTTTGTAAGTGTCATTTAACGCTTACATTACTAGCTGGGATACCAAGTTCCCTTCCAGTGAGTGGCAGGACCGCCATTGAATAAGAAAGTGCCAGCTTTTCCCTGTTCCCTAGCTAATGTCTCATTAATGCCAGGGATATGACCATGCCAGTGCCCATCAATGAATCATATAGCCATGCAATGCCTTATGTGGAAATCCAGTAACATCATAATAAGGTGTCCCGTTTTAAAGTCATACCCAACATTTATGCTTTTTGTACTCCTTTTCATTCTCTTTAAATATAGTGCCATACAAAAAGGATGTGAGATACTCACCAAGAACAGATGAGAGTATCAGCCAAGCTTGAGAGCATCAGGCACGAGAGAGCAAGGAGGGCTGTTAGTTCCCTCGTGCAGAGGAAATTTGCCTCTCATTCCGTTTGCCCCTTTTGGGTGGGACCAGACTAATATGCAGATGAAGATTTTGTCTCTGTAATGGCACAAGAAAGCAAACATTTTAAATGCTCTCAAGCAGTGATGCACCTTAAGGCAGACTATGAAGTGGCTGTCTGCTCTTGGTGAACATCTCACATCCTTTTTCTACGGCATCTCTTGGGGTTCACTACAAGTGAAAAAGTGATTCCAGACGTGGACTTTCTCTCTTGAGCATAGAATAAAAACTAAATGTAATCTGCAACTCAGGCCAATGAAGACACAAAGCTGTATCTGTGGTTGCTAGTTCCATTGTGCAGAGGAGCTTTATGTTGTGTTTGGTTCTTGACTGCAGCATCAGATATACGTGGGGATTTTTTTCCTTTATAATGACCAAAATAACAGATGCCCCCAGTGGGGCAGTGCTGGTAGGCTAAGAAGTGATTGTCAGTTCTTGGTGATTCTCATGGTTTTTTGTATAGCATGACAATACTTAATTTATGGGATATATGTTATGGGTAATGCAGTGCGTGTGGTGTGATGGCAAGTAATTATGGGGTACAGTTTCTGGTGGGGTCAGTTAAACAGATAGGATCCCTAAACCTATTATGGAGAATCTTCATTCCAAGGTCTACAATAGATTATGTAATTTGCCATGTAGCAGAAATCAATTTGACTTAACATTAGATTACATCTGGCATCCATTTAGAAACACAAGAGCAAAGACTCTAGACTCGCCATTACACTTGGTGTGAACCCCAAGAGATTGCCAAAGGGTGAAATACCAAACAAAAAGAGTATGAGATGCTCACCAAGAACAGAAAGCTGCTTCATAGCCCAAGTGTAAAGGTTAGGCAAGTGGACCTTCTCACTCGCTTGTGCATAGAGGAATATCAACCGAACCCCATTGCTGGGGCCAATGAAGGCCGAAACGTATGTCTGGGGTTGTCAATTCCCTCGTACAGAGGAAATTTGTCTCATATTTTGGTTCTGGACTGCCCTTTTGTGTAGGACCAGACTGATATGGAGATTTATTTCCTCTGTAATGGCACAAAGAGAGCTAAAATAAGAGTTTCCCCGAAGCAGGACATACTGTAGGACAGGCTATGAAGCAGCTGTCTGTTCTTGGTGAGCATCTCATTTAATCCTTTGGACATCTCTTGAGATGCTCTCCAGTGAGGAGCACCATAAGGCAGACTATGAAGTCTGTTCTCTCACATGCTTTTTTGTATGGCCTCTCTAAATATAAAATGGACAAAGTGGCACACTATGGTTTCATTTATATACCCATATTTTAACTATTTCTGAGTGCACAGAAAAAGAACAAAGGGTATCTTTCAGTTTTTTGTTTATAAACAAAGAAATGTTGTTTATATACACATTGTAACCTTTAGGGCTCTAGGACACTATGATTACCGACAAATCTTCTGAGCTACTACAAAACACATAAATATTGTCACTTTGGGGGGTATAGCTCTTTGATATGTCCTTTCCGAGTGGCTCTATTAAAATCACTGCCCAGTGCCCATCAGTGCCCCTGGTTTCCCTTCTTGAATCACCCGACATACACCCATAAGATGTTGCTTCCCAGTACTCGTATGGTGCGGTAAGCAGACCCCACGCCGTGAGTGGGATCTGCTCCCGGGGCCGGCTCTGCACGCTGGGGGTGTCAGCGATGATCAGGGTAGGAGAGTTTCAGCGATTACAGTAACTTTGCAGCAGTTCCCGTGCCGCCACCCCGGCAGTGGCAGAGTCACTGTGAAAATGACCACCCCCACCGGTGACAGCGACTGTTCCCTCTCACCTGCCCCGGTGACACCGCCCCCACGGGGGGGTAAGCAGATCGGAATCTGGGTGTTGCCGTACCTGTCCCGGACACACCCCGGGCTAAAGTGCAGGCGAAGCAGTGAGACGAGACAGGCAGAGACACTCACAGACTGGGAAGCACGCAGGACAGCACCCACCCGAGCGAGCCCGGCACCCACTCATTCCATTCCATGTCCCCAGTGGGGATGAAGAAAGTCCGGATCCCCTGCGCCCGGCTGCTGTTACTCTGTCTGTCCTTACAGGTTAGTTCTGTACTCACTGCCATACTTACTGTTCATAAAACTGCCCCTCTGAGTCCTACCTACCCACTTACTGCCCCGACTGCTTCTGTAGTAAGCCACTATCTAGACACTACTCGGACTGTCCCTGTAAAACACTATAAATTGTCCTTGACGAGTGCCAGGGATGTCTGGGGATTACCTTTCTATGCACAAACTGTCCTGCCAGGAGTGGCCAAATAAGACTTGTTGCCTTTATGTCTCACCGAATGCCGCGACCTCCACCTACAAGAACCATCAACCTGTCCCCTAAAACTCTCTTAAGACCAAAGTCATTGTGCAGTTGCCCACCTGGATGTCACGTTTGCCTAGTAATACCCAGCTCCACATAGAACAGTCCCTGTAATGCATATAAAGACCCCAAACAGCTGCTGGAACCTGCACAGCAAGAAGACCTACCTACCTGCCTCTCCCCTGCTCCGTGTATTTTAGATAATGTCCATTAATGCCACTGTCCTCACTAATCCTCACACCTCTTATGTGAGTGTGGGTGCTGATATTTACTCTGTGTACTATACTCATACTTCTCAAGGCAGGACCCAGGTGCTTGGTGGTACCTGATGAATACATGATAATAAGCCTGGGTGTACTTTATTATCTGATGAATACTGACATCTGGCAGGAAAGAGGTGCTTAGTGGTACCCGGTGAATAAGTGGAATATTGGTCCATACTGGGGGCACTTGGTTGGGAAAGGCTGGGACACACTGCATGTCCTTGACCATGCACACTTTGTCTCTATATACCCATACATTAAGAATGAATTTAATTGTGAACAATTATTGTTGTCTGCATATAAGAATTATTAAGATTGAGAATTAAGAATATTTTTTCACTGACATTTATAAAACAAATTTGGGAGAAATATGCATTTTGTGATGGAATGGACCAAATAAACTTTTCCCAGTAGATTCTCTGTATTCTGCTGTATACACTAAAATATTCTTTCTCTATAGCAGATAATAGGAGGGCTGTCAGAATGGGTATCATGCAGCAAAACTGGCTTTACAGAGGAAAATTACTATTTCACGGTGCCAAGGAAGCTAAAGGAGCACACAGTGATAGGAAGAGGTAAGACCCTGAATATAATCTCTTATTTCTGCGCTGACCACCCAGGTTTTAAGGGGGGGGGGTCGCAAGAAGAGATAAAACCAGTTGATCAAGTCACTGGATGCACTGGATTGCTGCATGTAGTTGATAATTCACATTCACAACTGATTATGTTAAGATCTCTTAGATTCTTTATAATGTTATCTGGTAATTGCAGCCCTTTATACTTGCTTTCAATCTGTTTGCTGCCCCGAGGCTGTCGCCAATGAGCCGGCAGAGAAAAGATCAGAGGAAAACACAAATTTTAAGAACAACTGTATCTATAAGGTAAACTGTATTATAGAACTCATCCAGCCATATTCAAATGACATGGCCTGGCATTGATAACACTAATATCCCCAAAACAGGGCAACACCGCATGCCTTGGAATAAACATTAGATGAAAGTTCTAATGGAAAAAGTAATTCCACTCTTATAGTTTCATTTTATTGTAAATACATAAAAAATAAGCCCTTTATATAATGGCGATTGTGAGCTCATTTGAGTTGGACCCTCCATAATTTGCTTCTGTAGATCAATTTGTTATGCTTTGCACTATTTGTAACGTCCTGTTGACCCACTGTACAGCGCTGCAGAATATGATGGTGCTATATAAAACATGAAATAATAACCCTCATCGCATCGCTGTTAAACTGCAATGTGTTTTAAAGCGCAGGAATACTTTGTGCTATTACAAGATTTGAAAACCATCCCCAATTCCAGAAACGTAGAATATCACCGTCATTTCTGAGAAGATTTTGTTGTTCAATGCTGCCCCTATACCCCTCTTCCCTTCACTCTGTGGTCTTATTGATGGTTTTCCCCTCTGTTTTAAGACCTTTGTCAATAGTAGGTTAAGTGGAAAACACAAAGCATTGAGTTTTTATTCCCAAAAAATTCAATATTCACAATTGTCTGGGGTTGAAAACTAGCATAAAATGGAAAGACGGTGGTGGCTGTGGCTCTTGTCCTTAACCCAAGGTGAGCGCCTGATGGAGGAAGGGGCAAAAATGGCTCCTGCTCTTTGGCGGTGTCACCAGGAACATACCCTGATAAGCTTGTTAGAGGTTAGAATGTTTTTTCAGTGTTGTTGGTGCACGTTCTTCTCCATGCATGCATGCAGCCAGTTCCTTTGTTCTTATGTGAATTGAAAGAGGCTTGTTATCACAGGCCCTCTGTGGCCAGGGGTGTTTCTTTTTAAAAATGTTGTCAGATTGTGTTGCGCAACATTCCTCTTTCCTGTGTGTCTGGGAACTCGAGGGAGAGTCTTTTTCTCTTTATTGTCAAGACCTTAGGCCATGGGTCATATCTTGTCTGCAAATTTAAAAAGTGCAGCAATAGTGCCGCAAAACATTTCATTTTGGTTTTTAGAACCGTACACAGACTTTGTGACTCATATGTTGTTGGCCAATATCGATTCTGTGTATTTTCTCCATTTTAAGAAATAAGATTTCCTTGCACATAGCTGCCGATAAGGTCAGTTCTGGACTGCAAGGACTGTGGCCAATTGCACATTGTATCTAGAGAGGATATATCATTGTTTATCTCATAAATATAACTTAAACCTTTAAATACAACTTTTAAAATATACGTTCATTTTTATATGCACCCATAAACATTTGAAACTGAAATTTCAGAGTATGTATCTCATCACTCCTTCCAGATAAAGCGACCAGAAAAAAGACAGTTTTGTAAGCTTCGGAACCATATGTTTTTGAATGATGGCTTATCATGTTAATCATTTTAAATATGTTACTACGCAATAATCTACAAGTTTTAACTCCTGTTTGTTATATAAATATCATAAATATATAATATAAGTACAGAAACTCACCATATAGCCTCCAGGAGAGAGAAGGAAAAATGAAACCTGTCGCTTGTTACAATCAAACGAATCTAAAGCCCACAATAGCTTGATTTCCAAAACAAAATCCAACAACACTATATGTTTTTAAAAATTATCAAACGATTTAGAAATATTGTAATTCTGTGCATAATGAAATTTATTTTGTGCCTTTATCACCTGCCCTGTGAACGATGACCCTTGTTGCGGCTTAGAGTTTTGGGCATCCTTGCGCATCACGTGAGGCCCTAAGACTTGATAACCTACATTATTTTGTAAAATAAAAAAATGCTAAATAAATATAAATACATATATACATAGAGAGAGGGGGGGAAAGAGAGAGAGTTTATTGGAATAAGCAGTGTTAATAGACAGGGGGGGTACCTCGTATCTCTTTCAGACAGCGATGCTCTTGCGTTCACAGCCTTGACGCTGTGTGATGTTAATGCTTCTTGCAGTGACGCGTTAAGAGTGCCTTAATCACAGCTTCCAAGGCTCTGAGCAGATAAGTACAATAGAAACTCCAAAGTTTTGGGGCATAAAGGATAGAATTTTTGCTGTGGTTATCAGTGTGCTTTTAGACTTATGTATAAGTTTCCTGCCTTTAATGTACGGAACAATATAATAATTCTTTATATATAAGAAGGTCTCTGCATATAAGATGACTTTGACTGTTTAGCTGGCTAGGGAAATGCATGCAGCATTCTGGAATATAATGGCGCTATATAAGTCAATAAGTAACAGGTAGTCTAGCTGGGCTGCATATAGCAGTAAACATGGCGAATAAACCCCAAATAACCGATCGTATCGGTTTACGCTGTAATTCCCCTTCTTTCTGGTTTTCCTTGTAATTCTGGTTAGAAATGGTTGATCACAGCTCCACCTTTTTAAAGCCCTGGCATGTAGGGGCTTGGAGACTATCTGGCTGGTGTATCTGGTTTGAAAATGTTTGCCTTGGTAACCCAGGGAGGACTGGTTGCTTGCTATTTAATATATAAAATCGAAACAAAAGTGAAAGAAACTGCAGTTTCTGCAGGAAAACAACCCTTAGCCTGGTTTTACACTTAAATGTAAAATTCTCGAGGCTTTTAAATGATTTACAAAGTAACACTGTATCAAGCATTGCTTTGGTAGAAATGTTTACTTGTGCCACTGTTATTAGTGTTCGTTTGTACGTATTCCCCATTGATACAATAACTTCTCTTGCAAAGAGTAAGTATTTCTTGAAAGTTGAAACTTTGAATATTTAGATTCATTTTCAAGGCGAATGCTGGTCACTTTAATAAATTATGCTTTCTGTTTGAGCGTAGGGCAGTTAAAGTATCTGGGGGTCAACAGCTAATCTGCCTCTTGGGATCTCCCAGGTGTTCAGCGAAATTCCAGAGCAGCGTTTGACCTTGTGGATGGGGTTAACATCTAGTACTTAAGATGCTTTTGGTCTACAGCTCCCATCCTGTTCAACAGGCCAAAGGCTGAATTTCATTACACACTGTTGCCTGTTGTATTTTTGGTAAATTTTGGTAAATTTGGTATTTTGTAATATTGTATTTAAACCCCAGATGATCCAAGGAGAAATCCGATTGCCTTTTGGACTCAAGAAGGATTTTTTCCCCCTGATGGCAGAATTCAAAGTAGCTTAATTAAGGGGGTTTTGCCTTCTTTTTGATCAAGAGTAGGAAGGTTAGGTAGAAGGCTTGAACTTGATTTACTTAGATCTTTTTCCAACCTTATGTACTATGTTACTATGAAGGGCCAGTGGTGTAATACAGGGTGGCCACATGGAAGATATGTTGTTTATGTTGGTAGCCAGAGAGTCTCAGGAATGGTAGGACTAATATTGTGGAAAAATGCTTTTGTTTTTGCTTGTTGATGGCGGGTGGCTGTATATTATCTGGACCTTGATGAATAAATGAATTCTGCCATTCCAGCTGTGTCTTCTCACGCAATGGTGAGTAGACGCTGTGATTATGAATTATGTTGACGGCTGGTCTCTCAGGATCGCATTATACTCAATGTCCAGATGGAATATTTGTTGAACCTGTCCTTTATCCACATTTGCACAATGCTTTCTCCTACAAAATTAAGCTTCTTTCCATTATTATCGAAAGGAAAAGAAATGAAGCAGAAGGCAGTGTGCGTGTTGGTTGACATACTGTATATTTAATTCATTGCCATAAAGTGGTTTAATGACAGGACACTGTCACACCTCCCATACTTACATTTATGTTTATAGAAAGAAAGTCACTTGTGAGTAATTCCGTTTGATTACAAACTCCAGGATGTCCACGGTAACACGACCATGATGTGGATGGATGACATGATTACTAAGTCACTAACGCTAAGTCGGTGAGCTTGTCACTGTGGCATCTGATTAGTTTACCAGGACAGACACAGACTGGTTTATTATCCCTAACAAAATAATCTGTGAACTTGTCGCTTGTCCCTAAAGTCTCATAAGGTTACCCCATGGTGTGCTGGACAATACCTTTATTTAGCTCATCTGGGCTCAAAATATCAACTCTATAATAATCAGAGTTCAGGTAACATTATTTATTCACAAGGTTCCATTTCCTTTTACGTACTGGATGTCGTAGAGCACAAAATGATTCATTTCTTAACTGCTAACTAATTAATGCTTATCTTTGCTTTATAAATAATCTTTTTAAAATTCATTCCGGCAAGGTTTTGAGCCAATGGATGGAATTGTATTTATCAGCGAATAGGAGGCAGAAGACAAACCGGTTCCTCTTTATATTTTAGAACATGCTCAGCTTATTAATGAATAAAGCACTATGTGGTTATTTATAGGGCAGGTACCGCACTTATGGAATATATTTACATAGCAATGCATCTATCTATAGCTATATTTCCACGGGCCAAGGTCCTAAAGGTCTAGATGGCGCTGTGGAATTTGATGGTCATAATAATAATAATAATAATAATAATAATAAATAATAATACCATCTCCTGGTGGTTTGGCTAGATTAGCCAGAGACATCTGGCTCTTTGATGGGTAATAAGGATGGGCTTTAAAATGAGTGTCCCCACTTCAAAGGTTGCAGCAAAACCACGAGGCCACTCCTGTGTCATTGAAGTAATCGCCGCATAAGCATCAAGTGTTGGCCTAATCACACCAGCATACACACTGGGAAGGGAGTGTGACATACTCAGAATAACACCCTGTCCTTTTTCATTATAAGAGCATGTTGTTACGTGCACAGTGTTGCCTAACCTATTGAAAGACAACCCATTGTCCTGTGTGCCCCATGGCAAATCCAAACCTATTGATACTCAAGAACTGTGCTAACTTCACCTTAATTATATATATATATATATATATATATTCCATATAGACATACACTTTCTGCGTGGCTTTCTAAAAATCATTCCTTACTGTGCTGATAAGGAACTGGTAGAACCAGAATGCATTGATAAGCATGTTTGGACTTTGGTCTTTTTTGAACATATCACGGCTACTGCGGCACTATAAATACGGGTTAAATATTGACGTTATCTACATAATTCTTTTCTCTTCCTGGATACATTAGCTAATTTCCACTTCTTTATGTTTTTCTTTTTTTTTTGCCTCACGAAGTGCAGGCTCAGGACCTCATGTTCTCATGTAGTCTAAGTGCATCGGCGTAAATATTTATTCCTTTAACCCCTTAACGACAATGGGCTGTCCTTAAACTCATTAAAAACAATGCATCGTGAGCCCTTACAGTGAAGGAAACTATTTTTTGATCCCCTGCTGATTTTGTATGTTTGCCCACTAACAAAGAAACGGTCAGTCTATAATTTTAATGTTAGGTTTATTTGAACAGTGAGGGACAGAATAACAACAAAAAAATCCAGAATAACGCATTTCAAATAAGTTATAAATTGATTTGCATTTCACTCAGTGAAATAAGTATTTGCTCCCCTATCAATCAGCAAGATGTCTGGCTCCTAGGTGTCTTTTATACAGGTAACAAGCTGGGGTGAGGAGCACTCTCTTAAAGGGAGTGCTCCTCATCTTCTGAGGACACCTGTCCACAGAAGCAATCAATCAATCAGATTCCAAACTCTCCACCATGGCCAAGACCAAAGAGCTGTCCAAGGATGTCAGGGACAAGATTGTAGAGTTACACAAGGCTGGAATGGGCTACAAGACCATCGCCAAGCAGCTTAGTGAGAAGGTGACAACAGTTGGTGCGATTATTCACACATGGGAGGATCTTGTCAATGATCTCAATGAACATCTGAATGATTCAGAAGAGAACTGGATGAAAGTGTTGTCGTCAGATGAGACCAAAATCGAGCTATTTGGCATCAACTCAACTCGCCGTGTTTGGAGGGGGAGGAATGCTGCCTATGACCCTAAAAACACCAATCCCACTGTCAAATCTTGGGTGAGAACCTCCTTCCCTCAACCAGAGCATTAATAATGGGTCGTGGATGGGTATTCCAGCATGACAATGACCCAAAACACAAGGCCAAGGCAACAATAGAGTAGCTCAAGAAGAAACACATTAAGGTCTTGGAGTGGCCTAGCCAGTCTCCATCCCTTAATCCCATAGAAAATCTGTAGCGGGATCTGAAGGTTCGAGTTGCCAGACGTCAGCCTGGAAACCTTAATGACTTGGAGAGGATCTGCAAAGAGGAGTGGGACAAAATCCCTCCTGAGATGTTTGCAAACCTGGTGGCCAACTACAAGAAAGGTCTGACCTCTGTGATTGCCACCAAGGGTTTTGCCACCAAGTACTAAGTCATGTTTTGCAAAGGGGTCAAATACTTATTTCACTGAGTAAAATGCAAATCAATGTATAACTTATTTGAAATGTCTCTCACTGTTCAAATAAACCTACCATTTTAGACTGATCATGTCTTTGTCAGCGGGCAAACGTACAAAATCAGCAGTGGATCAAATAATTTTTTCCTTCACTGTACATGTACGGGCTTTGTCATGAAGGGGTTAAGGCCGTGTCTGAACTACAGCTACGTTTGTATCTGTGTTGAGATTGCAACTGATTCATTAGAATTAAAAAAAAATCTTTAAAAAAAATCTGAAAGTCTCAAGCACACAGACATGAGTGGCCTTTATTAATACCCTGATAGAACTTGAAGAGTGATTTTCCTCATTGGCTTGGGTACAGGGGGCAAATCCAATTCTTAACAGCTGTTTTAAGACTGAATGTAGTGTATAAAGCAGAGTTTCTCCGCATCCATCCTGAAGCACCTCAATAACACATGAACATTAAGGTCTAAGAGACAGACAATGTTTGGTCCACTTGTGTTAATGTGAGGACATAATGACTTCATGTACTTGTGATGCTCTTGGGAAGCATTGATGAGAAATTCTGGTAGAAACAGATATAAATGGATATTATATTAAAATAACAATTAGGCAAGCTTCTGAGGGACGATTTAACTAATATTTGAGGCAACAAACACCAGAATGTGAACTAGCGATGAGTCACTGAAAGGAATTTTACAGATTTTGATAAAGAAGTCAATATTTAAACCAAGCTTACAGGCCAACATTTGTTGCGACTGAAGCTGTGAGGCCTCTGCTGCTGGAGAGAAAATATTAGGGGGAATGTATTTCTGAAATATCTGCACCAAGAGTACCAGATATTAATATTTAATAACAATAATACAGTTGAGGGTATTTAGCTAAAACAATGGGGTTTATTCACAGGTCTGTTATTGACTTAGCGGAATATGATTGCAGTATATGAATCAATAAATGATAATTCATTAAGTGAGGGCCAGCCCTGAATTTCTACTGCCAAAGCCCTGGGCTGACCCCACGTAATGGGCAGATATATTATTGGAATGACAATCAATACTTTTAGCAAAAGATGGGCCAGCTCAGTTTCTTTACAAGAGAAGCTCAATGTGGTTGGCCCTTCGTAATGCATAATCAAGTCAGTAAAATGTTTCATCGCATCGGACCTGCAAACCCCCAGTTTGTGTTGTAAATAAAAAGTATATTTGTACGCCTCGTCCCTAAGAGAAGCAAACAATAGATTGTGTTTAGAGCTTTTTCCACAGTGCGGTCTGCATGATTATGTTTGCATAGAGGCATGTTAGCTCAGTCCATACATATTTAATAACCCCATGATGTGTGGGGAGGGGGAAATGTTCAGCTTGTCTTATAACCTCTGCCCCAAAGTACCTACACTCATCTTATAAATGTGTGGCTGCTAAACATTTCACTCTGGGACTGTGTATTCTAGAAATGCATCTTTTCCCCTAAAGCCTAGGTATTCCCTCTGTAGCATAAAGCCCCGGACCATGCCTTCCCATCACAGCCATCGCTTTAATTTCCTTATAAATTCACAGTCTTTTATGATTCTTCACTTTTGAAATCTTCATGACATGCCAGTTTTGTTATCAACCTCCGATACATATAACGGCGAAGTTTTAGGGAGTTATCGGGAGGAGCCATTTTTCTGGGGCGGTCACGGTATTTTTATTTAATTCAAGATCTCTTTATACATGTCTATGGGGTTCTACGTTGATGTACATTCCTCTCCGGCACTGTGAAAACGGCGTTGTTCGATTGCAGGTGTTAGTACATAAAATGAGGTATAAGGCACCCAGGCAGTTTCGTGATCAGTGTTAGCAGTGTTTTCGTTCTGTAGTTTCTGTCTAGAGCCTGCCAAGGTGTGTTCTGTCTCTGCCTGTGATTCAGGGCAGCTCAGGTTTCACTATGTGAGCTGCAGGGCAGCGTGCCGTGATGTCATCCTTTCACCTGCGCTGATGACAAAGCAAACATCCTGGAAACCCTGGGGAGGGCATTTTTACTAAACGTCCCTTAGGGAATTTCCATATATGGCCAGATATTTACTGCTTCTTTACTCTCGTTATGACATCACAAAGTCTCCAAAAACTGAATTAGCCCCTTTCGTAACCACTGTGCAAGATGTTTTCTTTTACTTTTCATTTTGTTTTTCCAGGGGAATTTGGCCCATTGAGTGTTAGGTTTGTGGACAAAAGAAAAACATGTTCAAACACATAATATCGCTTCTGAATCATTCTTCAAAATGCTTTTGCAGCAGAAGGACAGTACCATTTTGTAGTTTTGATGATGATTTTGTAGTAGTTTTGCTGCTTAAACTATATTGTGTGAATGATAGTAAGATATATTTATCTGTAAGATGGATTTTGTGAAATGGATCTGTCTGGATTTGAAGATTGGTATGTTTTGTACGACGTGTGAGTGTTTTGCTGTAAATATCCGCCGGAGCCGTTTGTATGTGCCCAAGTGAATTGGTCTACCTTGAGAACGTTGCTGGCCCATCTCCCACCTGGCAGTAAAGGGGCTTCAGCTTTATGTAGACCCCGTAAATTGTAATTAGTGCTAATGCCGCAGTCTATATAGCTGGTAATCGTCTGTGTTAATCTTAAACCGTCTCTGGGTGTGTCCAGGCAAAGTATTTGCTTCCATTATCAGCAGGCTTGCGTGGAGCCAACAAACAGGTTTCTCTCCTCGCTTATTTGTATAAGACCGTGTGGGGGAGGAGAGGACTTACTGTAATTCTACAGCTGGCCTACAACCCATATCTTTATGTATTGTTCTACGTCACATTTATTTTTTTTTACACGTACCTGGGAATTTACACAGCTTTAACAGGAAACGGGAAAAATACACTAATTTACATGAAACCACATTGTGTTTTAAATTTGAATTTCTCCTAAAGACTCAAACACAACCCCTGCACATCTTGGAGAACAAACATCCGAGGCTGAATCCCCTGTGTTTCATCGCTACAGATCCTTTCAGAGCACATAGAATATTACTGCAAGACAGAAACCCCCTTTTCCCGATGCAGCTCGTGCCAGTTATAATATGTTTGGATGTAGGTTTGCATTTTGTAGTGGGATGGTATAGTCTTAGTCATAGACATGCACACAATGCGTTCTGTTTTTACTGTAATTTGTCCTTGTGTGATGCCTTGTGGGGGTAACAATGGCTGTTAGGCCAGTCAATGCAAGTAGACAGGGAAGTAAATTCTGTGGAATTATGTTAACTCTACTTCTATTTCCACAAACATCTGCAAAAAGACCAGTCCTCGCTGTGTAAGATCTATTCTTATCATTTTAAGGGCTCCACTGGCCAAACCACACCATCCACTTTCACGAGTACTTCCTCTAATCCGGTCTCGTTCTCAGTTCAGAAGTTTAAGGCTTATTCCATAACCTTTCGCAGAGAATTACGCAAGTAAGAGACCCAGAAGCGACGACACAGAACGACGCTGCAACATATTTCAAGTTCTATTGTTTACCCATTTCTGGATATGAATTTCGGTGATACAGATAAATCCTATCTTAAAAATGTTTACGTCTAAAACGTGAATGACTACAACTTTGCAACTGTTGAAACCTAAGTAATCAGAGAATAACTGGTTAGACTAAAATGGTTGCATAAAACTTTAGGTAATGGAAAAAAAAACAAGTAGCCCTTCCTCTTTTTAACATGAAACTGGGAAGGAAAGGTGGATTAGGGCTCAGAATAAAGCAGGTTTAGGGTCTTTTAAATTCTCAGAGACATGTTTAGGGGCTCCTTTAAAATACATGTAAGTGCCTTCATACACACTGAGATCAGTAATATATATAGAGGGGGGGGTCCCTATGCATATAACATGGCAGCGCACCATAATTTATCATTTGCCCTTTTATCTCTCTGTGATAGCGCTGATCCAGGCAGTTGGAATCTGGTTTCATAGCATTCTGATAGCTGCCAGATATGCGTTATTAGAACAGGGGGACGCTTTCATATGTTACTCTGATTACACCAATTAGGCCAGGGTAAAGGGTCTTATTTTTGTGGACAGGGGGTTTCCAGAAAAAGCCTCGCCTGTATCTTGTTTCGCTCCTGAATTTACCACCAATGTAACTCAAGCCAAACTCCAGCCAGAGATTCCAAAGAACCGTTTACTGCTTGTTTGAGAGCTTTTTGTTTTGTGTCTTGGGTTTCAGGGATGCTTGAGGATAAATATTTAGCTTAATTGTGTTACTGTTCCCACGGAAAAACATATATGATCACGCAATTAACAGAAGAACCAACGAATAAGAATTCTCTGAGAATGTATTAATGAAAATAAAATTTTAGTTTTAAAGGAATGCACAAATCTACATCGATACTGGATTATCGTAAATGCTACCTATTGACAGATTCGGGACATTAGACACATGTTGACCTCTCACCTCAGGCACCAACAGGATTTGCACATCCTTTCTGTTAATTTCTAACATACTAAGATCCAAAGCCAATCAATGATTCAAGAGACGTTAACAAATGATCTTTCTAGATACATTTTATGTAGATTTTCCTTTTTCTGATATTTTTTTTGGCTATAGCAGGCAATCTAACATGCTTGCCACTGCTGCTTGTATCATGATGTTGTTTGTGGGGTTTGGTAACTTGGACATCAGTACCATAGAGACGTATAGATAAGTTACATTATGTCTTACTACCCATTGTACAGCGCTACGGAATTTGATGGCGCTATATAAAACAATAAATAATAATAATGTCTTACTAAGACTAACATTTCATCTCTATTGTATTTGCCGCCCGGCATAAACTTCCCCCTAAACCACCAGCAAGACCCCCAGCTTTTCTTTATGCGGGAAGTATAAGCAAGGAGGATTAATCTATTGCGACGCCATAATAGATAAAACCGTATAACATCATAAAATGGCTAATCACACCTCAGCAATATAGCAAGACCAGTTCTCCATTCAACTGTCAACACAGCGGAAAAACACCTTTTGGAAGCAAGGTTATTGTGCTCCGAAGCCACGGCCTAACCAATATTTATTGAATGAGTGAGTCTAACCCCTCGGGGGGGTGTCCTTTAATAACTGCTTTCAGTCCAAATTACTACATTAAATATAAATGAATAGGATCAGCAGCATTCAGACTGGGAGGCTGCCAGTACAAAGCGGACCCGCCTTTGGTGATCCCTTTAATTTGCAGAATTACCTTCCTTTTCCATGTATTGTGTGCTACGTGACATAGGTGCCACACCATATTGCTACCTGTGTACTGTTCCACTGGTGTCTTCCACACATTACTTCTCCAAGATGAAATGTTCCAAAACTAGACATTTAATGGCCACGCTGTTAAAAATATGGCACTTTTTATTGGACCAATGTTCCAATTCATGGCTTCCATCATCTTTGCATTGGGCTCCAAGAACTGGTTCCCTGTGTCGCCAAAAGCTCGTTTTCCCAAACATTTTACCTGCAAACCACAGCTAAATCAAGTCTTTAGTGTCTAACGTATTTACTGCCCCTTTACTAAACAGAACCACAATCCTAATTAAAAGACACTGCCCAATTAACTGTAAAAATGGGAAAGGATAAGCTCCTTAAAGCAGCGCGTACAATTATCCGAGAGACGTTGATATATTCCTGAATTTATTGACCCAATATAACATATTCTACCTAGAGTAACTCATATGGAACATTAAAGACTGGAACTTTGGCAAGTAAGAGATTTCTCGCTGACTTAGCTTTGGTATTGGGGTTTGCACATTGTACATGGTAGAGCTGCTGACATGAAAAACATTTAAAAAAATCTAATTAAAAAAAATATATTTATTTGTCAACATATTTAAAATAGGCAGGGACACCAAGCACCTTACACTGCATCACATCTAACGTATTATATGATCCCACCAAATAACCCGGCAGTATCTTTCATGTTGCAAGGAACTGTACATGGATTTGTGAAGCACCTCGCTATACTTTGGTTTCAAAACTGCTAATGTCTTCTTCTAACCTAAACTCAAAAGTAACAACTATTTGCGTAATTGCCACTCCAGGCCTTGCCCTGAGACTGTATATAATAGACTTTATTATGGTAACATCTACTGGTGGAAATTGGTAATACATTGAATTGTTATACTTCTGGGCTCTTGGAACTTCAAACTACAGTATATCTATAATTAAACGGGTGAACTGCTTAGTTTATTGGCAGTTGTTTAAATTACAGCTTTGGGAACGAACTTCATTTAGTATTATTACCAGCTATTGGGCTGGATGCTGGTTTCATTGAATATAATACAACGTCACATACGGTCCACCGCTGGCGTTATTACACTGGGCCCAATTAAAGGAGGACGCCTCTAATGAATGTCACAGTGCATTAGGTTGTACATTTGTGAAAAAGCAGGGTTTATTATGCAGAAAATGGGGCAATCATGAAGACTTTGTATAGTTTTTGCAAGGAAAAGAATGAAATGCCGAATGTCTATTTCTTTCAGTTTCCCATATTTTAACCGTGGTTGTTTGTGTCTGTTGTTGCAGTTAGCTTTGAGCAGTGTGGACACGCATCTACAGTTCAGTATGTTTCTGAAGACCCAGATTTTGATGTACTGGAGTCCGGCACGATCATAGTAAAGAATGCATTAAAGATGCACAAGCCCACGAAAAGGTTTCACATTTTTGCTGTCTATGGAAAGCACAAAGAAGAGCAGTCTGCCCTGGTTACCCTGGAAAGGAGGCAGCACTTACACCAACAGGTGAGATATTACAGACTACCAATGGTCTGCAATACATATTAATATTCGGGCGCTGTTCTCAGGCCAGCTTGGCCCAGTTGCGAGAACGTCCTAATAGACAGCAGTTTTGTAGCTAAATAATTCTGATATAGAGAATGTAATAGGAGATTTGTTTTTTCCGCGTATTTGCAATATGTTGTTTATCTTACGTGATCAATAATCATTATTTTGTCACCCAGGATTTATCCAATGAGCAGCCTCTGCTGAGAAGACAGAAACGAGAATGGGTTATCCCTCCAATCTCAGTATCTGAAAACGAGAAGGGTACTTTTCCAAAGAGGCTTGTGCAGGTATGCTCTGAGTTACTCGCAGGATATAAAAGTGTTCAATATAAACTAATTCTTCAAAAAGGATGTGCCCCAGCCCTAACAATCTCTACCCGCGCTCACATTCAATGATGGGTATTGTCTGCTAGATTTCTTTTTCATTCACCGTCTTCTAAGTGATTGTTAGTGGTTTAAAAAAAATGCAAAAAAAAGGCATACTGCATAAATACAGGATGAAAGCAGAAATGAACTGGATGTTTATTATATTGTATCAGTGTGGATATACAAAGTAACTTTGTTTCTTCTCTTTTCCCCCCCCAGATCAAATCCAGTAGAGCTACTGAAGTGACAGTGTTTTACAGCATTACTGGGCAAGGTGCCGATACCCCCCCTGTGGGTGTATTTACCATGGAGACACGAACTGGCTGGCTGTTGGTGAACGCACCTCTGGACAGAGAAACCATTCCCATGTATACCGTAAGTATATGAAGAATATTAAATAACATGGGCTCGGTAGATCACGTGTGGGAGATCCTGATGATCCAGAACATACAACAATTATTAACAATGGAACATGTGTTTTAGATCCAGGTACATGCCGTGTCTTCTGATGGAATATCGGTGGAGCAGCCAATGGAAATTATAATTAAAGTCATCGATCAGAACGATAACAAACCACAGTTTACACAGCAGGTCTTTGAAGGTTCTGTGCCTGAGGGGTCTCGACCAGGTAGGCTTAACATCAATAGCATTATCAAACACAGTAAGTGGAACGAATTATCACTGACACAGAATTTCTTTTAAAGGTACTCCCGTGATGTCCGTAACAGCCACAGATCTAGATGACAGCATCAACACCAACAACGGGATGGTTGCTTATTCCATCGTCGACCAAGAACCCAAAGAGCCCAATGCTCAGATGTTTACAGTCAATGTTCTGACCGGACAGATCAGTGTGATCTCTACTGGTTTGGACCGAGAGGTTGATCACCATTTTCATAATAATAGTAAACTTCTAGTTCTGACTTTTTATAATGTTGGCCTGAGGCATGGCATAAACATCTGCACATTCCAGATGACTGTACTATATACAGCATTTCAGACAAATCCCACCATTCTTACATCTCTTTTTTCAGAAAATACCAAAGTATACACTGATAGTCAAAGCGACGGATCAAGAAGGTGAAGGGCTCTCAACGACTGCTACAGCTGTGATCACTGTGACCGATACCAATGACAATCCTCCTGTTTTTGACCCTACAACGGTAACAATAACATATTCATGTCTAAGATGTTACTTTACATGAGCAAACCCATATAGTAGAATAACTGGGAATGGTGAACTTCAGTCCATAATGTCCACACAGTCACTATTTTAGTATTGCTAAACCACATTCTAATTATTTCAGTATAATGAAATCCGAAGGGTTAAGACTTCAGGGCCAATATCACTACTTTTCCATTTGATTTGGACTATACCTGATTCATTTTATCTAACTCATTTCATTATACTCTGGATTTCACATAACGCACAAAACGGGGACAGCTAAATGATGACTTCACCAAATTTCACCCACGTCCCAAATATCTCCAATTTATATGTTTTTAATGTTTTGGGGGAGGAGGCACTTGAAGCATAATGGGTTGCTTGTGATGTAGTCACATTGTATCATGGAAGATCCCAATGTTTGGCAGTGTTTGTAGTTGTGCTTTTTATGGATGTTCGCTTTGAAAGTGTTGAGGAAGCTCATGTCTTTTCCTGATGCAGTATGTTGCTGATGTTTACGAAAACGAAGTTGGCGCTGAGGTTACGCGTCTGACGGTCACAGACGCGGACATTCCTGGCACAGATGCATGGCTTGCAGAATACAAGATCATCAAAGGCAATGAAGCAGGGGCTTTCAAAGTTGAAACAGTCAATGACAATGTCGGACTTGTGACAACCATAAAGGTAAAGGAGATCAGGGTTTAAAAATTTGCTACAAATCTCCTAACAATAAGACTCCAATGGGAAGTTACCCAGAACAAAATAAAGTATGATGCGATGACTCTTTTGGCTATTGAAAAAGGACTCTGTGCATGTGGGTTCCTTGCCATGTGTGTTCCACCGGCGTAGGTTTACATGTGCGGGTCCTTGTAGTACAGGTCCATGCACGTGGGTTCCGGCAGTATAGGTTCCTTGCAACAGAAGTTCATAGGTTTCCAAGTCTATACACACTGGGACCTTTCTCTATCACTACATAAAACAATAACTATACCCACATCACATTTGTGTTCTAATTACCTACACGATTATACATGCAAGCTTCCCTGATATTCATAAAGCTACTACAATGAATTGTGATGCTGCAGTGACCCCAAGTCCTTATGGACTTATGCTGTCACATTCTAATGAAACAATCTATACTTCAGACAGGTCTATTGTGTGCTACACCAAATGTTCCTTTGTCTTTCAGGGTTTGGACTTTGAAGTAAAGAGCCAGTACCTGCTGCTCATTACTGCGGTAAACAAAGCTAACTTTTCTGTGCCGCTGGTAACTTCCACTGCCACAGTCACTGTGAATGTCTTAGATGAGAATGAGGCCCCCATATTCGCACCGCCTGTCAAATCAGTGTCTGTCTCTGAGGATCTGCCAAATGGTCAGGAGGTCGCGTCATACACCGCACAGGATCCAGACAAGTTCCAGAATCAGAAGATATTGTAAGTAGCTAATATTTGTTACGCAGCGTCGCAGTGCATAACTTCTGCACAGGATCGCTTAAAGTAGTCTGGGGGTCAGAGTTCATATGAATGTTACTGCTAGTATTTTAAAACGTAGCCTTTGGAGATGTTTTTATTGGCCTGTCCATAAGCACTAAAAAGTATTACTACTTGGCTTTTAAATTTGACACTTTTTGTCAGTTTTTGGCTAGCCACATTGTTGCCCTTATAAAAGAGAAACATGACCGCAAACATCATAAAGATGTAGGAAAGAATCACTAGGACGGTGCTTTACGGATTCTAATGTTCCCAAACACGTGGCTTTGGTCTCTGCAGTTACATGATTGGAAATGACCCAGCTGGGTGGCTTTCTGTGAACAAGGACAATGGAATTATCACTGGTAATGGACATCTGGATCGGGAGTCCATGTATGTGCAGAACGACATTTACAAAGCAATCATCTTGGCAGTGGACAGTGGTAAGGATTTGATTGACGTTTACTTTTTGGAAGGAACAATAGGCAACAGAGCTATGAAGAAAGGTCTGGTAATATGGTGGGCAATGTTTTTTATGCTGACTTTTTTTTTAATAGAATCATATATTTTTCACCAGGTAATCCATCGGCTACTGGAACTGGGACCCTTTTGCTTACCCTTCTCGACGTCAACGACAATAGCCCATATTTGGAGACACCAGACGTATCTTTTTGCCAGAGAGATCCAGACCCTATAGTAATTAGCATAATTGATCGCGACAAGAGCCCAAACACTGGCCCATTCACGGTGGACCTCTTGCCTGAAGCACGTGAAAACTGGACAGCTTCCGTGGTTAACAATAGTAAGTTATTAATTAGGAGCTTCTCACATTAAGTATTGTGGATACTCCTTTCAAAATATTTTAAAATGTATATATTTGCTTGATGCATACGTGGG
Source organism: Spea bombifrons (assembly GCF_027358695.1). Taxonomy (NCBI): domain Eukaryota; kingdom Metazoa; phylum Chordata; class Amphibia; order Anura; family Pelobatidae; genus Spea; species Spea bombifrons. Next base: position 33,622,764 of record NC_071096.1, read on the forward strand.
GACATTTGGTCAACAAAGCCTGGGCTGCAATCCGTTGTTTTTGAGGTTAAGATGTTGTTTTTTTGCAGACCTTGAGATAAAACCATTGAAGGACCTTGAAGTTGACACTTATGATGTCGGTGTCATCCTGAAAGACAATATGGGAATGCAGAACAAGTCCATTCTGAAAATCACTGTGTGCCACTGTGAAGAGGACAGGAAGATCTGCGCAGAAAGAGCTCTTCTTGCTGGAGGACTGGGAATCCCCGCTATTATCGGAATTCTCGGCGGCATCTTAGCGCTTCTGAGTAGGTCTTTTTTTCTGTCAGTCCCTGGGGAAGGGCTACAGATGGTCAGTCCTATCCCAACACGATATAGGTGTTTATGGGACCCATTTGCCTTGTACCTGCCCTAGATATTCTGCAATAGACAAAGTATAAGTACCAGGGCCGGAGTGGAGATACAAAGCAACAAGAAACGTTAGCTTTCGTCTGCCTGCTTTATACAGCTAAACACTGAGTGCCAATGAACTGTATAAGGGGTAGAACTTGCTTAGCACTTGATTGTATGATTGTAACACATGCTATCTTTGTTTTTATAGTATTGTTGTTGTTACTCCTGCTTTTCGTGAGGCGGAAGAAGGTGGTAAAAGAGCCCTTACTTCCTCCAGAAGATGATACTCGGGACAATGTCTATTGCTATGATGAAGAAGGAGGTGGTGAGGAAGATCAGGTAGGTGAAAAGGAAGGCAAAGTAATGTTATTTACCCTACTGAGCTACTCTTATCCTCATATAAAACAAATATTATATGGAGCATGGATATAAGTGTACCCTGACAAGTCCCTGACATTCTATTACACTTACTATTGTTTATGTAAGACTCTGGGCATTATAAAGAATGGTTATTTATTAATATAGATTGCAATAGCCAGATTGCAGCAATGTGCCAATCCATATCTATTAGGAATCACTTGGATCTTTATGCCACAAGAATTGATGTGTATCATTTGACAATGGGAGGAATACACTACAACGGAGCCTCCCGTTTAGGACTCCAACACAATGGCACAAGCAACATAAAGTTAACCAAAACCGTTGCTAGTGAATATATCTCCAAATAAACCAGATCCAACATTCGCTCTGGAGTTTGACTATAGCTGTAATATTAAGTTAAGCATAAAGTCAGATTGCAGTCTCAATTGCCTATGAAAGCATTCACGTTACATCTTAGATGGTGCAGGCGCGCCGGAAATCCCATGCGAGCAGCAGGAATTAATAGAGTGAGATTTCAAACATAACAGTTGCAGCATGATAGCCAAACATATTTATAGATATACTATTATTACTACTATGATTATCATAATATTAAAGCATATTTTTTTAATTTTCCCTTTTCAGGATTTTGACTTGAGCCAACTTCACCGTGGCCTTGATGCTCGTCCAGATGTGATACGCAATGATGTTGCTCCCACTCTGTTACCGGCTCCTCAGTACCGACCGCGCCCGAGCAACCCAGATGAAATTGGGAATTTTATAGACGAGGTTAGTAAAGAGCAGATTCAGTTCGCAGATGTGTACCTCGGTTAGCCCTGCTGTATCATTGTAAACCCTGCATGCTATTATTGCCAGAGTATTACTGTGTAAAAAGCTAAATAATGGAGAAATAAGCCTTAACTCTCCATTTCTGTAAGACCACTAGTATCCTATTTTTCTTGTGACTACTGGTCATGGTGAAATTCATAGTCAATGCAACAGTTCTATTAAACTCCACACTTCTAACTGATTCCACCACAGTTACCTTCCATTCATCACAATGAGGGAAAAAAGTATACAAATTATAATCACTCTCATTGGTATTCAAATCCTCTGTCTTTGGGTTACTGTCCCTTAAGCATACAACCAAGCCTTTATCAAAGTGGTGCTTTAAAGAATGTGGGCTTAGCCTGCTTTAAATATACATTAAAATTAGTTTGTTTTGATTGGTTTAAGGTTAGTGTAAACTGCTGGTAAAAATCTGCTCTAAACTGTGAGCATCCAAAAAAAGTAATCCCACTTTTATCATGTTTGAAGGAGAATAAATATTGACTCATATAAAAATTAAATACGCGCCTTACCTTTATTTGTCATGTTAGGCCTTCTTGGGGTTCCCACTTTGTTCCCACGTAAACTTCTGCACTAATCGTGATACATGTCTCTCCATTCAAGTTATAGACTAGTCTATACTGTCATAGGCTGGTGGTAGTGCTTGGGATGACACATAGTATTGCATGGTTGGCCTTGTGCTTATAAGAGAGAGTTTCTTTAAAGTGTTTTTTTTCCATTTCCCTTTATCCAGAACCTCCACGCAGCAGATAATGACCCCACTGCCCCGCCGTATGACTCCTTGCTTGTGTTTGACTATGAAGGCAGCGGCTCTGAGGCTGGGTCCCTCAGCTCTCTGAACTCCTCCAACTCTGATGAAGATCAGGACTTCGATGCATTGAACAAGTGGGGACCTCGCTTCCAGAAACTGGCTGACATGTATGGCGGAGATGAAGATTAAAACATCCCCTACGGTCATAGAAACTGTGAAAAGTATAAAAGTGCTAGTGCCGGTGATCATCTGCAGATAACAACTTAACTACAGTCTTTATCACAGTACAGCAGCATGAAGTCAGGCGGCTCCAATGATTTTCCTTTTTTTAATTTTCTTTGTTCATCCCAAGCAACAATATTTACTAAAAAAAACAGAAACATTATTTTGTATAACTGTTTCATTATTGTTTTTATATCAATACAAAACACTTGTTGGTATGCATACAGTATTGGTCTATACGAGCGTCTGTGTTTTCAGAAGTGTTGATTTTAGTGCTAATGTGCTTACAATTAGAACATTTTTTAGCTTACTGTAAATTATAAGTATATATATATATATAAATGCACCCAAATACATATGTGTGTGTGTGTGTGTGTGTCAAGAGATGCTCAAGGTGGAATAGCTACAATATGTATGTATATAAGTATGATTTAAGGCATCTAAGTGGAATCAGGGGTTATATCTATTTTAGACTTCTAGGGTAAAACCCATAACTTCTTCCAAACAAGTGCCTATATGTATATGTATTCAAAAGACCTCTGATACACAGGGGACACGGCCATAATCAAAGGCATGTTATTTTTATGACTTTTCTGGTTTCTAAGAGATTTAAAGCCCAGGGATATGCAACTAGCAAAGCCTCCTCTTTGTAGTAAAATTTACTAGACAACTAAAATTAGATTGTGAGCTCTATGCTGCAGGGATGCATTGTGTCTGCACTCTTTTTACTTATACATATACAATTTTTATATAAAAAAAAATAAAATGATTTATATAATAAAAGCTGTATTTCCCTTCATCGTTTCTTTGTCTCAGATAATAATATTTTTTGTGGGTGATTGCTTGCCACACTATACATTTGTACTTGAACCAATGGGGTCTAGAAATGTATCATTTATTTTATAATTGTAGCAAAAGTTAATGGGTAAACATTCTGTAAATCAAATAAATAAATAGATAAATGTATACTATTTAATGGTAAATAAATACTATCTATATTCTTATTTATCTTAGTAAAGCAGGGGTCCACAGATCTGTAGGGACAACACAGGCAGACATATTTAGATGTTAACATGATTTTCCATGAACCAGAGAAGGTTTAATAAAAAGGAGCTGGGTGGTAACATAAGTAACACACTTATGGGGTCTGCCTGGGGCTAAAGTGGGGTAAAAGAACAACTGTGGAAGAAACAAAAATAAAACAGGATAAATCACATCAACACCCCCCTCTACCACCACTACACACACAACACACACATACTTTGTGAATTCTGTAACAAGTCTGGAACCAAAGAGCATCAAGGTCAGTGATATTGAAGACCATGGAGTGTAATAGGATGGAGTTCTGGGTTCCTTATCTCATGGAACCGATAGGCAGTGTCACACACAAAGACTCCCAGCTGCAAAGTCTGATTTATTTTAAGTGGAAGGATGGGACTCCTTCCACAGCCGCCCAAGTTACATTTTACATCCCCTCAATCGGAGTATTTAGTCCAGCTACAATGTTTCTCAAATCTATACGTAAGGAGAAAATGCTTTACATGCAGATAAGGAGGATTTGCATGTACATGGAGGAGAGTCACTGGGTATTATGGTGATGAAATATCTAGTACTCTACATTAAAGGTTTGACAACAGTGTTACAAACAAAAAGGGGATGGACAGAGGACGAAAGGCTCTGTGGTTACATAAAAGTATTTTATATGTGGATATTGAATGTGAAGCATAATAGAAAACCCTGATATTCTGCATCTCAAGCCTCTCTATCTCATCATGTTTTATTAAAGTCTAAGAACAAGGTGCGGAAAATGAAAAATAAATAGGCAGCTAAATCCAACATAATAAAAGACAGCCATGGGCTCACTTTCGGTGGCACAAATCTCACCATCCCCATTCATTATACTCAATGTACATACCAAGCAAAAGGCACAGCCTTCTGCCATTCTGTATAAAAGCTGCTTACTAGCCTGACCTGCATCTATTTGTGGCATTTGATAAGGTCCCAAAATGCATATTAAATTCTACCGTTACTACTAAATTAGCCGCCACCTTGGGGTCTCCTCTTCTGCCATCCGGCAATGCCTGATATATGCTATATATATATGATATAGGATATGTCCTGATGAAAGTCTGTAATAAACAAGACTGAAACGTTGACTTGAAAACCAAAGTTGTTTGTGTGGTTATTTGGAAAGTCCATGGTAACTATTTTTGGACTTTATATTATTTACTGCTACAGCTATTTGGCACCGGGCAGAAACTTGGCATTTGGAGTGCAATTGTTAATTTTGCACTCCAATAATATATATATATATATATATATATATATATATATATATATATATTTATTATTATTTATTGTTTTATATAGTGCCATCATATTCCATAGGGCTGTATATATATACAAGTTCACAAGTGACCTATTTTACTAAAACTCATAGTATTATATGAGAGAGTTTTTGGTTACCTCAGTTCACATTGTCATTCACTATAATGAGTATGTTTATATTTTGTTATTTCAGTTCCATATTTTGAAACACTCTTCTCAACACAAACACCGGCACAAACTTTTTGTTTACCTTTAGCATCAAAACATTTAGACCTGTCTATTGACGCGCTGCGAATAACCCCCTCATAATGCAGCGCATACGTATCCCGCGCCACACCCAATATGGCCACCTTGTGGCTGCCTCCAGTATCATGGCTGCTGCGTGACGAAAAATATCAGCGCCAGTGGGAGCAGCAAGATGGCCGTGCCCGTGGGTGTAGAGATAGTTACAGAAGCTCTGAAAATATTAATAACTCCCAGAGGTGAGGATAGCAGATTCCGCCACTTACGGCGACAGTCATGTTATTACTCGTTACTTACATACATCTTGTCCTTCCGAGTTATTCTCGCGTCTTACAAATACCTCCCCGTGTCTGAGATATCTTCTGGAATCTGTTCAGTAAAGTAATAGCTTTACTACACAGCAAACATTACAAGAACTGTACTGAACATTCTACAGTATTTGACAGATGCCAAGTACTTTTACATGCTAAACGTTCTTACACTTAAACATGATGTGATGCATGCTGATAGTGTAGTGCTTTGATTGACAGATGTCAACATAAAGAGCCAGGGCATATAGAGAGAGATTTAGAGATAGAGATAGATAGATGTAGAGAGATAAATGTATGTGTATATATATATATATATATATATATACACATATATATATATAGCACCTGTTATTTATATAGCACCCTTCCTCCAGTGGAATTAAGAGAATCGGCAGCTGAATAAATTGTTATTACTACCCAATGAATATATATATATAGATATATATATATGTATGTATAAATATATAGTAGAGTAGAGGTTGTAGCCGTATTAGTCCAGTGGTGTCAATATCAAATAACAGATGGAATAATACCTTTTTTATTGGACTAAAGTGAGAAGAGCTTCCGAAAGCTTGTCATTCCAAAATTCTGTTAGTCCAATGAAAAAGGTATTATTACAAGATACTTATTCCATCTGTTATTTGATATATATATATATATTATGTATATAACATTTAACATGCTTCTTAATGGAAATGTAAATACAAATTAGCACTGTTAAGTAGTGTCATTTATTACATAAATTGTACGTTTATATATTTGTGATTGTTTAGTAATGTTTGGCCCGCCATCAAAGTCCATGTTTTTTTTTTATAAATTGCTTACGTTTGTGGAGCAAGATTGATAAGTAGCTCAATGATTTTTTGCAGGTAGTGAACCTCCAGGAACAGATAAACAGGCTGCGCTGCTGAGCAGCCTCGGTTCGAATGTGTCGTCACTGGAGGAGAAACTATTAAACTCCCCAGAGTGGAAGGCGTTGGGAGATCTGCGAGACAAGGTGTTGGCAGAATCCAAATGGCTTGAAGAATGCTCAGAGTTAGCACCGGAGTCACACTGGAGGTTCACGTTAGAGGCCTTGCTGCTTCTTCTTTGTTTAAAGGAGGTTATGATTGCGGTGGCTGCTTCCTTCACACCTCCCAAACCTAATCTGAGGACGCCCGAGGCCGCCCCTGCTTTGAGTCCTGACACCCTCAGCATCTCCCAGCAGAAGAGCGTGCAGTCTGTTCTGCAGTTTGTGGTGTCTATGGGAATTTGCCCGTATCTCCTTCCTGGAATTGGATTGCCTCTTCAGCAGCGGTCCGAGTTTGGAGCCCTCGTGCATAGAATGGTGTCATGTGACGTGCCCATAATCCGCACGCGCAGGCTGTACATCTGCTGTACCACTCTTCTGGAGGTGTCTCGACACCCATCCCTGGGCAGTCTTCTGCTTACAAACCATCTAGGAGACTTAATGGCAGGGCTATGCCAACTGGGATTTTGCCCCACCAAAGCTAAGACAGAACAAAACACTTCAGAGAAGCTAAAGGTAGTACTCTGGTTGAATTCCCGCATGCATTGTGTATGCATAGACTGTCTATTAACTGGCTGATCATTTTGCCTTTTCCTGTTTACCGTTATCATTTGATTGTGAAACTACCTGTCCTTGTTTAATGTAAGATTTATTTTATATGACCAGATGGCAAGCCTAGTGAAGCCTTACTTATCCATTCTTAAATGTGTACATACCTTTTTTCTTTTAGGAGCTTACTGAGAGCGAGAGAGTGCGGTGTAAGGAAGCCTTACGTGGTCTCTTAGATCAGGTGTACCAACCGCTTGTTGTAAGGGAGCTGCTGATCCTACAAGGGGGTCCTAAACAGGTACAGAGGGACATGATTCTTGCCCCTTGTGTCCAGCAGTATTTAGCTATATTACATTACAGTGTGAACCATTTTCTGGTATTTCAGGGCACAAGTCCTGGTGTTTCAGCTAAGGTGTTGCGGGCTCCAGCCCCAGCTTGGTTACGCCGCCTCATCGGACAGCTCCTATCTGAGCGACTAATGAAGCCCAATGGGGTACAGGCCGTGGTGAGAGGGATCCTGGAAGGAGCAGGAGGTGAGTATCATGCATGAGTCTCATAAAATCCAAAACAGTTACAGCATTGAGTGGCTGTTTGCTGGGTTTCCAGTCCGTGTGACATAGTTAAACAATGCTGGTGTTGTTGCAGCCGGTCCGGTTGGAGGATGTGATGCAGAAGCCGCAGCCAGTAACTGGAAGAAGTGTGATGCTGTGGCAAGAGTCCTGGCATCCTGCCCCCAGCAGTCCTTTTCGGTGGAGGAATATTACCAGAAGGTCTGCCCACAGGTAATGTGCCACGTGAGCAAGACGGTCCTGTGTGAGTGTTTGGACTCATTATATATATATTTATACACTAAAATGTCATTGATTTTCCCCAGATTCTGGATTTATTGCACATTCAGAACGCTGTAACAGCCCGTCAATTTCAGAGAGTGGCCACTGAAACATTTCTAACAATGGGACGTGAGCAACCACCGCTGGCAGAGAAGTACCTGTTCCTGCCAATGCTGGAACCGCTTCTGCGCTGTACTCGCACACATGCAGGTGAGCTTCTTGCGTGCTCTTCTCGGATGCCAAGGCATTATCCTATTATGTGTGATTACCCACCATGCAAAGAATTCTCAAACTACTGTCTCTTAATGTCTCCTTATTGCTTTAGAAGATCTTCCCCAACCAGGAGAGACGCTGGTGTCAGAAAAGGAGCTTTCACAATGCGTGGAGGACATTGTCAAAGTGAGTGAAAATACAGAGTAATCAGAGGATACTTTGACACCTTAAAGATTCAGGAATCATCATTACAAATGATGGGCTCTGCAATGTAGGAGCTCCTTTGCACCTATTAATTTGGGTAAAAATGCAGAGCTATGCCAAATTTATGCATTTTCCTTTCACAGGAGTGTAGTTTTTATACCAGTCATTCTATTTTTTGTGCACAATTGCAGGTTTTTGTGGTGGGGAACAATCCCACGTCGGCTGTGCTTCACTTCACACAACAAGTACTCTCAGCCGTCTTCTGTTTGTACTGCTTTACCCGACAGAACGTGTCCCACTTAAGGTAAGAATGTTGGTGGCTGTTAGGAGAGAGACAGTGTGTGACCTTATTGTGGATGACTTGTTTTTTTTCCATACTCTTGGCTGTGTTTTTTGAGGATAATTGCAGTTATATATATTTTTTGACTTGGTAGATCTCCATGTCAGGATATCTTAATGTGGTTTTTTGAGAAATCAGCGAGAGAAACAGCCGTGGCAGCTTTAGCAGGCCTGGCTGGCTTGGATTCCTCTCTGCCCACCATGCCCACGTACTGCCAGATGAAACCAGCCAGTCTCGGAGGAGCGATAATAACAATACAAGAAAACCGGATGTAAGAAACCTTTTAATTGAGCCACTTACCCAGTTATTATCTAATTCTTACTGCAACGTCTGAAACCAGCCTTTAGGAGAAACATAGTTAACACATGGATGGTGCTTAACATTGTCACTATTATAGAAGAGGACTTATATTTTTCTCTAGCTTACATCCCAGTTACCAATATACCTGAAGATCTATATGCCTCCTGACTATGTTAACTGTCCGTTGTCTCTTCCAGTGATGATGACGATAATGCTCTGTATGAGAAGGTCTCCTGGGAGCAGTGGAAGACCCAGTGCTTGGTGGAGCTCCTCTCCATTAGCCCCGGCAGCAGTTTGGCCGCCGACTTCTTCTTGTTTTGTTTAAAGGTGACATTCATGTTTTGTCCTGTCATAGTGTTTATGCATGTCTTGTAATTAGTTTATACGCTGGACAGTCATTGCATGCAACACACGTGCAAATTGACACTTTATAAACAAGCCTGTTATCTAATTGAAACATGGATTTTTTTAAAAAAATGAGAACAGGAAGAATGAGTATTATATGGATTTTCTCACATCCATTAAGTCAATTGCATTTATATCTGTTGAAATTATATAGAAGCTAACGCCACTCACTGATGAAGAGGAAGGTGAAGACCAAGATTCCAGCTCATGTGAAACCCTCCTAGACTTGGAGAAGAAGCTTACCTTGCGTGATGAGTGTCAGGAGAGGAGGCTGCAGCTTCTTCAAGTCCTGTCAGTGCTGTGTGAGAGGATATCTGACTCCGTTTTCACTGATATCCAGCAGGTAGGGAGAGGGTGGTGACACCACATGAAATCCCATCTCCTGGTCATGCTCTGTCTCTGACACCTCAATCTCCCCGTGCAGGTGGTTGATTTTGTTGCTGTTACTTTGGAGCGGTCATGTACAAGACTTATGGTTTCAGAAGGGGGCACTGTGGTATCGCAGACACTCAGTATGTGTATGGGACTTGTGGCAGCCATGTTGGGAGGGGCAGTAAAGGTGAGTTCTGGACTTGTGATGTAGCGTTTTTTGGGGAAACATTCCCCTTTAATTCCTTCCTTCTCTGCTGATAACTTGTTGTGGTGCCAAGCCTTGATTCATAACAATTGGTGCCAGGTTAGGGGTGACTCAGGTGTCTTGTAGCATGAGCTGACAAGAACGCGTTTCCCATGCTTTCCTGTATAAAATTTGCTTGTGACCTAATTCATTGCCCCATTTAAGCACGAGTTGCTGATTTTTCTTTTTGGAAACCACCTTTAAGTGTCTGATCGTTATACCTTTTAAAGCAATGTAACTTTTGACAGTTCTTATCTGCGTCTTAGCCCATTAAACTTACATATGCCATAGGCTTTTCTCTTGCTGCATTTTGGTAAATGATACCAAGAATGGCCTAGTAATGACTTTTGGTGATTTTGACTAGCCGGGCTCTACATAGAGAATACAACAGGTACGTGAGCCGTGTCATTTATCACATCACAATAACTAGTAAACAGAATATTAAACAGAACATTAAATATCCTGCTCTGTAACCAATCATAGGATGAGTGTGGAGAAGTTGCCCTCCCGCTCAGAACATGCCATCCGCAGTCCACTTCCTTGGATAGTCAGCCACGTCCCTTGATTAAAAGCCATCGGTTGAGAAATCTTGTACAGATCTGCAACATGTTTTCCAATCTTGCTTACAGTTCTGTGCTGGCGTGTAGGAAATATTTAAACGAACACCATTTCTGGATCCAGGCAGTCAGTAGATATTTAGAAGCTTGGTGGTGCTCAGTGTTAATATTATATTCCGGAGCCACGCTCACAGAACCAACTCTTACTAAATCTTTCTTTTCTTCAGCTGACATCACCTGATTTTGAGCATCTAAAGAAGCTTTTACCAGTACTTGAGCGAGTATCACTCACTCACCCGGAGCCAGTTATTCAAGAGCTGGCGAGTGACCTGCGCATTAGCATTGCCACCCATTGCTCTGTTCCATTACCACCCCGGACCTGTGCCGGACAGGCATCAGCACAGGCCAAGAAGGAACCTGAAAGCCGAGTCTCTGAGCCCTGTGACTTCCAGGAGATACTGGGCAGTGCGCAGCATTCTGACGTTCCCACCCGGGCCGCTGCCCTGCGGACCCTGACACGTCTGCTGGAGCAGAGGCACCCCCAGGCCCTGGAGCACAGAGAGAAGCTCCTGCAGGTGATGGTCCATATACCTCCTATCTTACTACCTCGCACAGGTTTAGTATTTGAATGCCTACTAACATTCAGACTTTTGTTACAGCTGTGTCTGGCAAACCTGGAGGAAGAGGATCCCTTTGTGTATCTGTCAGCAATTCAAGGTAAAGTGGGTTTCTCAATGCTAACAAAACAAACGACTTTATCTCACTGATCCTGCCAGTGGTGTACTATACCAAGATTTAAGAATCAAGTATGTGGAAGGCTGATCCATTGACTGAAACATTTGTCTTTGAATTATTATAAAAAAAATCGTAAAAATAGTATGTCCTCTAATTCTTGAAACCTGGGATTTCCCAGCAACGCCTTACAATTTCCTTAATTTACACCCCTTGCACCAATACTGTTTTAACCAGCGTGGCAGCTGCCCCCTTTCTAAGCGTTCCACTAGAAGCCTCTTGCATCCCTGTAAAGATCAGTTTGGAGATAACTAGTTCCAGGTACTCCATTCAGGTGAGGACAGAGAGTATCTCTATTGTTCAACGAGACAATGTAGCCTGTGTTTCTTAGAGGCTTTCCAGGATGGAGAGTAGAAGTCGAGCAGAGAGCAGCCTTTGATCTACAAGCTTAAAGGCTGTAGTCTAACCATTAATAAAGTGCATGCGGGGAGGGGCGCACCTTCAAACAGTTCCATTTGGGCACGTAGATCACTTTAAGGGGAAACTTTATTAGTAAAACCAATCTTGGATTTTAACCTAACGTAGGCTATATCCGACCAGCCTTACCAGACACGTCTTAGCTAATTCCACTGTATGTCTCCAGTGTTTCGGTTATAGATGTATTTTGGTGTCTTGCTCACTCCTGGAAAGCCTTGTGCATCTAGACTTATTATTTGTCGAGGGAGGCTGTGTTTGTAGGATGGAGACTGAGATACATGCATATGTCAACGAAAGAAGCAGATGCCTGAATCATTTTCTCTTCAATTGTCAACAGGCATCGCTGTCCTTTCTGGAGAGTTCCCTGACCGCGTCTTCCCGGTGCTTTTGGCCCATTATGGAGATGCTGCACCTGCCGATAGCAAATTGCGCACCCCAGAAAGCAGAATGAAAGTGGGGGAGGCCCTTATGCGATGTACCAGAGCAATGGGTAAAACCTGGAGACATTGTCTGTTTCATTGATTACACCACGATTTCCAAGGACCGAGAGTTGGAAACAAAAGGGCTTAGATTCCACTTCCCGTTGGATGTACACTTTATTCTGCAATTCAAAGATTACAATTTGCCTGCTTGAGAAGAACAAACGAAAGCTCCAGACAAGCACCTCTTCTGTGTGCAGTTGGAAGTTAAATGCTGTAAAAACATCCTACATAGGCAGTGCCTTGCTCTGTGCTCTGGCACGTATGATGGATATTACTATTATATTTACTATTGTCTTTAACATCTTGGTTGGTGTAGAATAAATATGGCAGTTCATAACTGTTCTGCTCCGGGTGAAAATACAACGCGCAGCAAAGAACCAGGCACTCAATTGCACTTTGTATTTTAAACTTGACCCAGGCCCTTTCCCACCCACCCTCAGGTAGGTGATCTGATGAGTCTGTCTTTCTCTTATAAGAATGCTCTTCTGTTTGCAGGGGACCTGATTTTCCAGTACAGAGATACCCTGATCCATGCTTTTCTCAGGGGCTGCAAGGACCAGGACAGCACCCTGAGGGCCAGTAGTCTTTCCAATCTGGGGGAGCTATGTCAGCATCTACAGTTTTCTCTGGGACCTGTTATTCAAGAAGTAGGAGCAAACACTCATTGTTTCCAGAAATCCTGCTTTGAGTTGGACCTGACATGACTTAATCAAATCTTTATCTTCCAGGTGAGTTCTTGTTTATCTGCAATCGTTCGGACCGATCCAGAGGCACAAGTGCGCAGAGCGGCTATACATGTGGTGGTTCTCCTTCTACGTGGACTCGGAGAAAAGGCTACAGAGGTGAGCGACAGAGGCTTTTTCTTGTCGGTCTTCTACATTATAACACGGTCATAGTTGGGAAGGGCACTTATTGCCGGCGTGTAATTAGTCATTCTAAATATTTCCAACACCATCGGTTCATTATATTTGTGCTGTATGATGGAGATGCAGAATACGGCTTGGATCGCTGACACCTTACCTTGCACAAGGCTATAAAAACCGGTGCTTTTGTGTACTTTTACTGCATCATTTAATTCTAATGCCCTTATATAAGGAGGCCTCAGATCTACAGCTTTAAGCCAATCTGTTCTGCGTTGTAAAATACAACACTGTGGCTCCTTTTAAGGGTTAACATCCTTCTTCTTGGCACTCGCAGCGAGCCGTGCAAGGGTATTGTGAGCTCAGCACCTGCATGAATTCAATTTCTTAATTACCCACTGTGCGAAGCTGCCAATTTCTGCAGCTCTGTTCATTTTTCATTGGTGGGAGCCCCCTTCCATGCTATTAATAGCCCCCTTCCATTCTATTAATAGCCCCTGTGCCAAAGATTTCAAGATCAGCCCCTCAACAACATGATTAAATGTATTTAAACAGCGATCTCTTATTTTACAGCAACAGATCTTCATCTCCGGCAGAGATTTATCGAGAGCACATAGTCTTCCTGTTTTTTTATGCTGCAGGTTTACATATTAGTTGCAAGAAAAGCAAACTGTGTGTGTTGGGGGGTATCTGGTTAGGAGGGTCTCACTGCCGAATTTGCAGTGCTGCCAATAATTTATCTATTTTTACAGTCTTTCCGTAACCTGCAGATAGTTGTACGCAGCTGCTGCAGAATCGATGATCTCATTGCAAGCTGTATAATAGTGTTGAATTCATCAAATTAATTGTCCCCGCCTAAAAACAAAAATACTTAACTTGCTGTAATTAAAAACTCTGTAGTATAGTACCCCCACGCATATGCCCCATCCAGCAATTATTGCTCTAATAGATGTTAATGATTTCAAGCGTGAGAGGATTGAGTGACGATATAGGGAAATTCTCACCTTGTTTTAATTCATGTTAAACAAATGCAGCAACATGTCCCTGGTGCGGCACGCACGGGGAGAGACTGAGTCACCAGCGTTAAAGCAGAGATTTACTGTTTGACTTAACCCCTTTATTGCGGGTTGTAGCAGATACGTGTGAAATCACAGCGTTATATGTGTGTCCCGTTGACGCCACAACTCCTACTGTTTTTCCGTGAGCAGGTTGTGTCCAGGACCACAGTTGAGTTTGCACGGAGTATGGTGCAGATACACTCTCGGATACAGAGGAAAACCATTTGCTCCATACATTACGTAACAGCGTGACTTGCACTGTTTGATTGCTTTAAAAGAAACTCTAAAATCTGAGGATTAAATGTAAAGGTTTTTGTTTCTATACGAGGTGATCCTTTCTTTCGATAATAACCTCGTGTAACAACAGGTTTAATGTGGAAGACGGTCCAAACAGAAAGAAGAGAGAGACACGTCTGTTTGGGGCATGTGGAAGGAGTTAGCGATAGACTGCATGGCACTGAGAAAGCGTGGGTTCACCTTATAGCGTTCTCATGTTCGCTAATAACCTTCACTGTGATAAGATTACAAGACTGGCTCGTAGGCTCCGCTGAATGAAATGCCCGGGAAGCTGACCTTGCAGTCAAGGTTATAGCATATAGTAGAACAGGCTTGGATGAGACGGAGGGGTGAATATGCCCAGATTCTGCAGTGCGCGTTAGTATTTTAGAATGTTAGCAATTATAAGGTAAATCAGAACTAGTTCATTACATAAAGATTGATATTACATGGGTATGTATGCCGGTTGTACATTTCCAGGAAGTGTTTGTGACGTTTTGCTATTCTAGGATATCCCTTAGCATCTGCCATGTTGTCCTGGTGATTCCGTCACGTTTCTGCAGCTTAATGCATGCGGTTATAAAGAAATTTGTGAGGGTTTGCCAACATATGCACTTTCTTCAGCAAAAATCAGTAGGCACCATTGTCCAGAACAGTCTGCCCGTTGGTGATGAATACATTAGATTTAGAGAGCCTCTCATATGCATCCATAAGGAACCCACAGGATTGCTGAGAGGACATAAATCTTGATTTACCAAACTCAGTTCCTCGAATAACTGAGCGTAGAGTTAAAGCGATCTTCATACCAGTTTATATATTTCATGACATTATTTTAAGTATTTCATGGAATATCCCTCCTATATTCTTCTTCCTGCTGCTGATGCCAGTAATCCTTAGTAATCTTAGTTTCAGGGAACCTAGCCTCCGGCAGAAAACGCATTGGGTGTGGCTGTCCCTTTGAAGCCGTGGTATTATTCCTTTTACAAGGCGGTTTATATATTTTTTTTAAGATCTAGCAAACTAATTTGTCTAAATGAAGAGAATATCCTAGCATCCGTGGAGTCCCCAAGTACAGCACATGTCGCCGAGTCGTAGTAACGTCCTGCTGACGTCTGAGCTTGTCTCTTCTCCGTCCTTGCAGGTCCTGCGTGATGTTTCACTGGACCTGTACCGGCTGCTAAAGTTTGTAGTGCGCTGCGAATCGGACTCTGTGTCTGTTCTTCACGCTCAGCTGGGTCTGGAAGAGCTGGACGGCATCATACGGACTGCTCTCCTACCCCCCCAGAAACTGGAGAAGAAGATCATAGTCCTTCCTTAGGCAACCGGCGGCTGCCACGCGGCCATTGGACATTTATTTTTCTACGATGCAAATCTTAATAAACGCTGTATGTTTCCACAAATCATCAGTGCCTATAAATTCTCGCTGAGCCCTTGCACTCGGGGTGCAGATTGTTGCATCTCTCTTTAGCTTTGGTATTTTCTTAAACCCTCTTTAGAAACTTGCTGCTTCTGCAACTTATTTTATGAATGGGGAAGTCAAATAAAATTAAGAGGTCAAAATGCGCAACCCTTAATAACAGAGCTGGAAAAGCCAAGCTGAAGTCCAAAGCTTGTCTCGTTATGTCTCGAACCAAGCTGCTTACAACCCCTCCTCTTCCAAGTTTGGGTCAGAAACTTCATACTTTAAAGGAAATTTAAAAAGTGCTGGGTAATCAACGAGGCAGACAGTCTATAGTCCGGTCTCCAGAACAATCTTGTTGGGGGACATTGATCCTCGTTGCACCTGGACCCTGACACACTTTTAAGCATGACAGGGACCTTCTGACATGTAATCAACTACACGGTCACATAAAAGCTCTTGTAGCTCGCAGTTTCTCCTTCATTCTTGAAATCACTGCCATAGCTTTAGCCGGTGTGACGCTGCTAACTATCACCATCACGCTGGCTTCGCTTTCCACATTCACCACCCCTAGGTGTCGGCCATGATTATGTTTATGGATGAGGGTTTTTTTCCTTACAGGAGGATGGGAGAAAGACGTCCCTGTTCCTCTCTCCTCTCCTGGATCTCATTTCAGTCTCTCCAAACAAGGAGATTTTTGTGTTTATATAAAAAGAGAGGGTAGAAAGAAGTTTATTTTTATCGCAGTGGCAGGCTGGTCATTTAATGCGAAGGTAAGGCGTCCTCCGCCACTAGATCTATACTAGTAATAAATATTCAGGCGCTTTGCATCAGAGACGGGCTGCAGTGCAGATACGAAGCTTGAACTAAAGCGTTAAAGGAATCAACAAAGTAAATGGAGTGCAGCGTACGATTCTGTGAACTCTTATAAAACTTCACGAGTTGAGTAAGTGTAACTTTCAGATCATTTATCAGGGTTATTATACGGTAGCCTAGGAAACAGGGACACTCTGCCAAGCGGGTTTATTTCGAGTTTTCTCAGTCTCTTACTCGGTCGCATTTCATGATGAGAGTCATGGGGGAGTTCAGCTTGCACTCTTATCAGTCACCTCTCCGCTTCCATGATTGGGGGCTGGTGACGTTCCAGCTGCTGTCCATTCTGCATGCAGAGCAGGTCGGACCCCGAGCCCTGGATCTGCAACTATTGTTGGGCTGTTACCACGGCGCTCATGGGAAAGTGGTCTGTGTCTTTCTTTGCTTGACGCGTAACTTTAAAGGCATCTCAATGCCAAATGGGCCCTGGAGGGCCCCGCAATGACATACACCCCTGGGGCAGAGAAAGGGGTGTGTATCAGGGACTGTTTATAAACAACATTTAGTTTCTTTACCTGGTACAGAATTTGCTGCACAGTAAAGATATTATTTTTATTAATAATAATACCTGGTACAGAATTTGCTGCGCAGTAAAGAGATTTTTATTATTATTATTATTATTATTAATACCGGTAATACCTGGTACAGAATTTGCTGCACAGTAAAGATATTATTATTATTAATATTAATAATAATAATGGCTGGTACAGAATTTGCTGCATAGAAAAGAGATCTTATTATTATTAATCATAATAATAATAATAATGCCTGGTACAGAATTTGCTGCATAGAAAAGAGATCTTATTATTATTAATCATAATAATAATAATAATGCCTGGTACAGAATTTGCTGCACAGTAAAGATATTATTATTATTAATATTAATAATAATAATGGCTGGTACAGAATTTGCTGCATAGAAAAGAGATATTATTATTATTAATCATAATAATAATAATAATGCCTGGTACAGAATTTGCTGCACAGTAAAGATATTATTATTATTACTATTAATAATAATAATAATAATGGCTGGTACAGAATTTGCTGCATAGAAAAGAGATATTATTATTATTAATCATAATAATAATAATAATGCCTGGTACAGAATTTGCTGCACAGTAAAGGGATCCTACAGAAATAATTATTTTAGGCAGCAACCGGTTTCCATGTTAGTGGTAGGAGAAGGTAATTATTGGTTCCACTGGCGTTAATTATGGTATTTTTCACTAACAGATGTACCATAATTTAGTATAATCATTAATTACTCATTAATGGCCTTGCTGGTAAGTGGAGTGCAGCTAGTGCCAGGCCTGTGAGGGCTGAAGCGTTACGGCTCGTTACTGGGTTTCATAACCATCACCCCCCAGGCTGAGAGGAGTCACCCCCAGAAGCATGCCATGCTAGGGTAGTACAGAAGGGTGCGGCGTACATACAAAAAGCATGAGTTCTGACTCCTGGGGCAGGGCAGGCCAAGATCTACTGTAAGGATGGGGGAGGTCATGATTAGACACATCCCTGACCCTGAAGAATGAACAATTTAGCTGCGTGAACCGTCAGCATCATCAATCATCATTTAACCCTTTAACCTTCAACCCATACAGTGTAAGATTTGCAGGAATTACTCTGCACACGGACCTCTAGCAGATCCAAGGCACAATGGGAGTTGTAGTCCACAGCAGATGGAGTGCCATTTCTGCTTAGGACATGCACGCCTTCTCATGACCCTGAATAGCCATGTCCCTTATCTTAATATTAATCTTAAAATTAAAACATAGTTTTACATTTGAAATCTGTTTAAAAAAGGCAATTTGAAGGTTTTGAGGGTTAATGCATAAAATTATCCTAATTTGCAGCTATTATCTGTATCCCCCTTAAAAACAATGAAGGAATGGATTGCAGAAAAAAGCTGATAGGACGGTTTGTATCAATATGTAGCAAACATATCGATCCTGGAGCTCACAACCTGCAATTACAGGGCTGCTGCACAGGGACCCCCACCATACTACACTGCGGGGGCATCGAAGGGAGGGGCGGAAGGGGGAGGCATTCAACCATTAGAGTGCCGCACTGATGCTCAAATGGTTAATGTCAGGTGTAGGTTTGAGATTCTACGGGGAAGCCCTGGCTCTGGACATAGGTTCGGGGTGGGGGGCTGGAAGAGGAGGAGGAAAGTTAGAGGTTAAGACAACCTGCTAACAGAGGAGGGAGGAAAGAAAGAAGGAGGGAGAGGGGGAGATGGATGAATGAGGTGAGGCTTGGAGTACAGTACAGAACGATTAGACTGTGCTAGAGGAGTGAGAGCTGGGGTGGAGAGGTGTAAGGGGAGTGAGAGGGGTGTGTGGGGCACAGGGAATCATGATGGGGTGGAGAGCTGTGGGGGGTGCATGGTGTTAAGAGGTAGTGGAGGTGACAGGGGAAGTGTGCGGGAGGCCAGGAGATGATGACCGCTGGGAGAGAAAAGATGCCTGGGGCAGACGGAGAAGTGACTGCAGAATAGCCCGGAGAATCCGCAGCACGGTGAGACCCCCGGGGTATGTGTCACTCTGGGAGGGGGGCACTAGCTGTAGACCTCAGCCTGCACGATCTGTATATCCCTGGAAGTCGTGATGATGATCACCCCTCTGCCCTACACTTAACGATCCGCATATAAATGACTATAAAGATACATTGTATCCATGTTCTGTTAGGGCTGGAACTTTCCTTAAAGTAAATTTTCTGCATAGGCATAGCTTTACCCCGTGCCAGCTCCACGAGGTGTAGGTGCTGCTCTGCGGTGGATACCTGGCCACTGGCCACCCCACCAAGGGCAGGAGGGATGCTTCAAGGGCTTCAGCAATAAACGTGATGCTGACATTGCCCCCATTTCATACCTCTGCTCTGCAATGTGTTTCTGTAATCCCTGCAGCTACATATTAAGAGGATTATTAACCAAGAAACAGTGAGATGAGGGGGTACTTTCCAAATAAAATAGAAGTTACATGGAAATCGACTCGGTAACTACATAAAGGATGCCCCCCCCATGCATTTCACCCCAGAATTATTGACCCTTACAACACAAAAGATGTTAGCTCAAATGTAGACCATGTGTCTGCCTTATGCCATGTGTCTGCATCACCAAGACTAGGAACTAGTACGCCCTGTGACAGAGAAGATATTTTGGTTAAGGAGGAAGCAGAACATGGGTCACCGGTGCTTCCCCATGCTGGGGTGACCCACATAATCCATGGGGTACCAGGATAGCCTCTCCCATCACAGGATGGCACAGGGTGTGACATGTAGTTTTACATAAGATACTGTATTTCTACTTCCATTGCAACATAAGTGGCCAGTCTTGACTTGCAAAGGAGCTTTGTGGCCATGCAATGTTCGGGTCCAGCGCAGATCTGTAGGGTGCCTTATAGCAGGGATGTACAGTATGTGAGTTCAATATTTTGGATTTGCTGCCATTCTCTTAATCTTAGTTGTTACAGCTACAGACAAGCTGGAGACTCCCTCCAACATAAACCTGTTATTACAGCTCAGTTTGCCCCCCCCCCCCCACGCCTCTCATAACTTTCTTTTGAAGTCCGTTTCCCACAATCTTCACTTGAGATCCAGAAACAGGTATGTCCTTTTATATTACATTTTCATGATGCTTGAGTCCAGCACTATAGTAGTGATAACAAAGTAGTAGAATATCTACATATGCCATCAACCTAGCACCAGATCACATTGCAAGAGCTCTGCATTCCATCCCTGTTCTTGTTTGGTGCATTGGAATTTGAAATGGACTAGCATCTCCTAAATTGGGACTTCTAATTGTGTCCCAAATGGCCTTATAATAGAGGAAGATTGAGTGGGCATTCTTCAGATTACAGGACAGGTAATATTAGGTTTTTAGTAGGAAGGTGCCTTGTATTCTTGTAGTTTAGTCATCTGACAACCAAGGTTCATGACAAAGTCACTTTTATCTCTGAGAATTTTTTTTTTCAGGTTCAAGTTCTAAATCAATGAATTATACAGTGTAGACTCTTACAATCAGATCTGTGTTTCGAGATGTAAGTGCACTTTGACATATTATTAAAGCAAATGATGCTTATTTTCAGCTATTTTCTATTTAAAGCTATAAGACTGCTACATAACAATGCGTTCTGCTTCAGTAACTGCAGCTAAAATATCAGCTCTTTGGGTGTAGAACCATCTCTCCAAGAATGTGTCTAATGCTTCCCTTTCTTTCTTGGCACAGATGCCTGGGCGGCTGCAGACAGCTTTGAAGGTTTTAGGCACCAGCCTGTTTGCTGTGCTGGTGTTGGGGGGCATCCTTGCTGCTTATGTGACTGGCTACCAGTTCATCCACACGGACCAGCACCATCTCTCTTTTGGACTATATGGAGCCATCCTGGGCTTACATTTGGTGACCCAGAGCTTATTTGCCTTTCTGGAGCACAGAAGGATGCGTGGGGGTGGTGGTCAGGGTCCAACAGGAACCTCATCAGTAGCTCTGTGCATTGCAGCTTATCAGGAGGACCCGGAGTATTTGCGAAAGTGCCTGCGGTCAGTTAGAAGACTCTCCTACCCTCATCTGCGAGTGGTGATGGTGGTGGATGGAAATTCAGAAGATGACAGATACATGATGGAGATATTCCGAGAGGTCATGGGTTCAGAGGGTACAGGTTGCTACATCTGGGATACCAACTACCATGAAAAGGAAGAAGGAGGTCAGGAAGGCGAGAAGGGGGTGCAGGAGCTGGTGAAGAACTTTCCCTACACTTGCATTATGCAGAAGTGGGGAGGAAAGAGAGAAGTGATGTACACGGCCTTCCGAGCTCTTGGAGACTTTGTGGATTACGTGCAGGTCAGTAAGACTTTACAGCGGTGCTTCTCAAACCGGTAGCCTTTGGCATGATACACAGGGACATGTTATGAAAAAGAAACTGTCCAGTTGTCACGGTAAATGTAAGCCATTATAATGAATTTGAGACCAGTGAACTAAATAAATGTAGCAGACAGAAGGATAGCCATCATACCTTCTTCAGTTCAATAATGTTTCCGTCATCAGTCACTTATACTGAACGACAGAAATAAAAAATCTATAAGACACAATTATTGTATTCCTAGGACTTTTTCAAAATAGTCTGCCCAGTTTTATATCCGCAGGTTTCATCAGAAATAAAGGCATTTACGTAATGGAAGTGGAGAGATTTCACTCCATTAATAGAACCCCCACTAGGTCCTCTTTATGCTACTAAAGAAGGCCACATTTCCCTCATATTAGGCTTTTTAGAATAATGTAGGAACTGAAGAGGTTCACATAACAAAAAATAAACATCCGATTTGGGGTTTTTTAACATTTAAAATTAAGTCCTAAGTAAAAAAAAACGGCAGAAGGGTTAGCTTAGGTGGAGGCATTGTGGCAAAGTGACTGTAAAACATGTAACATTGTATCCAGTACCCATGTTTGGTTAAATTATGCTTTACAAGCAAATGCTTAAAAAATAAACAAATAAAAATAGGCATTTCTAACACAAGCTACTGATTCACTTTGAATGCAATACTTTCATATGGATGATTGCAAACTATATTAACACTATGCGCCACCCTTGCTTGAGGGCCTGTCGTGTCCCAATGGGGGGGTCTCTGAAACTTTTTAAACTTCATTAATGTTTGCACACCTCTGCGCTAGATATTTGCAGCATTGCATGGACTGCCACATAGCCGGAAAGGGTTGAAGCTATAGATGTGCAGAGCAAATGTTATATACAGGGAAATCTTTTCCTGGTGCAGTACAAGTAGCCGTTTCATTTGAATAAAGAGGATCTGTTTTCCAGCAGAAGGAAGATAATTTTGTGGTTATATTAGTTTCCAATGTTGCAAGAAACAAACTTGAAAAATGTCCTCTCTAAATCAGATCCGCATATTCACTTGGGTCTGAAACTGTCTATGGCTTAATTTCCTCTTTGCCGTTCGATGTCCCTGAGTTGGCGTCAAGAATGAGTTTGAAAAATCCTTGACCTGATATCCACGTCATAGACATAATATCAATTTGATTATTCTGTACAAAGCAAATTAACCTTTTAATGTTACTGTGAAATGCAAACAAAAGTGGTTTTGTTTGCAATTCACCAACTTGGATCTGGCTTAAATATGGAATTTGCCGCTGGATGACGTAAATACTTGCTGAATGTGTAAAATTGCCAAGTATGTCCTGCGACACCTTGTGTGGGCAGTTTGATCTTTAACCCTGTCCCCTGTCTCTGGCTGTAGGTCTGTGATTCTGACACCGTGCTGGACCCGGCCTGCACTGCCGAAATGCTACGTGTCCTAGAAGAAGACCTAAACGTAGGTGGAGTTGGTGGAGACGTGCAGGTAAATGGTTAATGGCGATTCCTCCATGATGGATCAACACATTGTGTCTATGTGAAGACACTTCCACAAACATGTCCAGTCGGTTCTACTAGTTCAGATTTTGTCATTGAGCTTTAGCACACCGGTTATTATAGACGGGGTGGGTGAATGATGCAAGTGCTTTAAAGCTAAAGTAGTCTCCAATGTCAAAGGCCTATATGCCAGGGGACCTCAGTATTATCTGACCATTGTTTTGCCAATGACTGTTTTACTTTTACCTCCACCTGAATTTCCACTGTTTATCTACAGATCCTGAATAAATATGACTCCTGGATCTCGTTCTTGAGCAGCGTGCGTTACTGGATGGCTTTTAACGTGGAGCGAGCCTGCCAGTCATACTTTGGCTGCGTACAGTGCATCAGCGGCCCACTTGGAATGTACCGCAACAGCCTTCTACAGTACTTTTTGGAAGACTGGTACCACCAGACCTTCCTGGGTCAGAAGTGCAGCTTTGGAGATGACCGGCACCTCACAAACCGGGTCCTGAGCATGGGATACCAGACTAAATACACTGCAAGATCCCGGTGCCTTACAGAGACTCCCACAAAGTACCTGCGCTGGTTAAACCAGCAGACACGATGGAGTAAGTCATATTTTCGTGAGTGGTTGTACAATGCTCTCTGGTTCCACAAGCACCACCTCTGGATGACATATGAATCTGTGGTCACGGGCTTTTTTCCTTTCTTCTTGGTAGCCACGGTTGTGCAGCTATTTTACCGTGGCCGTGTTTGGAACATACTCCTTTTTTTGCTGACTGTTCAGCTCGTCGGCATTGTGAAGGCTACTTATGCCTGTTTCCTGCGAGGAAATGCTGAAATGATCTTTATGTCGCTTTATTCGCTCCTCTACATGACCAGTCTGCTCCCAGCCAAAATGTTTGCTGTGCTGACCATTAACAAGTCTGGATGGGGCACATCCGGGCGCCGGAGGTTGGTGGTGAATTTCATGGGCATGGTGCCTGTGTCAGTCTGGTTTGGTGTACTAATGGGTGGACTTGTATACACGGCCTATTGCCAAAGCCACGATCCTTTTACAGAGACAGAGTTGCTATTTCTGGTGACCGGTGCCATCTTGTATGCCTGTTACTGGGTGGCACTGCTGAGTTTATACTTGGCTCTGGTAGCCCGTCGCTGTGGCAAAAAGCAAGAACTGTACAGTCTGGCACTAGCCGAGGTTTGAATGCTAGAAAATTGGTGCTGCAACTTGAATTGGCACCACTGCAGCAGAGTATTGGGGGGGAAATGGCGGCAGTGAAGGTAGCAGGTAACATGGATTCATGACACGCTGAAGGGGTTTTCTTCTAATTAGGAAGGTAACCCAGGTAGTGAACATTTTAAGTTTTAGCATGCAACCGGGGGTATTTCTCACCAGCGAGGTCTTATACATATTCTATAAGACTGTACTATGCAAATATATACCTCAGGCAGGTTAAACCACAAGCCAGCTGCCAAAGCGTTAATAGGTCCTTGGTGCAGCCTTAATAAACGTGTGTTCAAATGTCTGCGAGCATCAATGTGCTATTCACAGTGACCTGGCTAAGAGGAGCATCATACAGCTCCACCTCAAACAGGGAAGCGACTACAAGTTTACTAAACACTAAACAGGCAAGCGAGTGACGTCTAATTTCATCAGGGAATCTTGAGCCAAATCAACATTTGCCCTGTATATGAATAACGGTGATGAGGTGTTCAGTATATACTATGTATAGCATGGAAAGTTCAGCTGTCCAGGGTTACATCGTATACAGGTTATCCTCAAACTTATTTTGGGGTAGGTACAGGGAAAACGTGATGACAGAATGTTGCCTGTGTTCTGATATTAATTACCATTCAATCAACAATTAATTTACACTATTATCTTCACTGCATTTCCAGCTTCTATTCAACCTGTAACTTCAAGTGGCCAACTCCATAATATTATTATTCTGTTATTTTTTTAAATGGTTATTTATTGGTAAGTGGTAAGTGTTTATTGAATACTCACCTTCAGCAATTATGTCTTCAAGATAAACCCCGTATTTTGCAATTGAAATAAAGGCAACGACGGAAAACCAAACACAGATGGCTTTATTAAAAAGCAAATGCAGAAAACACTATTGAAAAATATCAGAAACTTCCAAAAAATTCTGAACGCAACCAATTTCGATAGAACCTAAATTTACAAAAGAAGAAGAGGGCCTTTGGATATGTAGTTTGTCAACCAAAATACTCCTAACCTGGGTGAAGGTGTGGACATGTGAGCAATGTGATTAATGGTCCCCAAGGACATGATTATTTGCTCAGATATTTTTGGATATTAAATAGTCCAAGAAAATGTAAACTCAGGACTCAGGAATCCTACGCAGGGGCTAAGTTTAACCTTAAATGTATTGAAAACCCCGATTCCATCTATAGAGGAATTTGAGAACTTTCACGTAACTATTCTGTATTGGATACAGTAACATGCTGGGAGTTACTGTCCACATCATCTGGGGTGACAAGTTGCCTATTGTCCCTTTCGTTTAGGGACAGGGGACAATTAAAGCTCTAGACTCTGCCCCATAGCAACCACTAGGCCTTAGCTACATGATTAACCCTTTACATGCTAGTCAACCGCACACTTTTTCATGCTAACCTTATTTATGCTGGCAAAGTTACCTCTGGCATAGATGCCTCTAGAAGTCAGACAAGATTCACTTGAGTCTGTCCGAGGGTAAATACAGGATATTCTGCTCTGTGGTTTACAGAGAACACACTAGACGTCTTCTACTCAGCACACAAGCACAGCTTTAATTCAGGAGTATGTGATTTAAGGGCCAAAATGCCAAGGTTGTTAAATTACAAAAAAATATGTGCAGGGAAACACCTTTTCACTAAAAGCCATGATCCTTACCAGCCTAAGCACTGCAACAGGAATATGGGGGAGTAGAAGTTACGGGTTCGCCCCCACCTTCTAAAAAGAATCTGGTAAAACGGATCATCTAATAGCTGCAGCCCGAAATAGCAATAAAATACTAGAACATTGCTTAGGTGCTTCGCTGATGCTGTTACTTGTACATAAATACTGGAAGTTTACATTTTTCTGGATCCTACCACTAGCCCTTTTGTAGTAACGGATCCTTCCGTTCACAGATGACATGTAGCCTTTATAATATTTTGCGGAATAATTCTCCCACAATCCCCAGCTGAATCAATGAGGTCAGTGGCTGACTCTGGCGCGGGTTCAGAGTACTGCTGTGAAAGGCTTGGCATGTGTTTGAAAATGTAAAAGGACCTTCCCGCCATGGGCCAAGACCAACATACTCGTGAACCTGCTGCATTTCAAATGGTTTTCCGAAAAAATAATAAAAAAATGTTTTATTTTAAACATTTGGGAACTGCATTTCTTTATTTTTAATGAAAAGTTAATAAAATAAAGCTTGAAATAAATAAACTTGTGATTATAATGTTGTGGCTGTTGTTTAACCCCAATAATATACCATTAACAGTTCTTCTCTAGTCCTCTGTTTCAGGGGGATGTTCATCCCCTCCCAATAAAAAAAGAATGTTAAACAATCTTTACCAAAATCTACCATTTTTTGTAACGATTGATTGTAAAGGGATGTATAGTCTGGAATAATATTAATGTACTTTGAGCCCAAAGTGTTCCAAACTGGACATGTTACCATTCATTGACCTACCTTGGATGGTTGCGTAGAAAAATGTCTGCCTCCACTGTCATTGTAATCATGCTTCTCTTACAATCGCTTTCATACACATCAAAAGGAATGAGGGGGGATTTACAAACGTAATTATACTCAACATATTGGATATAGTTTTTCTTTAATTAGCCAGTAGGTGAATGAGTTATATCATAAACAAGATTTATAAAACGCACATTCTCTGCTTCAATAATCTAAAAGTAGTAAAATGGAATCAGATATAAGTAGCCCGTGTGGGCTGCCAACGATGATGTTTTTAATTTATCTGTGTCACGGTTCCCTGCACACAGCAATATCCAGGGATGTTCACAAAAGCGTGACTCTTCCTGACGATGCAATGGAGACCAGAATAGAGGGCAGACAAAATTAGATTTGTCCCATAGTCAGAAAAAGCCTGATTCACTTAGGCACAAGCGTGGTCCACAAACATGCATTGCAAACCGAAAGCATTTTGGGAGACGTGCCTTCTAATAAACTAGCTCAACATAAATGTCAGAATAGTACCCGACCAAGACTGCATATCTTCAAACAGTAACTATTTAATTTACTTCTAGCTCCGAAGAGAATAAAATGTCTGGCAATCCCCATTCATTAGAAGAACTCATGGATAAAGCGTTAAGGGTGAGTAGAATGGATAGTTAAATGTCTTACTGACGGTACTGAGTACTGCAAACCAACAGCTGACTGTAATAACATTGATCAGCCTGATTGATTGATAAGGCTGTGATCTGGAAAAAAAACCCACAGGGTGATCATCAATAAAGTTCTTGCAGAAGAAACATTTTGAAGAGCGTGACAGCAATTCATTTTACTGCTGTAAAGACTCAAATCACTCAAACCATAATAAGTGTCCTATTAAGAAGAGGAGCAATACTCGGATCAAAGAGACCTTTCACTAAAATCTTCATACATACACCAGCTACTGGCCATTTAAACGGGTTGATACCCGGAGCTCATCCGGAAAGCTACCAATTTCACACAATTTATTACTTCACATCAATCGTAGTGGGCTTGTTCCTTACTAGAACTCTGAAAGCCACAACATTCTGACGGACTGTGAATGTAAAACAAAGTATGCCAGCTCAGTCCACAGGCAAAATGTAGAGACTCCCCACACAGCGGATGAATACCTCTCATCAGTTGCTCAGGTGCAAATTTTAAGGGTATACGCACCAGAATAAAACAACGATTTTTACAAACACTTTGTTTAAGCCTCCATCTATTCGGTATTGCCAGTGTTTATTCATTTTTGATATTCCAACGGATCGGAAGCAAGTATTCTTGAAACAGCTGTACATTGTTATAGATGGCTAACATAACTGAACTCACATTTAATTTGGGGGAAATCCAAGATGAAGTTTAGATATTTTTTTCTACCAAGGAGCCCCCAACACAATATATAGTTCTGATTCAATAACAACACAGAATGGGATTCTCACCATTCTCAACAAGTATTTAATATTACTGAGTAATGAGAACAAAATTATAGTGCAATAACAAAAAACTATATCTCTAATATATACAGAAATTGTGTCACTGTATTTCTCAGCTTTGGCAACGCTCTTAGAAAATTTCCGAATTAAATAAAGAAGTCCAAAGAGAAACAGAAAATTTGTTCAAACGAGAAAACTGTTCTCCATCACCCATTTGTTTAGAAAT
Organism: Spea bombifrons; assembly: GCF_027358695.1. Taxonomy (NCBI): domain Eukaryota; kingdom Metazoa; phylum Chordata; class Amphibia; order Anura; family Pelobatidae; genus Spea; species Spea bombifrons. The sequence continues at coordinate 33,651,105 of NC_071096.1, forward strand.
GCACCTATAGTGGTTACATCTTGATGGTACATTAGTGCATTAACAAAGATGGAGTAAAGAGTGTAGTTTAATGATTGTCAGTTTGGTGACTGAATGACAATGTTTCCAGTGATAGGCCTGCAATGTATTCCTTACACCTTCTTTGGAACTTTTGTGATGATGGGTTTTGGTCGTGTTTTAAAGATAATTTTCTTCTTGATCAGGGCTGTCACGTGATACTCTGTATCCAACTTCTCCGTGCCAAGTCCAGATTCCGGTACAGAGGCACGGGTACTCTTCACCAGTACAGCAAATGGCTTCTCCAGTCGCGCTACCTTCCCATACAGAATGTGATGTCCGATAATCAGCAGGGGAACACCCTGATGGCACAGTCAAAGCAGTGAACAAATACGCACAGAAAGAATTACACGTATCAAAAGTATAAAGTGTCACAAATTCCAAGCTATTGGAACACCAACTATCACCAGAGCTGCGAGTGACACCTTGTGGTCCGACCAAGTTTGACAGCACAACACGGAAAGCAATGGCCTGTAGCAGAGGATGGAAGCCAGACAGACAAGTACTAGAGACACGTACACTTCACCAGACCCACATATACAATGCAAAAAGATTTTTTATGAGTTTTAAGTGGAAAGCAAGACACTGTGAATTCTCAATAAAGCTGTCTCTGGAAAACCAGTGAGTTGTCCCTCAAAGACCATGACACCAGACAATGTGGGCACATACGAGTTCTTTTGGAAGGTAGGACAACACCTGGCTTGACGATCAGCAAGAGCTGCTGAACTCAAAACAATCAGATATGCAAAGCATTTGGGTGACAAAGTTGCTCAACGGTGCACTAAAATGTTTGTTAATTTATGAAAGGTAACACGGTATTAAACTACAAGGAAAGAATACGGGGATTGCAAAGGACGTCCTCCATTAATATAGTTATAAAACTGATTATATTGAGCAAATAGCAAGTTGTATCGGTGCTATGCAGAACAGTAGCTTCAATCATAGAAGAAGCTGAGTCTCCAGATTTGACATCGGGTATTTCTGATGGATCCAAGAACATGTGAGTTAAGTTCACATAGTATAACAGAGTCATTGCAAACTGTTATTTTGGGTAATTGGATCTAGAAGAGGCACTTTGGGGGAACTAAAGAAGTTATAAGATGAGCTTTAGATGAACACGGCATAGCTGAATGAGTTATGTGAAGCAACATCATGCAGTAGAGTATTTATGTAGCAGCATGCAGTTACATGGAGAATTAAAGGTAGAGCATTGTATTAGATCTATTAGTAGGTGTTATAGTGAAACACACAGAATGACATACACAGTAAAGCATGCGAGGAAATAATAACTACATGCAGAGTAAGAAGTGTCACTGCCCAGTGGCATCTCTCCTACCTCTTTGGTGTAATGCAGGTCTCCCATTAGCTTCCCAGCGAGACCATCCTGCTTGCGAGCTTCTATCTCACCCTGCAGCTCCATCAGGAGCCACTCTTCGGGCTCCCCCTGGGCACCCCTGCAATGTAATGACGAGAGGGTTACAAAAGCCTTTCTATTCAGCACAGGACCACGAGTGGCAGACGGGACAGTTTCTGCCGTGGTTTTGGAAAGTTACGGTTAGTTGATGCGTTTCTGTGAGAGAGTGGCCAGCTGAAAATTAATTTAAAAATGTGTAAAAATTATTTTATAAAATATAATTATTAAAAAATATGAAAAAATGTAATTGTGAGCGTAGAATCGAGTCACATTTTTTCTTATTAGTCTTGATTAGGCATTAGTCTTAATTTCCCGGCTTCATTATGAGAAAGGCAGTCTAAGCATTGGTCTAACATTTCTTGTGATGTTAGTAAACTTTATTTATTTTTTTACAAAGTTTACAAACACTTTGGAAGCAGTTCTGTACATACTGTTCTGTGCGTATTATAACATGGATCCGTTACAATGTCCACATGCGGAATGTTTGGTAGAACCCATTGTACAGCTCTACTGTAATAATAACGGACGCCGTATTAAAGCTGTTTTTTTATAGGCAAGTTGTTTATTACTCAGGTGTATAGTATTGTGGATTTAAATGTAATATTTGGCCTGTAGAACAAGTGACTCTCCGTGCGTGAATTCAGTGTGCATTTATTTATTGCACATTATAACATTAAAATAAATACCTTCTCCAGGCCTTCCTGACCACAAACTTAATACATTACTGTATGCTTTATACCTCATAACTACCAACAGAGAAATGACGTTAAGGCGCTTTCATAATACCCTCAGCTCTGAAACATGTAATATTGCGCCAAGCCAGATGCCCCCGAACCTGTGACGCAAGCAGCGGCACTGACCTGGACACCAGAATCTGCACCATGCTTCACAGGCGGGGTAATTATACTTTACTGAGGGGTGTGGGGTATCTAGTCACCCTGTCACTAGCTGTCCCAGCCGGCTCGGTGCCGCTCTACTCAACGTGCCCGCTGTTGGCGACTAAATCCGGCGCCCTTCCCTCACAAGAGGCGTGCCATTGCGCCGCAATGCACTTCCGCTTCCGGGTCGGTGTGGGGTCCACGTGAAGCCAGAGGAGAAACGTGAAAAGAGATTTGGGGTTAGTAGACGGGGGATTTGGTGGGGTTCTATATCATTAGAACATGCGATGACGTTCTCAAAGTCACATGAAGGCTGCCTGTACATGTATGTACGGTGTAACGTCACGATATGCACGCATGCCACTCTCTATTAACATTTGGGCTGACTGCCTATATCAAAAGTACATGGAATGCATACACATCATATCTGTGAGCATATCTCATTGGATAAGGTCCTTCTGTCCTCATAAAGTGCATATAAACATATATATATACATTATTATGTTCAGGGAACATGCATTTATATTAATTTTCTTTTTTGGGAGTGATTAACAATGCCGTGTACTCAATATTCTGTACTTCATTCCATCTGCAGGTTCTTTTCCCTTCCAGAAATGGGGGAGTTTAAGGTTCATTGCGTGCGGTTCTTTGACTACGTCCCATCCGGTGTGCGCTCCATTTCATACACGCGAAAGACGGACAGGCTGGCCTTGGCTCGCAATGATAGTTCTGTGGAGGTGTATAACATATCTGCTAATTACTACCTGGAAAAGGTACAGTGACGTGAAAGCGCGATGGGAATTGTATGGCAATAAATACATTCAAGTGCGTTTTTCCTGGCTGAAATATTATTAGTATTCTTAGTACTTGTGAATTTCAATCTGTCTGTGCCACGCAGGTGATCCCTGGAGATGAAAAGAGATGCACGGAAGCAATATGCTGGGCAGCAGAGGATCGGCTTTTCACAGCTGGTCTTAGTGGACAGATTATAGAATATGACCTGGAAAAGTTGTGCGTGAAATACACATTAGATGCATTTGGAGGTCCCATCTGGAGTATCGCGGCTAATGCAAGCGGCTCACATCTCGCGGTAGGTGGACGCTGTTGATCCCACTTATGCTATAAGATGATGACTAGATGCACTTTCTGTATCCTGCCATTGCAGTGGGAGTCTAGACTCTCATCCATCTCTTTATTCTCATATAGGTTTGCTGTGAGGATGGCTCTGTCAAACTGTTTGCTGTTACCCCTGACCGTATAACATTCGAAAGGAACTTGGATCGCCAGAAAGGTGCTGAGATTGTGGCCAGTGTGATCGCACCAAACGTCATTGTTTTGATTTGGCTCACAGGCATAATCTTCATGTTTATTCTTTTCAGGTCGGATCCTCTGCCTCGCTTGGCATCCTTCTGATTCTCACATAGTCACTGGTTCTGCTAACGTAATTCGAGTGTTCAGCGTTTCATCAGGTAAGTTCAGGTAGTGCTCTGTCCCCCCGTAGTTTAACGACAAGTAAACAATGAAATGTCAATGGCACCATTGTGAAGAGCATATTATTGGATTCAAATACAATAATGGGGTTGGTAGAATATAGTACTTAAAATTTGTTGATTAATAGGGTTCTTTTCCCCCCACCGTTTTCTTTAGGTCATCTAGTGCATATGCTCAGACTTGACCGCAGAGTGCAGGGTGTCCGAAATGCCGAATGCTTGGTATGGAGTGTGGCCATGTTGTCCAGCGGAGATATTATTAGTGTGGATTCCTGCGGGAAGCTGCAATTCTGGGATATGGTGACAGGCACGCTGATGCGCACACACAATGTTGCCTACTGTGACATCTTCTGTCTTGCTGTGTCACAGGTGATGCTGTTACCCTTCTTCTTCTTCTTAAGTGTTATGAAATGGAATAAAGTTGAGCTAAATATTTGGTATTTGTTTGATTCCTGTAGATGGAGGACAGCTTGGTGGTAGGGACTTCTGAAGGGGTCATCTTCCAGTTTCAGTTGCTTGAAAAAAAGACTGGTGAGAAGGAACGTCAGTGGGTCTGCACCAAACCGTTCCGCTATCACACGCATGATGTCAGAGCAGTGGCGCACAGCAGCACAGCGCTCATATCTGGAGGTATGCTATTACATCGCGCTTAGCCGTCCAGCCAGGGCTGTTCTTGTTCGCTGCTAATATGATTGCCTGTCTCTTAGGTGCAGATGGCCAGCTGGTATCCCGTCCTCTGATGGAGAGGATAGAAACAAAATCCTATGAGGCTGCCCTGCGTAAAATTGCATATCCTCATGTAAGTCGTCTTCCCCTTATTTCAGCAGGGAAAGAAAATCCCTTTTAAAGCTGCAAGTTATAAAGAGTTTCTACAGGAGAAATCAATTACTTTAAAAAGTACAGTCCCTTACAATACTGTAAAAGTGAGGCTCGTGTGTTGCACACCTGTAAGAGTGATGGTGTACATTGTTATAGAGAAGTGCACAGAAATACTAATTGTTGAAGAGAAACATGGGGTAATATCAATGAAAACTCAACTTTCATAACTGTTGGATATGCTAAGTATGTACTTTCCGGAGTATAAACGGGATTGGACCTTCCCCAGTTTAATTACAGTGAATCTATTATATGAGCCTCTGATAAATATAAGAAGGCTGTCGAATGGGTGCATATCATCATTATCTGTTTACAGCGTCACTTGGTTTCTTGTGCACGTGCTGCCCGAATGCTTCTGTTCCAGTTCCCAGAACACCTTGAGTTATGGAGACTGGGGAAAAGTGAGGATTCAGGTATGTGACAGGGATACTGTGGCTGGGGGGAGAAGCGTGAAATGGGTTCAACACAAATGAATTCTCTGGATCTTGCAGGAAGAGATGGCGACCTACTCACTGTGGCCAAGAAACACGAGCTTCTTCTGCAGCTTAAAAGAAAGGTGAGACTATCTGCAAGAGTTCTCCTCTGGCTGTATAGCGACAATAAGCTTCTTGCACCCCTGACACAATGTATCCACGCAGGGCTCCGAGAGTATCCGTTGCAGTCGTGTCTCCCACTGTGGCTCTTGGATTTCCTATGCTACATCTTCCCGTCTTTACCTGCACCGGCTTCATTATGAGAACGACAGTCTAAGCATTAGTCGAGTGAGTAACGTGACAGCAGTGTTCTGTGACTGGCGCAGATCTCTATCATACTTAAACTAGAAAGGACTGCTGGAATGAGTTGTCCCAATCTTTCTCTCTCCCTCTCTCTCCAAAAACGTACAGGTTCCTAAAGTCCCCCAGTTCCCCTCTGGGGCTCTACAAATTCTCTTTTCGCAAGATTCTTCCCAACTTTATGTGGGATCAGAAGAGGGCCGTGTGCATGTTCTGGAGCTTTCAGAAGACAACTGCAAACACAGTCATACATTTGAGCCCCCATCAGGTACACAGCACTACAATGGAAATGTGAAGGGTCAATGAATGCAATTAGGGCAATGTGTAGAAACCATGGTATAGGGTATTATTGTTCAAGATGTTGAGCTGGCAAAAGCATTGTAGTTCATGGACATTGTAAACCAAGCCAGCTTGCTAGTGTTTGACAATTGTCAGAGAACATGCCAGTTTTCGCAAACGTAGATATTTTCTGTTCACCAGGTTCTACCAATCCTGTACATCTAATGGCTGCAAGCAGCGATGGATTTCTTCTAGCCGTGGCTTCAACAAATGCTCAGATTGAGGTCTACAATGTAAAGGAGTTAAAGGTGAGTATTGGCCAACAAAATTGATCAACACGGCTTCTAATGCATCGTTTGCATGTAAATAATTTCTCCTGCATTTGTTTTCCTTTCATTGTTGGAAGTATGAGTGCTCGGTTCCTCAGTACAGTTCTCCTCCAACTGCAATTGCAATCCACCCGTCCACCAATGACCTGGTAATTGCCCACGCTGACCAACAAGTGAGTAGGTCCTGCCAATGGTGGCTGTTTTGCAGGCTCGCTAGTCCGAGGCATTATTTTACTTTGTACGTGTCCCCCTCCAGGTGCTGGAGTTCAGTGCTGCTCAGAGAGGGTACACAGAATGGAGCCGGAGGTTGCTGAGACATGGCCTGCATCGCGACTGGCTTGAGCGAGACACCCCAATCACTGGCATTTCCTTTAATCCCTCAAAACCGCAACACATCTTAATGCATGACACGTACATGGTTTGTGTCTTGGACAAGTCCCTGGTAAGCATCAAATAATCCAATAATGGCCAGTAACTTAAAACTCTGATTAATATTTTTTGTAACTGAGACAGTTGATCAGTTAAGTGGGCAAGACTGGGATTAATACTTTTATTTTTCATTCACAGCCACTACCAGACGATAAGACTATTCTACTAAACCAAAAGGCTCTGAAGAATATGTCTGTGAACGCACGGAAGAGTCAAGCACATGCCTTTAAAATCACCAAACAATATCAGGTACGGTCATTTCTCGAGACAATACCTTCTGTCCAGATGCAGTTGGTTGTGTTCCTTTTGATCTTTCATACCCCCCTCTGTTTTTGCCTCTTTACGTGTTTTGCGTTAACACTTTTTTTGGGTGGTCTCTCATTCAGCCTCTGCTTTTCATGGACTTGTTGGACGACGGGGAGCTGGTGTTGGTGGAGAGGCCGCTAAGTGACATTCAAGCCCAGCTTCCGCCTCCCATCAAGCAGAAGAAGTTTGGAACTTAATCGTATTTATGTATACTTTTCGTCAGACCTCATGTAGAACTAAGACTTACGGGTGTTGCTTGCATCCTTAAGTCGGTGTTGCCTATGCAGCTGTGGACTTCTCTTTGCGAGAAAAGACTTGAATACAGGTCATAATGACCAATGGCGCAGAAAGTGAACGAGGAAAGTTATAAGATGGTTCTGTTGCTAAAATTCCTGATCGGCTCTGTTAAAAAGCTGGATTGTAACCAGGCAATCGGCCAAATTTCTGATGCTAACAGTATAAAGATTGTTTAAATCTCGAACTCTGATTCCTGACTTTTCTTTCTCATTTCAAAGCAGCTGAGTTACCATTATTTAATTCATTGTGCTTCTAAAACAAACATGCTTTTTGCTTGTATCATATCAGAGACAGAAAGCATTATTTCTCAAAGTTTCCTGTGCAGTGGAGGGAGTAAAAATACAATTTATACTCCTGTGCTCCAACACAGGAGAGAAGATCTAGGTACGGAGGAGTGAAATGCAGTGGCAGCTATTGCTTCTCACCCGACATAGCCTGTTTATGTGAAAAAGAAGCTTTACAACTTGAAAAGATGTTAAAGAAATCAAACAGAAAGCACTTAGGTTATTAAAGAACAGAACATTACCGTTTTATCTTCACAAATTCACTCTGAATGGAAATTAATGAATCACAGTACGGTCAATGCAAGTAGTCTCGGCTTGTCTCCTGTAACATTACCATCGATACTAGCACCTAGCCATTTAGAAGAAGTCCTTTAAATATTAAAATCCTCGTTGGCTGTGCCAGGCATATCTTTAGCCAGGCATATCTTTAAACAGACGTTGATTTGTACACCCAAAACAAACACCTCTTCTGTGACACATAAATTAAAAGTTATTGAAGGTTGGAATTGGAAGCGACTTTGATAGAATTTATACGTTTAAATATGATACAAAACAAAATCTATGGAAAATGTTTTATATTGGAAAAAAAAGTTCAAAAGTACAATTGTTATTTAAATGTCCCTGTTGTGTGACTCACGAGCATAACCCTGCGCTACGAGCGGAGCCTTGCTATCTCTTAGCTCCATTCTGCTCAACAGGAAAGGATTCTCTGCCGATGCATCCTCAGGAAGGAAGGCTTACATATTCTTGTATCGTTTCCCAGATTATCAACTGGCAAGGGGGGATTTGCAAGAAAGCGCTGCTCCCAAGTGCCTAATGTTCAAAAAAAGTCATTGTGTTTACAATAAAAATTTTCCAAATATTATGGAGCTGAACGGTAAGGTTGATAGGACAGCGGTTTCATAGGACCTAGTGCCAAGAATATGTTCTTCACCTCTAAAAGGAAATCTGCGATAGCTGTGTCTAAAGTTATTTATGATTAAAACGGGAAAAATATGTTCCCGGTTTTTAACTGGAAAAGCAAAGCTTTTGGTTTATTATATACTAATAATGATATTAAATTAACACTAACAAGCTGTGCTTAAATGGAGTGAAGTCACTGTGAGTGGCGATGGAGAAACCATGGGTGGTCTGCCATAATTCAACCTTATAATGAAGAGTACGACGAAGATTTATAAAGTATCTAAAGGAGCGTATCGAAGGCTGCAAGAGGTTATACCATGAAAAAACCGAGTGAAGTGAGAAAAATCTGGGAAGATCCATCATGAGCTCATTCCTTTCCAAGAACCACCTACCATGACAAACTAGCATCATGAATGGATATTAAATGGGTATTTTAAGGGGTACTTAAAAGGCAGCGCCTAACTCTAACACAAAGCATGTCATGGGTGTAATTCATAAAGAGGGGTTTGGGAAACATCTGGTCCTGCCGGCAAACAATGTTGCGTAGACCTCTCTGTGATCACTTTCCAGGGGGGTTTTGCCTACAGCTGGCAGCTGGTTTATAAAAAGATAGACATACTTAGAAATGTCCTTGTTTTTGACAGAAACGTAAACTGAGTCCATTAGTATAACATGAAATGGGTCAAAAATCCAGCGCAGATTGTGTAGACAGTTTGTAGAAGGTTGTAAATGACTATTGTAGCTGGAAATGATTGATTTTTAACGGTATTTCTTCAATGGCGTACAGAGACTCTTTATCACTCCCATCGTTGCTGTGTTCCAATGGCACGTTGCGTTCGCTAACCCAAGGCTAGTTGGTCGTTACAAAGTCCTTTTGCGGTTACAGCTAGAAATGTCCTTGTTTTCAATGAAAACAGCTAATTGACCCCAATCCTGTGTGCGGTACATAACAGGGTACGTAACGCACCAATGTCGTTGGTTTGCTAGCTTGGGAAGTTTATGGATGCCTATGTAGAATTCTGCACTTTGTAGGACTCACGCGTAGGTATTCTCAGTCTGTGGCCTAGGTATGGCACTAGATGGCGCTGCTCCCCCTGTGCCAGGCAATGTAATTTCAAGCAGTGACGAGACTGGGGGAGGGGTGGTCACTATGAGCTCTTGCTGGCAGGAAGTGTCTGCTCCTCTCTGTGCAAGCACCTTCTCTCCCCCTGCACCATGGCTGTTTGGACTCGAGCCTCCAAGTCCGGGCTCCTGGACCTTCTTCTGCAGGACCACTGGGTACGAGTCCAGGCAGAGCTGACTGGAGAAAGCCTGACTCTGACTGCAGAGCCAGAACCCTGTGGAACTCTGAATGGTCTTAGTAATGGAACTGAACTGGCCCCAGGAAGCCCTCGACGTGGACAAGCATCTCCTGTACACCCAGGGGCCAATTCTCCCAAGGCAGGGTCAGACTGTGGTTCCGAATCAGGTCTGGGCAGCCCAGGAGCACGTTTCCCAATGGACAGTCCAGTTGTGGATATAGGAGGCGAGCCAGTGAGGAGAGTTCGAGTGGTGAAGCAGGAGTCTGGTGGGCTGGGGATCAGTATCAAGGGAGGACAAGAGAACCGAATGCCTATCCTCATTTCAAAAATATTCCCTGGCCTGGCAGCAGATCAGAGTCGGGCACTGAGGGTCGGAGATGCCATCCTATCTGTGAATGGGTCTGATTTACGGAACGCAACACATGATCAAGCTGTACAAGTGCTCAAAAAAGCCGGCAAGGAGGTGACACTGGAGGGTAAGAAAAAGCAGAAGGTCGAGTGTGTCATTCTACTTTTTGGGGGAAACTTAGCAGCTCCACTGTAAAGAACGGAACTGGTTACAAAGTGCGATAAGGTTAGGATTACATCAAACCGCTTCCTCTGTTATCTGGCCCAGATAAGGGTCATTGGTGGAAAAATAAGCTTGTGTTTATATGAAACAAGTTTCCCTTTCCACGTTACCCAACCTTGCCCCTCACACACTATAACTCTCCAAAGCCAACATACGGCGCGATTGATTATGTGGGTGACAGATAAATCTCAGACTTGTTTAAGCAGCAGAAATCTTTCCCCATTGCTGCGGATAAAAAACACGCATTCCGAAATGATTTAACTCCATCCTTGCTGGTCGTTATTTAATGCTCATGCTGTGTGTCTGTTTCACATGGCAGATGGATTTGCTGAGTCTGCGTGTCATGCTAATCGGGTTTACCTAGCCATTTGTATCACTCACCTCCCCCCACAGAGAAGACATCCTTTGGGAGACTGGCCTCTCCCGCTCTATCTCTTCGATCTCTTATACAGGAGGGATTATAGCAGACAAAAGTATACTAAGTCGTGATTTACTAGTTACGATTTGGTCACTATTTTCTGTTTCTCCGTAACAAGATTATGTGTGTAATTTGTATGTCTCTGCTGTTGTGTATTCATTTTGAAGCTGCACCCCCAAGTGGTGTTAGCCTTTAGATAACGAGTATCTATCCATGAGTTTGCTCCAAGAATACAGTGGACTGTTACTGGAAATTCCTAGAACTCGGGGAGAACGGGCTTCTTTCAGAAGGAGTTAAACTCCGACACTCTAATGGCAGCTGGAAGCACTCAGCATTCAGCATGTGGAGAGGAGGGAGCGGCACCATCCCCAGGCTCTGGGTGTGTGTTCCTAAAACCTTAGCGTGCAGTTGTGATGTGTTTGTGCGCACAACATCAAGTTTGGGATGAAAGCTTTGCTTCCAACACGCACCTTTAAAGTGGAATCTTTTTCTGCAGCTCAGAAAGGTGAAGGATTAAGCGTATGGAGTGTAGTGGTCTGGTGTCTAACCATAGTCCCTGAGGGCTGTAGGGGTTCAGAATAATGCCTTGTAATTAAAGCAAACAAGGCAGTTACAGACTGATTTATGGAAGATTGATGCACATGAAAGGGCCTACTGGGGTAGTATGATGCCCAAGTGCCAATTGGGAGCTCTCATATCATCCTATACAGTTCAGACAACGACAGGAGGATTTCAGCAATACTCGTCTGGAAGAAGAGTACATACAATACAGGAGCAGACACGTCCTCCATGGACATATGTTTCAAGCATGGGTCCTGTGTGTCCTGTAACATACGATGATGACCGGTAAAGCTTTGTCATACCCGTTCAGATAAGTGGAACCACAGTTCCTCTTTTTGATTGGCTAAATCACCCCCCCCCCCACCCCGGCTAATTAACACTGAACGTTGATGATATCCACATGTTACATGTCAGGTTAGAATTCCTGGATTAACTAGTAACATGTGAAAATAGGTGTCTGGTTTTAAATAGCCAATCTGCCCTAGGGGACCAAGTTAATAACCAGGTCAGAACAGTGTTAATGACAGAGAACGGATACATAACCTTTGTAAACGAGATCAAGGACCCAGAAAAAAAAAAATCAAAAAGCTGTTCTGGTGTAAAACGGTAAGACTGAAGCAATCGGCAGAACCCGTCTGCTCGAGGTGTCACTAGATGGTAAACAAATGCTGCGGCCACTTGGCAGTAAAACTCGCCTAAAACTGTATGAACATCACAGACATTCCTTTTTGGAAATCTCCATTTAGGGGCAGCAGATCTGTGAATGTCACAGCATCACCAATGGTCAAGGAAGCACTGCGGTGGGTTGTGCATAAGTGGTAAAAGTGGTGCAGTCATCCCCGAAGACAGTGCTCCCACTGACTTATTCATGAATGACTTCCGAGTATGTAAATCCACAGGCGCTGGTCGCCAAAAAGAAACCTTTTTTCATTCGGTCTGCTCTTATTTCTCTTGAGATGACAGACCAAGAAACATCTGAGAATTTTGCTTTCATCCGCACTCCACCCCCACTTCTCTCTCTTCATTTTTCATTTCATCTCTCTTTCCTTTTATGGTCTCTCTCAAATCGTTGTTTTTTCTACAGTAGAGAATAAAATCTCTAGATAGATTGGATTAACCCTTTGACAATAGAGTAGGTAAAGGGGGAGAGGACAAAAAAACAAAACAAAAGAAAGTTGTAGCTATTAATACTTAAGCGACGCTATTGCTGAGCCTTTTTAGTACGTTCTTCTGGGTGAAAAGCATAAGGTTGAGCCCATAAAGTGGTTGCTTGATATTGGTGCTTTTAATCTCCTAAGAAATGGACTTTTCAAACAATCCTGGTTCTCCCTGAATGCTAAAGGTGGGCAATGTTTGTCGTTGGCATCACCCTTGCTGCCTTGTTAAAATGCATAGGATGATATGGCGCCACGTCACAGAGTAACACTCTCACGTTGTGCTTTCAGTGCGATTTCTTCAGGACGTGTCACCCTACATTCGGAAAGCATCGTTGATCGGTGACCTGCCGTGGGACAGCCCCGATGTCCGCAGTCCAGCACACAGTGACAACTCAGGGTCTCCCAAGCACAACTCCAGAGACTGCAAGGTCATCCCCTTAAAAATGTGCTACGCGGCACGAAATCTGAGCATGTGCGACCCCGAGGGACGGTCAGTATTTACCACGCGTCCTAGGAGAGGAAAGTAACTCTCGTCATATTGTATTTCTCATTGCTATTTTTTATTCCAGGTTGGTGGAGATGCGGTCTCCAGATGGCTGCCACTCCATTATCCTTCGCTGCAGGGATTCGGCTTCTGCCCTCTCCTGGTCGCAGGCTCTGCACAGTAACATCACTGCACTGCTGCCACAAGTGCTAGCGGAGACACAGCGCATGCTGGGGACAACGAGCGAGGACCTCAGGAACCTGGGCTGGGTTGCAGAACAGGTGAGAAGGAGCACACATACTGTCGTATTGTTGACTAAACTTAACACTTTCTTTAGGAAAAGGGTATAGCAACATTGACTCCATAACTGGAAAATGGGGGCTCAGTCATTGGTTTTGATTTTGACAACAGCTGGCAGAACTCCTTGGTAAGCAATATAGCCGAACTTGCTAAGCTATATATAAATATATATATATAGCCATATAGTGTGACGGCATCTCAGGTGATTTTTGGATGGTATTCGCTGGGTGTGCACTGAATTCTTGATTTGTTTTGTATATTTATTAGTCATTTTTTATTTTAGCAGCAACCTTGGAATCTGAATGTTTATGCCTTTAAGGCTGTGCTTCCCATGTCTGTATTTTTCTGTGGTTTCTGTGGGATTACTGGACACTAAGGAGTCCATGAAACATGACATTTCCAGTTTCTATGTTTTAAAGTGTATGCTCCTTTTATCAGTGAATTTCCATTCCATCATACAGAATAAGTTACACCTACTAACAAACATTATGCAGTGTATGTGCCATAACAGTGTTTACTCTGTATCTGCATAATATGGGCTTGATGCTGTCTACTGATTGCCTACATGGTTCAACTACTTTATGTACGGTACCTTGAAGTGTGCTTCCTTCTATCGTTTATCTCTCCCAGGTGTCCCAAGATGATGGGCGCTCTCTCTGGCATCCAGTTCTCATTGCCGTCTCGCAGAAGGACTTTTTGCTCTTTGATTCAATGCCAAGGACTCGAGAGGAATGGGAGAGTCCCAGACACAGGCTGCCACTGATCTACACCAGGTGTGTTCCGCCAGCCAACTGAACTGAAGATCCTGGGTTTGTTGTGATATATCTGGGCTTGTGTCTCAAGTTAAGGGATTCTTTCATGGCTTGACTCCCCTACAAGAAAATGTAGCGAGACCTGATTACATTCAATATATATAATGTTTAAGTTTGCACTTAACGATGGTGCTTACACAATCAGTGTTCACCCTTACACGGCACTTATCAGCATCAGGTACTATAATAAGGAACAAGAACTAAGTAGTCCAAGTTGAGGGCGACATGTGGTCCCTGAGGTTAATTCTACACCATTTTTTAGGTTGGTACATTCTGGTCCTGGACACAGCTCGCCTTCCATGGGGTCTCATCTCTCATTTGGCACTCGGACAGGCTCCACTCAGGGTATAGATATACATGTGTTCCGAGTGGAGACTCAGAGAGATCTGTCAGCCTGGACGAGAGCTTTGGTGCAAGGATGTCATGCTTCAGCTGAGATCACCAGAGAGGTGACCATCGGTAAGTGACAACTGACCAGGAAATCTGACGGGTAATGTAACAAGGTGTAACAATGTGCTTCAGGTTATTTTGGACCCATACAGTTCCTGTACATAAAGTTATTTTCAGACAACTACCGAATTCCTAAAAGAGATACATACTGACAAGAGAGACATACAGAAAGACGCACTTTCATAGACACCATAATATAAATGTATCATAAAATATCAAACAGGGGAGCTGTGTTCTGGGCACTACATGTGATGTGTCAGGTATACAGAGATAATGTAAGTCTTGTAACAGTTTAGATATGGTTTGTAACACTCTATGTCTGCGTGCAGGCTGTATTCTGCGAGGAGAAGAAGTCTCACTCTCTATACACTATGATACTGGATTTACAGTCCACCGTGGCGGGCCCTCAGGGCCAGTAATGTACAGATACCCCTTTGAGAAGCTCAGGATGTCAGCAGACGATGGGAACAGAAACCTTTATCTGGATTTTGGAGGACCAGAGGGAGAGCTGGTGAGAGCAACTTCTATAAGCTTGGTGCCTGCATGAAAACGTAGAAACAGCAGTGACTGCACTTAGTTTTGACACTTACACCATTGATAAAAGTGAACAAGTAAGTTCACTTCAAAAACCACCCTATTACAAACAGCTTTCATACACACGTCAGGCCTTAGCATAGCGCTATGTTATTTATAACCAGACCATTAAACACTCTGTTCACTTCCACCCCCATTTCAACATATCATCAAGCATAGCCAGCATAGAGCTAAGACTGATTATGGATTGTATAAGAGCTAACAGTGCATGCGCTGGGTGTTCTCTGTCATTCTGTTCTTTCAGGCCCTGGATTTGCACACATGTCCGAAGCCTGTTGTGTTCCTGTTACACACATTCCTTTCTGCTAAAGTCACCCGCATGGGTCTGCTGGCCTGAGCGCCCTCCACGGGACACGAAATTCTACTTGCACAGAGCAATCATCGCGTGCCTTCCAGTAATGAAACACAGGAACTCAGTATAGACTCTGCAGACCAATTTGCAAAGTTGGGGAGCAACACACTCTCCTGTCATAGGGCCATACCAAAAATCACAGGCAGGGGAGACATCCAAGTAAGTGGTCCAGAGCTGGTGGATTTTAAACAAAACAAAACTACAAAACTGCACTCACATTACAAACTGCAGGGACCTATCGAGATAACATTTGTAGTAACCAAAGACAGACGGATCTGCGGGACCAAACACACAATTTTAATATTTTATTTAAAGAAGTTAATGCATCCATGAAACAGTCATCATGAAAATATGTATATGACACACGTGGGGGCATTTGAGAGTTAAATTACTCTACTATTGGGAGAACATGACACATACACAAGGCAAATGTCTCTTCACTGATGTGACAACCTTTTCATACAGTTTCCTATTATCTCTGGGATTATTTTATATTACGAATTTTCATATGACCAAAGTGCCTTCACCTAATTGCTGCCTTAGTATGCACAACAAATATTTATAGCATATTTATCATATGTAATATGTGTGTATAATATATATATATTTATATATATATATATATACAGTAGCAAAAAAAGTAAATGAACCCTTTGGAATTACCTAGTTTTCTGAACCTTTAGATTCAATAACTGGTCGAATCTCCTTTGGCAGCAATAACCTCAAACATGCGCTTCCGGTAGCTGCAGATCAGACCCACACAACATTCAGGAGGACATTTAGACCATTCTTCCGTATAGAAGTTTTATGAAAGACTTCTGTAGTAGATGTACTTTGATGTTTAGGGTTATTGTTCTGCTGCATTATCCAACTTCTAATGAACTTCAGCTGTTGGAAAGCTACCCTGACATTATCCTGTATAATACCTTGGGAATGCATTGTTTTTGAATGTTAAAGTAGCTCTAAAACACACCCCCAATCCCTTTTCATTGATTGGACTATATGTTTATAACTCCTGACTCCTATTAGCTTTTGTTGAAGTGATTAGCATACGGCTCAACAAACTTTTTCTAACCACCACTTTGAACGTTTGAATGGTGTATTCAATATGTATGAGAACAATACAATAATATGTGTGTTGTTCATTCTTGTAACTTAGATGAAGATCATATTGTATTTTAAGTCAAACGTATACATAAATTATGGTGATTCCAAAGGGTTCACTTACTCTTTCTTGCCACTGGATATAAATATACACATATATCTGTACATACACATTACATACATATTTACACACCCATACATGTTGTTATATAGGAAAAGCCTCAATAAAGAGTATTTAACTAATAAATATATATAGGAAAATATACGTATATGAATAGTTAGATATCCAAACTAAAATATTACACCAATCTTCCACTGATGGGAAATGAAGGTGGGGAAAGGGCATGCGTCCATATATGAGAGGACATTAGGATTTGCTGCTGTTTTAAGCAGTTGTAGCTGGAGTCAAGCGAGGTCAGAACACCCTTATGGCTAGAACTGCCTCTCGCTTTGTTAGCCAAAGATTATTCTGTGCAGGAACATAGATGATGTATCTATATGAAGTTGACTTTTTCAAAAATGTTGTGATGCAATCGGTTGACTAGAAGAGCTCATATGAATTAAGCAAGATATTAAAATGCAGGTATGTAAAAAGTGAGAAGTTCACAGAAGTTATTCCTTTAAATTATATTTGTAGTTCTATAATGGAATCCAGGCTTATGACAAGACCAGGGCAAATCAGGATGCTGGAGTCCAATTTCTTGGCTGATTTCATGTATGTTGATTTTAAAATGTTACATTTTGTAGGATTTTAGGAACAAAGGTCAACTAGTTTTGTTGGGGGCGCAGCTACCACTTCAGTTGTGTCCTCCTTAATGGCTTTATTAAATGGCTTTAATCCCAGTACATGTTGCACACACGCTTTGTTGTCACTTCCTATTTATGGAATGCTAGTCTGTGTTCCACAAATACAAAGCAATTTTTGCCATTTTGGCTATGAATATAGTTCATTTCCAGTAGGAGAGGCTGGCAGTTACGTTAGAGACAGTAATGGCGCCCCATAATCACCACCAAAACCATGTTGCCTTAGAGGGTATGAAGGAATAATATAGCTCTATTGTGGCATTTATACTCATTCATATATGAAGTATTGGTTTATTATATGAATTATGGCATTGACGTAAACAGATGATATAAAATTATACCATATTCTCTGCTTTGATATATCACCTAAATGCTATGTAATGCCTTGCACAGCTGAACAGGTCCTATGCATTGCTATGCAATGCAGTCTCTTTGCAAGTTGCTTATAAAACAGATGATAACAGACCCATATACTTATTTTTATTCCAAGGGTCACAGCAGACCTAATTATGGAAACCTGTGTGCTTAACATAATGAAAGAAAGACAATCAGTGTCTACGTGAAATTAGCACCTTTAGCTGACACTGGACTGCAACTCCCAGAAGATGCAATATTATGGGCTGCAAGTTGTAGTTCACTGGCACCAAATCTGACTATCCCAGCCTAGCACCTAACCTCATGTGTTAGACAGCTAAGACACTGGATCTATGCTGATAAAACAAGATAGGACATTGTAGGCTGGAAGTTAGGAATGAGATTTTTCAATTCAGGTGTATTCCTAAGTGCTGCATTAATACAATATTGTATCCTGACAGTGTTATGTGCCTCTTATAGCCAGTAACAGATCAATAATGTCTCTTATACTAAAGAGAGAGGCTGAATATATTTTGTATCTGTGAGGGGCTCAGCTGCCTCCCTTATTAACACTATGCAGCGGAATGCCTACTGTGGCACAAGGAGCGTGGCACTGCCTAACTAATTGAGGGCACCGTGCCATGGTCCTAAGCTTTATTTTTGTAACAATATTTATAAAGGACTTTATTTCACATGCTTGTGGGTTCTGTGTCTTTCTGTGTTGAGTCTGATTCTTGCACTTTTACACTCAAATCACAATATCGTCATGGTTACGGTGAATACGCGTTGCCAGTTTGCTTGTTGCAATACTTGCTGAGGCTCCTAAAATCTATAAACTACACAGGTTTCCCTACTGCATTACTTTAATGCATATATATATATATATATTTATATATATATATATATAGCAAGCCTGACTGAAACTTAAGGTTGAGAGAAAGATGAAAGAGTTGAAATAAAACATCTTTGATAATAATAATAATAATAATAAGTAATAATATTAATAAAAAATATAGAAACGTCACTGGCATCAGTAAAGAGTTTTGTGAACTCTGGGTAAGATTTGATATTGGTCAGACAGAAAGCTCAAATATAGAGCGTGTGATAAGGGACAACGCGTCCCTCGTGGTGTGTAGGTGACCAGTGTCAATTATAAGTATGTCCCACCAAGAAACTGATACCCACCTCCAAAATTCCTGGAAGCAGGCATGTAAACAATGCTCCGGACGTGCCTTGTAGTGCTGGAAGAAAAAACAAATACACAAGTTAACAATAATATGCAAAGGGGTTCTCAGTGCGATATTTCATCTGACCTTTGAAAACTTGAGGACACATTTCGATGGGATAATGATAATTATATGCACATATAATTAAATGTAAGTATGACGACGCTGCCTTTAAGAGCTGCATTTGTTGGCACTTCAAGCCTTGTTTTTGGAACACAAAAACGGCGGTAGCGAAATTCTCAGATTCTGGGGAATTGTGTTGAAGCACATATCAGAGGTAGAAACACGTTACGTTCCATGCAGGGAGCCATTAAGAATAAAAGGCTTTATCGTTAGGGAAGCTCAACAATATTTGGAGTTTAAAAGAAAACCAAAAAGATGTCCCAAATGTAACAGTTCAGAAAGGTAAGGCCCCGGTCAGCGCCGGCCCCGGTAACGCCACACGTTATGCATACTGTACAGGTTACTATACGTCAGGATAAGCAAACATTCCCGGCAGACAGCGTCCTGCCAAGAGCAACAAACACTTTAATGTCAGGGGTACATGTTTGGTGACAGAACATACAAAGACATGCATTTATTCCTTACAAAGGAACACGTAAACGCACATGTTACACAGAAGCATTCCCTGTTCTGGGTTAATTGTAAGGAGTCCGTGTTTTGCTGGCCAGCAGAAAGTAGTTGAGGTAACTGGGTGAGACAGTTTAATGTTTCTCGGTTACACACTCTTTAGTGGGGTTAAAGGTTTCGTGCTGCACGGATACACCCGTTTCTTACACAATAAAGGAAGCAGCACTTGGACAGCTCTGTTTCCCCTGTTGTTATTTCGCGGCCATGAAAGAAACTTTGTGTGAATAAGATCACGCGCAAGCCTCAGCCTCACGTCACCAGGCGACTGTCAGAGGCGGCTTCCGGTTTCGTATGAGAGCTGGGGAAGGCCACTTCCTGGTTTCTCCAATTGCGTCAATTCCGGTTCCGGCTAAGTGACAGGGGGGCTCCCCTGAATCCGCAGGTATCTCGGAGGGACCGGGACCGGGAGATGAGATGACAACGTCAACTATGCAGGTAGAGGAGGGGAGCAGCGAGAAGAGCACGGGGAGTACCAGGGAGAGACACCGGGTGGAGTGTGGGAGGGGAAGGCTGGATGACAGCTCGTGGAGGGTGGAGAGAGCTATGTGGGAAAAATAATAATAAGGAAATACCAGGAGAAGAAGTCAGCAGAGGCTGGAGCCTGAGGGTAAGTCACAATGGACTGGACAGAGGTGAGTGATACTCGTGAGGACCCGCTGCTGCTACTGGGGATAGAGATGGGTAGGAGGGGAAAGAGAGGGTTAGGATGGGGGTAGAAGGGGGCTGTATAGATAGATAGAGAGGGTAAACACAGGGGTCGGATGGGGTCTGGATAGGTAGAGGTGGGCAGGATGGGGTCTGGATAGGTAGAGATGGGCAGGATTGGGTCTGGATAGGTAGAGGTGGGCAGGATGGGGTCTGGATAGGTAGAGGTGGGCAGGATGGGGTCTGGATAGGTAGAGGTGGGCAGGATGGGGTCTGGATAGGTAGAGGTGGGCAGGATGGGGTAGAAGTGAGTAGCAGAGGGCAGGATGTGTAGAGAGGGTAAGGGTGGGGGTAGAAATGGGCAGGATGGAGGCTGATAGGTAGAGGTGGGCATGGTGGGGGCAGGATAGGTAGAGAGGGGTAGGATGGGGAGATGAGGGATAGAGTTACAGAATACAGGGACTGTGGACAGGTAGGTGCGGGAGAGGACTGGGATTGAATTAGAAGCGTATCACTTTGAACCAGAAATAGGACTGTGGAAGTTATATAAATTGTACAAATCATATTATTGCAGGTAAGGGGTTGCCACACACACAGCTTGGTGGCCTTACATTTTTATCTCCTCATTTGGCCCTTTAGATATATAGAATAAAATATTTCACAAGCAGTGAGAATTTACCTGCTGTCACACATACACATAGAATAATAGGGACCACCTGTGGCGAGAGAGAATGCCCCTCCGTATCATTCTCTGGGAGGCTGTGGGATTAACGCTATTGCTAACAGCAATCATCCTGTCACCGTTGTATTTAAGGCTGCTGTGTTTGGTATGATAGGGTCCACCCTCTCCTTGGCCGTCATCATATTATTCAGGTCGCTGGTTGCACCCAAACATCCGGCTGAACGCGTGTTTCACATGACCATATTGCTACATATTAGTATCATTAAGCGTGACGTCTGTGACTCAGAGGCTGTCATCGGCTGAGCACTTTAATGTGTGTAGTTTTATTATGAACACTTGCGAATGCTTTTGCCACCCTGTTCACAATACCACATACTTTAGATATCTAGAGACCTCCCGCATTTGAGTGACGCTTCTAATTTTATAATGCGCAAAGAGACACACATATATCTATGTTTCTCTATATCTCCAGAAAGCGATCGATTTGGTCACCAAGGCCACCGAAGAGGATAAAAACAAGAACTATGAGGAGGCGCTGAGACTGTACCAGCATGCGGTGGAGTACTTTCTGCACGCCATCAAGTGTGAGTCTATTCAGAACGCAGGCAATTACACAGCTCAACATGAAACTATATATATTTTTTTTTTTTACCAAACTTCTTTTTAGTTAGCAATAGAACATCATCACATAGTGTTATATATATATGTAGCCCTGTGTTCTACAGGGATTTATCCCTCTTTGGGAATGAGGTGGGGGAATAGATTTATTGCCCTAATTTTGTATACTGCAGATGAGGCTCACAATGATAAATCCAAGGAGACCATCAGAGCCAAGTGCGTGCAATATTTGGACCGGGCAGAACAATTAAAGAACTATCTCAAGACAAAGAGCAAGCAAGGCAAAAAACCAGTGAAGGAGTCACAGAATGAGAAGGGGTAAGAAGGTCTGAGGGGTATAAAAGGAAGGCAGCAGACCTTAACTGAATTGTGTGTTTTTAAAGCCAGATATGGAAAACCAGTGGGTCCCAAAGACCAGCATTATACTTCTCTTCCCCCCTTTTAATATAATGGTATTGTATGTTTTGGCGTATTCTACTCATTTTATCAATTAATGTATTTTATCCTTGAATAGACACCACTTTTAATCTTGGTTATTTATGCTTCCACAGAAGTGACAGTGACAGTGAGGGGGACAATCCAGAGACAAAGAAGCTGCAGGAGCAGCTCATGGGTATGTGTGGAAGGAAATGTGTTTAAGGGCCGAAGCAGGGAATAGGGGAGATGTTACTGGTGAGGGAAAGTGGTAAGGAAGTTTGGTCACCGGTACAGCATGCAGAACATATGAGTGGCATAGAGGGGAGGCGTTTATGTCTTTCCATCTCACCACTCAATTCCTTTATGGCGTTCCTACAGGTGCTATTGTCATGGAGAAGCCTAATGTTCGATGGAACGATGTGGCTGGTCTAGAAGGAGCAAAAGAAGCTCTGAAAGAAGCTGTGATCTTACCCATCAAGTTCCCCCACCTCTTCACAGGTCCGATTCAGCTGCTTCTCTCTAATCACGTCTTGTTCCAGAGATCTCTAATTACTTCGTATGACTTCAAAACCTGAAAAAGAAAAAAACATTTGTTTTCCCATTTACTCAATAAGCTAAAGAGTGGATTTGATGGAGGGAAGTTTGATTTCATTGGTCAGTTTATTATAATTACATTCAGCTCACCCAAAACTGTAGTTAGTGTAGTTTCCCTAACACTTGTATGTATAACAACGCATATATTTTGTGTTTGGTTTGTGACTGATATCTGAGCTCACATAGTTCACATGTGTTTCTGCCTTTCTGTCCACGCTTTAAAGTCTCTGTTATGATCCTTCCCCAAGGTAAGCGCACCCCATGGCGTGGCATCTTGCTCTTTGGTCCTCCGGGAACAGGAAAGTCCTACCTAGCCAAAGCTGTAGCAACAGAAGCCAATAACTCTACATTCTTCTCTGTGTCCTCGTCTGATTTGATGTCCAAGTGGCTAGGAGAGAGCGAGAAGTGAGTTCTGGCAGGGACAAGATGTGGAAATATAAGACATGGCAGTGGGTGACATGCAGGTGGCCCTTCTTTTATTCCTACAGTTACATCCTTTCTTCTTTGTATTCCAGGCTAGTGAAGAATCTTTTCGAGTTGGCAAGACAACACAAACCGTCCATTATCTTCATTGATGAGGTTGATTCACTGTGCGGATCCCGAAACGAGAATGAGAGTGAAGCTGCTCGTAGGATCAAGACCGAATTCCTGGTGCAGATGCAGGGTACCTCCAAAACAAAATCACCACTTTTATCAAAATAGGTTAATAGGGATTAACTAGACGCCAGAGATTTTTCAATAGAAATACATTATTTTCCCTCTCGCCATTTATAAAGGGATTACGTTCACTAAGACACTTTTTACACAGAAGCGAACATTACTTGTTTTTACACTGTTATATTTTTGCTTCTACCTCTTCATGCCTTCTATATCTGTTTTTATGTTGTGTTTGTGATCTGGTTTGCAGGTGTTGGGAATAACAATGATGGGATCTTGGTCCTTGGTGCCACCAATATACCTTGGGTGCTGGATTCTGCTATCCGGAGAAGGTATGGATATATTTGTATGTGCCACCATTAAATGTAATACATTTTTATTTAGCCAACACACATATACTTTCTGACCTCCCAGATCCATGTGAGGAAGTAACCGGGGAGGTGTGGAGGGTCTTATGTAGAGTAGAGGCTGGTATAGTCAAGTTTGTTACATCGATCTGAATTATCATTCTTGTGGTTTCAGGTTTGAAAAGCGAATATACATCCCGCTTCCTGAGGAGGCTGCCCGTGCTCAGATGTTCCGGTTACACCTGGGAAATACTCCTCACCACCTGAGTGAAGCTGACGTGCGCGAGCTTGCTAGGAAAACAGACGGTTACTCTGGCGCAGACATCAGTATCATAGTGAGAGATGCACTTATGCAGCCTGTTCGGAAGGTGCAGTCTGCCACACACTTCAAGAAGGTAATCTCTAGACAGGCAGACAGAAACACAGCAGCTTGAATAACATAGCATGTATTCATTAAGTTGCCTCTCTTGATAATGTAGGTTCGAGGTCCCTCCCGCACTAATCCTGCGATCACTGTAGATGACCTTTTAACACCCTGCTCACCAGGAGACCCGGGGGCTATAGAGATGACCTGGATGGAGGTGCCCAGTGACAAACTGCTGGAGCCGGTAGTCTGCATGGTGAGTTACACACATTTCTCAGGCCACGTCATTAACATTGTTAACCATAACTTCTCACGGCCTCCAATTCTATTTGACTTACCCTTGCCTTGTTTCTCAGTCTGACATGCTCCGGTCGCTGGCTACCACTCGCCCCACCGTTAATTCAGAGGATCTATTGAAAGTGAAGAAATTTACAGACGACTTTGGGCAAGAAGGATGAGGTGCAGAGTTCAGCATTGATGGGGGCATGCCTTTTGGACACCGTGTTTGCTTGCTTAACTTTTTAAGTGCCCCCGCCCATCATAAAGCAGGAATCTGGCAGCACCCGACACCACCATATACATATATTCAGGACTTAAATTCCATCTTGGGCACCAGACACCCTGTGTGCCTCCACTAATCTTCAAATTTTCGTCTTTGAGGTTTATGTTCGTTGGCCATCAGCAACTGGTTTGGCTGCCTGCCCTCCCCACAATAGTACAACCCAATATCGCTGCTTAACTTACCAGTAAAAAAGACTTTTTGTAACTGACATTCTGTAACACTACCCCTTCCTGACTCCCTTCTCCAATTCCTCCGGAATACTAAAGGTGTGGGGGTGCTTAAGTACACCACCTCGTTACCCTTTGCATCCTCCTCTACCTTCTATTACCTGCCAGTACCTGCTGTGTGTGTTATTTGGGAATGAGTGTTCAGTTGTGTAAATATACCATTTCTGATTAAGTTGATAGGTCTGGTGTTTGTTTATTTCTTTCCACATGCCTGGATCAAGGACATGAGCTGAGTCAGTAAATACATTGAAGGGAACACTGAATATAACCATTTTGAGGCTGTGGTACTTAATTTATTGTCATTGATTTTATGATGGGGGCACTGCAGACCATTTGCCTCCAACAGCAATTGTACCCTCAACTCAGAATTTGGATGCTCGCCCTGGCAGTAATCCCTCAAAATAACTGTTTGATTGCATTGTGCACTGCTATAAAAATAATCATAAACAGAGCGGTGAAAGCGTAGTAACAATACCTTAATTTCTGTAACTTAAATATTTAATGCAAAGAAAATTTAAGCTTTCGCTGGTTATGGGAAAACGGGCACTGTCCCAACTGAGCAGTATTCTTCCTGTGAACATCCATCTATGTACATGGCTCTGCCTGGTACAAAGCAGTTGTTTCAGGTCATACAAAATTTTCAGGTTTCAGGTCATACAAAATGATGCAGCATTTCTCAGTCATTTACTTCTGCCCAGTTAACGTTGGTAAAGGTACGTGGATCCATCTTATCGATATACAGAACTCCATTCAAATGGTCCATCTCGTGCTGGACAATCCGAGCTGCCCAGCCTTTAGCCTGCCAACTTATGCGCTCACCCTTAGTGTTCAGACCTAAAATAGAAATGTGTTTTAGAATTAGACAATCAAAATATGTTTACTGCTGCTGTGAATATTTATTAAACGTCAATGTAACAAAATAACCACACCATAAAAAGTGGGATTAATACCTGTGTATTGAGGGACTTCACTCACATTCAAATATTTTAGTATTAGTAAGTGTTGACTCACCGGATAGCTCTACCGAATAATATCGTGGCACTACAGCAGAGAATCCCCGGACGCTACTGCAGCCCTCCGGAAAGCTAAGTGTTCGAGAGTCCAAAACATGCATTTCAGGATTAATGAAGACCTGAAGTGGGAATGGGGCCATCTCACGTGCAGCCAGCACTTCTGGGGGCACCATCCGACACATCTGTTCAGAGAGCTCCACAGCCAGGATACGAAGGGGAACCCCAAGCTGCGGTGCACTAAGCCCCACGCAACCACCTGCCCTCAGGACTCGTACCATGCGATCCAGCACCTTAACAGTATCGGGGTGGGTAATGCGGGCAGGAGGAACAGGCGCAGCTTGGCAACGCAGCACCGGATCTCCTGTCTGTGTCACTCTGGAGTACGGCGGCGTGGGAGTACCTAGCACAGATCTCCTGAGATATCTCCAATAACTGCGTCTTCTCCCTCCTGCCCACGAAGAACAGAATCGAGACAAATAGCGGGGAGCAGTGGGGACAGCAAAGTTGGAGCAATGGGACAGAAGTTTACCCAGAGCCCAGCAGCCTCTTTGTACCAACATCTTGTGCCTGCAAGGAACAAAATTGGCATTAACCACATCCCTTCCACAATAGCCCAGATACCAATCATCCTAGACAGTTATTTAAACAACACGATTATAGGATATGTATTGATAGAGCTTCAATAAAGGCATTCTATGCACAGTGTGCCTCTTAAGAAGGTAACATATCCACTATAGTATTACACATAAGTGTGTCTATCCCCAGTAACACAGAGTCTGGCTCCAGCATCGCACGTCTTTTAAAGCCAACCTTCCCTTCTCATATTTTTATTTCATGCCAAACTCCCACCAGCTAAATAACTGACCCGGACGACCTCACCTACCCCGAATCCACACTGCGCTCCAGCACGGAAATTGCACGTCATCAATGAGAGGCTGCCGGGAGATGTAGTTTGCGTCTCTACCGCGCCACCTAGCGGCCGCTCTCGGGTAATGCGAGAAAACCGGATTACTTGATAAATTTGACATCTTTATTAATTTATTATATTTACATTTATTTATTTTTACAGAATTATATTTAGGTTTATTTCATTTCCAGAAATAGGAGTTGATCATGGAAAGGGATGAAAGCATTGCAGAGAACACCGCATTCCTGTGTTTGAAAAACTGGCGCTCTCCCTTCTTCCCTGCAAAGCGATGAAGATGGTCTAGTCTGTTTTGCATGGATTACGTGGTCCACGACGTAAAACATTCTTTTCCCCATTTACTCAAAAATAAAATGTGAACTGTTACTCTAACAGCCCTTTTTCGATTAGATGCCAATACGCCTGTGATACACAAGACCATCATATTTTAGCCATGTTTTGTAGTCAAAAGAATATATATTAATTTATTTCTAATCTAATTTGGTCCATTTTAGACAACGTCCATATCGAGACGCTCAGACTTAAAGCCACTCTCAGACTGATGTACAAAATCAGATGTTAGATTTAGAATTAGATGTACAACACCTCTACCTTCCAAACTATCAAAACTCTGGCAACAGAAGTGAAATTAAAATTAGAGAAAATCTCCACCTTTTAAAACAAAAAAGTACACTGTATGTGCTATAGTTAGCCCAGCAGGTTCTTGAACATAAAAAACCAATGGACAACAGGCCATGATGTAGACCAGCCCCCCCCCCCCTAGTTGGGGGGTCACTGGGCTTCTGTCGCTGGAATAGCGTCAATGGGTGGAATTTGCAGCTGTCCGCTATTCTCTTTAGGCACATCAACACTCTCGGGAGATGTCACGTCACCCTGCCCATCTGGAACTGTGTCGCTTTCTGTCAGTTCAGAAGTTTCCTTTGGTGGTAATAATTGTGCCAGAGCTTCTTGCAGCACAGAGACATCAATAGACCCCAAGTTTCCATAACGAGACAGATGCACTGGGGCAACACCTGGACAGACAATGAATGAAATAAGAGCGTTGACAGTATTGTCATGAACTCATGCTTCCAATCTTAATCTCATGCAGCTTCACTACTAATGTATATATTTGTCAGAATACGTACCTAGGATCTGTGCTCTCTGTGCAGGTGGAAAGAGGACTTGCAGACATCGGTTTAAATAAGGCGTGAGGTCCTCCAAGAAGACTGTGCAGAACTGGATAAAGAGTTCACGCTCTTGGGGGCTAAAAGCATCTTCCTCTGCACGGTGAATCGACAAGATGATTTTCACAATCTTGAACATAAATGGGGATAAAATTAACAATGACAAAGGAGAGACGCTCCACCCTGGCCTTGATAAGGATGTTTTTATTTTTCTAATTTTTATGTTTCTATATATGTATTTTTCAGGGTTTTTTTTCTCTGTACTTGTGCTTTACTATTATGTTCCTGTAGACTTGTGTCTGCAAACATAAAAGAAGGATACTTATGTGATATGATGTCTGATGGTCAGTAACAGAAAACCTCACCTTTTCCAAAGCATCTTGAAGTGTCGTTGTTACCTCTTCCGTCAACGACACAGGACAACAAAGACGCAGATCATTGAAGGCAACAAGAATGTCATTTAGGAAGCATGCCAGAGGAGGGAAGTCTAGGAGCACCATGGGTGGCTGCAGTGTCCCTGGCTGTGTTGGTGGGAGTGAGACAGGTGGGATGCTGCTGCCTAGAACTGTGGGAGTGGGGAGCAAAGTGTACATGTCCATCTCGTCCTGGAACTTTTCCACAGCTTCGTGCGCCGCCTTCGTAAAGTTCTCAGCTGCAACACGCTGGAAAATAGGTGCCAGCTGGCCTCGAAAGTCTGCACCCACTCGACTGAAGGACAGGCCGAAATACATGCACTGGCCCAGAAGAGAGTCAAGTCGCCCACCCACTCCCCGCTGTAGGTCGGTTTCCAGCACTTGCAAAAACTCACTGACCTTCTGCAGCACCCAACCATGGAATATGGCACCTTCATTCACCGGTATTGAGCCTATGGGTGGAGGGGGCAGAAGGAGGGGGTCCTCATCCGAGAATATAGCACGGTACTGAGTGATAACATCAAACAAGTTCACTCTGCAGCTCTCAATAGTTTTAGTGAGGTGGAAGTAAGCATCATCCTGAGGGATGGAGTTCTGCAGGGAGCGCAACCAGGCATCGCGTGCCTGAAGGAACTTTATACGCAGCTCGGCTTCTGTGAACACGTCCATCCTGCGAAGGTAACCAATCACTCGCAAACACGCGGGGAGCTGAATGTTGCCGCGGAGCTGCAAAAGGAGCTGCGTCAGCATAAGCTGCGTCGACTGACGCACCTCATTAACGATTCCCTGCAGAAAAGCAACGCACACACGACATAAAACAGATGCAGCTAATATCTAAACCTCCAGCTGTTGTGGAATGCCCAGCTTTCTCCATCAGCATCCAGAGAAAAGCGCTGGCTGAGCATAATGTGATATACAGGGCCAGCTGGCTCCTGGCATTAGAGGTTCGGACAGTGGATACGTCCGTCCTTCTCATTTATATACACTGGGGTTAACTGTGAAGCATAACTAATAATAACTTATAATCACCAAATAAATTTTAGTGGCAAAGTCAGTTTTCTATTGGTAACGATAAGTATGTAACGCAGGGCTGGATATGCTACTATCAAGCCCCGCTACACAGACATTTGTCTGAAAGACAAAAATAATTACTGCGCTAAAAGCCTTGTTACATGTGGTCAATAACTAAACACTTGTGAATCTTAATCAAGTTTGCTTAGAAGCCGGTAATATCTAGTGTTCTGAACTCATATATTCTCACCTGGATTACCAGAATGTTGGAATGCTTCTTCTCCAGACGCTTGACATAAGCCGCCAGTTCCAGCGCTTCCTCGTAATAACCATTTCTCACGCAGGTATCCATCAACTGGGGGATTTCTAATATTTCCAAAATCTCCGTATGGCGGTTTAGAGTTAATGTGTTCATTCGCCGACTCGAGCTGATATCTTCTGCTTGTTTCATAAAACCTCTGTAAATACAGTATATATATATATATATATACACATATACATACATACATACATACACACACACACACACACACACACACACACACAGTGATTATAGAAAAATGGCAGGAATTCTACTAGAGAGAGAGACGAAGGACGTCCAAGTTATGGCATAGGAATAACATAGCATGCCAGCGGACTAGCCAACCTGCCAGAGACCAGGGAGGACCTAAGGGGCCATAGGTGTGTGGTGACAGGTAAAAAGTAGCAGGTGACAGAAAGGCATTAGGGTAACAGGAGGGGCAGTTGAGTGACAGGAAGTTGACAGCTATTAACTCTATGAAGGGGGATAGGAGGGGACGGTGACAGAGGAGGCAGTTCTATGGGTGTAATGACAGGGTACGGACCTGCAGCTCTCCTGGAAGCCAGGCAGCTTGCTGAGAAGACGGGACACACTGGCCTCCACCTGGCTGAAGTCCCGGTATATGAGCTCGGTGCATTCCGCCGTGCGAATAAAGGTCTTGTAGTTCGTGAAGGCCAGGTCCCGGGTCTGCTGCAGAATCTGGTGCCGCTCCTCACTCAGCCTTTCGGGCTCTCGCTGAAGCTTGTCCACCCCGAACGAGCTGAGCTCCAGCAGGTAGGCGGCAAAGTCCGGGCTGTCCCTCCAGCTCTCCGGGAAACTATCGCGGAACACAGAAGCCAGGACGCTTTCATCTTCCACGTCCACCGCTGCCATCTTTCGTCAGGAATACAGGATTCAACAAAACTTTATTAAAACTCAGGAACGAGCAGACTCTACGCTGGCTGCGACAAACAAAACTTTATTGAGCACAGACGGTAGCTACGCTGATTGGAAGAGACTGTCACTCCCAGCATGACCCGCGAGCTCCTTCCGGTTTACTGCAGGCTCATTTCTACCGAGAGCTTCACGTGGATCCCAGCAACATGAGACCTTTAACAGACGATGAGACCAAGACTATGTTCGAAAAGTTGTCTAAATAGTGAGTGACGGAGAATGGGGTTATATAGACATATATAATATATGTTACATTCTAATGAATGACTTTGATCCTTGCTGGAGGCATCACTAACTCATACCTTATGACAATGGCTACATAGCCCATGCATTTCCCATATGAAAGTTATTAATATATAAAACCTAAGCTTTTCATTTTACAGAATTTCTCTGTTTTTAAATGTAATATGATACAGTAAACATTTTAAAGTTGCCCTTGCATGAAGCTTGCTTTTGTCAAATTAAAACTTGTGATCATACAGTCAAGATTTCTACCAAATTTGCCAGGCATGGGTTTTTATTTGTTGCTGCTTAAGAAAATCCTGCGTCTCAAGTAAAAAATAATATTCCAGCCTTGACTGACAAGTGAACACCTACATGATTTATCTTTTTTCTTGTGTCTCTATACAGCATTGGAGAAAACATCAAGCTTCTAGTGGACCGACCTGATGGGACTTATTGTTTCAGATTACACAATGATCGAGTCTATTATGTAAGGTGAGACAACACTGTTTTCTAAGCATGTATGGACCCAGCGGAAGGATAAACAATTACTGGAAAGATTTGGAATATATATATATTTTTATATATATATATATACACACATACTGTATGGTACACCATCTGTTGTTTTATGACAAGTGTTTTATTTTTTGATTCAGTGAGAAAATGTTGAAGCTGGCAACCAATATCGCCCGGGACAAGCTGGTATCTCTTGGAACCTGCTTTGGGAAATTTACAAAGACTCAGAAGTTTCGTCTTCATGTGACAGCACTGGACTTCCTGGCCCCCTATGCAAAGGTACAGTATCAACCTATATTTTCACATTATAAACACGCGCATGCCCAGAATGACTTCTCAGATTTAAGACCAGGACAGAGCTATATGTAAAGTTGGTGCTGTGGTGCCATCCATATTTCTTATTCTCACACTTATTTTCTTCACTCTTAGTACAAGGTGTGGGTGAAGCCAGGTGCCGAGCAGTCATTCCTGTATGGAAACCATGTGCTGAAGTCTGGTCTGGGACGCATCACTGAGAACACTGCTCAATATCAAGGGGTGGTTGTCTACTCCATGGCTGATATTCCCTTGGTGAGTATCAGGTTATTGTTCTAAGTCTTTTAATTACGCTATAAGAGTATTTCTAAAGTATTGAACATTCCCCAGTAGTTATAACTCCTCCATAGATTTTTTTAACCTTATGATATGAGAACTGTCGAACTCCATTTAAAACCAGCCTTGTCAATATAATGGTTTGGAAAGGACGGGCAAATGCATTATTGCAAACTTTGCATAACAGTCAGGAAGTCTTAGTGTAATCCATTCACAACCAGTAATTTTTTTTTCTGTTTAATTAACAGGGCTTTGGGGTGGCTGCCAAGTCAACACAGGAGTGCCGGAAGCTAGACCCAATGGCCATTGTGGTTTTCCACCAGGCCGATGTTGGTGAATACATCAGGCATGAGGAGTCACTGACATAAACGGCATAATATTTACCGGACTATAATTGCTTTTCTTGAATTATGGTTTGCACGTAGACCCGTCAACACATTTACAACAGCTTAAACCCAGGAGACGTCCTACACGCAGAGAAAAACTTTGTAGCTGCGGACTTTAAGACTGACAAAATGCTATCCTGTCCATGAGTGGGCAGAGGTTTCGGTGCCAACTTTGGTTTTGTTATAGAGACTTTATGGGGGATTTGTGCGCAATAAAACATCTGGAAAATAGAAAAATGTCATTCTGATAAAAGTGATACAAGTTTATAAGGTGTGGAACATAATTAAACCAATATCACAAGACTAAAACCACTAATTTTAGAAAAGATTATTTAATGTATAGGATAGTTTTGTTATGTACTATGCATACGGGGGGCCTGATTGCACCATCAGACTGGACACCAAGCAACAGATCAAGTCCTCCCATTACATAGCCATCCATGTTTTATATCAGGGCTGTTTTAAAGAAAAACATACAATCGCAAAGTCCTCCAAGTGTCCTCTCAGCATCGTGGCTTCTGTGTCTCCGTGGCTGGCTTCGAGTTGAAGAGACGCTTCAGAAAAAAGAGCTGCAGGACTCCTGAGGCCACAATGAGCAGACTGGTACCAGCAGACCACCAGTTCACATAGTGATAGTTGGACAGCAAGATATAGTAATCTGAGCCTTTCCTCATCCGGGCAAAGTTATAGTACCTCCACATGTGCAGCACTCTGTTCTGTACAATCATAGCACTCTCCTGTGGATGATACAGATGTGAGGTTTGGGAGGAAACATGCAGCAACACGATAAGTCTTTAATAAACAGAATCCAAAACACAAAATAAGCATAGCTGGCACCTGTCATTACAAAAGAACAGCAAATGTTTACTTAAAATGATATGTTCCGCTATATAGGTTCTCTTTGCTTCGGGTGTTTTACCATTTCACAGATAAAGTTTTAAATCTTAAGTGGTAATGAAAACTTGGAGCCGCCACATCACAATAAGTAAGATGTAGGGTGGTCACATACCTCAATGGTTGTCAGGGTGTCATTTAGCTTCTGCCTGTGGTCTTCCGAATGTTCCGGCCCTTCACCATCATAAAATACACCAAAATTAAGGTACACCTGAACGCTACTGAAGTGATTCTGCCAATTATTTACACACAGCTGGTAATAGCCTAGGGGAAGCAGCAAAAAGGGGTTATGTGAAAATGGAGCCATGAAACTTTGTTCACACAGAGAAGCAAACATGCATGGTGATTATACTCTTATTACCAGTCTCCTGGGTCTGGAAGTTAATTTGCCCTCGGACATTCTCAGAGCTCTCAATCAAAAATCCCTCAGGTGTGTGAGCGGAGGCAGTTACATGTTTATCCTGCATAATCCCAGCGGACCACTGAACCTGCACACAAGAAAAATGTATTTAAAAAGTTACCAGAACGCTAAAAATATTAAACTATTCAATTTCTTGGTCGCCCACAAAACACGTGCTTGGGAAGACCAAGATGTTTTCAAGGCACAGCATATAGCTAAGGTTGCCTGCTGTTACTGCATTCTCACACTTGCTCAAAGCACCAACGTATTCAGCAAATCGATGCAATAGAACAGGAAAAACATACAAATGATTATGGCGTATAACACAGAACTAAGACATGGATCAGATGAGTAATATTGTGTGCCTGACCTATATCTATTGGTTACAGCTAGAATACACATCCAACACATAAAAAAGGTGGCAATGTAAAAAAAAAAAAGTAGATTTATAGTAGAAACAATTTAGGCTCCAAACATACGGTTTCTTTTAATGTGACGAGGCACTAGCTGGGTCACCTTGCAGCATGAGAGATAAGGCGCTCCTGAGAAAATGTTTGGCTGCCAGCAGATGTTGAGTTTACTCACAGTTTAAGATATGGAATTACAGATTTTAACATACAGCTTCAGAATAATAGGGGTTACCCCTCTAATTCAATTATAATGAGGAACAAAATAAAGCTTAAACGGTTGAAAGGAATATTTTAACTTTTAAAAGTTTTTTTTTTTCCCCTCACCTCATATCCAAAGTAGAAGAATCCACCACGACGTGCAAAATGCCAGAAGCATTCGGTGCCTGCTGGGAATATCTGGACAGCAAAGTCATAGCGGTCTGCCCCTTGGAACAGCGGTTTTGATTTTGGACTGCTCAGGGGCTCCGACTTCTGTGCTAAAACTGGGTAAAGCAGGGGAAGAAACAGAACAGTTGCTAGGAACATGGTGCATGAACGTGAGAGAAGTAAGCATAAGCACAAGGAAACCAGCATCGGAATAGTCTAACAATCATTAACCCAACCAGCCTTTCTAATCCCAAAGGGGCAGTCCCTGCTTGAAACTGCTCATCAAGAGTGTACCACTTCCAGCCTTTCCTAGGCATCAACATGGCATGAGGGGAGAGTGACACATTTTAACAAGTGGTTTTGATGGTGGTCAAAGATAAAGTTGTCACAGCCAAGATAAAACAATAATTAACCAATAATAATGACGAAGAATCTTTGTGATCATCCAAGACACAGTGCAAATCAGAAAGACGTGAAAACTGCATGGAACTTTATTCTACAACTAGAAAAAACATTGTACAAGCCAATGCTTACAGGTTGCAAATGTTTATGGAATCAACCACACATAACTTCACTGTGTAACCAAAGAACACAACTACAACAATTATCACAAAGTTAGGCAAAGTTGTGCTTCGTGGATTGGTACAAAAATAGGTGAGCACATGTCAACTCAGCAAGGTTGGAGTATTATATGTGTGTGTGTGTGTGACATATTTGGCCATAGAACATTTGTATTTATACACACACACACACACAACTTTTAGAATGTACTATAATTTCCATATAAAATAAAATAATCTGGCACAGACTGACAAATAAAAGTTGCGGAGATAAATGACGACTTGCATGTTAAAGCAATAGGACCACATTGGGTATAAAACATGCAATTTACATCCTGTTCTGAAACCAGATCAAAATCTTAAAAAGGGGAGACAATTTGGATGTGGTTGGCAAATAGCTGTAATTGGTGCCCCAGCCAGGAACATACAATAAAAAAAAAAGGATTGACTGAGGGGCATGAACGATATAGGATGAGGATAAAAAATACATAATAAAGTTTAGTGAAAAACATAATACTCTCTGATCAACTGTAAAATGGAGAATACGGAGCAATATACTGGCTGGCATCCCAGCAGACAAAGAACTATATGTGTTTAAGGATATTCCTCCATAAACCTGCACAGCTTAATCCATTTTTTAGGATCAAACCTGCAGTTAAGATCTCAAAATACTAACATTATTAATGGTTTCAATTAAGAGTCAAAATGAAGACAAAGAACTGTCTTGTAACGGTGAAATCCTAATCGAATATTTCTTTCAAGAGTAGAAAGGGAACATACTCACTCAAAAGAAAATCACTTTTGAAACACTGATGATACCGGCTCACGCCAACATTGCACAGATCACAAAATTAACCGTGGAACAATGCAATCACTTCACCACACTAAAACTTTTTAAGCTCTGGACTCTTGAAGTGGCTTTTTACTCTTGTGCAGTTCCAACATGCACCATGATAACCACATATTAATTAACAGCGTTCATGCCTTCAGAATTTAGAGATAACTGGAAATGATCTTTAACTAGAAAATGGGATTCCGGGAGCAAAGCGATAGCAGCTTAAACACAAACACTCGTTTGCTTCTACTTTTAAAAGGTAAATAACACGCAACAAATGGCAAAGACAAAAACTTCAGTCCTTTCTTCAAGGGTAAAATCAAATTATATTTTTTAAAGTCATTAAACAAACAACAACAACAATCCTTGCAGCGGGCACTGTGTGATGGAATGTTCCTTGAGTGGCCAGCACGCAAAGTATCTTGGCACAATCCACAGTCTTATACAGATTGTTTTACGCAAGGCCAAGTTTCTTCATGGTCCTCCAACGATCCTTAATCATTACAGAAGTGCGGTTCTGGAAAGGATAATGCTTTAAGATGCTCTTCCAGTTTCCCATTCCAAATTTCTTCACACCATTCTGAATCCACTCTGTTTCTTCTACAGTCCATTTCTGCAGAATAAAGACACATTCTGAATAGTATGGATCGGGATAAATGGAATTTATTCAGCCATTGGAATGGTATGTTTACCGTTCTGCTTATTTGACTTATTTTCTGAATTTTTAAATTTCAAATATTAACATTCAATTTTTATTTATTTTTTTTTATTAAAATTTTAGCAAATTCATTTTAAAGATTACTAATCCCTCCTATTTTGCTATCAGTGTTCTGTAGAGTAAACAGTTTTCAAATTCACACAAAGGCTATGCATTGTACACTTATTGTGTTGCATTGGTGCAATTGATCACCGAATAATGCGCTACAGGGACAACTGACAGGGTATGACAAGTGTAAGGTCTCGCTTCCTCAAGCAATGATTTGAATACAACCTCACAGATTGCATTAATATTTGCCTCAAATTAACAAAGATATATTGGTGAACTGCACAATTACAAGAGAAACCAGGAGATAAACAAAGGCAGCTTCATACCTGTCTCCTGAGGTTACTAGATGACACACTGGAGGTTCCAGCAGTTCCTGAAACACAAAGTAAGAAAATTAGCAACGAACAAGAAACTCTCTGGGATCAATAAACCCGAAGATCCAACCTTGACCATTAGCCACAGACTGTGTGATTACGGGAATTTGTTTAAATATTAAAAAGGTTAAGATGAGCTCAATGCTCACAAAAAGCCCCAAAAGGTTGAGATTGCAAAGGGGTTTTTCCTTTCTATTGTGACTCACGTTTGTTCTGGAATAACTCATCCTCCTCGCTCCAAGTGTCTTGCTCCTCACAAACGCTCGAGTTGTTCAAGACACAGGTCCTAAATTAGGGAAAAAAAAAGGTATTCATGAAAGCAGGTTAAGAACAGAAATCGTGATGCAGAAACATGTTGTGGAATAGAGACACCTAATTCAACAGCAAATGTGAAATTAACTCACTCAGGCTTTGGGAGAAACATACTTTGTACATTCATATTATTCATAAAATTGCATGCAGCTCAAAATATTTTTCCTTTCCACACCATTTTTTAACAGATATATTAGAAAAGAACATACTTTTTAATTTTTTTGGGAATCCCACCTTCACCCAGACATTTTCCAGCGGCAGGTTCAGAGGGCTCCCTGGTGTCGAATCGAGAGGCATCGTCACTGTCACTGTCACTCTCACATTGACTGTCCTTCTCCATCACTAGCTGATTCAAAGTCACCGTATTCTTGCGCTTCATGCTTACTTTTCTTGTTGCAGTGCCATTTCTCGGAGAGCAGCTCTTCGGGTGACTTTTGTTTCCCGGGGAGCGAGCCGGGCTAACAGATCTGCAGTAAGGATAATCCGTTTCACACAGAGTCTTGAACGTGCTCTCAGGGTCCTGATCTGTGCAAAGGACCTTAAACTCGCACTTGATAACGGATAAACTATATGTAGGATCTACGTCAGGATCTGGGCTACAGAATTAAAAACAAAAAAAACACAGCAATCCACTTGGTGTAATGGCTCACTAGGCGCAACATTAGTGCCCTGTATGTGTTGAAGACACAGAAGAGCCTTCTTCCAGGTCTGTTTGTTCCATCTTAATTACAAGTTGTGTTTAATCTTGCAGAATATCAGAGAATAAAATTAACCCGTTTGAATAGTTTTTCTATCCAAACTTTGGATATAACTTTCATAACAATTACGGTGTCCAATCGGGACACCATTAAGACACAAGGTTTGAATTTTTTAAGAACTCAGGCTTTCAATGAGTTCTTTTTCATTAAATCAAAAAAGACCCATTGCCAGTTACAAATGCAGCAATGCCAAATTAAGCTACTATAACAGTTTCCAAATTTGTACAAGCAAGTAGGTCACTCACTTTGGCGTATGCAAAGTCATCAGATTCTCTTCTTGAGGAGGTGAAGCAGCTGCAGGAGGTTGTGTTGGTGGTGGTGAAGCAGCTGCAGGAGGTGGAGGTGGTGAAGCAGCTGCAGGAGGTGGAGGTGGTGAAGCAGCTGCAGGAGGTTGTGGTGGTGGTGAAGCTGCAGGAGGTGGTAAAGCAGCTTCAGGAGGTTGTGGTGGTGGTGAAGCTGCAGGAGGTGGTGAAGCAGCAGGAGGTGGAGGTGGTGAAGCAGCAGGAGGAGGAGATGCAGGATGATTTTGCAGCTCAGGATTCTTAACTGGGGTCTGTGGCTCTGTTGGTAAATTTTCAGATTCTTGACCATTCTTGGCAACCTGGCACCATCAAGAGAGATGTTTAATATTAAAGGAAACATCATAAAAATCAAACTAAAGTAATACAGGAAGCACAGTGTGTATATAAGATTGTTTTTTTTTTTATCTCAAATTAATTGGTTAAGTTCATTAACTAAATTCTGTGACAGTGACATTTAAGAGTCAGAGAATAGTTTCCAAGTCTGGGCAAGCTCAGAACAATATACATACAGTTAACAGGAAGGGATACGAGCCATCAATGAGACTATTAAACATCCGGTACACTTTTTCCTTCAGTTCAGAAAAGGAAAAGTTTTTAATTAAGGGATGATCCTGCTTTTGATCTTTGATGATTTGAAGGAGTTCTGCTCGCACTTTCTGTAGGAAAGAAAGATTCCATTACAAATATACAGCGTTGACAGATTATAGATTGCAAATTATCAAAATGCTACCAGGATCAAATACACAGGATCATAAAAGTTTTACAAGTGAATTGAGTATTGCAAAATCTAGATTCCCGGTACCTACCTTTGTTGCACAGTGGTTTGTAATGTACTTCTGCAAAATCCGGCTGGCGTTATTATATTTTTCTTTTTTTATACAAACTATAACTGCCTATGAGAAGGAGAGAGCAGAAAGTGTATCATGTGTCAAATAGAAGTCATTAACAGCATTCATGCCCACAGGCACAGATCTGAGAGTTCTATATAATTATTTCACTGGTAATTGGTGGAAGATTAAATAATTATATAGAACTAATAGAAATTTGCCAGCTGGTTTAGACTCAGAAAAGATGCCAATGCGCTCTGTGAGAGAGCGTGAGATGTTTCACGTTTATTGGCCAGGCTCAGTGTAGGTTTTAGCCGCTAGGGTGGAATGAATTCCTTTTTTATGAATACCTAGAGATGGCATTTTCCTCACAATGAACTTCAAACCTAAAGCTTCCACAACTCTCTTTCCATGCTTTTCTGCAGACACCCGTACAAAAATCTGTTTATACCTATCACAATGACATGAAGTCTATTATAAGAAACAAAACTTGCTATAGAAATATTTACCGCTTCTTTCAGCATCTGTTTGTTGGATCTAAGTAACTGTGCGTCAAGAGGAATCTCATGCTGGATCAAGGACAGAACTTTAATAGCCGACTCCAGAGGAGTTTCATTGGTTTCTGACTCAAACACACAATCTAGAAACAAAACACATGCTTAGAACCAGAAATCTTGAACTAGTTATGGGACTAATAGTGGACAGCTGAAAATGTATAGCGACTGACACTGGTTTCAAATTATTCATCCTAATTATAACAATGAATATGTTTATAAAACCAAGCTGTTCAATTTGTAGCCAGTGCCCTTAGTGTGTGTATATATATATATATATATATATATATATATATATATATACACACACACACACACACACAGAGTTATATGGCCAACCTAGGATGTCAGATAACAAGCTACTAACCTGGGTCCTCTCCTTCCTCAACTCTAGAAAGGAACTGCATCATGCGCAGTTTGCGTGAGTTTGGTACAGTGGTTGCTAATGGACGCTGAATGATAACTAGAAAGAGAAAAAGAAGTTGATTGTTAAAATTCATAATCAATAATTCTGCAGAATCCCATCCATGTGCATTTGCCTCTATCCAGCCCCCCAGCAATTTTCAGTTAAAATATGTTTGCCCAAACACGTTTCCTTGTCAGCTCAGGCACTTGCTTGAATAATGCTGTGGCCAGGGATTTATTGAGACCCCTTTACGCATGCACAGAGGCGCCCTTTGCAGCTACCGATTGGGTGTTTCAAGATGCCAATCAGAGGCGAGAATAATTGGATTACAGAAGAGGTAGATAACGGCAGCTACCATTTATGTAAAGAAAGCATATTAAAGCGCAAAGGTTTTTAGGGACAGGAAAATGTCCCTTTAAAGGAAGGGAAATTGTGGTGTCAAAATCATTTAACCCCTTAAGGACAATGGGCGGTCCCTAAACCCATTGAAAACAATGCATTTTGAGGGGTGAATAACTGTATCCGCCACGAACATAATCCGAGGTGGACCAGGGAATTACAGGTGCTCATCCATACAGACAAAACATTAATCGCGCTCTCTCTTCTGCACCCTAAAGAACTCAGAAACTTGAGGAAACTTATGCAGTTCCCGTGGCAACAGCTGATCGAGCGTGTGTCACATGACAATTATGAACGATGAATGATTACGGAATCGTTTCCGGGAAGGGTTTGGACGCGGGGAAGTACCACGACTGATGAATTACGGCTGCATTTAGTTATAAAAGACCTAAATTCAGCAGTGTAGGTGGAACAGCACCTTTAACCCAGTCTCTTTTCCCAGACCACAAATCACGTGTGACTGATTCACACAGACAGCGGTGCCAAGTGAAATTCGTTGTAAACATGGCCACCCCTGGTCACTTCACATGCGTTTACTAGTGCAGTCGTTATATTGCGGGCAATTCCGTGTATTTTAAATAGAATTCGGGGGCTGAGCTCATATAACTAGGGTACCCGTAGGAATAAACTCGGTCCCCATGGCTATCCCTCTCCACTACCACCATCCTTCGGTCACCTGATATGACATCCCGAAACTCGGCGAAGTCAGTGTGGCTATTGCTCCTGAAGGCCTTGACGGCGCGGGAGAAGTAATAATCCAGCACCCATTGATTCACTATCCTCTCCAGAGCCACACTGGGATCATCACTTCCTTCGCTTCTGTTAGCATCCATATCTTCACAGTTTACACCGAGCCGCGCGAAACTACCGCACTTCCGGTGAGACGGCAGGAAGCAGATGTCAAATCTTGCAGCCATGTTTGGAAGGTCGCACTAGAAGAATCTAAAACTTCGTGACAGATAATTAATGTCTAATTAAAACGCCAGTGCATGTAATGTATGTTTGTGTTCTAGAAATCATTAAGCTTGCAGTTACAATAACATTAACAAATGCAATCTATACAAATAGCAAAATGCATTTTGTATACTTCCTAAAGGCAATGTCACAGCTGGAGACTGCTGCACACCTTGGAGCTGTCATTGAAAAGGTTTTGCACACGTTGACAAGGATTTGTTTTAAATTAATATTTAAATGAATGGGGACATATATATTGCGCTACAACCAATGGGTGTACGAATAGAGAGTAATATTGATGCAAAGTAGTAAAAGTGAAGTGATCAAATTAAAAATCCAAATGGGTTCATCTTTGCACCAAAACCGCCAGCGGTTGCTAAGAAATAACGTGCGAAGTACTTTGTGACAATATAAAATAATAATTCTGATGATGACATCACCTGGCATGGCCTGAACGTATCCCGTCTTCTAATTGGACGACCGGCTCGCACAGACTGTGTCTCGAAGCGCCGGATTGGAGGTTGCCGTGGAGACCGCCGCGGTAGTGATGAGGCGAGTGTGGGGCGCCGATTTACGGAAGCCTGGAGCGTTCAGTGTTCTGCGAGTTACATAACGCGTTCTTTGACACCAGTCATGGCACACGACGAAGGCAGTCCGTCCACGGAAAATCAGGTGACTTACTACCGTTCGGAGGAGGTGAGGAAAAGGAACACGTGTAAAGAGACCTGGCTGGTGATCCACGGCAAAGTATACGACATTACCCGCTTCGCGGAGGAGGTGAGTAACTCAGGTGCAAGTGGACGGATCCGGGGACTGTGCCAAAGGCCTGGACTTTCCTCTGTACGCCATCTTTTATCAAATTAATAATTTAACACTATCCCCCAGAGCTATGCTGTGCAGAGTGGCAAGTACTCGGGGGGAGGGGGGGGCTTTACTGGAGAGTGGGCTACCCAGCTAGGTATTCTGGGTATTTACCCATAACCCCCATGGCATTAGCGGAGAATTAGGTGCCATGGTGACCTGGCTCCTGGGCTTCGTCCAGCCCTGGAACGGAGCCTGTTACATTATGACTGTCCGTCACGCCATTTGATGTGTTAGAAGGTAGACGGAATGGTCACAGGGGTCGTTATAGAAGTGACAGCAGTTAGCGGGTGCACAGAGATAAACGTGAGGGTGACACGGGGACAGATTGTTCACAAACACACTGTCCTACTTAACTACCGGATGCATAGGCATGGATAGCACTGGGGTCTCGCTTCACATCAGGCAATAAGGGCGCTTTATTTGTAGCTTTAGGAAGGCGAAGGAATGAGAAGGCCGTCCCTAGTTCCCCGGGTTGCACTTGCTTGTTATCGCAGAACCTCATGG
Source organism: Spea bombifrons (assembly GCF_027358695.1). Lineage (NCBI taxonomy): Eukaryota > Metazoa > Chordata > Amphibia > Anura > Pelobatidae > Spea > Spea bombifrons. Next base: position 33,693,616 of record NC_071096.1, read on the forward strand.
CGGCGCTCTCTACCAGCTCAGAAGGCTTGGCCGCTGGCTAGTTTCTTTTACGACAGGGATAGTTTATTATATCACATTATTATTCTAGTTGTTACAGTTATGATTATAAAGTCCCATCAGTAGCATTATTGCTCAACACAGTGCATATTTCCAGTGGCGAAATCACAGCTTGCGACGCGGTTGGACATTGAGCTGCATGAAGCCTTATCTGCTGTTGCACCCGTACGTGTGTGTTTTCTATTAACTCGGACCGCGGGCTCACGGAGAAGGATCCCCTTGGAACTTATTAACCGGGTCCCCAAGCTGTACAGACCTGAATTGTTGGTATTGCACAATACCCGTGTACTTTGATTTAGAGTTTAAATGACCCTTATGTGGTAAAGCAAACAGAACATTCTTTATGCAGTATGTTCCGCTACCACCGGTCTTCCCAAACGGAGTCACACGCCATCTCTTGATGCGACTTGTTTATTGATAGTGGCTCAGAGGATCGCCTATAAGCCATAAGCCTTTCTTTCAAACACAGGTTCGCAAATATGTTGGCGACGTCCTTGGAATTACTATGGTGAATGAAGCGAGTTTCTTGTGTTTTCCTAGTACTCGCTACAAGTTCCCAAGCAGCTTCTGCATTAGATGTTTGTGAATTTCAACCAAATGTCAAATAAATAATTGACCTCCAATATTAACCATGGTGGGTTTTTTTAGGTACCAAGACAAACGTGACTTACCAACTCGGTAGCGCAGGTTTTGTATGTTCATTTTGCTCTATTTCACTTAATACAATAATTTACAAATAGTAATATATAATTACTATATAAAATAATCCTGCGTGTTCGTGTAAGCAGCCATGATCTCTATTCTCGGATAAAGAAGGAGATGGTCCAGCTTGTGGCTGATTTCTGCGTATAGAAGTCTGCACGTTCCTCCATACTCTTTGAGTAATAGTAATGGTATTAGTGTGTGTTTTTGGATTAATATGGTTCGTAATAATCGGTTCAATGGGTAGGAGGATGACCTTTTATTGAAAAGTACTCCATACCCCACATGTAACGTTTGCACAACCCTGTGATGTTCGTGTAATAGTCACGGTAGCATCAATTAAGTGAATGACACTACGTGGCCCAGCCCTGGTGTCTCCGTCAGTTCTCCATAGGATTGGTACATGTAGGTCTTTGGGAATCTCATTGCCGTTTCATTATCAGGGGTGTGGTGACCCGTGTGTCTAAATCTACGTGTGCATTTCTTCTTTAAATTTATGGTATTGGATTGCATGCAGCCGAAAATATTTTTTAATCACGTAGATTCAAACACACTGTGCTTCAGGCGTGTCACACCTGTACATAGCAGCGGCCATCGATGTAAATGTCGCTGTCAGGGGGGGCAACTTTGTTTAATGCAAACTGATTACTATGTGTAAGAGACACGTAGATGTAGAGGAGATCTGCGTATTAAAACCTGCTCGGTATCAAAGTGCCGTGCCTGGGAGAATGATTTCTGGAATCTTTTACTATATGAACAATAAAGGATGTCCAGAGGTATAGGTTACTGCTGTAATAACATTTCTATCGTATTGTTTGTTCTTTCTCTCTTTTTTTCCCCTCTCCAACGCCTGGCTAGTTAAACAAGATCCTAGGGAGCTGGAAGGAACATATGTTTTGTCAGGATACGCAGGAAGACCTATGTTCGAAGTTTATAATCAGAACAATTTAACACTAATTTTCCGAACGGGCGTAAAACGCGGTCCACGTGGGTCAGGAAGCATTGTTTAGCGTATGTTTGTTTGTGTTTATGCTGTTTGTTATGCTTGATATTCTAACTATTAATTTTGTTGCTTTGATTCCATTCACTTGCAGCACCCGGGTGGGGAGGAGGTCCTCTTTGAACAGGCTGGATGTGATGCCACTGAGAGCTTTGAGGATGTAGGACATTCGTACGACGCACGGGAGATGCTGAAGCAGTACTATATAGGAGACCTGCATCCGGTAAGGCGGACCTCTCTGCGGAAGATGGGCTCAAACCCTGCACGTAGAAGAGCAATGTCAGGAGATGCCATAAATGTCTTCTGATCTTTTTTATGGGCTCTTATTAATTAGTTCTTCCCCGGCAAACAGAGCATGATCATCTAGTGTTAAAGGTACAGTGCGGGAAATGTGGATTTTTTTTTTTATTTTTTTTTTTTTTACAGCGTTATGTCCCGTTCCTTTTGTTATGTTAGTCTCAGAACTCCCCTCCGATTCCTTTCTTCCACAAGGGCTTTATAAGCTTTGGAAGAAGGGGTTAAGTTAGAAAAGCTGGCAAAACTCGGGGAGCAATTACCAGTATTGAAAGGTATTCCTGTACATCGCTTTTGTTTGTTGTGAAAATGTATTCCCTACCCTTTAACTTTTTTTTTCAAATATTTTTTTTCAGGATGACTGCAAAAAACAAGATAAAAAGGTAGGTCAGCGTTCCACCAATAGAACCCAGTAGCCAATAATTGTGCTTAACCTGTTATGTGCCAGAGAGCTAGCCCAAAGCGTTTTACTGCGCATTGCTCCTCCGCTACGAGCTGTAAATTATTAATACTAAATAGTACTGCGTTTGAATTAGTTTTGCAAAGACCACTTGCTCAAGTTCTTCACGAGAAATATAAATACTAGAATTCCAGCAATGCCTGGTTTCACAGGTTGAAGGGTAAGTTAATAAGTGAGGAAACCGATTTTCTTATAACTCAAAAGCGGCGTTTGCTGCAAGACCTGGTTTTTCCATCCTTCTTTATTTTTGTGCCGCAAGCAGTTGGATCTCCCATAAGTCGATCTGTTTATTGAGTGCAGTGGTCATTTCGGACCCCTTGAACCCCCTCCATTTCCATTGCTGGCTGTAGCACATTGTGCAGAACTCTGGGCCGATAAGTGCATAAATGCAAATACATTTAATTTAAAACATCAAGAATAAAAATGAGTGGCGGCTTCTGGAATCTGTCCAACCTTATTATTAAAGTTTATAATTTTATGTTTCTAAAGTAACTATTCTATCCTCTATGTAATTAAAGAGGCTTATTTATTAGACAGAAAAATAAATAAATATAAATTGATATATGTTCCCGATGTACCTATAGCAGCAGATACGAGGCGTAGTGATACTCTAAGCATATTCTCACCCGCGAAACGATGATCCCTTCCTCTCTACCTGGCAGTAATTATGGAGTAACTCTGCCCTTTGCCCATCTTCCTTAGATTTTTTGGCTGATTGCCTTCCAGAGATTAAATATGATTTCCGACTCTCTAATTAGAGTGCTTTTAATTACTGTTTATTTTCTTAGTGCTGATGTTTTGCCCGTTTCCTCCATCCCCTGCATACTGTATTTGCCCCGGGCTGATTATGTATACACTAATGCTCTATGCTTGGGTTTCTAACCTTTATTAAGGACCTATCATTCTTGGTAATGGTGGCACGTTGATTGTTGGGCTTTTAGCTTTCAGTATTAAAAAGGGAACTGTCAAAGAAATTCTTAGTATTGCGTAACTTTGTTTTCAAACTGAAAGCCATACAATACTGTTAAGGTCCATTATGTATTATAATCATTTAAGTAATTAATTACATTCCCCTTTGCAGAAGCAGTTTATATAATAATAGTCTTTGGATCTATTATTTGTGATACAACCCATACGGTAAATTGTGTGCTATTAAAACCTGTCTGCTTTTTGTTCCGTTAAGGATTCCGAGACATCACCCAGTTCATCAAGGTAACTTAAACCTCTTTACTTGTTGTTTACGTACTGCCACGGGTCAATTTCTGTGTTTTTTACTAAATAAATGTTCTCTTGTGTGCGCTTTTTAGATGTACAGTACTACTTTGCAGGCAATTATTGATTGTTCGACGTGGCTCTGGTTTTATTGTCCTGCCCTGATGATTGCTTGTTAAGATTATTTGTCTTCCTTTTCCCCCCTCCGACAGCTCTTGGTCAAGCTGGCTGATCCCCACTGTGGCCGTGGTTATCCTTGGCGTTATGTATCGTTTTTACTACATGGATAACCGGTCCTCTTGAGTTTTAGCTCCTCGGGACCACAGCTTGCTGGAGTCTTCACGCACAAAGAAAATGAACAGGATCAACACACAAATCAGGGGTCCTTCCCCTCTTGTCTACAACAGAATCCCACCTTTACCACGGACCGGAGACTTCCCGTTTTAACTTTGCGACCAAGACATTTTTTGTCCATATCATGAGAGTGATTGTGTTTTTATCTCTGTAAATCTGCGATCTTCTTGCAGGACTTTAAAACAAAAAAAGTGCTACTTTGGATTTTGTGTCACAAAGCATGCCTCGTGCCTGTTATACATGTATGTTAGTCAAGTGGCTCTATGTGTTTCACTTATATCTCACCAAGGTGGAGAAGCTGCTACGTTCTTGCATTAATTACTCTATGGAGAAGACATGCCTTTGTCCCTGAGTTGTGAAGGTGGATGTATTTTGGCACAGTAGAATATTAAGAATTTTAGGAATATTCCTTGAGGATTGAATGATTCTTGTCGTTTTGTGTCTCCTGCTTTTTATTTTGTTTGTAATAACTAGAGCAACTGTGCTCCATGTTCAAACATATTTACACGCTGTCAAGCCATAATAATGACGTACTCATTTTTAATAAATCTTGTTCCATGTGGCTTATCGGGACAGATCTGTATGACACTACGTGTAGTCCTCTATTCTTAATCCCGGAGTGTGTGTGACGATCAATCTGCTAAAGTTTATTCTTGCAGTCCACAGTTGCAATGATTTCTGTCTGGGTTATTTGATGGATGAACGTCCAGCTATGGACTTGGGAGCTGCTGCTGTATTCAGATGGCGAACCCTTCGTGATCCTGCGCTAGTTACAATTCTATGTTTCAAGTTCCTACAGTGTTCAGTGGATCGTGTGTAAATGACAGAACACCCAGGATAGGTATTCATCCCCTCCAACGCATGCACCATTTAAACAGCCCGGAATTAAAGCATGATCAAATGTTACAGCTGTGGTTGTGGAGGACGGCAAAGCCTGCAAACAGTGTTGGCAGTATATGAAATTGTGTAGTGTCTCCGTGTGGCTTTCATTTTTGTAGATGATTCAATGAGGCAGACGAATATGAGTTGGCCTTGCTTCTGCCGTGGATCTAACAAATATCATGCTTAAAAGAATTACTCGCAAGATATTATGCCTGATTCCATGATTTACATGACAACGTATAACTGTCCGTTCTCAGAGCTCTGCTGGGCAAGCGTCTGGCGGACATCCTTGAAACACATGGTTTGGTGGTGTGGAGCCTCCAGTCGTTCTATGGCCTTCTCCCACTCCTCAGAAGTTTGTTTACCATGTTCATGCATTTTTTTTTTCTTTCTCTTATTTCGTATGAGACAGAGCGCCTTGTGTTTGGTGGAATCTAAACAGTAAATGTTTGTTCGCTGGGAGCGAAGATCTTACAATGAGGCTCTGTAGTGTGTGCCATTTGTCAGTCCGATTGTCCCTCTGCTGTTGGGTTGGACTGTTTCCATCCAAGGGACGTTGACAAAGTAATGCGGATAATCAAGTATATTAGAAATAAGTTATACCCTGTGCTGTAACGTGGTTTTATTTGTTGTAGGTCAAACGGACTTTGTCTGACGTAGCAAAGAATATAAATATATATATATATTTATAATATATGTTTTAAGTGTATTTTAGAGTATTCACCCTAAAATGTTACCAAGTGATTTAATGACATGTGGCAGGATATAGTCTGTATCCTGCTGCTCAGGAAAGGATTAGCACATGAGGAGGGCGAGTCCATGGGGAATTCACAACACCTGTCCTTAATTCAACGGTTCAGTAAAGACCTTTTTTTATACAATTTCTCTTTCAGATCCGCAGGCAGGTTCTATGGCAGGTCCATATGTGTGTTGCTGTGTTACGCAGATGCAGGTTGTAGGTACGTAAGGCTTAAGTTAAGAAGAAAATGCCGTTGTATATTACGCATCAGAGAAGTCGCGGAACATTTTACATCTGATTCAAATAAAGTTGCTCAGTTACGCGATCATGGCTTTTCTTCTATCCATTTAAGTGGAAATGGTACTGTGGGGTCTCTTACTGTTTGTATTTAAATAGAGCTGGATAGTACCAAGGACAATGGGGTATGAATGATAAAGTCATAGGGTAGTTTTTATAGAGTCTTTCTATTTTCTGGGAGTGTTTGAGGTATTACGTGACTGAAGAAGGGTCCCTTGGGCTTTGAAGTCGTAGGTTTTATATAATCTGATTTCTCTCTCTTGTAATTCATTGGTTATTTTTCGGATTATGGTCTTTGTTGGATAAAGTTGATTATGTCGGGGACAAGAGTGCTGCTTAGAATATAATGGCAAGATGAGCTCTATGAGTGCTCCTCCCGGCACCCCGATATACATAACAACTAATGTGATCAGATATCTAAAGGGTGTGTGTGGTTAATTAATAAAAGCGCCCCAAGGCTTTTGCTTTGAGGCTATAAGCTAATTACCCTCCCAGTACCTGTGGCTGATACCGCGTGACAGAGGTATGGGCAATTTATGGGTTTCTTTGTCATGTAAACACACACGCAGGTTTTATGCTGGGCGAACCAGCTTTTCGGCCAAAATTCCGGCGCTGTGTTTTTAGCGAAGATCTTTGGGAATTTCCCGGTTTCATTCTTATGGTGGACTCATTCACAAAATGATGTCAAAATGCGACAGGGGAAGAAAAACCGCCCGCAAAGAGATTGCTGCTTCATTGGAGAGCTTCCTCCGCTTTGTGGCGGTGTTTAACCTGGATATAGATTATTGGTTTTATGTCATCGCCATGATTGTTACGCTTTGTCTCGTCTAAATCCATCCGATGAATAAAGTGTATTTTCCAGAGCAGATTACAGCCAACGGGGTGGGGGGGATTATCGAAAAATCATCTCCAGTCTTTGCCTAATCGAGCAGCTTTTCTGGTGCTGGATTAGAAGGGACTGGCTGGGATTGAGAAATCAGACGGCTGTTTGCAGCTCTGCGTTTGGAGAGCACGGTCCTGCACGCTCCGTCCGCTGGGTTACCTAAAATAGCAATTAGATTTTCCTCCCATCGAGCACGTGGATGAGGGCAGCAGAGCCGTAATCGCACCAGATGCATCTGCGTTTATTGACAGAGACACCCGCGTTAATCATTGATTCCGCCGAGCTCCTGTCACATGATCCCGATAACTCGCCTGTTGTGTTGCGGCTTCGGGGCCACCTATTCTACGGGCCACGGTGGGCAGCCGTGGGCTCGCAGCAGAGGCCGACATAAGAGAGACTTTGTCTTAAAACAAGAGCCTGCGTATGCATTTCTATATATGATGAGTTGTCTAACGAGAATGGAATAATCCCAACAGCATACATATGAGATTGATGTTAGATGCAGACACACAGACCTGGCCGGCAGATCAGACCCATTCGCCCCCCATCTCGTCGCTGATTCTCCTGCTGTAAAGACTCAGATCGTAATCGGTCGTTAGATACAGAAGCCGTATGCCTTTGATAATATATGGCAGTCATGTTTAATAGGATCTGAGCGATGGTAAATGTAAGCCATATTGGTGGCTTATGCAGTGTAAGTATCCTGCTGTTCTCTGGGGCTGCCTTCTGACTCTGGATCGTGTGCCCGTAATTCATGCCCCCAGCTGCGGGCACCGGCTGGAATTCTCTCGGAATGCAGTAGGAGTTGGCGCCGGACACTAAAAGCTATTCCATTGTGTTCACAGCTGGCACGGGCGACATCAAGCCCCGCGGATTCGGTTTTCTCACGTTTAATCTGATCACACTGGTTTATTCGGCGCTCGGCAGCTCGCCACCGGGTACTAAATGCTTCCCAATGCCCAAAGTATATAATCATCGATATTGATTGATATCGGCGGCTGGTGGATTTGTGCCGTTTGATGATATGGATATTGTTAAATATGTTGGTATTCTCCAGAAAGGACAATAATTATATAAAGCAAATGAACATTAGCCCCCAAATCAATGATATCCGTAAAGAAAAAAATAAAAAAAGACGTCTCTCTACGTTAGTAATAAACTGGAAATGAGTTATCGGTTATGCTGCTTGTATTAAATGGGGCGTCTTCCAGTTTCCCTGGAGGTGGGAGCTGCTTTATTTCTGGGATTTACCGTCTACCGGTTAGCGTCTGACATTCAGAGAGGAGCTCTTGGCACAGATAAGTGTTGTGCAAGGAGTTAATTTTTAGCGAGGACAAAAGGCAGAAGGGCCGTGGTGTTTAACTTGGAAGGACACAGCCCGTGAGCTGCCAGACAGGTTTAGGCAGAGCAGTAGATAGGAATTCTCTTTAATGATTCTGGCTCCCTTACATCGCTGTGAGGCTTGAGATTGCTCCCGAGTGACCTACTCGGCCGGGGAGTCTGTCCATGCGTGTGCGCAGAACGCTGAGGACCGTTAACAGAGTGCCACTGTGCCCGTGCCAAGGCGGCCGCGCTGATCGGGAGTCTGTCCGTGCAAACCTGAAGGGGCTGCTGTTACTGGACACGGGACTCGAAATAAAGAGTGTTATTGATTCTAAACTTTGCCGTGTCTTAGCCCGACATAAGCCTGCAGTATCATGCGCTCGCTCTCTGAGGACATCTTCTCCACGCCGAAGCTCGCGAACCGATGGGGGCACCAAGGTATCATCACTGGAGGCAGACGCACAGGTAAGGTGTAAGTCACATGCGGCAGCTCCAGTGACACTTAACACATTCACGACCAGCAAATAACTGTTTCATCTCTAGAAAGGTGTGCAGCGCGCAGCAATGCATCATTAGGTGCTCATCTACTGAAACCCCTTTAAGGATGAAAGCTATTGCTAAGTGTTACCAGCCTCGCTGGGTCTCCAGGGGTAGTAACGACCCATACTGTACAATAGAAACAGATTGAGGAGCCATATGCCAATGCCATGCATGTTTTTATTCCCTCACTGTATTAGCCTCTACCACTTCTGCTGGAAGGGTGTTCCATTTATCTACCACCCTTATTTTTCCTCTAAGTCTCTAGACCCTCTAGTTTTAACTGATGGCCTCTTGTTCTGGTATTCCTCCTCCTTTGAAATAAACTTTCCTCCTTTTCTATGTTAAATCATGTTTACATTCTCCTTTAGATGCTTATTACGCAGAATTATTATTATTATTGTGACGTTATTTACAATCTAATAGCCCGTAGTGTAAAATTATTACTTTTTTCTCCTTTCTGAAAAAACGTCCATTCTTATAAATGATTTTAATCAATTATTTTGTAAATATTTATTTATACGATGCAAAATAAACAGCTGCTGGTGCCTCTTCTGCAACCGGGCTTGGAAAGGCAGGTGATCCGCGTAAGCCGTGCGATGTACGCCCAACTGGATAGACAACTTGGTATATTAAGCGCGGGTGGTATTAATTACATACAATTAACTCATGAAACATAGTGCTGGAAATATGCCAATCGCGTTTATACCGCAGGACCTTAGTGTGTCTGAGGACGAGGATTGTGTGATTTAGTAAAAAATTTTTTTTATAAGGATGTGGATTTAACGAGTCCTAGAGCAACGAGCCACTTTGCATTGCTCACTTGTGCATCTACATTTAACATGTAGATGTAGCTTCATACATGTGGGGATGGCGCACCATGCGTGACTAAGACGATCATCTGGACCCAGCTCGGAGGTCACTTACAGTATAGATGATGGGTTGGGAATAGGGTCTGGATCCTCTTAGTGTTATGGGGTGCAAGCAGTAGGGTGCTTTACTGTGAGCCCGCAGCGGAGCAGATCCCATAACGGAGCCCGCAATGGAGCAGACTCAATAACGAAGCGGAGCCCCTGAGCTAAAGTATAAAAAGTCCAGTAATGTTGGTTCCCAGTTTTGGTATATGTCACAATTATCCCATTCATAATCACTCAGCAGTAAGATGTGCACGTCACTCTATTAATCTATATCTATAATCCCCTGATCTATCAGGTTAGACCGACACCGTGTAGCCGGTACCGATCCACGTAGAACCAACACAAACTGAGACGCCTGTTCCGTACGGCACGTGACCTCATAGTCTATGGAACTGGTGATTTTTATTTTTTTTTATGGCCTCCGCAATTGATTTTTTGGTTTTGTCCCCCGAGACTGCGGGTGACACGGTAACGGATCTGTAGAGATCGTGGGTTATTAACCTATTATCTGTATAGACAAACTCAGGATTTGATGGCTGGAGGGGGTGTGATTGATCTGCTTAAGGATTTATCTTAACATAAGAACATTGCACTCCATCTATTGGCGCAGGCGGGATGTGAGTGCTGTGAGTTGTAGTAATAGGGGTTCGGACATTCTGCTTGTTGGGGCCGCTAATGTCACTAAATGTAACGTCTCAATGAGACGATTCCCGTCATTCCTTATAGAGTTCTCTGAGCTGTGTGCGGAATGGCAGAACGTGGCAAACGCAGAATAAACTTTGTGACTTTCTACCCGAAACACTCTTATTTTAGCATTTCTGATATCCAAAGAGGGTGACCGAGCGGAGCGTTATCAAACTTTATACGGGGAAGCTTTGTAACTGAGTCAAGTATGCAGCAGGCTAAATAATATGTTTGTCGCACGCTGTGATTTAGAAACACACTTTGTCCTGTGATTTATAAATTATTGGAGCATTCGCTGCTTTAGATATTATAATAACACTCCTGCAAAAGAGGGGGATAAAGACTGGAAAGAGGGACCCAGGGATTAAGGTCCCAAAGCAGGACTGACCTCTTAGAGACTGACACTTGGGAGGTATTATGTTAACATTTGTTGGAGCAGTTGGCAGCACACAGGTTTAGCCCCGCAGCCGTTTTTAGCCTTTGTGCCAACAGCACGCATGCCTCTTCTGCCCACAAGCGGACGTCTTCCGCCCGTCCCCTCCCACTAACCCTGTCAGCGCTTCTTCCCGCCCACCACGGATGTCACCGATACGCCCATAGTTACAGTAACCAGCGTGGTAACGCTCAGGCCCTGCCCCTTAGTTACTGTCACAGCGCCAGGTCCTGCCCACACGAACCATTATTTGTCGTAGCTGTCCCGCGCATGCGCAGTACAGGATCAGTAGGGGGCGTGCCGTCGGTTCCTGTCAGTGTGAACAGACCGGAGCCAGAACCGGAACGTACCAAGTCACCCCGTGTGTATTCTGCTGGCCCGAGCGGCCATGCCCTCCGACTTCATATCCCTGCTTAGCGCCGATCTCGATCTGGAGTCGCCTAAATCCTTATACTCGAGAGGTGAGCGAAGCCCGTGGGGGAGGAAGGGGGGGTGTGTGACCGAGAAAGTCTCTCAGAAGGAGGTTAAGAGGACACTGGGGGCGCCGACGAACGGATTACCGGGGCCTCTTTCGTGCTGGCTGGCCTGGTCAGCTCTGTAGACATAGTGGTTGCCGCAGAGGATTCTGGGTGTGAAATATTGGAATTGGTGTACCTTGTAGGGTATCCGGCCTGCAGGGAGCCCTTTATTCTGGTACCGGGAGCTTGCAATCTAAAGAGACTGCCGATGGAAGATTAGAGTGTGACCCGCACTGCCCCTCGTGCTCGGTAACTGCGTATGCATAGGATTGGGCTCGGTAAATCCGGGTCTGGTCGCTGCTCAGCGCTGCCTGCAGTCTGTAAACATACACACACATGGATGCACGCTCTGTGAGTACTACTCCCATCACTCTCTGCTTCCCCACACACTCTTCCCCCTGACTCCACACGTGTGGTCAGCGCATTAGAGCCTGCGTGTGCGTGTCTTCACGCCTCATGTATGTAACACATTGAACTGGCTAACAGCTGGGTGTTTAAACTGAACCGGTGTTTAGAAAGATCTTTTATTTGACGCAGTTTGACAGGTAAAGAAAATAGCAGAAAATCCAGCGAGAACAGTGAAAGAAAACACACAATTCACAAACAATTTCTTAAAACACGTATGTTCAGGGCGCACAGCGTCCTTTGACCTTTAACTGTTTAACTTCGTTTCCTATCTAGAACGGTGAGAAATAGCAGTTGTCTTATCGGTGTGTGTTATCTTATGTGGATTGCAAGCTCTTGAGACTGAGCGCGTTGCTGGCGTTCAGAACTGGCTTCCCGTAATGTTTGGGGGGGGGGTTTTGGCGCGCGTTGTAATTGATGAGAGCGCGGAGGCGTGCAGTGCTGCCGAGTATCAGATCGTCCGTACCCCGGTGTGTGCTTTTATTGCGTTTCTGTTAAATCCGATAAACAGGTGTTACAGGTGGCAAGCGCTCCGTGCGTACGCGGCGTATCGCTTTCTATCCGAGGCTCCCAAGGTCATCCACATTGTCAACTGTCCTTGATGGTTTGAGGAGGAGTTAGATCAGTTGAGAGTTTGTGCGAAAAGAATTGAAGCTTCCCGAGCGAGTGGAGCGAAGTCCTGAGTGGGTAAGCGTCGGTGGCATTTATTTCAACTTTGGCTTTGTGGATGCTAGTAAATTTCTACGTATCGTTGCCGTCCTCCCTGGCCCCCCGAAGGGTTAATCCCGGCGTGCCGCCTGGCGCATTCGGAACGGTCGCTGACCGGGCTGGGAATCCTGAAACGCGTCCGGTGATCGTACCCAACGGAAAGCGTATCGAGCGTCCGTGACATCCAAGACCGAGCGTTACTTGAAACGTGAGGTCATGGAAGTGGTTTCCCTCTTAGGTGACGGAATTTGGTTTCAGAAACGAGCTGTCGGCCTCCAGCAAACATTTGGCAGGTGACTTAACCCGAATGCCAAGTCAAGGTTCAGAGTTATTTTTGGGTACAGATCAAGTATTGTCCCTCTCACCGCAGCCGAGTGTTTTATCATCCCGCACGTGATCTTAAGCCGCTGTTTTAATGTCACAGGGCTCAGTCCAAACTGCATTAGTATCCGCGAGATATTAATCCGGTCGCAGGCATCCCTACTAAATCACAAACTCCATTATAAGCCCGGCTGACGTAGGTTTAAACTCCAACGTCTCTTAGCAGCCTTTAAAAAATGCAGCTTCCAGCATCGCGGCTTGTTCCTCCTTAAAGGGACCCTGCCACGCGGACCCTAACTCCCACAGGGTCACATATAGATCGCTCCTACGCTGCCCTTTCCGTTGATTTGCCGGCCTGGTTCCGGCGCTGCCTGGATAAATAGGATTCCGGCAAATCCGTAGCTGCAACCTTATCTTTAATAAAGGTAAAGGTAGTCATTACTGTGCGGGAACTACAGACGGAGTGGGTCCTCGGTGGCCTAAAGTGGCTTTGTGTATTGAAGGGCTTTGTGACCTGAGCCGTCTGTAGGGCAGATGAGAAGGTGCAGAGTCCTGGTTATTTCCCAAAAGAAACGGCACAAAATCTTAAGAGAAAAGTGAAAAAAGCGAGAAGGCCTCTTACAGGAGCCGTCGGGATCTCCATGTGTGTTGGGTCCCATTGGGTGGCTATAGTATCGTGTGTTAAGCGTGTATTATCTCAACATGCCTTAGCCATGCCCGCCCCGTACAGAACGCTGATGAGATTCGCTTCCGCACATTAACGGTGTTGCTTATACATGGAGAGGAGCGGCAAGCGCTGGCGTGGTCCTTCGGTTGATGCGCATTGCGTACATCTGTTGGGCAGTAAATAAGCAAGTTATCTGGAGAATTCCGGTGACGACAGGCGTTGTAGTTGGGGGCGGTAGGAGGGTAACATTGAGATGCTCTGTAGGGGCTATGAAGGCTCCCATTCACATCCAAAGCTGAGTTTTCTCCGGTCGTAGCGTTGGCCGAGCTCCACGAACGCGAGTTTACTTAAGTTTCGGCTCGGAAAATAGTGTTCTTTTGTGAGTTTGTGTAACAGCAGCGCGGTGGCCACGAGGCCGCCTTTGTAGATTGTGCCGAGCGTCTGATATTTAGTGGTGATTATATGTGAACGCTTTGGACGGGATCTTCATGTTTTTACCCCGCTCGGTTACCGCGCATCTCAAGCTTTCCTCTGATTGTAGTTTAGAGCTATTAAAATCTAGCCTTGTTTTTTGAACAAGTGAATACATGGAATATCACAATGGGGCCTCCTTGTGACCTTGGGGGCCTGGTGTGTCGGCTGCCCTACATGACAATATGTGTGATTTATCAGATTGTTGATCTTTGGGGTGGTTTTATCCATAAGTTCAATCATCTACTCTGTTTGTTTAGTTATTGCCATATATTTTCGTATCAAATGCTTAAGGTTAGATATAAGAGACTGTTCTGGTGCCAAGTGGGATGCAGACGCCATAGGAACCAATGGAAGGTTGTCCATTGTGTCTTGCTCCTTAAACAGTACCCCACGTATGGACAGCATCTTCACCTTGGATAAGCCCATTGTGGGCAATTCTCACCGTTTCCTTCACCCTGGCCGTTCGGGTCATGGCTGGCGCCCAAGAATTCAATGCTTGCCGTATCATAGAAAGCTTCTGCTTCAGTACAGTTGGACTACCGTTCCCATCATGATTCCGAAGGGCTGTAGATTGCCCACTCCTGCCATTATTACTAACATTACTTTTGTCTTAACTCTTACACCCTCCATAGGGGAAAAAACGCCCATAGGCAGTTTACCTACACGCATTTAATTAAAGTAAAGAATGCGGAGGTGACAGGTCTGTCAGAAGCTCTTGACGTACTAGAATTTCTCTTGTTTCCAGAGGTTGTCCTTGAGGACTGGGCAGAGTTGTAGATGTTCCCTTATGAACAGGGGGTGTATGCAGAAGAGTGTCGTCGGGATAAGTGCGTGCATGTGTGTGTCAGGTGGGTGGCTTAAGTGCTGTCGTTATACTTCTAGCATTAACCTCAGGGCAAAGTACTGATTGTTGCCCCGTCTGATTCGGTTATTCGAGGGAAGAGTGTATTTAAGGAATTATGGTGGCCGTGTTTCAGATTGGGTCTTTATCACTGGGTTTTGGGCTTTTCCAGAATCTCATGCAGTCTCGTTGTGCTGTTTGCTCTCCAGTAACTCTTTTTTTCTCAGATCGGGGAAAGGGGAGATTCTGATCACTCGGCATCCGCCTCGCTGCACTCGCCCGTATGTGATAAGTCGGAGTCGTGACCCGAAGTGGTGCTGTTTGTGACTGCGTTCTGTTCAGTAATAATCCTGTTATCTCTCGCTCTCCGAGATTCTATGCCTTTACTCGGGAGAGCCGTGACCTGCAGCGGTTGGATGTGACCGCCAGACTTCCTGTTTCTGATACGTGCTGCACATTGTTACTAATCGATTCTTATAGCGCCAACATATACTGCAACGCTGTAGTTAGCCTTGGGTTTAATAATTGATATTAGACCTGTGTCTTTTCACCTTTTAACCCTGTCCCGCTCCCGGTGTCCTCGCTTGGTTCCACTTGATCGGCCAGAAGTTGTGCGTTTTTCTGTCGTAGCCCCACGGTTTTGCTAGAAGGGGTTACTGCGGCGTTAATGTTTAGCTTTTCATTGGCGTACAGTCATCCTGTGCATTCCTCACATGCTTTGTTGGCTTTGGACTTAGTTTTGATCTCTTCTCTCCTTAAGCGGGTTGGTTTAACTCCTTCGCAGCTTATTGTAGGGTTAAGGGTTAAAAATCACTGGAGGCACTGCAGTGTAAATCGAGGTCAGGTAGCCCCCTGTTCCATTCCAGGCACCCTTAAACTAATGTGGTAAATGCTCTAAATCCCCCCGCAGACCCACATGTGCACCGCGCATGCCGGTGCAGCAAGATAAAGCAGTGGTGTGTTTATCTAGCAGACCACTAATTTATAATTTAACTTAAGTAGTTTATAGGCTTTTTAGAATATCGGTAATTCAGGATATTGTGGGGCTTCCCCTGCCGCAGTTTAATGCAGCGCGGGCGGCCCGTGGGCTTGAGTTCGGTCATCAAAATGTCATATTTTGCACGGTTTAAATTAGTAATACATGTGAATACCAGACGGCCCTGTCACATGTTTGTGGCTTGCGTAATTTATTATCGGCGATCTGCACGCGGGAATATTTATAATGAATATTAATATTTATATTCATAAAGACTCGTCCCCTCTCTTTCACTCTCCTTGTGTTGTCCTGATGACACTGGGAGCCACGGATCGTATACCATTGCCCCATAATGTATATGCAGCTCATATGGGTTAATATCACTACGGATCATATACCATTGCCCCATAATGTATATGCAGCTCATACGGGTTAATATCACTACTGATCATATACCATTGCCCCATAATGTATATGCAGCTCATATGGGTTAATATCACTACGGATCATATACCATTGCCCCATAATGTATATGCAGCTCATACGGGTTAATATCACTACGGATCATATACCACTGCCCCATAATGTATATGCGGCTCATATGGGTTAATATCACTACGGATCATATACCATTGCCCCGTAATGTATATGCGGCTCATATGGGTTAATATCACTACGGATCATATACCATTGCCCCATAATGTATATGCAGCTCATACGGGTTAATATCACTACGGATCATATACCATTGCTCTATAATGTATATGCAGCTTGTATGGGTTAATATCACCACGGATCATATACCATTGCCCCATAATGTATATGCAGCTCATATGGGTTAATATCACCACGGATCGTATACCATTGCCCCATAATGTAAATGCAGCTCATATAAGTTAATATCACTACGGATCGTATACCATTGCCCCATAATGTATATGCAGCTCATACGGGTTAATATCACTACGGATCATATACCACTGCCCCATAATGTATATGCAGCTCATATGGGTTAATATCACTACGGATCAACCAATCAAGACCAAAATCTTCTCGTTTTAATGTTTTATATTGAGAAATAACCATTGAAACAGAAACAAAAACAAACCGCGTTTGCGTTTATTGTTACTTTTTACTCTTTTATACAAACACATAATTTTCCAGCCCGCTCTGGCTTCGTAGATACGTTCTGTGTGGCTGGTGGCCCCTTCTGTCCTGGGCTACCTTTCAGCTCTGCTCTCAGCCCCCATCCCTTGATGTAATGTACCCCGTAGCGTGATAGATGCTGTCACTATGATCACCCGGGCATGCGCGCAGCGATCTTCATGTTAGCTGTAAGCGATGGGCTTCTGTATCGTGGTCCTCGCTTGGCCCGTGCAGCGCTTTATCAGCGTTAGATGGAGTCGTTAAGAACTTGATTGCTTTGATTGCTAAACGGTGTCATGTGACGGAGAGCGGGGGTAATCTGTTTACAGCTATTGCCCCTGCTTTCCATGCTGGATCCGGGACCGCGCCGTCCGGCTTCCAGCGCCTGACCAGCTTTATTTTCCCGGTATAAATAGTTCCATGGAGCGGCGGTCGCGTGTTCGTTCCGTGATGCGAGCGTTTCCATGATCTGAAATAGACTGACGCAGAAATACCTGCCCTGTTACTTCATTCCGACGTCTCGCTGGGTTTAACCGTTACCGGCTGCTGTGTTACTCCTTCCTTTTAACCCCTGGAAACTATCGGAAGTATCGTAGCCAACCGGGGCCGGATGCGCTCGGTGTGGCTGCACTCGGTCCACTTTGCTTTGGCGTTTTGTAATAAGGGTGTTTGACATCATCGCCATCTTCGGGGAGTCTTAAGTCGAGGCTTTAAAATAAAGGATCATAGAAGATATGGGGAGTTTGGATCATTGCACCAACGTAGATTATGTGTAAAGAGAGGCTCTGATTCAGTGTGGTGCAGTCGCCAAGGCAACCAATGGAATGTCCTGGCTGATAGCTTCACCATATATACGTGTGTGTTTATTCAGCATATGTAATATATACGTAGATCGCTGCATTTAGTAGATCTGGGCTGTGTGTCCATCTAGCTGGATTTGATGGTCTGGCAGGTTCAGGTAAGAGCAGTAAACACAGCCATTGCTGCCCAAGGATATCAGCCATCTTTTTTTTTTTCCTCGTTTCCAGACAGTTTTAGCCTTTTTTTGTGAATATTATGAATATATCTCCATAATCTCTGCCTGCGGAGGAGTCGCTCAGCAGCCGTGGCAGGAGATTACCCGGGTCCCCTGACGGCAGCCTGAGCACGGGCACTGGAAAGGCTCTTGGCTGTTTTCTGTGTCTGGCTACCACGGTTTACTCATCGAGGGACAATGTCTTCCATACAGACACGTCGGTGTTGGCAGTATACATCATGCCTCGATCCTTTAGATCTTAAAGTGGCTATTGGGGCGTAATAATATAATCTATAATAATAATAGTGGCATCATTCAGCGGACACAAGTTGGATCGCACTAGGAATCCCCTCTAAGTTAACAAGGACCCTCCGTTAAGATCTTTGTGCCATCTTTGACATTTCAGAACAGGAAAACTTTTTTAACCCCCTAAATTATCTGATCTTAGAACGGTTCCCCTGCATGGTGTATACCCATATAGACGTTTGTGCCCCCCCCCCAAAAAAAACCTAGAAATGATTTCTATCTCGTTATTTTAACTCTCTCATCTGTGTGTGACGAGGCAAGGAATATTTTCCCTTATATTTCTCTATTTCTATTTTTCATCGAGGGTCACAAAGAGTTGGCCTAACTGGTTATTGCTGTTTGCTGTACATTCTTGCTGCGAGAATAGTTTAAATATTTTCTTTGAATTGCTTGTATTTTTCCTTTAAACAAAGCCAGCCTCGGAAACGTGCAGATTTTAGGATTTTCCCCAGCGTGACAAAGGTCGCGAGTTTAACCCCTTGTGTAATAAGTGAACCCTAGGCTATAGGTTTGTTCAAATAGATTTACATTAGAAACAGCTTATATGTTGCGTAAATATTATAACAATATTAAAAAAAAAAACCCCACCAAATTCACACATTCACACTTTGTTTTTTTATGTATACTTTTAGATCATTTAGAAACGTACATTTTTGAAAATGTGAACTTTTTTTTTGTTAATACATCTTTTTTTTACATAATGCCTCCGCGGTCACAGCTCTGCACTCTAGTAACTTTGTTTCAGGTTTTTTTTTTTTCTTGTTCTTCAATCCTCTGTCCTCTTCTGCGCTGTCTCGGAATGAACTTCTCAAGGTTTCCCACTCTGATCTCGTACAATAGGTCACATTCTATGTTTTTAACCTCAGAGTGCCAACGTGGCACGCGGCCAATCAGATCCTTCTTTATAATGTCCTTAAAAAAAATGTAATCTCATCACTGAACTGTAAAGGGTTTTCGTGGAGCGTGGTTTTTTCCGATTAACCCCTTCTTAACCCGGAGCTGTCGCATACGCTCTGCTAGCGGCAAGGAGGTTAAAAGTTTAGAGCGTTCTGATTGTTCACCCACGGCTTCCTTGCGAGAAAGCTGCTGCTCGCTGATATTAGACAGATTAGAAGTCCATCGGGACTCCATTTCTAAGTTGAGGATCACCTCTCGACCCCGGTCTGCCTCCACGCGAATAAAACTTTTGTAGCTAAGGCTGTGTTTATGATGCTTTGGAAATGATCAGATCATTAAAGATTTTCACGGGATGCAGAGATATTTGTTCGGGGAACTTTGGGGTCTTTGTGGCGCCAAGCTTTTTTTTTTTTTTGTTTTTTCTGTGCTTGGAAAAAAGAAAGGGAAAAAAAAAAAAAGTTTCTAATTGTTTTATTATTGAAGGGGAAAATATTCCCCAAAAATAAACCAGAATAATGAGCTAGACTTGATTACCTCTGATATGATGCATAGGAGTTGGCCGACACTAATTTTGTTGCGATTTGAAACGAAAAACTCTTCTTTTACTTGTTTTGTGATAAAATATTTAAAAAGAAGGTTACGGATCTTAGGGGTCTTGGTGTATATACCCAACGTCCCCTATGGTCGGGGGCCACTGGTTCTCAGGGTATGGTTGATGGCACAGCCTTTCCCAGACGCTTTGATGCGCCATTGTGACCCCCTGCGTAAGGCATTTACTAGAATAATGGGACCTTTAAGGCCATAGAACCCCCTGAGACCCTCATACCCAGCAAACATTCTGAGTCCCTGGAAAGGAGGGGCATCGGGGGAGGAAAGAGGCATGTATCTTTTGGATATTTTTATACGATTGCGTAATGTGACCGTGTTAAGATTGTGTTCATAATTAATTGTGCAACCAGGTGAATAACATCAATTATATAAACTCACGCGGCGATGGTTATTGTTAACAGTTGTAAATACGTTAAAGCGTCACATACACAATTTTTTTTTAAACCAAAACCGGCTTCGTGTTAATGGCGGTAATGTGTTATCTGTGTTATCTGTTACAGAACGTCATTTTCCATCCCCTTCTCTCTTTTATTCTTGTAGAATCCGTTTATGACCTTCTCCCAAAAGAGCTGCAGCTTCCGCCCTCCCAAGAGACGTCCGTCGCCCCAATGAGTCAGACAAGCGGAGGGGAGGCCGGATCCCCTCCGCCGGCCGTAGTCGCTGCCGGTACGCATTTCATTTCAATTCTTACTTGTTTCGTAGAGTAGATATTTTTGGGGGGGTGAAGGGGTTGGGTTCTTTTTTTTTTTTTTTTTTTTTTTTTTTTGCTACTGGCTAAAATGAGCAGTGCTGTCAAAGTTAACACCTGGACATTGACTAGTTTTGGGGAAGAAAAAAAAAGCAGAATAAAATAAATAAAAAAAAAATAAAAAATAAATAAAAAAAGAAAAATAAATAAAAAAAATAAAATTTAAAAAAAATAATATTTTTTAACCAATTTTAGATTAAATAGATGTGAAATTCCTTCTTATGGAGGGTGGTTGCGTTTAGAAGTTCTTCCTTAGTTTTATTATATTTGTATAGCACCAACCGGTTCTGGAGTGCTGTACAATGAATTTATATTACTTAAAAAAAAAAATGACATTTAGACAAAGAGAGACAGAATGAGTCCTTCTGGAGGAAAAAAAAACATTGTATCTGGCTTATTTCTCGTATTATTTATCTAGTTTTGCAAATATTATGTAACGAGTGGGGAAAAAAAGAAACAAACGCCAGTCTTGTTATGTTTGATTCTTTACATAATAATGTCATTTCTGCCAAAATATCTCAGTGTTTTAAATATGTTGCAAGATGTTTTGGCTCCTTATCTACGTGCAGTTTATATACTGCGTATAATCCAAGCGGTTTATTTGCTTCCTCCAGCATTCATTATTCCCAATCATTTAAATAATCGCATTACGGCCTCGGGTTTATTATAGGTTTATGTACAATTGTCAAACAATTCAGAAATAGACTTGCCGAAAGTCAAGGGCTTCCCTAACGTTTCTCTTTATTTTCTGAGCAAGTGACATGAGTTGATGGATCTGATGTCATATTGTGGTCTGGCTCAATATAGTCAGGCTTAGTTAATACCGGGGAACATTCTCCGAGTTAACGTATAGACAACCCGCAGAATTTAAAGCTGGAAGCGGATGGAATATAGTGAGATATGACCTGTCCTTCAGCATGCCGATATACTCCTTCTCCCCGTATAAAGCATGCATGTATTACACGCGCAAGAATTTTTGGTGCCATAATTTTAATCTTTTTTTTAATCTGCCGCCTGCAAGCAATACGGAATTTAATTTGCTCGGCGCTCTCGTTTCTCGCTATATGCTATGTTTAATATAAAAAGCAATCCATTTTTAATTAGCATAAATCTTTTTTTTTTTAATGGTAATTAAAGTAAAGCAGACGTTAAGGGACGGGGCGGGGGGGGGGTTTGTCGGTCCGGCATTTTGACAGCAGGTACGCCGCTCGCTCGTTTATGTAGACTTCACAGCACTGCTCATTTCTCTGCGATTGCCAGTAATATCTTCCCAGATCTGTGGGTTTATTGTGCTTCTCCTTCGATCAAATGAACTTTTTTTTGTAAATATTGGGAATAAACGGCATGGAAACCCGCGCAGTAAACCCACAGATCGACATGTCTACTTAATGGCTTGCTATCTTTATGTGTCATGAGACTAGCCTAATTAATTCCACGGAATAAAATCCCCTGTTGCCTCAGTGCTTTCTCTGCTAATAATACCCGGGCCGCGCGCTAAAAATAATGGCCCGTGTTTGCGTTGGCTGCAGCTTGTGTCGGTAATCAGAGATTGCCTTTATCGCCAGCGGTTATCATAGAATGCGCGCAGGTTGATTAGCCTGTTAAATCCGCTCTGACAGGCTGGCTTGGGATGTATTTGGTCTGAATTAGATTATTAAAGGAATAGACGTGTAATTCACATCACGAGGTAGGTCTGCCCTGGCTGGATCCGAGAGACGTTAGCCTCGGTCTTCCTCCGAAGAAGCCTGTTAGAGCCCACCCGTTCCTCCAGAAATGAATGCGCGTGTACATGCGCGCTCCACGCACCAACGATCCTATATCTCCTTTAAAATAAATGACCTTTCATTGGCTGTATTAAGAGAAAATAATCATATAGTAGCGGCGTAGTCCACAGACTAGCCGTGGTGTAAGCCTTGGACCTGCACTTTCTATATGTGTGACGTGGTCTGTCCTTAAACTCCAGCCATGGTGTACACTATCAATACCTAATCACTATATATCGCCTGCCCACGAGCTGGTAACATCCAGATGTCCACGTACCACAATGATATCTTAAAAAGTCATAGTGGGCTTCTAATATGGCAGCCGTAATGATGGGCATGATGCGTGCCGCGCGGGCTCTCTGTCATCGGTGATGGGTTCTTTAAGAAAGACTTCATTCTGTGATGACGGAGCATGAAATGCCGATCGTTGCGGTCGAGCTGTCTGGTTGCCAGATGACTATTAATGTGCATGCCTCTTCTGCCGAGCTGATTCATGGAGATCCATGCCTGGAAAGGAGGCGTGATCTGTCTTCAAGATATTTTTCTGAATCATTTCATTCAGACAGTAAAGAGCAAACCTCGGCGCGTAGTTCTGACCGCAGGTTGTATTCATCTCTTGAATGTTCTGTATTAGATCAGCCGCGGTCAGGAATGGGACACAGTTGAATTCCGGCTGTGACACCACGGTAAAAGCATGACCTCACTCCATTAGCCATGACATCACTGTTCTTATCTACAGACCGTTATGGTCATTATGGGAACCCCTCTACATATGGTTCTTAAGCATATATGTGGATGTCCCACTATTTCCCGCAGCCGGTCAGTAACTCATTTCCAATATCCTCAGCATGTCCTATTCTAACTCTCCTAATCCGCATATCAGATGTTTTGTTTCCACTCGGATACTCGGATCCGTATTACATTTACGCTTCCGTGCAGGTATGAAGTCAGAGCATTCCCGTACACCGCAGTCTCCAGTCTATAAAACCCACCAGCTGTTCTCTTCTGTCTCGTGCCATCTGGCTACGTACAAAACCCATGACGCTCTCCTAGCCGTAGGTTCCCGTGACTCTCAGCCCAGCGCTCCCATGCCACAACTGCAGCCAAATGCACGTAACGGTATTATTAGCGTGAGAATGAACAGCCGGGGCAATAGGTATCTTTTTACTGGAATGGCAGTCGTGTTTTGGTCCGGCATAAACGTAATTGTTTACTCTGGAATGCTTTGTTACCAAATAACAATATGTGCAATCAAATATTTTGTGTCTGAATGGCAGGATAAACATTTCTTGTTGAGCATGCGAATGAGAAACAATGTGTCTGAATGAATGTAAGCTAACGGAAATTCCATGTGATTGCCTTTTTTGATATTTGCTGGGATGCGAGCTGTTTTCTCTATTAATACAGTTAACTTGCGTTCTAGCTCCGCCACTCTGAGGCAGGCATCGTGTGGTGGGTTGTGTGACAGTGTCTGTCTATCAATAGTGAAGACATATAGTGCCAGAGACACTTAACCCATCCAAACTCACCCAGGGTCTAGGTCGGTCTTGATTTCAGACTTTTTCCTAAGCATTTTTTTTTCTTTGTTTTTTTTTTTTTTCCTTTCTTTCCTTCTTTTTTTTTTTTTTTTATTTTAAGTAGTGGATTGATAATGAATGTTAAAAAAAAATAAATGTTAATTTAATGATGCATCTTGTTTATTTTTTATGTACACTACAAAAAATATGAATTTTTATTCTGAAAGTTTTGGGAGCAGCTTTGCAGTCGCTAGTTTTTATTTATTTCATTTAAAAAAAAAAAAAAGTCAGAAAAATACTGAACGGCATGTTAGAGAATAACACTTTATGGCGTGGTTTATAGATCTCAGGCATAAAGTAAAACTGTGCCGAAGAAGCATGTATTTAATAACGTTTTCAGCGAGATGATGGATTTTAGCTGGTTATAATTAACAGAATATATGCTGAAGGATATAGCAGGCGAGTATTCACCTTGTCCAATTATTATTATTATTATTATTATTATTGTCGCGGCCCCGTATAAGATCTTTGTTTTTTGGGAGTACGAAGAGCTTGTGATTAGGAGAAGTTTCAAGGCCCTGATAAAAAAATATATATATTTGCACTCCGTATGCCCCCCCGGCCTATTACCTGCTATACGTCCCAATGCACCCCAGTGGACTTTACATTGATTCTATCAGGCGGGTATAGAAATGTTGGACAAAAGCCATTAACCCCGCAGAACGCGCCCAAAGTGACTGCAAGGCTGCCTCAAGATTGGGAAAAAAAGCCCAAAACATTTATATTTGGGAACGTAAAAGCATTTTATTAACCCTTACTATGCCAAAAGGGTGAGGAGCACATTGTCTGGCAATGTGCTGCACACCTTCCTGGCAGTCCGAGGGTTAATGCATGCATGGTAAAGCAAAAAAAAAAAAACCACAACAACAAGCACAACACATATGTAATAAATTCTGATTTTATTTCAATGTGAATGCTTATTTTTTTTTTTTTATTTTAATTTTTTTTTTGAAAGTCACTGAATATTTTAATTTCAGACTGCAACGTTTGACCAAAGCGCACAAACGCGGCGTAAAGTGGAACTGATGTACGTGTTTTTCCGTAACCCTTATGGTTTATGGAAGCGAGCAGAAACCCCCCCCCCCAACCCCCCCCCCTACAGCGGACCGATGTTTAGACATGATGAAAATAAAACAGTCCGATAAATGTAATAATGTATGCTTATTATTTCAGAAGATAATCTTGAGGTTCACGACTCTTGATATTATTATTAATATTATATTAATATTATTTTCTTCGTAATTTCCGACATGCCCCCCCCCATTCGTGAACAAATCTAATTATATTATCAGGACCCGCAACTAAATAATATTCATTTTGGATAATCGTCCCCCGTAGTATTAATTGCCGGACATTATAAAAGAAATCCGTATCACACTGCAGCCATTATATCCCTTCTGCTCGTCTGTCTGAAAATATAAATAATTTAATCCCACGTTCCATTCCCGTGTTTCTAAAGACAAAAAGTAAGCGCCCCGTCGGATACATTACGAGACCCCCGAAGGGGGCGCACGCAGTTCCGTCTCTGCTTTCAGATTTTTCCATAATAATAATGGGAAGCGAAGTATATCAGTTCTGTTTTGCTCCGAAATGAGTTTGTTTTCGCCTCTAATTTTGTTATCATTTTATGGTTGATATCTGGGATAATTGGCAGATGTTTCTCATATATTTTCTCATATTTTTATTCCAGGATTTGCCTCTGAAGCAGGGAGTGTCTGCATTAAAAATGACCTGTAGTTCTCTGCTTCATAGGTTAGAAACTTATTTTAATACTTTGTGGCTACAGACAGTCCCACTAAAAACAAAAAAACAAACAAACAAAAAAAACTGAAAAAGAACCCAAATATTTGAATTGGCAATGAATTTCGCCTACGAGCGCACCGTGTTTAATGGGGTTAATGCACACACTTTGTTGGATTTCAATTCGGCTGAAAATGCATTAAATCGAGGCGGTGGAGCTCGCAATTTTTTTTTGCTTGCAGCCTACGAAAAAAAAATCAATCCATATACGTAGGTATAAAAAGGAATTATTAAGAAAACGGCACAACCGGCGCAGGTTTTTTTTTGTCTTTTTAAATTGACCTGTGCTGGCGTTGAGCCGTTATACCTACCAAAGTATTTGAGCTCTAAATCTTTCCAAATTTCTCAAAACCGTTGGTGGGGAGAGAAAAAAACCAAATTTGTCTAATTCCATCGGGACTGCTGGCCAGCGCAGGTGAAAATGTGTGTATTTACTTTTGGATTGTACACTACAGATGCTTCATCTTCCTCCTCTTCCTCCATGGGCGGTGCGCGCAGCTCCTTTACCACCACCTGCAGCCCTTCTATTTACTCTACCTCACTCACCGATACCAAAGCTATGCAATTGGAGACTTGCTCCGCTGCAGTGGGGGTAAGTAAACCCGGGGTAAGTGAACAGCTCTTGGCCGGCAATGCGGGCCGGCAGCAGTCCATGCCGTTGAGGTGGACGGTCCTCAGCATTTCTCCGCCACCCGAAGACCTCCTGGACAGCAGTCAGATGTCCTGCCAAGATGACGGAGGTGGACAGGATTCCGAGCAGAGCTGCAACATGTGGACCGAGGATTCCACCTCCAACTTCAGCAACATGAGCTCCCGTTCTTACAATGATAACACCGAGGTCCCGCGTAAGTCCCGCAAGCGCAACCCCAAACAGAAGCCCGGTTCCAAAAGGCGGGACTCCAACATGGACGTGTTCGATGCGGACAGCGCCAAAGCCCCGCACTACGTGCTCTCGCAGCTCGCCTCGGACAACAAAGCCAACTGCCAGAGCGGAAACGGGTTGGTATCAGTGTTTACACGCTCTCTCTATCTCCTATCAAGCCGCACAGCGCTTTGTTTAATAATACTGTCCCCACAGTAGAACACCAACCCCGAGATAAAACCCACTGGGAAAAGGCCATTATCCATTATTACTGGCGCTGGTAGCGGCCATCGGCACTTCTCTGTAGCTGAAGCTGATCAGCTCCTTGGTCTGTGATAATGACATATGTACAGCGCTACGGAATTTGATGGCGCTATATAAAACAATAAATAATGATAATAATAGTATGACGTGAGAAAGCCTGGATTAAAAAAAAAAAGTGCAGAAAAGGGTCTTATCGTCTAAATTATAGCAGCTATTAGCAAAATAAAATGCATGTTAAAGCCCACTTTATGCCAGCGCTGTCTTTAAACAGGAGATTGTTCCTGGCGTTCTAATAAACTCCGTTCTATCTCGTATTAAATCTGACCTTGTTCTTCAGCGGTTTGCAAACGCGGCTAGAAGTTTGAGGATTTGCCCCAACGATCGTATGATAACCTTATTTGCACTCATCATGCGGCACCATGTACTATAATTCCTTGATTAACAAGACCTCTTTCTTGGGGGGTTCAGTAAATCTAATTTAAACGTTTAATACGTTTAACCTGTTATTTCCTGCATCTCTCCCCCTTTTTGTTATTGGACTATGCTGGCCATTCTCGGCTTTCTAACTTTGCTCCAGACTTTCTCTCTCTGAACGCTGACGCTCTTCTGCCTCCATTCTTTGGCAGCCTTTTCTTTATTATTATTATTATTATAATTCGAAGCAAGCAAATTCTGATTATGTTTTGTTACCCCTTTTAGAGGACCGGAGAACCAGAAAGGAGCCAAAAAGACGCTGCTCCTATGTGAGCAATATCCTAGCAAAGCCGAGGGCAAGGAGCTGAAAATAACCGTTCAGCCAGAGACCCAACATCGAGCCCGATATCTAACGGAGGGAAGCCGGGGCAGCGTGAAAGACCGCACTCAGCAGAGGTTTCCTACTGTAAAGGTAGGTGTGAAACCGGCTACCAAGCAATCGGCGTAATTAAGGTGATTAAAGGTTGCCCTCAATGGGTTGGTGGCAACCTGTGGCACATCTAGCATCATCTCTCATTCATTGCAAAGGCTTCCTAAACCAATCAGCAACTTAACAGTAGGGAGGGATAACGTCGCAGATCCAAAGAAGTTAGGATGGCTGTTCCCATGGCGTACTTGTTGCTGTAAATGCAATTAGGTTTATTTACGGTATAGAAAGTAGCAGAGCCGCTTTAGATACATTTCGGTGGACTATTTCTATTCGCTATTTACTGTCGCTTAAAGACACGCGAGTGAGGATAATACTTGCTTTGCTCTGTTCCAGTTGGAAGGTCACAGCGAGCCCGTGGTGCTTCAAGTCTTTGTGGGTAATGACTCTGGCCGAGTGAAACCTCATGGATTCTACCAGGCCTGCAGGGTGACCGGGAGGAACACTACGCCCTGCAAAGAAGTGGACATAGAGGGCACAACGGTCATAGAGGTCATGCTGGACCCCAGTAACCTGATGACTCTAGCGTAAGTAAATAAGCCCTCTTCGGCACCTGCCCCGAGGATCCACGGAGCAGGAGTGGTGTAATGGGCCGTGATTGCTTGCTGCAGGAATTATGCTATCAGGCATTTAATCTGAAATGCAGAAATACCACATTCTGACTTCACTGGTCCATGGAAGGAATGCAGGCTTTCCTGAATGTCTGCACAAGATGGAAAACTTTAAGATCGCCCTGTATACTTATGTATAGCTCGTTCACGCTGATCCTTCGTGCCGGGGGTGGGCATTAGTTGGGTTTCGGGCTGCTGTGGAACTAGAACCCCAAGCGATTCTCAGCTTTTCCAAACGCCGGCTGCAGTTAAACGGCACCAATGGATCTTTAGCCCTTACTTGTTATTGCCTGTGCCGTTAATTGAATGAACTCGGTAAAAACCATCTCGTGATGTATAGGCCTGTGGAATAAAGACCCACAAAATGCCCTCATCCGGCTTCCCAGCTTATTGCGTGCATACACAACCAACGCTTGGCAAACTGGCCAGCTGGCTTTCAGTGCCTAATGACTACAGTTACAGTATTTTGGCTCAAACCGCTGCCACGTGTGACCATGGGAGAAATCCCAGGGTTTGCGGTCCTTCACCATTTCTCTTCCCAATCTTGCCGCAGGGTGGATTGCGTTGGGATCCTGAAGCTCCGAAACGCCGATGTCGAGGCTCGCATTGGCGTCGCCAGCTCCAAGAAAAAAAGCACACGTGCAAGACTTGTGTTCCGTGTCAATATCCCTCGCGACGATGGTTCTGTCTTAACACTACAGACCCCTTCGTCTCCCATCCTATGCAGTAAGTTTGACCCGCGCCTCTCGGATTAGTTCTTAGAGCTACCAGTATTTTTCCGACTCCTCTCGTCTTCTGATATATGCTGAGCAAAAGTATTTTTTTATTTTTTTTCTGAATTCTGTTTCGGTATGCAAAGGGCAGATTTAAATGTCAGGTATCACCTAAGGGCTGAGAAACTTTATGACATCTCATTCGAAAGTCTTTCAGTTACGCGTGGCGCAGTCTTTTTCCGGCAGTGAAATTCGCTTGCGTCGAAGAAGAAAGGATAAAGTATAGTTAAAAAGCGTAAACAGGGTTAGGTGTTCCTTCTGTACGTCTATGGAAATCATTATATGGCGTGGCCGTTAATATTAGGTGGTCTTACTCTAGCCGCTCTACAGCTTTGTTTAAATGATTACCAAAACAATACTTTGTTATAGAGAACCCCCCATGAATCTTTCTGTTGGTCATCGACGTCCAGCGCCTAATGGAAAGTTTTTGTGTTTTATTAATTTTTTTTGTTTTTTTGTGGTTTTTGGAATGTGGCTGTAACTCGTTTTATATATTTTTTTTAAAACAAGAGAATTTTGCAATCCGATAAGATTATTTTATTTTAATAAAATATTTTTGTAGCCCAAAAGAAAGAAAGAAAAAGAAAAATAGCGAAAATAGCATGCTGACTTGGCTCTGGATTGGATGTTTGGAAAGTGCAGATTTCATTTCTAATTGCGCCTGAAACCGTCTGTTTTCCCTGTTCATTTTCCATCAGCCCAGCCTGCGGGGGTGCCCGAAATCCTGAAAAAAAGTTTGCACAGTTGCTCTGTTAAAGGGGGAGAGGAAGTCTTCTTGATTGGCAAAAACTTTTTGAAAGGAGCAAAAGTGATATTTCAAGAGAACATTTCAGGTTTGTACAGCCAAAGACTCGGCCGCGTCTCCCAAGCCGTTGAGCGACGTAGCCGCTCGGAGCAAGCGTAGTAACGACAATCGTTCAATCACGCCGTGTTTGCATTTACTGTTTGTCTCTGTTTAGATGAAAATTCATGGAAATCAGAAGCTGAAATTGACATGGAGTTGTTTCATCAGGTATATATATATATATTTTTGTTCACACGTTATTTTAATCCAGTGACAGAAGGTACTAGGTGGATAATCAGTGGTGCCTAGTGTTTTTTGGACTTTTCAGAGGACCATTACGTTTTGGGGCTTTTAGCATAGGTTTTCCAGTGAAAGCTGCAGAAACACTTGACAGCAGGGCCAGTAGTTCTACATACATTGTCCAGGGTTGCAGAATATGATGGCATTTTAGTAATTATCCGCTCGCCGCCAACACCCACATGATTTGCATCTGTTGCAAGGAGCTGATCTTAAACAACTACATTGCTCTTGTAAAATGTGTGCATACTGAAAGTGAGTTGTGTGTATTTTAATTATCCCTCTGTATACTGGCTAAATGTCTAAAGCACACCTTTTGATCACTGAGATTCCACATGTGGCTCTAAGAATTGCTGGCGTCACCTGGAGGTCACTTTGCCCTTGGAGGTGGAGGTCACTTGGCCTCTAAGAGAACTGGAGAAGGGGCAAAATGGAGAGTTGAGGGAACGTAGCCCCTACTGAGCTAATGCCATTTTATATCCACGTTATCCGCACATCAAACGTTTTATCGCATGTGTCGGCCTTGTTGGGTTTTGTACTTTAATCCATGCCATTCATGTTTCGCAGCCAGGCACAGTGGAGTTGTAGCCACTTGCCACCGACACTGTCTCTATTGATTCAGCTACTGTTGGGTTTGCTCCGCATGCATATTTACTTGTCTGTAGTTTATTCTCCTCCCGGGCTACCGGTCGTTTAAATTATATGGTGCCTGGAAGCATTCTGTAGAGCACCTGGTCGTTTGGGGCTTTGTGTAGAACGCCCGGGGGCTCTGTGCCAAATGTTGTCGAACGAGCATAGAATTTGGGAGCAAACTTGATTTTCTTGGGAGCCGGCAAAGTCATCTTTATAAAATAGTCTAAAAAAAACTAGGCGTCAACAGTAGCATTTTCAGAAGCCACGGCTCCCTGCTTTTTGGGGCGTATAATTATTGTGCAAATGTTTACTTTTGTTTCACCTTGTCTGTAAGTTAGTGGTTTTAACAGTCAGATGACAGGCTGGATAGTTCTTCAACTTAATGTATTTGTGTGATATAATAAATCATTTGAACTTATTATTTAAATATGTTGCAGCATTTGTGATTATCTATAGATCTATAATCTATCCATGATTAGTGGTAAGGCTACTCCCTGTTTAGCGTAGCACTGCTCATGTCTTGTATTGGAGGTCCCTTACGTACACGTGGTATATTTATACTACAATGAAAATTATGCTTTTTTCCTTAGAATCATCTGGTTGTGAAGGTCCCCCCCTTCCACGACCAGAACATCGCATCCCCTGCTTCTGTGGTGATGTTTGTGGTGACCAATGCAGGCCGATCTCATGACGTGCAGCCTTTCACGTACACTCCAGAGCCACGTAAGTATGCGGTAGGACGTGAGCACCGGCCATGAGCACCGGCCATGAGCCAGAGGTTCACCTCTGGCTATCTGATCAGGACTGAAAGGAGCAAAACTACTAACGATTTGTAAAACCGCCTTTCATCTGGCTGTGGCATTAAAGAAAAGAATAACACGTATGTTAACGGTTATGATGATGTGGCTAATGTGTGTGTGCGTGCATGTTCCTATAGTGCCCCGTGGACATACCCGTGACACCCCAGCGCTCGGCATACAGAATGTCTTTGTTAGTACTGAAGAATAGCAATGTTAAGAGTGCAGAAATAAGAAAGAAGTGGGACTTCACCTTTAAGGTTAGTCTGTGGAATCCCTATAGTAGGTTTCGTGAGAAACGGATCCACAGCTGATTGTGTCTGTGGGGAGTGATAGGATATGTCGTGCTCCTTTGATGCATATATTTATGTGGTGCCAGGAGCCATTAGAGTAAATTTGTAGGCAAATGCATCTGTGGGTTTTCTCGCTGTATAAATCCGATGAATTTAAAGATGAAGCCGTCTGTAATTTGTCAGTAATCTGTAAACCCCCTTTGATTGCTGCCATATTTAACCTGTTATAGGCTTCACTGTTCCTTAACATGTTCACTTAATTCAGTTTGTTTTTCCATTGGCAGCCATCCCTGTAAATGCTCTTATAAAGAAAGAGATACCGAGCCCAACACAGTCCTGTACTTTTGAAGACACTATGAAAGGTAGTAATTTTTTTCCCGGAGGTCGCTTACTTGTCCATGAAGGTGGTTTGCTCCCAATGTTTGTCAGCTACAGTGAGTAAATAGGCCTTCTCCATAGAGCCCTGTCCGCGGCCCTTACTAAATCTTAGCACGCCACCCAGCTGCTTGCTTCTCTTGGGCCTTTACAATCCTGCAGGTTGTTAAAGTAAAATATAGTAGATAAGGACTTCAAACCCCCTGCCGAGCTTCACACCGTGGAATCTCAAAAAAAACCCAACTTTGCGGACCGTGCTCGGCTTCCCCGTAAAGACAACTTTATGTAGAAAGTATATAAAAAAAAAAAATCACGTTTATCGGTACTCGTAGTCCAGTTCTACTCTCTACGGCACAAGTAAGAATGACCACCATCACCCCTGGTCACGAGAATAACAAGCCGCATGTAGAGGTCATCTTGCCACCTCCTCCATAACAAAAGCCATGCAGCAGTAGTAAAAAGAAATGCTGTTTACCACCTCTGGCCCCTGGGCTTCCCTCGTGACTCTTGTTTTAATAGGCTCATATGCATTGCCATTCTCACAGAATAGAGCCGTGGAATGCAGCTTTATGAATGGTGGATGGAATGGATTTGACTTGTGACTTTGAATAAAGGGGAGACTGGGAGTGAGGAGGGCAAATAACTCCCACTAATTGCTTAAACATACAAACACTGGTGGGAATTTCCATAACGAGCAAAGCCCACAGAAACATGATGCTGTGCAGTGCCAATGATGTGTTGATGAGCTTAGCCCTGTTTAGCCAGCGTGGTATTTAACTTTGTCCAGACAGCAAGGAAACAGCTTTCTGTTTGTCAGCTCGGAATAGCGAACCAGACGTGGAACATTGGCCAAGGTGCTGTTGCTTGTAATTCTGTTCAAATTACATTTAAAACCTCAGCGAGGCTTACGAAAGATTCCTGTTTTTTCTGTCTGTGGCTCGCCAAGAAAATAATATAACTCATAATTTCCTGAAGCCAGTGTAAGAGTTCTTCTTGTTTAACATTAAACCAGTAATAGTTGCGGGATCAGCTGATGATATGGGGGCGACATAGGGTCCCTTCTACTCCTGCGGAAGGGGGGACAGTTTAACCAATCAATGGGTTTATTGTCCCTTTAACAATAAGACAAGCTCTTCATGCCGCCCTGTAAAAATATAGCCAATTAATAGAGAGTGGAAAATCTTTTAAATAAGCCACATAGGTTATTTCAGCTCGTGAGCATAATGTGACCTCAGGAGTCCGGAAATAATTAGCTTAGCCCTTTTTGTGTTTCCGACACTCTAATCGGTTCTAAGGAAAGAGTGAATGTTCCTTTAAATGCGGATGAGATCAGGACTCCCATGGCACCAAGCCTTTAAAATGTGCCTTTTTGGAATGCAGGACCCTCTTTCCTGTGTTTTCTCAAACAGGAAAGTTATCCGGAGCCTGTCCTGCGGTTAGCGATGCGGTGTGTCGGACCTCGCTCCTTAAACGCCTTCCTGGCCAGACTTTGGAATCTAATGAAAGATTCTCACGTTAATTGGACATTCCTAATAAAAGGGCACAGCTCGGAATAGGAAACAAAATAACGACGAGAGCTCGGATAAGGAATCTGCACAAAGTGCTTTCACGTTCTACTCCAATTCATTTTCTATTGTTAGCCCTCCGACAAATATCCATTGTGCTCTGCTAGCTATAATCCACCGATAATTCACCCATAATAAGGGGGTCTGTTGGAGATGAGCATGATGTTACCCGGCATGCGCCCGAACATCTCTCTGTGACTGCCTGCTCAATTTTTAGATTAATATAATAGAGCCGACGCACTAAACAGACAATAGAAGAAAGATGATGCATGCCCAAAATGTCTACTTTCTTTGACGGATCCCGTTGCCTTTTACCTTCCCCTAATGCATATATATTTGCACGTGAAGATCCATTAACCGGTATTAACCCAACCAGTGATTTCCCGGTCTAGCTACAGGTTCTTTCTCTCTGTCTTCTTACAGCGGCTGTAGCCCCGTCTCCCTGTAACCTGGAGCAGGTGAACTCCCGAGGCTCTCCCGTTAAATCAGGCAGTCTGATCAAGAACGAGGAAGTGGCCCCCATGGAGCTCACCGGAGATCAGCGACCCTCACCTTTGTACAAAGTGAGTATTGGTTCTCTTTTATAGTTTACAAGGGAATAACGCGTCTACTCTGGGTTACGATCATAGGTCATGTTTGTTTTTTTTCCTTTCTAGACATCCAGTATTGCTGCAACCGCTCAGCAGACTTTAGAGAACTCATCCAGTGGGTCTTTTTCGCCCGCTGTATCCCATTTGCCTAATGAGAACGATCCGCAGACCCCAATTCAGGTGTTCAGCCCAGAGCCGCTGTCCACCATCCAAACACAAGACATTGCACCAGCGAGCAGCTTTCAAGCTGTGACTTCTTCCAGCCAGTGTTCGAACAATGACTCCATCATGCAGCAGGCGCAGTTTCAGGCTATGGATTCCCAGTCTAGAGAGACCATGCAGTCCGAGAGGGCCTTAGCCGCATTATCACAAATGGCAGAGGCCACACAGCAGCCTCCTCAGACTCCGTTGCAAGAACAAGCGCAGACACTGCAGCAGCAAATGTTCTCAACAACCAGCGGCGTGAACCAGTTACAGGGCGTCATGCATCAGCTGCCATCCAGCAACTTCCAACCAAACGTCACAGGCGGCAACGCAGATGTGAACATGGTTCAGCAAGTTCTGGAAGCGCAGCTATCTCGCGTACTCTTTTCTGGACAAGGTGGGAGTGAAAATAACCAGTCATCGATGGGGCAAGTTCAGGAGCAGCTCAATGCTGGGATGTTTCAGCAAGTGAATTCGATCCAAAATAATCCAAGCCCTGGGATGTTTGGTTCTCCAGAGTCTGTGCATTCTAGATCAGAGAATGTCCTCTCTGGATGCCCTGATAACCTTCTGCAGCAAGCCGAGAACTCCTTGTCAAGTCAGCAGCAGGCCATGGAAACCACGGCAGCCCTTGTCATGGAAATGCAGCAAAGTATGCACCAGTCTCCAGGACCAATTCAAACCGATCTCTTCCAGAGCCAGAATTCTGGAGCCAGGGGCATTCAGTCCCCAGTTTATCAGCATCAACAAGGGTCCCACCTGATGAACAGCCTTTCCAACAATGAAGATATGCAATGTGACATGTTCCCAAGCCCGAATATTTCTGGCAGTGAAGGCAGCGGTGGACAGCAGCAGGTATCCGGCTCTGCCTCCAGTATATTCCAGGCTTCCCCTTCCCCAGACAACAAGAGCACGTCGGGACAGGCTGAACAAATGCAAAGCGATGTCTATCAAAATGTGGTCCAGATGCAGCACAGCGGCGAAAGCCAAGCTCAGGTGAACCTTTTTTCACGAGCAGAAGACATGCTTGGTGTTCAGTCTAGTGGGAGCCAGCAGCAAGGCAATGGACTATTCCAGCAAGCTGGGGATATAATCAGTCTTCAGACAAGCAACTTCCTCCAACAATCCCCTCACTCGCACGCTCCTCTCTACCATACCCAAAATACAATAGGGGACAGCCAGAGTATGCCCCAGGATACTCAGGGCTCACTCTTTCACCCATCCAGCTCTATGGTACAACACCAGAGCACGGCGCCTTCACAAGATCAATTGCAGCCCCAGCTTTTCCACCCGCAGAGTACAATTTCCGTTTTGCAGAACTCTTCTTCTCCAGAGCAGCCACCCGCGAACTTGTTCCTCTCTCAGAGCGCCATGAACTCCCTGCAGGGTGGCGCAGTAGCTCAAGAGAAGCAGCTCTCCTTTTTCACGAGCCAGGGTTCCTTGCCGCAGCTTCAGACAGGTCAGAGCGCAGAGCAGCAGTCTCCTTTCCAGCAACAGGCCCAGCTGTCTCACATGCAGATTTCACAAGAGCAGCAGCAGCAGTCACAACAAGGCCTGTTCCAGTCACAGAACCAGCAAACCTCCATCTTCCAGGCAACTCACTCCATGGTTGGGATTCAGACCAGCTCGTCGCAGCACGACCAGACTCCAAGCTTGCTTTTCAACACGCAGAGTTCAATGGACACAATGGGCTCCCAGGAACAGCAGCAGAGTATGCTCTATAGCTCCAGTCAAGATCAGATGACTACTCAGGAGCAGCAAAGCCAAGCCATGTTTCACTCCCAGAGCATGGATTTCCAGGCTCAGAGTCCAGTTTCGTCCCAGCATGAGCAGCAGCAACAGTCTCCTTTGTACCGCAACTCTCCGCAGCTCCAGTTGGTTCAGCAATCTCCAACATCCCCTGACCAGCAGGTGACCATGTTTATGTCTCCTGCTTCGATGTCGGCCCTGCAGAACAGCATGAACCAGCAGGAGCTGCAGCAGGCGAGCATGTTCTCACAGTCTATCCAGGGCAACGCGCCCTCTTCTCAGTCCCAGGCTGCCATGTTCCACAGTTCCGCAGCGGGAGCCATGAGTCAAATGCAGAATCAGCAAACATCTCCGCAGGCATCGGGAATGTTTCTCTTCGGAATCCAGAATAGTGAGTATTCTTCCATTTCTACAGTACCGGGATTTTTTCTACACATTGTGTGAGTGGTGAAGAATATGCAGTCCATGGGTCTGTTTTGGCAATATCGTTGACCTCCCCAACTAGCTTTAGTGCCAGGAACAATTCGGATGTCCTAGCAGAGGGATCGATCATTATTAAATCTCATGGCTCATCCTATGCTAAAGACCTCCACTAGCGATTAATGGGAGAGTTTGTAAAAACATGTGTTTTTTGGAGCAGTTGAGGAAAAAAAACCAAAACATAAAGCTATATATCATTCACCTGTCAGTAAAACAATTAAATTCACTTTCTGTTGTCAAAAGAAACACTCCTTCTGCTTACCAGCAAATCCTGCACCAATTTGGTCCACAAAAAAGCAGGGTGATGTCAGATATGACCACTTCTTGCTGTGTTACCCAGCCAGCGATAGAAGCGGTTATGACGTTTGTATGCAGTCATTAGCAGATATTCCGAGCTCTATAATGCCCAGTCAGCAAATAAAACAGACAACAAGATCCCGTAAGCATGACTTCACTCATTACTTGTGTTTCCCTCAGGCTGTGGTCAGATGATGTCTCCTTCGAGCGGATCTTTGCCGGATCAGATGATGGCACTGGGCCAGTCTGGCCAGTCCCAAGGAGATGGGCAGTCGGTGACCACACTTCTGTCTCAGCAAATGACCGAGAGCTCCCAGATGTCTTCAGATCAGAAGATCAATGATTTGCTCGTTTCTCTACAGAACCAGGGAAATAGTTTATCTGGCTCTTTCTAACCGGTAAGTTGGATGCTTGGTGCTTCTAGGTTCTGGATCTTCTCTTTTAGTATTTAGTATTTAATCCCAATTTTGCATTTTCCCAGTCCTCTGGATTGCCCCCCACCACTACAATAAGGATACAGATGGATGTTGCCAAGATAGATTTGGTAATTGTAGGGAATGTTTTACATACCCTGCCGAGCTTAATCGTTCCTACTGCTGTTGAATGCCCGGACCCTTCCGAGGAATCATTTTTAATCGCATAAAATGTTAATACATTTGTCATTTTTGCAGTAAAACGGATTCCAGAGAAGAAAGTGGTTTAGCGAGAACAACCTTAGTCTTCTATTTTAGAGTCTTGTAGTTTTATCTCTTCACCAAACCAAATCTTATGCCGTTTCAGATGCAGTGAAGGACCCCCGGAAGAATACTGTCAGTTCCGACGCCGTAAAACTGGATTACTCTTTGTATCAGCCACGGTCCAAATAGATTTGGTTTGTAGTGCTGTCTCCCCTGATCTGTTAACGTCCTACTTCAGTATTTAGTGACCAAGGGCTGCTGAGTGAATAGAGTCTCATACTCCAAATGTTACTTCTTTCCCTATCCACAGTTTTGATGTTTACCTTCTATTAGGTCCT
The DNA here is from genome assembly GCF_027358695.1 of Spea bombifrons. Lineage (NCBI taxonomy): Eukaryota > Metazoa > Chordata > Amphibia > Anura > Pelobatidae > Spea > Spea bombifrons. Next base: position 33,731,651 of record NC_071096.1, read on the forward strand.
TCTCCATGACGTCTGTTTTATTTAGGTTTGTGTGTGTATATATATATATATCCGTGTACATAATATATATATTTTCTCAGTATGCATTGAATTGCCCATACAAAAAGCTGTGATAGTGAGAGCCTGTCGCACTGGATGTGTCACAGGTAGCGCTAGGTGTTGTGGAACTCACACTACAACGGTTACAACATAGTGCTTTTCTGCAATAATCCCAGAGAGCAACGGCGGCACTTTCGTCTTCTCTTGCATCTCAAAATAACAGCGGCCACCGTGGGCACGCCGCGTAAAGATGATTGATGCTGCTCTGGCAAAAAGCCTTCACCCTTGGCAGAAAAAAAAAAAGAATTAGCTCGGGGCGCCAAAAACACGTGCAGCGTAACTGTGGATCGGTATGCCGACTAACCCTCTGGCACGTACAGCGTTGTGTACGGTTATTGGCATTTTTCACAAGAGGGTACAGTATTCCCCATCTGATTCCTTGTTAACTGTGGCTCGCGGCTCGTTGTGAGCCCGTCCACTTTAAACAAGCATTGCTGCACTTAAACCTTTTGTTTTTTGTCTCTCGTTTATTGAGCCATGTAGATATATTTTGTTCGTACCCTCTTCTCTTCTTTTCTCACCCGTATCGTTTGATGTTTGAACCCCCCTTTGTTACCCGTTCTGCCTGTGTGCTAATGTACGCGTCTCCTAACAGGGGACTTTGAATCCCAAATACTGCGGGTTCTTCGCTGTCATGAAGGGAACTTTTTTTCAGAGAGAGACCTTTCTAGGTCATTTAATTTTGAATACATTTTTAAATCGATCAAGTTTTTCGGATGGTTTTTTTATCTAACACGTTTTTTTTCTTTCTTTTTTTTTTTTGGAAAGCTCTATTTTGTATTTAGGAAGAAATCGTATTTGCTATATGTACTGAAGCGGTGCGTTAGCAGAAATTCTATATATAAGATATATTAAGGTTTCTATATAAATATTATACATAAGATATTCTTTTGCACATGTTTGTTGGAGGTTTCTTCGGTCTTTGTTACTCTTGTCCCCTTTGTGAAGGGACTGGGTTTGGTACTGGAGCTGTGTTGCTTTAGTGTGAAGGTGATCATTTTTGGCTATGATAAACAGCTCTGCTTTGTTCCCTTAATGTTTTTGTAAACCAGAGTTCCACCTGATTCCAGAGTTATGAGACGCGATTAAGAGTAACCTTTCATCCCTGGCATCTGCAGAGGTGGTGCAAACGCGTTGGTCGTAAGCCTTTGGTGTAAGGAATATGCACTTGACGTGTGTACATTATTGCAGTGTTCTTAAACCCCCCCCATGACCCTATGGAATAGTAATATACATACTAATGGCTCTATTTTTGTTAATAGGGGGGGGCAAATAAAGCCCAGTCAAGTAGCCCAGTAATACAGAATCAGTTAAAACACACTATCAGCGTACATGCTATTGTATTCGGTGCAGTGGGGAGAGTGAGAGCCCTGTTTGGCCCAGTAATGGGTCTCCACCCCAAGTTTGAAGAACCATGGTGAGGTGATGTCACTCTGTGTCCACAAGGGGGCACAATTGCTTTCCATATAATGAATGAATGCCTTAGTTAACATTCTTACTGCCCCTTATGTGTCACAGGAGACCCACGTCTGTATAGTCATTGCCTTGGTTTCTGTTCCGAGGATGCGGGATTTTTATCTATTTACGGATTAAGAATGCTTGTGGCGTGAGCTCCCATTCTCATTGCCCTCTGTCTCTTCCACTGTTATAATGCTGCGATAGAGCTTATTTAGGACATAACTACAGGGACCAAATATAATTGTTAACTAGAATGTCTAGTCATCACCGTGTTTTGGTTCTCGACACATTCTAAATGATGGGGCAGTTGAAAAGGCGACACATAATCATAGACATCATCCATGTTTTAATTCCCTTCTATGCTTCTTTATGGATCCCAAAGCATATGGACATATTGCCTTTATTTGACTTGGGGTAATCCTGAAAAAAAAGCTTTGTTGGGTGTTTATAGATTTAAATGCACAGCGTAATATAGCAACACCTTCTTGGCATATATCTAGCACAAGGTGGTTATATATGTGCGCGGCTTCACGCTACTGCTGTGTCTCCCTTATGAGTTATGCGAACCTGTGTTCAAGCAGCAGAAGTGTATTTCATGATGATGCCACATACTGACAGTCTATGTACCGCATACTTGGAGGGCGTTCTGATGTTACATCTGCTCTAGGCTACCTTGTTCAGTTTTACAAGAGTTTGATACATTACATTATATAACCAGTCGCCAGATTCGTGGTATACCCAGGAAATAGTACGTAAGCGTTAGCCCTTCATGCTCACTCATCCGATGACGTTCACTCTTTTGTACGTGGAAACACACCTGATACACCGTGTATCCTTAGGCCCTTCCATGCGCTAGCGACGAGTTGCTTTGCAGTGTCTCTCGTGACAGCTCTTTATGGTTTCCTTTCCCTCTAATTAAATTATAATCGGTGACATCTGTGATGTGACTTTTTATTCTCTAGACCCAGTTGTTTTAGTTCTTGCCGGATTACGATCTGTAGTGGCTACAGAAGCTTCGGTAAAGGTCAGGTCACCTTCCCTTTTTACGTAAAGTCCGATCTCGGCTTCGGCGTTTGGGGCCGGATCAGTAACTGTTCCCTCGGAGCAGATGCTGAGGAGTAGTCACAGCTAATCCTTCTCCCGTTCATAGGTGGCCGTGCAGTGCACAGCTCTCACCATAGGGGGCGACATTGACTTTTATACCAGCTAACAAACAGAGCTTGTTCTGTTGAGGGGCAGAGTTGTTTTTATTATTTTTAGCAATCTTGTAATAACGTGTTAAATATTATAATAACAAAAAGATATTTTGCTTCTATTGGGATATTTGTATACTCTTTGCAATTATATTTCTGTATACAGCTCAAATCGATAAATAAAACGTTTTCAGCTGGTGTCTGGTCATTATGTATACAGTTTGTGAACATCTGCTGCTTTATAAATGATGCTATAAGCGGTAAGCCACCGGGCAACCCTAAGGGAATTAATTAGGAATGGTGCTTTGATATTTCTTTATTAACTCCGAAGTAAGGCTCCAGAGGTGTCTTCATATACTTATCTCATAGGTAATTAAAAGAGACATGGTTTGGGTTTTGATATCTCCTAGTGCCTGCAAGAAAAGCTTCACCATAGTACCCAGTATGGCTAAAATGTATAGCCACCTACCAACGCCATTTGTACATATTTTATTATTATCATTTACAGGCGTTTTCAGTATCTTTCAGAGTTCACCCTTGTTTAAAGAGCCAGTAAAAGCTGGCATGTAACCATATTGTTTTATTAAAATAAGATATCCGCCCAATCATGAAGAATAGAGTTTTAATTATATATAGCTTACGTACAAGGTGCTTCCTTCAGTTAGAAGACTTAAGCTTCATTGCATGTAGGGTAGAGACACAGGACGGTGTGCTCAGAGCCTGGTGCTGCCGGCTTTAACCTGGCTATCAGGAGGCAGGGCTTTTCCCATGTGTTGCCCCACAGCAGCCCCGTATTTGTCATTGGCATGCTTCGCCACGACTTCTTTCTTAAGTGCAAAACCTCCAGGGAAGGTCATGTCGAAATTCTCATTGGGCACAAACGAGACGGGCTTCTCCTCGCAGATCTTGCCGAGTCGAGCCTGCCAGGCATCCAGTATGCGAGATCGCACCTCGGCGGGAGAGTGTTCAATGCTGTAGCAGATCTGCGGCTCTAGGACCTGGAAGCCGCAGTAGTGCAGGATACCTTGCTGCGGAGGATACACAAGGGGTTAGCGCACCCGGCGTTATATTAAGGCAGTGAGAATAACAGGCTCTGGGGCTATATGCCTCTAACATAAACAACCTAATAATAGCTATTGGAAACTGCAGCTTGATGATGCCCATTCCACTATCTGAGGAGGGAATGACCGGCTATTTTAACTTGTGTTTTCATAAAAATCCACGGTTTATGTCCATCGCGTGGGAAAGTGCTTTAAATGTTTCCATTAACAATTGAGGTTCTGCATAACATATGGCTGTTTGATAATATACTACAGAGACAGATTGGTCCATTGTTCTGTGAATGACATTGTATGCATACACCAAATACTACTGTTACAATGAGACTACTCCTACATTAAGCGTATCTCTTCAGGAAGCCCCTGCAACGTAGCTTTTGTTCTCTGATGTACAGCAACCAGACGCAATAATTTAAATGGTCTCATGAGATAATAGTGAATAATATCCTCATTGAACATACTAAACCCCCGATAACTGCAATCCGTGCTATTACATATCTGAGCTTGATTACAGGAACTGAAGAGGGCCGTTCCCATACATGTTACTATTATGTGCATGTTATGTAGAGGTGCTAATTACTTTGGAAGAAAACAAAATCTTACCTGGACGGGCCACAGAAGGACATTTATATCCCCGTTAATCCCAGTCGGCGTGTACATGGACTCCATCCCACCGGTGGTGAAGGACAGAATGGCTTTTGTATTCTATTAAAAAATATAAAATAAAGAACAAACTGGATACAGACGTAAAGCTAATATAGGCAGAACCAAATTGCCTGTTATCCTAATCAAACAGTAGAATCAAATCTATATTTAGAGTTGGATTTACATCTATAAAAACAGCGTATTAAAATTTGTGGCATATTAAAACAGCGAAACAACCTGTTTAGCAGGTCATTCTCCAGAAATAGTGACATTTGATTGTTAGATAATTTAGTACATTAAACGTTCTTGTTTGGACGTTTTGCATCATAAATCCATGGTTTATATTTCAAGTAAAATAAAACTATTTATTCCAAAAGCCAAACCCTTTGGGAATATATAAAGCATCATAGGGCACATTCTGATACCTTTATCTGAACTGACCTTGAAATTTCCATTATCGTACATGTTTTGCATGCTGAAAGCGAATCCTTGCGTTAAAACACGATCGAACCAGCCCTTCAGAATCGCAGGCAGTCCGAACCAGAACATCGGGAACTGCGGAGGACAATATCCCAGTAAAAGCCATCAAAATGACAGGTAACTGACAATATGATCTGTAAATGCCAAAGGACATCTCCCCGGCAGCATGATGCATAATTATCTCGTTACCAATTATCGGTCGTTTCCTGGGATATAGTAGTTGAGTTGTACCTGGAATATTACGAGGTCAGCAGCTTCCAGCTTCTTCTGTTCTTCTACAAGGTCTTTGCTAAGACGCCCTTCTTTCCATGCTGCCATGCACTCTGCTCCGTATTTAAAGCTTTCAGGATCCTTAGGATTTCCTGTGTGATCGAACAGATCCACGCTATGTAACACGGACGTGCCCCATTGCTACATAACTTGAGGGCTCGCTATAACCCTTTTCGGTTTTGCAGGTCTGCGGTTACATGTCGCTCAAAAGGCACAAGTCCAGGATAGCCAAATGTCTGGCTTTTCCCTCTCCCCATGTGCCGTTCAGAAGCAGAACACAGTAAGAAGCGGAAAAAAAATCCCTTTAATTTTTTTTTGCTATGATACATCCCATTTTTTAAGTGACATGTAACGAAACAGACTGAATTATTGGCGTTTCGGGGATATTCCCCCCTAGTACATGAACGAACCTGTAACGTCATCCCGCGATGCCACAGGATTAAATCTCATGGCGTAGAGATCAGACTCTGTCACTTCCCAACCATTCTTTTTCAGAGCTTCTACGGCTGCCTCCTTCATGGCATAGTTGAATGAGGTCTTCTCCTGGTGAGCCAGCACCACCAGAGCTCGTTTAACTGCAAACACAAGGAAGGGACATCACATCATTCTGAATCTGCTTCGATATAACGTCTTTAATATGTTAGACATGACTAGATATGATACATAGCATGCGCCGTCTGTCTAATGTTCTTTGAGCCATTATAAAGCCGGGCCCCTGGCTGAGCATGCTCCCGGGGCAATAAGGTGCCAACCCTCGCCTACGTTCCCTTTACAAAAGGCACAGAAGCCGGCTTGGATATAAAGACACACAAAACCTTGGCACGCTCTGAATACCGCTTGCTTCTCGTTGAGCAGAATGGTTGATTCAGTGCCAATTCAGAAAATGACTTTGTTTGAAAGCTACCACGCCTATAAAAAATCCATACGCATTAAAGCTCAAAGCGCCAGCATTCCCTCAGTCTTTTAACGTTGGCAAAACTGAGAATCGCATAGACTTCCACTTAAAAAAACCCAGGGGGACGGGCTCTCTTTAAATGGGAATATCGCTAACCACATTCTAAATAATAATAATTCATTATAATAAAAATAAACAGCACTGACAGTATACGTCCTGTCCAAAAGTTCGCTTCTCCTCCGGAAATACAATGAGTTTCTGCGTTATTGCTGCTCAAGGCGCTTTTAGACTTTTAGAAGCCGTAGGAAGGACAAACCACACAGATCTTAGCCTTTCGGCCACCTGGCGAACCCTCAAAGAACCGAAAGCCCGATTCTCATTCACGCAGCCTGGGGCGTTTCTTTGAAATGAAACAACAGCCTTCAGATTGGAACAAATAATCCGCAGGTGGAATTCCTCAAATTGCTTGAGATGATTAGATTTCTGGTGAAAGAAGGAGATACAGACCTCACGGCTCACCGAAGACCCCCAAGCTGTATGTAGCCCGTTATTACACGTTATGTGCCCATAATTATATGTAGAACGCTGTGGCATGAAAGCTGACGTGCGATACCCAGCCCCAGCTTATATGTTTTGTTCTGCCATCAGCGTGTGCAAAGTACTTTAACCCGTTTGTGACACTTCTTCCAGAACCAGTACCCAGAACCAAATCCTTCAGTCCCTTTTTCCTCCCCTGATGCCTCTCTTTTCTATGAACTCTGAATGTGGCTGGGTGTGAGCGTGTTTCGAAACAGATACTTGTTTATGAGTTAATTGTATAAACAATATACATTATTCTTCTACTCTGTTACAATATATATATAAACAATATTTGATATATATAAGGTCAGGTGTTAGCAAAGCCCTGTACCCTTTATAAAGTCTTTATAAGCAGCCCTTCGTGGCCAGTTCAGAACCAGTTTGTGTATATAATACAGAAGCGGTCTGTCTGAACACGACTTAGTTTAACGGCACCTCACAAGGGCCCTGAGAATCCTGAGGGATACAGCGGGGTGTCAGACTCTCACACACCGCCCTTCTATATACTGACTTTAGTTAAACGCGGCCCTCGTGTTCATGCAGCACTCAAATGGTTAACCCTCATATAAAGCCCGACTCACCCGCAGTGCCGGTCATGTTCTCCAGCACAGGACGCCGTGACAGTCTGCGTTAGGAGGAGCTGTCGGGGAGGGTTTTAAGGCAAGCGGCGAGTCCTTCCTCGTGGAGGCTCCCAGCTCCATGCCCCACCCTGGCCTCCTGATAATTCGAGACCGGGGATCCTCAGCCTCCTCCCAGGCCGCCTTCTCCGTTACCATGGAGACGACCGGCAGCACCTGTGCTCTCTCCACGTAGCTGAGGTGTGACAGACACTCATAGAAATAATAATGTATTTTAACAGGAAGCGTCCGACGGGGCTTACTGGTCACCGACAGGACTTACTGGTCACCGACAGACCCTGGAATCCTCTCTGTATAAAGTATGCCATGTCTCTATAACCAACATGGCTCAGATTTTGGCGGGATGGGGTTTTCAGGTGGCGGTTCTTCCCCCCCCAGTATTGTATCCCAGTTCCAGTCAGACTGACTGGTGCAGGACTCCTAAAATGGGTAAACTGGCTGGCATAGGCAGGACCGGCTAAATGTTTATATGCTCTGTGCAGGCCTAGGCCCGGTGGCCCTCGGGGCTATTGTTATGTATGCCCTATGGCCAGCCCACGTATTACAATACATTTATTTATATATCGGCCGCAGACTTCGTATCGCTTTTATAATCGGTAGAATAATTCCAAATTACACACAATAACAAACCAGTACGAAAGGAGAAGAGGGCCCTGCGCCCGGGAGCTTACAGGGCCCTGCGCCCGGGAGCTCACATGACATGCATGGGCAGCAAAAAACAGAACCTCGCCATTTAGGCTTCCGTGGGCGCTTGGCAAAGGGTGGCCGTAGATGAATAAGACTTATATTATACTTATAGAATATCAGTAAAAACACTAATTCTCTCCCGAGTAATTAAACCGGCATTTCAGGAGAAAAGGGATTTAAAACAGGTAGTTTCTCTGAACTACACAGAGGTAGCCACAAACACAACCTTTTCATTATTTATTATAAGAGCGGTATTGGATAAATACATTATGTCTTTGGCGGTTAATACATTGTTTCTATTCTTGAACACGGTTAGGCGATCTGTGATACAAACAACAACAGGTTATTCTTTTACAATATTTCTCTTTCAAGACATGTTTACGTTTAAGAGTCATTGTCAATGTGAATGTCACCCAAATAAGAATGAAAACGGTTTTGCTGACCGCTGCAGCTCTGAATCGGGGTGGAATAAGACAAATGGCTTGCAAGCCCTCGTCACCTAAATTATCGGTTCGCCTTAGTCTGTCCGTTCTAGTTTTGTAAGTCCCTTTGAATGTAAGGACTGTAAGTAGCGCTGCGGGAATTGCTGACGCAGAAGGGCGACGTAAATGGTCGGCAGAATAATAATAATCTGATTACATTTTGAAATACCAAGGCTGGTTTGAGTGATTGCCGCTGATGGTTCTCCTCCGAAGTATGTCCGTAATAGTCATGAAATCCAACTGAGGTAGTATTATAATAACAATGTCAGCTATATTGAACATATACTATAGATCTGACCGATCGCCCATCATAGCCTAGTGCTCTCCGACTTCACCTGGCTATCAGGTGGAAGGGCTTTGCCCAGGTGTTGACCCACTGTGAGACCGGTTTTGCTGTCCGAGTTAGCCTCTACTACTTCTTTCTTCAGGACAAACCCACCACCCAAATCAAAGTCCTGGACGGGGAGGAATTTAATGGGTTTTTCGTCCCATATTGTTTCCAGGCGTTTTTTCCAGCCCTCGAGGACGGCAGTGCGTGCTTCGTGGGGGATATGAGCTACTCCGTACGAGATTTGTGGCTCCAACACTTTGAATCCACAGAAATTCAGAATGCCATTCTGCAGAAGGTTAGAAGATATACAAAGTTATCATCATACGCTTGTTAAAAACAATGTCATTTTATACCTTTTTTTTGAGTTTGGCATTTAATGAAGGCTACATGATCGCATTAAGATGATTATTGAACATCTTTTTGTTATTATTATTATGTGATGGTCTAATTGTTATGTCCAGTCCACCCTTTGTATGATGCTGTGGGATTTTATAGCGCAACATATATCAATAAATGTACCCATTTGCCTCTTTATACCATGAAGCCTACGCATAGTTACTATCCTTCATCTGATGGAGCAGTGTCCTTGTCTTCTTCCCACCAAGTACCCTTTCCTACTTCTGTTCTTCAGACTGTTGAGGTTCTCTGCTAATTTGTCTTGGAAAGACCACTCTCTCCCATCTAGCTCCTGCTACTGGACCATTATATTCCTTTACGTAATTCTGTACCTGTATTGGCCACAGATTGACATTGATATCTCCGTTCAGTCCCTTGTCGGTAAACATCGACTCTCCTGCTCCTGTAGTGAATGACAGCACAGCCTTTTTGTTCTGGAAAAGTAGAAGACACAGAACATCAGGCGCTAATTTGGGGCCACCGATGAGATACAAGTACCAAACTCTATGGGCAACGAAGCCACACGTTACACTGTTTGGAAACATGCACCCCTCAATTCCTTGTGTGGCCCACATATAATACACATATGTAAAAATAATTATATTTTAGGAATAATTGTTCATATGTAATAAGATTTTCATCGTAAAATCACTTCTTAAAATGATAAGATTCCTAAACTTTAAACGATCTGAATGTCATTTTTTTGCCCGTCTTCTAATTTAACCACTTACTTTAAAAGGTCCATTGGAGTACAACGTCTGTAAGCTGTATGCAAATCCTATGGAGAAAACCCTTTCTACCCATCCTTTTAGCAGGGCGGGGAGACCGAACCAGTACAGAGGGAACTGCAAGACAGATGTATCAAGAAGTTTAGCAAAACCGATGACATACACTGTTACTACTACTCAGCGTAAGGTAAGCCATGTTACATTGTACAGTCTGGGATGGATTTAACTTTCCGGGCACCTTTACTGTGCCCATGGAGGAAAAAAAAATAGGTTGGGGTAGAACATAAAACATGTACAGAAATATATGATTTAACTAGCACATACCTGGAAGATAACAAGGTCAGCAGCTTCAACCTTCTTCTGTTCTTCAACAATGTCTTTGGCAAGACGTCCCTCTTTGAAGGCCGCCATGGTCTCAACGCCGTACTTGAATGCTTTTGGGTCTTTGGGATCTCCTACGTTACAACACAGAGGAGCAAAGGAGTTGTAAGTCGCATTACTACAAAGAATGACAATCGTAACGCTCACCCAGACAATAATCTAAAACTATTTATCTAAGATAAAAGCCATGATAGTATTTTAATACCTGCAAACTCTACCCCCCCCCCCATTATGATGGCAGAGAGAAACCCTGTGGTAGCTGCTACCCTGGGGCAGCCAGCAGCCAATATCCGGACCTGGAGTCCAAACTGGTTGGGTAAGATATTTAAAATTAGTCACCTATGACATCATCACGCGACAAGACAGGATTAAATGACATAGCGTAAAGATCTGACACGGCGACCTTCCAGCCCATATTCGTCAGGGCCTCAACTGCCGCGTCCTTCATGGCATAATTAAACGAGGTCTTCTCCTGGTGAGCCAAAACAATCAGTGCGCTTCTGCCTGAAAAATGGAACGAAAGTCAAATGAAACAGAGAATATACACATTATATAATATATTCACATTTCTATACATACGTATATATACATTTAAATATAAGATTAACAGCAATTGAACAGATTGCAAAGGAAGGTATGTCAACAGCATCAAACATCATATATATATATATATATATATATATATATATAAAACGTTTAGAGTCTTTAGTTTAAATTTCGCATTCTTCTGCCCGTATGTTATTAATATGCTGGTTTCTCCTGGACGTTGTTGTCCTCTGTTCTTTTCTCTGTCAATGTGAGTTTTACTCTCATGCTTTTACTAATAATAATAGTTGTATTCTGATCATTGTTTGATTAAACAAAATTGTGTTTACTATTAAAACATTTTTCGGCCAGGCTGCGAGTCTGTGAGGACACACACACATTATTACGGCGTGTATTCACTAGGCTGGTTGCAGGGCAGGTGACCGTCTGCTCTCTGATGTATGCATTACACAGGGTCAGATCAGGCCTTCTTGCAGGAGAAGCTTGTTGAAGGTCAGATGAGATGATAACCGCCAGTAGAAGTGCGTTCTTAGCGGCCAAAAGGAATTTGAAGTAGGAAAAACTCGTCTGGCGGCAGCAAAGGTGATGCTGAGTGATGACGGATCAGAACAGGCTGCTACACAGGTCTGGCGGGTCACTACATCAGGACTGAAACACATACTGGTCGTGTTCCAGATGATCACAAATGTTCTTGTTTTATGTTCGTTTCAAGCGAGAGCTGCTAAGTAAATCGCAATGATGCCACGTAATGCAGCGTTATAGCAAGTATGCAAGCGTCACAGATTATTGAAGACATCTGAGTGAACACTCAAACGTGTCACCAGGTGCAAATGTTTTTATCCAACCAGAAGCCAATGTAGAAGGTTGAACGATTTAGGGCATTGGCTTCGGTGCACGGATTCTAGTCAGGTCTCTCAATGAATAAGAACGGAATTTTGCTTGAGCAGAAACAAGAATAAACCTTTCCATCCCTCTATTCGGGAATCTGCTAGGTAAGCCATGCTAAGTCAACGGGAAGAAGCTGTATAATGAAGCTACCCGCTGCTCTCTGGCAGCCCCGCTCCTGTCATACAGGTTGGATAAAACTGCCATTTAAACATAAGTAGAACCGTCTGGTTTGGGTATTTTCTATGGACTAACAAGAAGCTGTTACTACTTACCAGACATGGTTCAGTCTTCAGAGATCTCAGGTCTTCGTTGAAAAATGACGAAACACTGCTTTTTTTTATAGGAAAAACCAGAGCGACCAACCCACAGGAGGAGGTATTTCCGAATCATGAAAAGAATAGCGAAGGAGCATATAGTTCATGGTATGTAATAATCCCCTCCCTCTACTTACAGAATTCTAGACTTTGGTATGTGAGCCGCGTTTGCATGACTACAGACTATTAACCCCTTAATGACAAAGCCCGTACATGTAGGGCTCAAAATGCATTGTTTTCAATGGGTTTAGGGTCAGCCCATTGTCCTTTAGGGGTTAAATCCAATATTTTTATCAGTGCTGACTCACGGTGACTGCTCCGCATACACACTCCCTGTTTACCTGCAGCATTTAGTACCGATCCCCGATCCTATGTACACCTGACGTACACGGGCTCTCCGCTCTCCAGTCCCATCAATCATTCCTTCTGTACTTCTTAATAACGGTGATCATTTATGAAACTGCAGAGTCAGGCTTACACACTATATATTCACAACCGCAGCCTGTTTTTTATTATTTATTGTTTTATATAGCGCCATCAAATTCCGTAGCGCTGTACAATGGGGCGAGGTTAGTGTACCTCTCAAACACCCATACTACAAAGCTTGAAATCAAAAGGGGCTATACTATATGTTTTATTACATAGGTAACGTTTTACAGGGATAGGAGACAAACACTGATGCGATAAATAGGAATAGAACACAGGGTGAATACTGTGGCCCAGAGAGAATTCATGCAGAAATCCAGCAAACAGTTTTGCACCATTGACTATGTTAGAGCGGAATATATATTTCAGCTGAATCTCTCTGTCCGTTATTTGGCCCCCTCAACAGTATGTTTTGTAAGGATTTGCACATATAAGACGGACATCCACGGGGTAATAGAGGACTGGATAATAAGGATATTTACCAAATCAATACAGGACAAGTTTATGTATTCCCATGATTTCTTTCTTACTTGGAACATCCAGAAAACAGGGACTAGCTCTTCTAGAACATTAAAATTCTTTAATTTTAATAAATTATTAATTAATAAAAAAAAAATTTTTATTAACTGGGGTGATATATATATATATATATATATTTTATACCTTGGGAAGAATGAGTGGCGTTTATGTACCATTTTGTTTCTTCCATGAATTTCACACCCACACAAAAAGGACACAGTATGTTTAAATTATATTTCATTTATTCTTTGCAACAAAATGTTTTAACGTAAAGTAGAGCTTTCCGAAAGGATGTTTATTATGTCCACACATTTGTCCGCCCTGTTGGGTATTGAGTTGTTTTAGATGCAGCCACTCTGGGATTAGTTGCAGTGGAGTCACAAGAGCATTCGTGTTCAGTACATGCGTCGCTGCAAAATACATCCTGAAGCCACTATATTGGATGGGGGGCCTTATTATCTCCCTTTTATTCCAGCCCTTTTATTGCAGTTTCCCACCAACCTCTGCAGCTGCCAAAAAATGCATTAATAAGAGGCAGAGTAACTCCCAATGTGTGTCTTCCAGGTTTACAAATAACAAGGCACTTATACCAGCAGTTATTTGATCAATCCAGGCACCTTATCTCTTCTTCACAAACTTCTTCTTAGGTGCGTTGGGGTTCACGCGCCTACGTCCAGCCCCCAACGTGCTGTCGCGGATCTGCAAGTTAGCCGCGCGGCTGTAGATGTCGTTTTCTACAAAGGGAGAAGCCCCTGCAACGTAATCCGGGTTGAAGACGTCGGTCTTGGCTTTCGCTTTCTTAGAGAGCCGCTGCTGGGGGAAATGTTGGTCTGGTACTAGGAGGGGGTTCGTGGCATGTTTCCCACCCTTCGGCAGCGGCAGCGAATACTGCAGAAAAAAAAAGGGACACTTTCTAATTAATTCGTTTTGCAGGCAATGAGAGGTGCAGCCAATCCCACAATATGAGAAACAATAGCCAGCGATCAGCTTAATGTGTAAATCCTCACACTTTTAGGTAGAACATTAATGTATCTAATTTGAATATTCTCCTTTGTTGATTTAGAATAGGCAAAATAATAAAATATATAGGACTTCAGAGTTACCCTCATCCCACGTGTACAGAATACTTTCGGGTTCTTCGAGAAGTGCATGTTGAGACTTCCATCCTCCTTCACTGACACCGCCACCTTCTTCAGGGTCATATTCCCACAGTGCGGACAGAAAGACTTGGTCATGTCAGAGGTTGTCCTAAAAGAGTAATAACAATATTATTAATAATAATATGTGTTTGGTAATTGGTGAGCAGTTACTTGTTGAGGCACAAATGTCAGCTTCCATTATACAATTGAAACATATTGGACACCATGACATGATATATTTTAATATATACATTGTTTTAGCGCCATGCCGCCTCCTTCCAACATGTGATACGCACAAACTTTCTTTTACTGTAAGGCACATATTATACTCGCCACAATGGCTTGTATTTTACAGGCAGACCATCCGAGCGCGGATTACGGATTTTGAAACCTACTTGAAGCAGCCGTGGCAGCGTAAGATGTAACTTCGCGTCTGTCGAATGAGCATCCCGTCCACAGACAAGACGTGCAAACCCATTTGAATGAGAACATTCTGCGAGTATAAAGAAACGCATTGAGATGCAGGAGAGAAGAGATGGTGTCATGGGATAATAGGTGAGCACATATTCACAATGTTTTGTTTGCCTTCGTGTGAATGGATAAACAGAAACTCATATGCAGAGCTTGGCGAATTCTAGACATATAGTCGATAAGCACTTTTAGCAGACATCTGGCCACTATCTGAAATGGGACGAGTCAGTAAGTGGCAATATCAAATTACCTGCATGGCAAAATCTGTGGTGAGGCACCCAACCACCACATTCACTGGAGCCTCCCGAACCCCCATCTCTTGGTGGATCTGTTTAATATTACTAGGTGTAATCCAACCACCACCATCATCCTCCTCCTCCTCCTCTTCTTCTTCTTCTTCATCATCACGCTCATTTGAAATGTGAACCTCTGTTGACGGGTCCACCGCATTGCTCTGATCTTCGGGCAGATGGAGACGAGCCGTCACATCGTGCTCTTCGCTGCTTGTCACAGATGTCACCTGTGCATTCTTCACAGAAACAAAGAATTGCGAGGTGACCTATTTCAGTGACACACACGCTCAGCTGATACACAGCGGCTACAGATATCGTTTGGTGTGCAGTGAAGCATCTATAGCGCACACGTTTATAAGATTAATCACATTAAATTCTGTCCAGTGTAATTCTGAACAGTAAAACTAAAAGCAGCGCATGCACGTGGTCACTATTAAAATGTTTGTGGGTAGTTTACTGTACCATCAGTTCCATCAGATCATCATCAATGTTGGGCAGAGGAGTTCTCCAGAACAAGAAAGAATCATACTTTTCCTCCTCTGTTTTCTGGAGAGGAGACGTAGATTCTCCCGCAGCTGGGGTGCGCTGTACACCTTCCTTCTTGTTCCCGTGCTGGGGATGTTTAAATAATTAATATTTTTTATTAATGAATAAAAATAGATATTATAGAAGAAAAAAAGGCAAAAGGAAACGCGGTCTGATCAGCTTTGCAGAGCAAGATTTACCTTTGAAGGAAAATGAAATCCAGCAACGTTAACAGGTGCCTCTGGGTGCTGAGCCGTAGAACTAACGGAGACCTGCGGGAAACGTGGTTTTAAAATCAAACTACAGAGACTCTGGGGAAGGAAAGATGTAGACAGAGCCGTCAAATCATCTACATCAAGGATATTTATTACAAAAGAGCGATAAAGGAAATGCTTTCAAGTTCAGAAATCGTCAGTTAGGATAAGAAGAACTGCTGTTCCAGCTTAAAGGCATAAAGGTATCTTTGCAAAGCAGGCTTTAGGCAAAAGGTTGGATTTAATGTCTTTTGACACTGTGTAACTATGCTGCACAATCTAACGTGCCAGCCAGTACTCGGGAACGGATAACGCCGGCCGTTTATACAGCTGGGTTTGTTTGTATGTAAACACACGATATGCGTTAGTTTCTATGATGCAATGTTTCCTCTCCCCGATGACCTGTACCTTACATTAGTTATTCCTCACCTTCTCGGGCGGTTCATTTCGGAGATGTGTCCGTCCAACATGCTCGACCTCCAGCTGGTAGGCGAGGGCCAGTACCTTGAGGTCGGTAGCCGAAAGACTAGCATAGTCGCCGGTCTTTTTGGCAAATTCCGTCACTGTAAAACCAGATGAACGGGAGAGATTACAGAAACTGACAGGCGTTAAAGGTGACCCTCGCCATTAAAAGGTGATGATGGGCAACGGCACATGACTTCGGAGGATGGACTGTACTCTTACGGGACCCAGATTCCGATTTCTCCCCCTGATGTCCCTCTTTTTCTAGAATGCCATGAGGTACACAGCTGCGGACTGCGTGCATTTTCCCGGCTGATGTGCAGTAAAGTCATTTTAATGTATGGGCTCATCTTAGTCGGTCAGACCCTTGGAAAGTACGGATTGTAAGAAGTGCTGCGGGAATTGTGGGCGTCATATAAATGTAATAAGAAGTAGAGTAGTGAATATTGGGAAGGCAGACGCTGCCGCCTCCTGTCATCTATGACAGCTTTACTGATCAGGCAGTCTGATGAGTGACGGGTTTAGTACAGATACACATGGCTGGATCCCCAGGCCTTACCGAGCTGTATGCTGTCAGTACTCGGCTCTTTAAAGTGCAGCTCGTAGGGAAGCACAGCCAGCCGCCTCCGGGTCTCCTTATCCCGAATCTCACTCACCACCTCCCGTACAGTGTAGATACTGCCACCGATCTCCTGAAAGCAAACCGACGGTTACCCCAGCAAATGACATCATTACACCCCCTTGACTCTAATACCGAGGGTCCCCTTACCCGAAGGGCTGCATTCCTTAAGAAAGCCCCTGAATCTGCCACAACGTGCTGCACTATAGAAGACGCCATTTTTTCCTCCTGGCCTGTCAACCAATCACAAAGCAGAAGCCGTCCTGCTCCCCGATACAGAGATGGTAGAGTACAGTACTACAGTACCGCAGCGGCTGCAGCGCCCTCTGCTGGTAATATTAGTGTACTAGCGGATGGGACAATAATGCACTTTAAACCTGTATACATTGTTATGCGGAACACAGGAAAACGTGAGATTTATGTGACCCTGAAAGAAATATATCAGAAGTAAAAGTGACAATGTTAGGCGAGGAGGAAATACTTTCGGGGTGTCATGTGTTTTACAGGTATAGTTTTGTTGGATATTGTTTTCTTGTCTCAGTCACTATGGGAGGACAGGAGTCTCCCACATTAATGAGAGACTGGTGTATGGTGATCATGGGAAACCTTATAAGCTCATAAAATAAGTGATGTTTGAAGTTGTGCGATAGTTATTCCCTGCTGTTTGGCGCTGCTGCAAGGACACTTGCCACCCGCAAGATGGCGATATTCCGGGGTCAGTAAATATATTGTGGTTCCGGAGTTCGGCACGGCCGCTGCGTGGTCACATGGTACAGCTGCTGATCACATGACCGAAAGTGCACTAGGCGGAAGTGAAGATCATAGGTAAATGTCAACAATACATTAACGCAGGGGTTAATAAGGAGACTGGAGGGATTGAAGACTGAATGTGTAATTGCAAGAAAGCAGCATGAGGAGGGAGAGGGAGGAGAAACGGGGAGGAATAACGGATTAGGAACGGAGGGGTATGAAAAATCAACAGGGGAGGTTATGAGATTGTGAAAGTGATGTGGGGATGATGGCAGGGGGTGATGACGACAGGTGGGTAGTGGGTATGAGGAAGTCAACGAGGAGAGGAGGCTGGGGTTATGGTGTAGATGATATAATCGGCGGGTTTACTACTACTACAGAGAAAGTGAGAAGAGCAGAGGGACAATGACAGGGGGCTCATTAAGTAAAGAGTGTGCTGGAAGTAATACAGAATGCAGAGGGATGGGAGGTCAGAGGCAGACGGGGTGCAAATAACAGGAGGGACTGGGGCGGAATCTTTTGGGTATGAGGGAGACTCGAATGTGTTATGTGACATTGATCAGAGAGGACAGGAGAAAGTGTCGCGAGTTCAGCAAGCTGGACGGGGTATCTGGAGAGGAGACAGGGTAGAGAGCTGGGGTAAAAGAATACAAACATGTTAAGGGGTGAGAGCAGGCGTAGCCAACTGGGGAGAAGGATAGATATGAGAGAGAGGAGAACAAGAATATGTGACGTAACCTATTCATGTTATTCCTTGTGTTCTATGATCCATCCCTAAACATTCCTTATGGTTTTGGTCAGTTCTTTGATGTCTTTTTGATAAAGGAAATGCATGTATGGGTGAGTGACTGCGTATGGATGTTTAATGCGTCCTCTCGTTTTTACAGGGCTCTAGCTATGGCATCAGCTGGTACAGTCCAAGCAAACAATGCGCACACCCAGCAACAATTACATCTCAGAATGAAAGGTTAGTCAATAAATCAGTCAATCAAAGCAGTCTTAAATATTTACAGATATGAAAGATTATTATCACACAATGCGAAATGACAAACAGAACAGTGTAACCTTTGTGTGTGTTCTTCCTGTTCTTCCTGACGAGTTATAGCTAGATTATCCCTGACTGGCTTAAGAAAAATAAATGACACCAACTGAACATCAGTAATATAATGAATGCTTCTTTTTTGGATATTTATGGAGGTTGGGATTTTCTCTCACATGTGCCTCTTTTGTTTTTCTGTCTAGCGGTCTCTGCCAAGCTCCGCGGGCGTCCTTCTCGCATCAGCGGCTACCTAGAAGTGTCTGTTGACGGACTTCCGGGAGAAACAAAGAAAACTGGGAAGAAGACCGGGGACTCCGACCTGCGCTTCAATGAGACGCTCAGCCTGTAAGTGATCTACGGACCGGAGTGAATTACACTGGTGTGCCTTTGTCTGTGTTTCCTGCCTGTCTCTTTCTTTTGGGAGTTGGAAGAGAGTTCCATAGAGAGAACTGAATATGGTGGTCTGCCTTATTTTTGTTGTTGGTCTTAATTCTTCTTTGTTTAATCCTTGCGGTTCCTCCTAGGAAAGTGTCCTCCAAAAGTCTTCTGGAGATCAGACTCTGGAGTTGCCACAGTCAGCGCAATGAACTGCTGGGAACTGCGTGCGTCAATCTGCAGAAAGCTTTGAGCAAGAATGAAGACAGAAGTGAGTGAGAGTGACATTATCGGGGCATTCCGGTGGTATTATGAGGTTAGGTTTCTGCATATGGAATGGAACGTCTCGGAGGAAGGGCATATTTTGGTTACAGCCGTGGTAAGATCCGGAGTCAGAAATAAACCAGAGGGCGCCAAATGTGAAAGTGGGCATAGAAGAGTCAGGTTGACGGGATCGTTAAAAGGGGCATTGGAGAAAAATGTGATGGGAAAAAGACAGTTAAGAGTGCAAGATTTCAATACCTGAGTTTTCTGGGCAATATTACTTTGATTATTTGATATAGTTTCCGATAACCACTGTGTCCTAAATTAAGGGAAAACATGGTGGATTTTCCAGCAGTATTTATTTCAGTAAAGACGCCACAGCTTTGTCTTTGTTGAGCCAGACCGCAACTATCACATCCAATATATTCAGCTATGAGAGCAAAGTGATGTGCGCTCAGGAATAAGACAACAATCGATAATGATTAATCATTAATGTCTCGACACCGCATCACTTTTATTCTTCTAAGGTTGTCTGTAAGTAAATATCAGAATCTTAAAAACCTACATTCTTTAGGCTGCGTAGAATAATCTTTACGTTCTCAGAAGAGAGGAGCAAATGGGGAAGGCATAGTAGTAGACTGTCAGTCTGGTGTATGGTTTGGACCCTGGAGCTTGTGTCGTGTACTGGCAGTGTGTACGGTTTTGCACAGGGTTCTCCAGGTGATGCACACGTGGATTACTGGGTCATTTAATTTCTGAACAGTGGAATTTATCCTGTTGGATTAGGCAGGGGTCACTCTCCTCCTGCATGAAAGAGGTGCAGTCAATTGAGACAGGGCTCGTATTTTTGCTTGTATGTAGCCACCGTATGCCCTACACAGGAATAAGTACAATAACAGGTTTACACATTCACGAACACTGTACGTCTTGTTTCGTATGAAGTCAGCCATTGTATAGCCCAACCACATACTGCGGGGCTTCACAATACTGGCGTGTGCTGGTCCTCTAGTCTTCGCTGGGTAGCCTGAGGTCAGTGCATTGAGTCACCCTGGGACACGCACATTTCACAGGCTCGTGCCACATTCCCTTATTGTTAACTCATTCTTTAAAGGCGGGGGCTCATGCCACGTGCCTCCAGCACATCCCTTGGTTTTCCTGCTGTGGCATCGGCACTCTTTGTGATCTTTCCAGCTGTTAATGACACCATACCCTGTCTGCACACAGGTGACTTACAAGTATTTATCGGTTAAATTCATGTTCTTTAGATTTCTTGGTGGAACCCTCCATGAATATGAGGTCTGTTGGCATCCTCTCTCAGACTTTGGCTGACACCATAACATATTTTAAATCGGATTTCATGTAAAATCTGATTTCTTTTAAAAGGTTAGAGACTTTAAGAGGCCTTTTTTCAGTGTGTCCTTCGGAGGTCCCTGCAAATCTAAACAGCTGTGGTCTGTAGCGTTAAGTCCACCGAGGTCGGGCAAAATGGTCTGTCATTCTGCGGCCTGAAGAGTTAATAAAAAAAACAGGAGAAGGGAGGCCCTGTTCCTGCCCAAACTTTGCTGTCTCCAGCCCAAAATAAAGTACATAATTGACCTTCATTCAGTGTGGATCAGGAGCCCCCTCTCTGCTTCACAAACAGCGGGCAACATTGTGGCTACAGAGCGTCACTATGTGTTGGGGAGGGGGCAGAGAAAGCCCCTTTGTGTCCTGCACTCCCCTCTAGGCTGTGTTTATTTAAGTTGAGGAACAGAGGTGCGTGTGTGACGGAGAAAGGGGGAGGGGGGGGGTCCCAATTTGATACACCTTGTAAAAGCAGCAGACTCTGCTCTGGGCAACACAACTTCCTCGAAGTCATTAGTGTCATTAGCAGAAGGGATGGCGGCTCACAATGAGGCCTGTGTCAAACTGCTGTAGAAGGAGCCATTCACAGCCTTCTGACACACCTCGGTGCGGCACAACACACGTTGTGCTTACACGCCTCGGCGTTCATTACATGCCACCTATCCACTCTCCTCCTCGAGCATATGTCTCTACATACAATTCCACACGTTCTCATCCTTTAACACACATGCCTTTACGCATTCAGACTCATTCAGACACTTGTGCTTAACGTAAATCACTGGCAGACCTCAAATTGTCCTCTATAATCCATGCACACAGCTGGTGTATAGACGAACATAAATATCCCACTCTGTACTTAGGGTTACGAGACCCCCATGTTTTTATGTCATCCCTGTGATGTTCCCGAAGGGAAGCTGCTCTGTAGTATTTAAAGATATTAAGACGCCTCCATTCTTAAAACAGCATATCTCTATTGTCTTTGAGTAGAAATGCTGCCTTCTAGAGGTGAGAATGTGTAAGTGTACTTTTCAGATATGTATGGACACACATTCACACATTTATGCATGATGACTACAGTGTTCGGAAAAGCCTCAGGGATAAAAGACAGGCTCCCTAATTATGGAATAATCAGAGTCCTGCTATATGATGTGTGCCCCCGGGGCAGAATGGTCTATGCTAACGATGTCAGACAAACTCCTGTTTTCAGACTATAATACACTGCCTGTTGCCTCTTGTCATAATAGTTCTTTGCATTTAAATAAGAGACATAAAACAAAGTCTGTGGCCTCTCAAGGAGAAGCTGACTGTCCCTGCTGTACACAGTTGGTACTAAATGAATGTGACCGGCACCTCGACTCCTAGATTCTATCCAGATGAATGAATGCAGCACTCATTCATTCATACCCAGTCAGCCATCCACAGACCCACTTTGTGTGTGCGTGTATATATGTATGCATGTGTGTATATATACACATCCCAGTGATCATTTGCCTCAAATTAGTGTCATTGTGAAAGTAAATTGGGCCATTTCGGCATGGGTGTTTTTTGTTCAGGTTTCCACTAATTATCAGGCATATTATTTGTAAAGTGATTGCTATATGTCTGTTTTATAGACATAGTCCCTGTATGTATTTTTTTGAAAGAAGATAACATGAACATTAAGTAAGTGATGTGGATAAACCCAGCTTTATAAAATGTGACTGATCTTAGTTAAGTGATAAACATTGCGTACCTTGATAATACGCTTGGGCAAATCAAAAGTAAACGTGGTGGGGAGGTCGGATAAAAAAAAAAAAGTCATGAAAATGTAACCTTTTTATGGTTTATGCTCCTTTGATAAATGGGAAAATGTACAATGAGCTAATTGCTTGGTGAATGATGGTAAAATCCGTGTGACGTCCTCTGTTTAATTGTCAGTGACGAGTGTTCCGCTGCGTCTCAACCTGAAGACCGCTCACAAAGGTAGCGTGGTGTCGGGAGGAGAGCTGACGATTGTCTTGAGCGAGCCATGTGCGGACGTAGGGAGTGTTGCCGAAAACACAGAAGGTGAGCCTTCGTATTCGCAAGTAGCGCTTTATATTGGCTTTTAATTGGCTTTATTGACCCGTCTGCCTTGGTAGGATGATCTTGGCAGCGATGCGGAATACGCTTTGTTTCTAGACACATTGGACAAGCTTTCAGGGACCGTCTTGTTTCTAATTATGTCCTCTGACTTTTTCAGTGGTTGTGACCGATTCTGAGATGGTGTTTGAAAATGGACACTACGCCTTGGACAAAGTGAGGTTAGTACTTCCACTGAGTGTTTCACGAGTCGCTTGTCACCAACTGCACCTCTGCCGTCATGTATTTGGTAATACCCTCTCACCCCCCGAGTGGTGCGGCACAACGTCACGTGACAGCCACCTTGTTAATATGGAATTACTAACTGGATTCACGTGCAGGAACTGAAAAGTGTTTAGGCGTTTATTGGTCTCATTTAATTCCAACTCATTGTCAGGCCATACATTTGCAGCATATATTGTCCTATCTTGCTTTGATAAAAAAAAGGCAGGTCTCTGTTTCTCAAGCTGTTCAGATAACCTTGTGTCAACGTTGACTACTAATAGATCACGCAGCCTCCGTTTCCACCATTTTTATTTTTTATTCCTGGGCTGTAACCTGTGGCGAGCAGGCAGCCGGAAATGTGCGTCCCTGAACTTTGTGCCCCTAGGGGTGGAAGGTTAACCCCGCCACCTGGACCTCATTATAGGACAGCATTCCTATAATAAATTACAGGTCACCTCATTGAAGGTCTGAGAACCAGATGGGTTGGGTTAATGCATGGCCACTCGTTCTGGCATTTAATGGTTGTTACATCCTCATCTGTCCCTGAAGAAGACCGTGTTATGCCCTTCTACATAGCCTCATCTTAAGTCTATTAAATACCAGTTAGCTGCTCATTCCACCGCTTTCCTTTCTTCTGCACCCTCTCCCTTATCTTCTATTTTTCCCTTTTTCCTTTTTTCCTGTCTCTCTCACGATCCTCCTCCTTTGCATTCCTACCCCTGTCTTTTCACACTGCCCTGTAGAATCTCTCATGACATTTTGGATGTAAGGTGTTAGCCGTGCCATCATTGTTTCCTATACCCCCCCACAAAAAAAAAAGAAAATCAGAATATGGATATATCACACACACGATGTTGTGCATGAAACAAAACCGGACCTCTAGCCCCTGGTGCTTCTAGTTGGAATAAAAGCTTAAAATAAAACACAAAACATTTGATTCTTAATTTGAACCTTTCCGCTTAGAACCGGAATACTGGCAAAGTTTAGCGATGTATAGAGATGGGGTCACTCTGTGATATGAAGGGCTCCCTGGCTGTTAATGATGATGACCGTATTATTCCTTTTCTGTGTACAGAGACTTCCCGCAGGGTGCAGAGAATGGGTCTTTTCAGCCGGTGAAGGAGCAGAATGACTCGAGTGACATAACGGTGATGGGTGAGTGACATTGGTGATCTGCACTGTATGTCTCCCGTACTGTCCCATATGTTGTTATTTATTTATTGTTTTATATAGCGCCTTCATATTCCGTAGCGCTGTACAATGTGGAGAGGACACAACAAGTAGTATGTAACATAACAATCTGACTTACAGAGACAATGTCTCTGATATTGATTGGCACGTGGGAACCCTGTCTTTAATTTCAGTAAAATCATTACAAATGGTTACAAAGCAGACCTTCAGACAGGTTGCCAAATTAGAGCCCCAAGGCTTGCACTTTAACAACTAATTGATTGTAGACGGGGGCCATCTTTTTGCTCTTAATCCTGTTTTAGATTTGAGACCAGGGTCAGTATTATTCCAGCACTTAGTATGGTGATAAATATTGTTCAACATTGGCATATTCTGTTTTGACAGTAAATGGGGAATGCCCCCCTGCACCAAGAGGTGAGGCGGGTGACTCAGGAGGAGATGCTGTACCCTCTAATGCCACGAGCTCCCCGCCTTCTCCGGGGTCAATATTATACACTGTGGATAATGAGGAACCTACGGTCAACGGACCTGCTGCTGTGACCCCAACGTCCGAGGGGCTGCCGCCTGGGTAAGATGACATTGCACCCGTACAGAACATAGAATGCAGCGGCCTCATCAGCTGAACAGGAGACTGTGGTGGACGGAGGTCTGCTGGAATCTGGACAATCATGAATGTTGCATTATGTGTCTGCTTGAAAGGAGGCTTTCTCCTGACGCCGCACTGAGCTGTCTGTGTATATGGGACAATATTGTGCAGTCACAAGCCTCATATGGGAAGGGGTACATGTTTTTTTTTTGTAGCTAGTATGGGGGGGGGTTATAATTGCCATTCAGCCCCACCTGCCATCAATTTTAAATGACATAAAGTAATACAATTAGCGCTTGGAGCTTTACATAGTTGTAACAACCCCGATTGGAACCTGGCTCAGTTCTTTGCATCGGTTCCCCCAGCTGAACGCCATACATGCAGCTCCCAAAAAGGGCTGTAGTATAGCCCAGAGCAAGCTCGGAAAACAGTACACTTTTCTATTGAAAATCATTGCGTTTTTGGGTTTTCATTGGGTTTTTGAAGGCTTTGTGCCCCCCCGCCCTTCTCCTTAGCACACATTGTAATTTTTCTGCTTGCTGAATTGGAAAAAACTATATGACTTGCCAAGGATCACAACCAGGTGGCACCAGATCCAGCGGAGCGATGTGTCCGTAACTCATCCCGCTGGCGAGGCTACCAACCAACGATTCCCGTGTTTAGACAAAAGCACACAGAAAAGTACAATGTTTGTGAATACCGGACAATATTTAGAATTTTCTGTTCCCAAATTCAGAAGCTGAAACGAGTTAACCCCTTTAATCTCAGGTGATCCTTTCTCCCATGCAGGCCACCGTATGTTCCAGCTGTGTGTTATGCTTGGATCATACAGGGGTTGCATAACCCCCTTCTCTTCTCATACAATATCCCTATGTGTTGTCCACTCGTTCAGATTATAAGCCGGGGAGCGGCCCGGGTCTGGCGTTCGCCATTTGTCCGCAGCTGTGTGGGTCTTTGTATGGCCCATGTTTGTTTAGGGCTCCGGCTCGGGGCGGCAGCGGCCGGCGGCTGGCTTTTGTGCGCGGAAGGGTTAATGAGAGTCCCGGGAGTGCTTGTTTATTTGGTTGGTGAGGTCAGAGGCTGGGAGCGGTGTCAGTCACAGGTAATTAGGGTTGCAGCTCTCACTGGCTCTTTATGTGTGCTGTGTGAAGGGACTCTGTTCTCTGCAAAGAGCGCTTCCTGATCAGGACTGCTGGAAAACTTTGGCTTCAACTCTGAAAACCCCTTTTATTTGAAGAGCAAGAAAGACCCGTGCCGAGTGTCTGCGCCAGTATGGTGGTCACGGGCCGTTACGGAGGGCCGCTTCCCTCCGATATCCTGGACGCGGCCCCCTTTCCACTCATTTTAACACTTAGAACGTTATTGAATTTTAACAACAAAAAAAGACACTTTCCTTGATGTTTTGGGTGAATTTGAAAGGCTTGAGATGAATCGAGAAAACGTAAAAACGGCATAATTTTTTTTCCCCCAAGGTTAGCTGCCGTATTTAACCATTTAAATGCCAGCGAGCTGAGTACAGCATTAAAAGCTGTTTAAGGGAAAACTCTTTCTTTTTTTATATAAAAGGTATATTTATGTTCAGCGGTTTGTATAGCCGCCCCATAGATGGCGTTTCCCAGGTATGTTTTTCATTTTCTAGGTAGCTGCCCACCGTGGAGACTCCATAAAGGGACCATTGAAGCGGTATCTCGGTTGGGTAGTCATAAAGTGTTTCTGGAGAGGCAAATAAAAGCTCCAGCCTTTAAAGACAGCATATGGTAATTTACAGGAACAGTATTGGGGAAAATGACTTCAACCGAGCCGCTTAAAGTGGATTAGAAGGCTGGATTACCCGAGTGAGTGGCAAAATAAACAGGACAGGCGAGGGGAGGTTATATACACCTGGTGTGTCTTGAAGGTGTTAGCGAAAGGCAAACCGTTAGGTTGAGAAAGCATTCCATCAGTTGCCATGGTGATTGTCCCAGTTTGAGCGCTTTACACCGTCACTACTGGTTGTTTGTGTTTGCTTGTAGTGTGGGCATACAGCAGAGAGAACGGCCGTAGGCGCTGCGATCAAGAGCTTTCCGTACGCTATCTTGGCCCCTGTTCACCAGCCTGTCTCATACAAACAGTCTCTGTCTGTCCCTCCGGCACGGCGGCTGTGGTTTCCTCCTTGGCAGTGTAACTGCAACGCTGTGCCCTGGGTGGGCAGGGCCGCCATTACAAACGGGGGCACTAACGTCCCTCCTTGATCTCCCTCTGTCTCTGGGTCTGCCGATCTGGAGAGACCCCATGATCACGGGAAGTGTGGTCTGCTTCCCAGACCCTCTGTCGCTCCACCATGTGTACGTGTCGGCTAGCCCAAGATCCTGACCCTTTATCGGGTACGGTGCGTACATTATGTGGCATCCGCAGAGGGTCTCTGGACAGAGAACAGTCGGCGGCACAGAGGATCGGATTCTGCGTGCCGGTTCGGTGGTGGAGCTGGACGCGGTTCAGACGCTGGTCTGTCGGGACTTCCGGTTAGAGACTCGGTTCCAGACACACCGCAGATCACACACATTTGGCGCTCCGCTTGTGTTATTTTGTCAAGGATTTTAAGTCTGAGAATATATAGCGTAATAAAGCTCTATCCTGAAGTCTTCTCTCAGTCCGATCTCGCCTAACCCGTCCTATATGAATCTTTATGTTATATTGATACATTGTGGCTTCTTATAAATGCAGGACTTTAATGCCTTTAACCATGACTAAAAGGTGTACTTTTTGGATCATGTTCTTGCTTCGCAGTCACTGTATGAGATTCGTTGAGACCTGTGCTTTGTATTTCAGGTGGGAGCAGAGACAGCTGAGCAATGGACGAGTGTACTATGTAGACCATAACACCAAGAGCACCACGTGGGAGAGACCTCTGCCCCCTGGGTAAGATGCCACTGTCTGCCGTACGAGTAGAGACCCTGGCACCCGACAGCGTGGTTACAGTCTGCCTAAATCTAACCCTCTCTCTGCAGCTGGGAGAAGCGGGTGGATGAACGAGGCAGATATTACTACGTGGACCACAACACTCGTACGACAACATGGCAGAGACCAACAGCCGAATATGTCCGCAATTATGAACAGTGGCAGTCCCAGAGGAACCAGCTGCAGGGAGCCATGCAGCAACTGAGCCAGCGTTTCATGTACCAGGTGAGAGCATCTGCGGGCCTCAAATAACTCCCCGATATAACGGCGTGAAAAAGGATCTGCGTAACGAGCCTTCGGATGGTCTATTCTATAAAGCACTAAGCCTTAAGTAACTCTGCCACTGAAAGGTGTGTGCCAAAATCCTGCTGCACACGCTATCCTTCACCATCGTAGACAGGGAAAGGTTCTGTGTTAAAAATGTGTGTGTAATATATATATATAATATATATCCTGTGCTGCAATCTTTGACCCGTGACCTCGCCAAGTTCAATGCGCGGCGGCCGGGACCATCATCGCAAAGGCCGTGCTGGATTGTAGCCAGAAGTTAATTGAGGCAGATGTCGGGCAAATGTTTTGCGGCAGAGAACACCTGTGAGATTTTTTTTGCAATTATTTCCAACCAATAAAATGTGCTGCGTATACCTCCGGTGTTATTATCCGAAGGAGAGATGTGCGTCTGCGCCTTTGTGGAAGGATTTAATTCCAGCCCCCAAAAAGGCATATAATAGCGGCTTATTAGAGGATTTAATTAAGGGTGCTTTAAATTGCAGGGCTCGGGCGCAGCAGGATAAGTGCATATTTTCCCTATTAAAAAAAATCTTAATATGTTTAGCGTGTTACCATATATACTTTTCCTTTATTGGACCGTGTATAGTTTTCCCAGTATTTTAAGGGGGCCGCTATAAGCTCCCCCATAAGTAACCCTGGTGCTATTTCTCCAGGGATATGTGAACTGGTCAGAGAGGGGGGGGAGTTATATAAACATTAGCACTCTGTACGCCCCCCCACTACACCTCCCAGCGATTTCACACCCCCTATGCACACCTCCTCCTTTCCTCTACGCAGCCCCTCGCTGCAGGAGAAGAAAGGTGCATTGTGAGCCAGGACCTAAGGGAAGGGGAGGGGGGCTCGGCTGTGCCTATAAGTTGC
The DNA here is from genome assembly GCF_027358695.1 of Spea bombifrons. Lineage (NCBI taxonomy): Eukaryota > Metazoa > Chordata > Amphibia > Anura > Pelobatidae > Spea > Spea bombifrons. Next base: position 33,760,390 of record NC_071096.1, read on the forward strand.
AGAATGTTCCTTCGCTTTGGGCTACTCTCGTGCTCCGCTCTGCCAAAGGACAGGCTTCGCTGGGAGGGGAGTAGGTGAGAGGGGGTCTGTGTGGCAAGAGGGGGAGCAGGAATCGAGCCCAGAGCCGGGAAAAGCTGGGCGTTTACTGGTGACTTGTGGGAATGATTTCATTTGAAAGGCCTGCAATATTTTCCCATCTGGTTTGGGAGCAAGTCGGACGTGTGAGCGCAGAGTCCAGCCTGGAACGACCGGTGGGCACGCGGCATCTTACGCTCAACGCGCCATTGTCTCCCGCACCGTCCGGTCATCACGGGGGCACCTGTTTAACCGCCTGTCCTCTTCTCCCAGTCCTCATTATCTCCTTTGCTGTCTCTTTGTTTTCAGTCGCCTGCCAGCGCTCCTGACAATGACCCGCTTGGACCGTTACCCAACGGATGGGGTAAGTGAAAGCACCTTCTCGGTTGCATGGTTAGATGGCTCTGCTGGCATCTTCCCGTTTGCGTGCGCATTAGGAAAACCGACCCGTTAAGAGGTTAATTATTCGAACGGACTGTCTGAGATGTTGCACGTTCTCACCGGTCAATGTGACATTAATTAAAGTCTCCTAAATGACTTGGTAGAGATTATGCATACTTTGGGCTTTCGGACTCGGTGCGATGTTAACATCTTCTGTCACTCGGGTGGCCAAACACGTCCTCTGTATTTACGTGATATTGTGACCTTTGGTCTTTTCCGTGGTTATTTGATTTAACGTATTCAAAGCGAAGCAGTGTGCCGCCTGGCCCTCGTAGCAGCTTGTTCTCACATTTATTGCGGCGGCAGAAGGTGGGAGTTGGGGTTATTCTATCTTGAAGTGGAAATTTCCATAAATCTGCCCGTGGAAATGTTTTGAGCACTTATATAGGCTATAAGATCCAATAACTTCCAGGGAAAGAAGCCTTTCATTTTCCATTCAGGTCTTGCTCTCCAATAGACGTTTGTTGATGATATTTTTCCTATAAATTGATGCTGTTCAGTACAGCTAATTGCCACCTGTATTAGCATACAGTTATTGTGTGTGTGTTTGGGTATAGTTGCCAGAAAGTTGTGTGAATCACGTCTATTGCTGCAAGTGGAAACTGTGTGCGTGTGTGTGTGTGCATGCGCGTGTGTGGTGGGGGAGACGTGTTGGCAGATCGTCAGTGTAATTTGGCCCAGACTACACAGACACCTTTGCACAGAGACAGTATTGTAAAGCCGTGATGTGGAAAAAGTAATTCCAGATATTTTCCCCGCAAGATAGTCCTCCTTTTATATATATATAAAAAGGCTTTATGTATCGCTCTTCTTCCGCGTGATTAATGGCGTTAAACCCCTGACTTTTCTATAGGAAGCTGCAGCGCTGCTCGCCATTTGTTTGCAGGTACAGTCCAAATACCCGTATGCATTGTGAGATATTTCATCGTTCGGTGTGGTGAATCGGGCGAGCCGTGCGGCGTGTTGAAGCCTGTCCCTGGTCGCTTATCTTTCATTAGTTTGTGAGATTGTGAATACTTGCAAAGTGTCGATGCCGCTGATCACCTTTTATTAAGATGCGCATGCAGCGCCCCATTTTTTGGAGTATGTGCCCTATAGCACACATAGCCCCTTAAGGTTAGAAATAACATGACTCTATACCCTCTAGGACTGAGAACTTTGCAGTGCGGTCCGTTCTCTAACCCACATGCCAATACATGGCCTCTACTGATGAGCGGGGATGGCCGAATCCCCCTCGGCTGCTTAGAGGAAGAATATCCATTTTAGAGGAAGGTTGGGTTATATGCTGCTGCTTTAATACATGGGTTTCACCATTCTATCTAAGAACCATAGGCCGTCTATAGGAATCCCCTCTGAGTATGTTGTAAGTGTGAGTGAAAAGGTATTGAGCGATTTTTACCTCTCCCTCTCGTCCTCTTCGCTGGGATGCCGGGATGTTTGGGGTACAGACACATCTGCGTCGTGCAGCACAGATAATCCCGTGATTCCCCCCCCAAGGGTACACGCTGTGCTCTGGGCTTTCGTGCTGAAAGCGATGTACATGGGCGAGTCTCGGGTCTGAGCCATAACACATCACCACCGCTCCTGTTTGGGGCTACTCCAAGTCTATGTCCTCCCCAGTAAGCGTTAGCATTCAACGCCTGCCTTAAGAAAACGGCTGCTCTGTCCGAGCCACGGCTGCGGGGGATACGAGCAGGAATAGAATTACCACCCTGTGCTTATATGTCTTCGTGGGGGCCGTGAAGTGAACCCAAGGGGTTGCCGCTTCTTTTCAGTAACATATCATGAAATATTTTGTCATTGTTTTATTCCTTTTCTGTAGCTCCTGTGCATTTATATACCGATAGACGCAACAATGTCCGTTGTTCTAAGGCGTATGGATAGTGAATGTGAAAAAATAGAGCCACAGTTGTTTAATTGAGTCCGTAGACCCTCTGATAAAGGCTTCATCTTCTTTGTGTGTTTGGATATTTGGAGAAGACGCAGTGCTGCGCGGGTTGGTAGAACCCATGGCTTCCATTTTGGGCGTTCTCCAAATGGGAAATTTCCACTGCTTCAGTCAAGAACTTGCACTCGCTGAGCAGCGCTTTTCATGGCGTTACCTAGAACAGCGGGACAACATGTGTAAACCCACCTTCAGAGAAACTTTGACCCCCATCTTTGTGATGCTAATGAAATTGTTAACACGAGAGCAATCGGGGGATCGTGTCCATTGGGGATTTTTGGTATCTTGTGTTTAATAACCTATCCTCCGGTATTATTGCCTCTGCTTAGGACTAATGGTAGTTTCTAATTTAAACATGTCTTGGAGTTTATTGGCTAGATACTTTAGGAAATTAAAATATCTTCCGCTGACCTCTCCTCTTTCTGTCTTGCAGAGAAGCATCAGGACAATGGACGGGTGTATTACGTGAATCATAACACTCGTACCACGCAATGGGAGGACCCGAGGACCCAGGGGTGAGGAGACTGTGTGGTTATCGGGGAAACGTGCGTGTAACTGGACGTGGATCTGTTAAATTCATTAACGTATCTCATTTCACAATGTGTGCAGCAGTGGGTTGAGAGAAAAGAACGTTGTATAGTGCTTTGAATATACGTAGGATGCTTTGCTCAATGCTCTTTATCTCCCACTCAGTATGATCCAGGAGCCAGCGCTGCCTCCTGGCTGGGAAATGAAATATACGAGCGAAGGGATTCGATACTTTGTGGATCACAACACTCGAACCACAACCTTCAAAGACCCTCGACCTGGCTTTGACTCGGGGTTTGTCTGCACATCTCACGTCTAATTTGGCGCTAGAATTGAAGGGCTGGGTGGTTTAAAGTTATGGGATTGAGCGTTTGCAGTGGGAGTAGAACGGGTGGATAGGACGTAGAGAAAAAACAAGATGGGGGTCATACGTACTGGAGGGACCTGTACTTTTTTTGCTTTTAGTAATATGTTTTATTTGTTTCCAGTGTGAAGCAGGGAGGCTCCCCTGGAGCGTATGACAGAAGCAGAAGTTTTCGCTGGAAGTATCACCAGTTCCGGTTTCTGTGCCATGTACGTTTTGGAACCATACAATCTATATCGCATTGCATAGAAATACAGCCTGTAAAGACACATATTATGATAGCCTCGTTGCTTTCTGTGCCAGAGTGTCCAGTTCCAGGTGAAAATTAATGTTAGTTTGTCAACTGGCAGAGATTAAAACCAGTATGAAATCTGTACACACCTTAAAGTACACTTCAAGCCAATAAATGCATTTACTGTATTAAAGTGCATTCATGTGTTCCGGCGTTCATTGTCTCCTGTCATGTCTTTCAGTCTAATACGCTCCCCAGCCATGTGAAGATCAGCGTCTCCAGACAGACCCTCTTTGAGGATTCCTTTCAGCAGGTAATAGAATTGATTCCCGTCTTCATATCTGTTGGCAGGGAACCTAATGTCTGGATTTAATACTGTCTATATATGAAACAGCCTCATGTAAAAGCTACTTCTCCAGGCAGGTATTGGAAGAGCATTAAATCTAAATCGGGGCAGCCACTTAGATTGGGGACGTCTTATGTTTCTTATCTCTCACTTGCTCCATGCAGATAACAGGTCCTTGTGATTTTAACAATGTATTCTGATGTTTTATCAGATCATGAATATGAAGCCATATGATCTCCGGAGACGTCTTTACATCATTATGCGCGGCGAGGAAGGTTTGGATTATGGTGGCATAGCTAGGTAAGAAGATTACTCATCACATTCATAATTTAGAATGTGTGTTCCCGATTTATGCGATGCTTACTTCATCCTATGTGGTTTAATCCACTTGAACGTCTCTTTAGTACACTTATGTTATGCTGTCTTGCGGTATTTTCTTCCATGTCCCCTTTTTTCTCTTCAGTTATGGTCCCTTGTCTTGTTTTTGACTCTCTTTGGTCCCTGTGCCACTCTCTGTGTCCTCCCAGTGGTTTTACCCTATGGTAGGTTACGTCAGGCTGTTCTACCACAGGGTAGAACCACGGACAGGATACGGGGAGCTCTCAACACGGAGCCATCCGCCAGCATACAGGACCCTTCTTCCGCTGTGTGTAGCTGTAGGTCTCTGAAAGCCTTCTTGTCTCGTGTCATATGCCTTTTCTCCTTCCAAGAATGCATGATCTGTATGAGTTTGTTCCGAGTTGTTTTGATCATGTAAGGATTGTCTTCCGCTACTCACGTTCAACTTTTTGTTTCCCCTCTTATTTCTGTATACCTTCTCAATATTCTTCCAATCTGAACTTTGCCCCCTCCTCACTGCTCTTTATACCTTGTCTTTTTGCAGGGAGTGGTTCTTCTTGCTGTCCCACGAGGTTCTCAATCCCATGTACTGTCTGTTTGAATACGCTGGCAAGAATAATTACTGCTTACAGATAAACCCAGCTTCGTCCATCAACCCAGATCATCTAACCTACTTCAGGTTTATTGGCCGTTTTATTGCGATGGTAAGTGGGGGCATACATGTAGATTTGGGTTAGGCTGTTTGAAAGGTCTTCTCCTTGTTACTGTTACTAAGTGTCCCCCCCCCCTACCTCCTTAGGCTCTATACCATGGGAAGTTCATAGACACCGGCTTCACACTTCCTTTCTACAAGAGAATGCTAAATAAGAAGCCAACTCTGCGGGACTTGGAATCCATTGACCCTGAATTCTACAATTCCATTATATGGATCAAGTAAGTGAGCCCTGTATTAAGCCGAGGTCTAGTATGGGCAGAGGTTTAATTGGATCCATCAGTGCACCTGTATTAGCCATATATATGATACTTGGGTTTGTCTTGTAGTCTTCCACGTCAACCATACTTATTTTGCACTGTTCCCCTTGCTTGCAGAGACAATAACCTGGAAGAGTGTGAACTGGAACTTTATTTTGTGCAAGACATGGAGATCCTGGGAGAGGTTACCTCTCACAAACTCAAGGAAGGAGGAGAAAACATCCGAGTTACAGAGGAGAACAAAGAGGAGTTTATCATGTATGTGTCTGAACCAAAGTGTAGTATGATTTAGTGTAACCTAGTGTTCACTTAGTCGGCGTCTGGTATCTCTGCTGTGTGAGTACCCTTTCTCTGTCACCTACAGGCTTCTCACTGACTGGCGTTTCACTCGTGGAGTAGAGGAGCAGACCAATGCCTTTCTGGATGGCTTCAATGAGGTTGTGCCTTTGGAGTGGCTACGTTACTTTGATGAAAAGGAGCTGGAGGTGAGAATCAGCCATCAAACTTCTTTGTGAAAGTGGGGTTAAGCTTTCTACAGGCTGCTGGGCCTTGGGAGGATGAGCCAGTGTCTGTTATATTTTGGGGAGTGTCAGCAGCCATCTTTTCTGATGACCTGTGTGTATTGCAGCTGATGCTCTGTGGGATGCAGGAGATTGATATAAGTGACTGGCAGAAGAATACAATCTACAGACACTACACCAAGACAAGCAAGCAGGTCCAGTGGTTCTGGCAAGTGAGTACAGTGTCTTATCTGACCTACAATTCTCATGACCATCCTCTAAGCGCATGTTTAAAGAGAAAGATCTGATTAAGACAATGCATACTTCTTAGAACACAATCTGTTTGATGGCCTTCTGTTACCACATAGCACTAATGAGCGGCTCACCTTTTTTGCCATTCACAGGTGGTGAAGGAGATGGACAACGAGAAGCGGATTCGGTTGTTGCAGTTTGTGACGGGAACGTGCCGCTTGCCTGTTGGAGGTTTTACAGAGCTGATAGGTGAGCTGCTCTTGTCCTTTCTACCAGAACCAGCTGTAGATCCTAGAGATTTTGACACCGTGGCTGACTTTTTTGAAAAGCAGACTTTTTGTTGTTGACACCTTTGCCAAAGCTCGCTTGTGCCCCATTTCACCGCTCCTCTCTGTTCTGTCTTGTAGGAAGTAATGGGCCACAGAAGTTCTGCATTGACAAAGTTGGTAAAGATACCTGGCTTCCACGGAGTCACACTTGGTAAGATTGTTACGGAACCCTGCAGCATTTAAAATTATTCCGATCGCATGTACCAAGCAAACGTTTTGGATTACTAGGGATAAGACACCCATCCGGTGACTAACTTCTGTTTCATTCTATGTTTCTTCAGCTTTAACAGATTAGACCTCCCTCCCTATAAGAGTTATGAGCAGCTGAAGGAGAAGTTGCTTTTTGCCATTGAGGAAACTGAAGGGTTTGGCCAGGAGTAACATCTTGAACTGGAAACTGTTCAAGAGATAGGAAAAGGTGGACTCAATGGCAGAAGGTCATCCCTGCCATCTCATTGTGCGTAGTACCATCTCATTACAAGACATGATGATCTGCATTGGTAAATGGTATTTGGTTACCCTGTGGCAAGTACAGTGTTTAAGTACTTTGCCTATTTCTTCTCTTTTAATAAGCCTTTTTCTCTTCTAATCATTGTTCAATGAAGTTGTGGTTTAATGATGACTCTTCTCCGGAACTAGCATTAACTCATAATTGTGTCCTAATTAGCAAAAACAGATTTTCCTTTGCTTTCCTGATATCATCATGCGTTTTATAAGGCCCGTCTCCTGCCGGAAAGGCAAGCTTGGCCTTGTATTAGCAAATTCCCAAATTTGTATGATCAGATCTAGGCAGTTGCTTCCAACCACAGCAGGTCTTAGAAGATCATTGTGGTCAAAGCGTGAAAAGATTTATTGACTGGATTATGATTTACGTATGACTAGTACCAGTCTGTAATAACACATTTGGTCTGTTAAAAGGGCAGTAGAGGAGTAAGTTACCTTTACGCTATTCCCATCAGGCTATAACTAATTCATCTTTAAACAAATATCGTACGAGCGCCTGAAGAGAAAAAAGAAAGAAAAAAGTGTACTTTTAGTTAGCCATCAGATCTAATGGACACGTGATACACGGATATCTCTGAAATACTCAGGTGCTGTTTCAATGTCGAAAAAAAGAAAATCATCACTTTTTATATATTTTTTTTGATTCACAGCCAGCTTTCAGCATTGAAAGAGTGCTCAATAGCTGTCATTGTATATATATACTGTATATAAAATATAAATATATAAAATGGAAAAAAAAAGTAATTTGTCAGATTTGGATTGATCACTGGACCTTTGTAGAACAGCGGTCTGCTTCTATGATGTTAAAATTTGTGCAATAAAGAGAGGTTTGATTAAAGGTGGACATCGTGTGTGTGTGAAGGGACATAGAATGTGGGGTTTGTATTTAAATCACCTTTGTGTTTACGTTGAATTCTAACCAGGACCTTAACATCTCAGGTAAGAACTAATAAAACTGCGGTGCGTTATTTCCTCTGCATTAATTAAAGTGAACTTCTTATAATGACGGCGGCTCTTACACATGAAAAAGGGATTTGTATTCTGATCATGGACGGCAGGTTTCCGGCAGAGTTGAGCCCTCCCTGTATTTGTCTCTGTATTATGTGGGGTCAGCCAAGCTCTAACTGGGGTTAGACCTTCTTATTGTAAAGGCAACTCAATGATTTGAAAGCACAACGTCGGCTTTTAGTGAATAAACCCCATAATGTGCGAAGAACAATGCAAACCGCCAGTGATTCCATTACACATACGGCAAGGAGTGATGTGTGTTGTGTTACAGTCTGGCCGTGAATGGTACAGCCAAAAAGCTACCCGAAATCCATCCCCGGTGTGACTCTTCTTCTTCCTCCTCCTCTCGTGCCTGCTCTCCTTTCTCCCCGGCGCTGCCCTTCCCTCCTGCTCGATGTTGTCTTATCCCAGTCTTGCTATGGCTGGTGCCAACGGGGAGTATCAGGAAATGCTTTCATGTAAGGGAGAAATGTGGAGTATGTGAGCACTTCCTGTGCAAACACACGGCCAGCCGACTTACAAGGATGGCATTGACGGCTTCGCACACCTTCTATAAAAGCATCCTTGTGTAATAGGAGACGCTCTGCCCGCAAGTCGCTGCACTATATGATCCGAAGTAAAACCTATAAGTATGCGGGATAAGACTAGCTACTAGATTGAACTCACCAATCTTTATTATGCTTTGCCTATATATCTGTATGTATGTGTATGTGTGTGTGTATATATATAAATATCTATCTATAAATATATATATATATACCTAGTGCTGCTGCTTGTATATGTCCCCTATAGTGTTACATTTTTATTACATTACATTTATTGAATGGGAATCAAATTTCTTCTCCAAGAATAATTTAAGGACAGGCATTTAATGATATGGTACACGCGCCAGGGGGTTTCATGGCTTGTATCCAGTCTCCTAGCAATGAAAAACATTTTATTTTCAGTACCAGTAATTACAATGTTATTACCGGCATGGGGGGCTACATTGGCATGGGCCATTATCTACTAATTATAGGGTTATGGCAGACATGGGGGCTGTATTGGCAGGGTCCCGTGATTTGGGCCAAAATGCTGTCACCTGGGTAATGCTTTAGTGATATGTTTTTGGTATTAAACTTTCAGGACAGCGGCCCCAGCTGCCACTGAGACTTTAAAGAGACAATCATTAAATCCAATGACCCAAGTCCCCCTTATTCCGGCTGACGATTTTGTAGATGCGAGTTGGTTTTCGTATCTCAAGAATCAGACAGTCCTCCAAACATTTCTTAGTCTCTCCCTGGAAAGACGGCTAAAATAAGAAAGCGTGGTGTGTGTGTCTGTGTGTGACCATTTGTCAGCCGAGAAATTAAACGCAAACCACAGGCCGGCTTGCCAAATTCTCCCCGTATTCCTCGCTTCCTGTGCCAGCTCATGGAGGTTTCAGACATTCACAAGGTCTCTTTGTTTTTACTTTAACTATTAACTATACAGATTCAGAAGCGAACAAACCCTCGACGTTGGTCGCACACGGAACGCAATCGCGGCCCTAATGATTTCTCACGATTTCTTTTTTCTTAACATGTTTTAACTTTTGCTGGTTATTCTGGAGAGGCAGAAATCCAAACGCGTTAAGGCATCATCGACCCTTTAAATGAAAGCATTAGGTATATGTGACTGGCCATTGCACCGTTGGATAAATCCACTGAAGGCCAAACATGACACCAGTCAGGATTTATGGTGCTAATTACCAGTTATTTGGGGTTTATTCAATTGTGTGTGTGGGGGGGTATTTTTGAACCCCAAAGTATACAGTTTCTCTCTAGTGACAAACAAGGGGAAAAAGCAAAAAAAACCCCACAACTGTCCAAGATACAAAACAACTTCTCTGGATGCTGTTAGAAACTGGTATAAATTTGCATTCATATATTATATGAAATCATATTTGTACCCTCAGAGCTAGTTTTTTTTTTTGTATATAAAATATGTATGGTTTTGGTTGTTGTCAGGAAGCTTTTTTTCACATCACTGAAAACCTTGACGCTTATATATATATATGTATATTTTTTAATAAATATAGTTTGTATTAATTAATGTCTGTTCGCCCCTTGTTTCCGTATTAGTAGAGCCATGAGTATCACGCTTAATTTTCCGTGACAAATCCCTAAGTCCGTGACATATGGTTGGGAAAAAGGTTATATGCAGCATTCCCAACAATAATAATGGAGAAAGGCTTTCATCCTGTTGTTCCCTTCTTAATATTTCTGGCTTCGTGGCCCTGTATAGCAGTTAATACAATTGTGGACAACTGTTTCTTGCCATCTCCCAAGGAAGCGGGCCAAAAGGTGTGGGTTTGGGCTCGTTCGGGGACATTAATAGAACAGAAACACTAAACTTGTGACAAATGAAATTGAACAAATCCTGCATGGTTTAAAAATAGACTATCCAGGAAAACACCTAACCACAAAAACAAGGGGAACGGAAAGAATATGAAATCGTATTGTCAGCTTCTGTAAGAAATCTTTTTTTTTTTTTTCTCGGAGCTGCAGTGCTTCATCCTAAAAACATAATAGCCACTTACACCTTTACGCACACAACTCTCCCAAAAAAACCTGCAGACTCCAACATCTTCCAAAACAGTATTATACTCACACTGTAGCCCCGATATTTTAACTTTTATCTTGAGCTACCCTCTTAATGATTCAACTCAGCCCTACTTGCATACACAACATGCAGACGTTCTTTAAGATGAACCGCTGGAACTTCCCTGTCACTGATACATTACCCCTCACCTTTCTCTGTGCCTTATGTTCGTTACCCCACTACCTCTAGATTGTAAGCTTGCGAGCAAGACTCTCTCCGCCTAATGTATCGTCTTGTCAGACCCCTTGAATATATGTATTGTATTAAGCGCTGCGTAAATTGTTGGTGCTATATAAACAAAATATAATATAGTACTGTGAATTTAGACTGGCATGTATTACACAGGTAATCCAGACTTAGACCTCACTACTGTCACCTAGTGGTAATACGATGGAACTACATGTTTGTGGTCCATACAGCAGGCTTGCAACAAACCTGCAAAGTTCTTTTAAATATATCTTAGATTTGGGCTTCAACTCATGGTTTGTCTCCCGTAGAATATATATATATTCCATACGAAAGCACTCGCAATTACTTGTCGGTCCTTAGAACCATCATCCTGGTTGACTGCAACTTTAACAGCTTTGATATTTTGATGTTTGTTTTAATGTTTTATAGAACAGAACGCAAATCAGGAAACAATCTAGTTGTGTTACCAAATTATAATTAGAGCAACAATGATGTTAGTTGTTTATTCCAGTAAGATCATTTAAATGTATTGTTAATTAAAATATTTCAATGTTACCATGGCAGCCAATGGATTTAGCTGCTACGGTGATAAGGCCACTTGTAAAACATTGCACCTAAAAACCTTTCTATACATTACCCCCATGATGACTCAACTACCTCGTGAAGATAATTGCCAAAATTCCTCTTGGTAACCACACATGCTATCTGCACATATAAACAAACACCAGACATATATATAAACCAGATTTTTTAATTGTTTTTGTAGGTGATATTACAGACATATTCTTACACCCCCACACACACTCTCTCATACAAATAGGTGTTGCTACTTTTCACTGTGGGAGCGGAAAATAGCAATCTGTCTACATGAGCTTGCAAACACTTGTCTGATACAGAGCATCCATAATCCAAAAGGGTACAGATGAAAAAAAAGATACTTTTATGAGAGGGTTACTTAAAAAGCCATTGCCTGTACCAAGTGTTTAACCCTTTATCAGACCTGAAATACAGCTCACTTCGATTTGTAAGATTTACCCATGCTCTGCCAAATATAATAACAAAAAAGCTAATTATAGAGCGGTTTCATTTTTTCTCCTTTTTCTCTTCCTTCTTTACATCGCTTTTTTCTTTCTCCTTCTCATCCTTCCTCTCCTTCTTTCCTTCCTCTTTCTCCTGACCCTCCTTCTTTTCGGCATCTCTGTTGGCAATCTTATTGTTGATAAGATTGTGAAGAGCAACCACGGAGCGGATGAGAGATGCCAGGTAAACCACCAGCATCTGGTCATTTGTCTTTAGGTAAAAGGCCTTGACAAACTCCTGAAGGTTAACGTCAGGCAGCAAGTTGAAGACGTCTTGGAGCTGATAGATTATCTGGTGATTGATGGGCAATTTGCCGGTGCCCACCTTCTCCATGTAACTCTTGATGTCTAGCAGCTTGGAGTTCAGGCCTTTCAGTCCATGTACCTGATTTGTGATCCTCTGTGATAATGTTCCCACTGTGGTGTCCTTGATGTCTCTGTGAGTAAAGATACCAACATTTAGAACATTCTTTGTACTTACACATGAAACGTCTGTTGTTATCAGGACTTTTACTACTATATCCTCTACATGTACACATTAAATTACTTCCTCAGTATGACTGCAGGTTTGATGATATTGCATCATAATTACTTTAAGTATTTTACAGTCTTATGCACATATTTTACCCACTATATAAACAAACTTATTATACCGTAACAAGTGCTCCACACCAACTTCCTCGGCTTCCTCTGCGCCGATCTCACTGGTGACATGTTCAAATGTCTTTGATGTTGGAGTGCCGTCCTATAGGTAAGGAAATTGGTGTTTTAAAAGATAAATACTTATACCATCACTTAACGGTGCACGCTTGCTGATTTCTGTGGGTTTGTGAGCACGGAATATTAAATTAAAAAAGTTTTGGATAATTGTAAAGTATTTATACCGGCTCGATGTTTCGCTATGGCAAACTTACATCGTGAACTTCCTCAACAGATATATATGCCTCAGTGGGAAGACCCAGGTCTTTGGGTTTCACATCAATGATCACTAGAACCTGGAACACAAAAAGTAATTTTCTGTGAGTACGCAAAGCACAAATATAAGGTAAATTATTTTATGTCCGTTACAAAGTAATGATTCCCAAACACTTGTCACAGCTGCTCCTATAATAGTATATATCCATTAACCGCTGTAGAGCTCTTTCCAATGGGCATGAGAATCTGAGAATGAGATTCAGTTTTCTTTTAGGTCATAACTAAGTGTTCTCTGCAAAATAATGAGACTTACAGAATTTGGGCAATATCTCTTCATCAGTTCATTAATGGCAATATCATTTTTGTGCAGTTTGGGTCCTGTGTGATACCAGCCGACTATCCGCTCACGTGCTAAAAAAAAAAAAAATAAGAGGGTGAAAAAAAGTAGCCATCACAGTTAATACCTTGCACATGAATATGATGTGTTGAATGTTAAAGAGGGTATGTATGAAATGGTTTATAGTAAAACTGGATAGTAGACCACAAATGAGAAGATAAAACAGAGAGATAAACATGACGACTGCTGAAAAAATACAAATCTAAGAGACACCCACCGTTGACCTTTTTGAACATTCCGTACATATTCTCCAGATAGTCGTGATCCAAAAACCAGACAGAATCATCTTTGTCGTCCTCATCAAAAGGAACTGGGGAAAATCAACATCTTAATGGTTATTATGGCACTGATTATGAGCAGATATCATCCAGCAAAGCAACATTTCTACAATGGAAGCTTGCTCTGCAGTGCCAGGAAACAGGACACCGATAAGCCATAGGACTGCTGATGTAATAAGATACAGGAAGAAGTAATGCTGCTTGTGTAATAGAACCTGGCCGGCTAATAATCTTCATGAGATATGCATTTTCACAAACTAAGAAGGAAATGCTCAATTTAACAAATACTTGTCATACAAACACTATAAAGGGACTGCTAATCTATAAAACAAACGTCCTCAAGTCACCAACTTAAGAAATAATTCTTACCTGCGAAACTATTGGACACGTCTAAGATTTTCTTGTGCCAAGAACCTAGCAGGACACCAACAACCCTCTTCTGGTTTCCAACTTTGCCTATCCTGTTGGTGACAAAGACAGAAACAAAAAAAATTTAATGTGAGAGGGGATTAATATTTATTGATGTATTCAACACCATCATATTACACAGCACTGTATGATAGGGCAGGGAAGGTTTAATACACGTTAGTTACATATGTCGTTAGACCGGATCCAGGTAATGACATGTGTCAATCATATGCACAACGTATAACACGCTGACAGCTATAATATGCCATTACAAATAATAATCACATTATACACCGTAAAGTTACTGAGTATTGCAGAAATGATGACAGCTGCGCATTCTCATCACAACGGCAGCTCCACAGTCCTGGGGAGAAGACGAACCCCGAACACACAATGGATGCAAAACACAGAAAGGGTTGAGCATTTATACAGAACCATGTTTTCCTCCAGTCTCATGGAGTGGAAGCAATAGCTAAAGAGCCCTGTCATGGTGACTGGTGCTGGAAACAGGAAGCCCAGCAATCTTTGAGGGGGGATTTAATATATTCTGACCCAGCAATGTGCTGCATAACTATAATAAAAAGCCATAGCCGGACACTGCTCCAGTGTAGGCCCTAGATCCCCGGGCTGGTAGTTTGGGCCTATACGGCCATGAGTCAGCAGCTCACACCGGAACATTAAAGAGGCCGATCTTCGTCCTTACCTGTTGAAATGATCCACCACGCTCAACAGCACCAGCGGGTGAACCACAACATTGTCTACCGCCAGCTCAGGCATTTCTCCCGAATACAATGATACACAGACACCGGCCGGAATCCACTACTGACACCATTCACACCACTTCCGGAGGAAAGAGGTCGGCATTCCCACAGCTCAGGAAGTAGCGTTGCGTATACAGGTTTGGACGCCATCTTTGTACAGGCAATTGCTGAGAGTTTGAAAAAATTACTGTCTGCATTTGCTATTAATGTAATCAATAAATACGGGCATGCAAGCGAATGGCATATGGACATAACACTAGGAGCAGTGAGGATAATGTCATTTAAAGTATATATATATATATATATATATATATATATATATATATATATATATATATATATATATATATAAATATAATATATATATATATAATATATATAATATATAATAAATGTTTATATTATTTTTTGTGTTTATTTATAGTACATAGCAAATGTATGTAGCTGAAAATTTGTCTAAAAAAGGAACAATATGTTTTAATTTAACTAAACAGATTATTTAAGCAGGAAAACACCATGCATTTTTTATGTTAAGGTTTACATTTTGTCAAATTATCTAATAAATGGGTGTTGACCATTCCTGATTTGCTAAATCACAAGCAAACTATTTTTCTCAGCTCAAGCTTGACTTTCTAGTTAATTGCACTAAAATTAACCTTAAGTACCACTGAGGGGTCCGCACATGCATGAGAGTCCTTGTAATGTCTATCATTAACTGGGTAGGACCATGAATATTTCATAACCTCATCCCTGGATGCAGGGTCATGCAATGCTATTTACTTGGATGTTTAATAATAAATAAATATCATAATAGTAGTAAAAAACAAATAATAATAATAATAATAATAATAGTAAAAAATATTATAATACTAATAATAGTTACAAATAAATATAGTAATAATAATAGTAGTAAAAACATAAATAATAATAGTAACAAAATATATAATAATAATAATCATAATAAAAATAATGCTATAAGAAAGAATACTCTCTGAGTGGAACTGATGGTGTTTAGCGCAATCTCATCGATCAGATGGATCGATAGATTATTTATTTCCAATATATTGCAAGTGTTGATCATGAGATGGATTTATATTGGCAACTTGACACCCACCGGGGCAAGTCACATACTGAAAGACAGCGCTACGGAATCTGATGGCGCTATATAAATAAATGTAATGCAAGTGACTCCGCAAAGGGAAATCAATTTACTTTCTGCCTACAAGAAGTCAAAATAATTATTTAGATCCATATCCCACCACACAGGAATAATTCTAGTCTCAGGAACCCTTTTCATATTAAATTGCACCCCCTCCAAAAATACTTTATCCTCAACTTCATCCTTTGTTGTAAAAAGTGATTTTGGTGCAGAGTTTGAGAAGTGTCCTATTACCATGGCAACCAATAAACTGGTATGGAGTGTGCACCCTTTGTCTTATGAATAACCCCCCCTCCCCTGTGGAGCATGATGGTATTAACATCAGCAGATGCATTTCTCTGGTTGTCATGGTAATTGCACTTATCCCCACTTTATTAAAATTATGATTTTTTTTAGGTATCACATTATTGTATAAGAGATGCCAAACAGTCATGTGATTACTACAGCGCTCTGTGTAGGGATACGACGTTACAAAGAGCCGACACGCACCAGCGGAGCGGTCCGCAGACGAAGCCCACGCCCACCATCAAGAGGAACCAATCACCAGAACCCGCGTTCTAGAAGCATCTCCGCGGTCACGTGCAATGGGTGTCCTCCCGCGCGCTGTTTCTTACTTGGCGGCGTTTGGGCGGGAAGTCGGCTGTGTCACTCTGAGGCGGGTCATTGATGAACGACATTTAGCCGAGTGAAGAATGAGACAAAACATCGAGGAAAGAGGCCTCCTGTCCCAGTCAGAGGTAACATCAATTTAATCATAATACTTTTTATGATGAACTGATGAAGGTGTGCAGTTATTATAAATGTCATAATTAATCTACACAATACCCTCCAATGCCCCCCAAAATAAAATTCAAAATATTATCGTTTTTATCATATTGGTTAAAATTATTTTAACCGTTTCTTTGACAAGGTGCAATTGGCAGGCACATATAACATGGCTGCTCTGTAAGTAAGAGTTTTGACAGATACAGGAAATTACTGTAATTTTTTTATATTGGTCACACAATTTTATAGGATTTAAGCAAAGGTTGCTTCGAATTAGGTTATTATGAGTAGGTTTCTCCGGGGGTCCATAAAATAGGAAAGCACCACAACACTCAAAGGGTTAATCCCTGCACGTAGCGATAAGAAGGACACTTTTGAATGACTTTGTAGCTGACGTATTTACGATATATACCTAATATTGACCCCAATTTAGGTTTGAAACATCTGTCATGTTGTTTACATTTACAGTATTGCAACTTTTTAAGAAGAATAGACATTTCTTACACGTGTTTCTAAAAACACTTAATTTTTATAAACAGTATAATAGGACACAATCCTACCCAGCCACCACTCTGAGCTCATAGAAGAGGGGAGAGAAAAGGTGGGGCAGAGTGATTTCTGCCCCAGAGAGGGATTTGGCCTCCAAAACAGGGACACTTTTAATTAAAACATTAAAGACAGGAAGATGATAGGGGCAAAAAAAGAGATTTAAAAAAAAAGATTTTTGATGATAGAAGTCTGACAGAAAGTACATTAGGTAGGACATACTTATTCTTGAGGTTCTCTTCCTGATCATTTTTGGAAGCCCTTGTTTCTTTTTGTGTGACTAATGAAGATATCCAGAGGTAAATGGTGTTGTATGTATTATTATTATTTATTGTTTTATATAGCGCCATCAAATTCAGTAGCGCTGTACAAAGGGTATGTGTGCCCTAAATGCTAATGTTATTATTATTATTATCTTTTATTTATATAGCGCCAACAATTTACGCAGCAATACAATACATATATTCAAGACGAGAATGGACAAGACTAAGACCTGCTTGCATGCTTACAATCTTGAGGTCATAATGAGTTCCAAGGAATACAGTTATAAATATATCTAGATTTAAAGCAGTTACCGAACAAAGAAAAAAGTGTTTGTACATATTACTCAAAACCCTAAAATATTTTTCATTGTGTCGTAGGTTTGATTTCATTGCATGACATTGATTTGGCCGATCGGCGTTCTTTGATTCTCCCATCAAACATACAGTAAGGATATGGAATGCTGTATTGCATTTGCTACCAGGTAAGCAAATGTTGCTGGACTACCAAACGTATTTGTCTTATTTTATGATAGTGGTCATATTCCCTGGAGACTATTACCATTAGGACCTCTATGTGTATGTAGGTGTCATCAGTCATATCGGTAGGTGTCATTATTGTAATTACATTGTGGGGTTTTTTATGACAGATCATTTTTTTGTTCAGTAATAGTGGAAAGTGTTTATAGTTATACAATATTTTTCTGCCCATGAACTTAACAATTTAGCGTTTTACCCTTAACGCTACATACAACCAAACCGATGTTGCCTCTGCAGAGTCATGCACTTGTCCTTCATAGATCTCCAGGCATATTGATGAAGATAGAAACTGTGATAAACCTTTTTTTTTGGCCAGTAGACCGTTCTACATTTGGTAACAAGCAATTTTCACCACATGCGTGTTCAAGAAGTGAAGTGGAAATTTAATGAAGTTTGAATGCTCTGTGAGACAGCTTCCACTAGAGGGCGAAATTGGTCTTGTGAATGGATCCTATTGCTATGCTGATTTCTTTTGTCTGTTTTATCAATATACGTATAAAACTGAATGTTCAAATTAACTAGTTCAATAAGTAATTTAGCATATTGATTTTTGGGCATATCCTAAGTGCCAGTACAAGCTACGGATACTTTAAATGCCATTACCTAATAGGAGGAATGTTTTAAGCACCTTTTATTGATTTTATTACTGCTTTATTTTGCTGTCTGGTTTAAAATCATTTTAACCACTTGGTAATCAAAAAGAAATATATTGTTGGTGAAATACGTTCAGTTCCCCGAAAACCTTTGACATCGTTAAGCAAGAAATTACGATTGTTAAATTGTGTCAAGCAGTAACTATGGTACTGAAAGATTTAACATTTGAAGCATTGGCCAGGAATACCAGTAAACTGTGTTGACCTTTGACATGCACACTCTGTATGTGAGAATCGCTCTTCAATTCTCTACTTACTTTATACTTCAGTTAGAGGAGATTTTAAATCTCAGCATGCCAGGAAGGCAGCTGAAGAAAAATGACAGTATGATCGAGGGATAAATTAAATGCCATTATAATGACCCACTGTGCCTTTATGCTGAAAACACACCCGGACTTCACTAATTTGAACTGGATTCTACCATATTTTCTTCTTATCCCTAAGGGAATCAAAGGGAAGATTCAGAAAGGAAATTGTCACTTTGCTTTCTGAATCTCGCAAGTGTTCTATTGTTTTCAGATATTCTAACATAATAATTGGCTTTATAATAAAACAAAGACAGCATTTTATTCAAGTGAAACGGATGAAACATAATGTAAGATTTGGTAAATATATCCAAAACAATGCTCTTATAATTTGACAAAATGATGTCAATATATTACAGAAAACAATACACTTCCCAATGATGACCTTTGTTGTTACTTCTGCAGTTTGTACAGTGTGTGCGTACGTCAGTGAAGTTACATTTTTCACAGGTACATGTGGGAATGGGCTCATATATTCACATATTTTTTCTTTTATATATATATATATATATATATATATACATATATATATATATATATATATATATATCCATTTATTTAGTGTACTCACGTGTACTTAGTGTTACTTTACTTTGGTCTTAAATAAAGCTATGCACAAATGTACCTTTGTTTATATGTTACCACTACCTTTGCCTGACATTTACATTTGTGAGCTCACCGGTGCAAGTCATATTCGTAGTAGACAGAGCAGTGTATGATTCCTTGCTGTGCCCCCCCCCCCTTCTTTTCCACCATTAATTCAGGATCTTGCGGCTGGAAATATGTAACCTGGTTACCAAGCAACACATTCACATGATGTGTCAAAGCATACAGTCTATCATATTGGTTTTCAGATTTTAAATCTTTGAGAATCTTAGTTAATATGACAGTGCTTCAAAATAAAGTATTCAGGGATTTTACACATGGCTTGTGCTTCTCATCTCTCATTTGCTCCTATTTTCCCATACGAGCATTTCCAGGTTCTTATCTTTTCAAACCCTTAGGAATATTACTGCTCACACTGATGGAGTACATGAGTGTTACAATATTCAAGTATATACTGACAATTCATCAAACAGGAGCTTCAATAACCTGAACTTGGCAAAACAGATTTGTAAAGCATTATGTGCATTTGTATTGCTTGCTTTCAGTATTACCAGGATGTGTCTAAAATGAAATTGGCATGATTATTTGCCGCTTAAAGCAGTTGTGATCTGTGAAGAATATGTAAAGCTCAAAATAAATAAAAATACAAAAGCTTTTATTATGGGAGTGATAACAAATATTTTTTGTCTCTTTAAAACGGAGCCGTTCTGTGATGATTCTGTAGCATTGCATATTTTTGGGGTCACAACAAGATTCTCAAATTGTTAATTGTATTTTAGTATTCCATTCCGCAAGAGTTCCATTTAAAAATGTCGTAATGTAAAAAAAAATGTTGTATTTTATATAAAAGGCTAAGTGCCTCAGTATAGAAATCTGTTTTCTAATCATGGCGAACCTCTTTGGTTTGCTTCTGATTACATTTAACATTTTCATCCACAATTTTAGAGGCGTTGCTCCTCCAATTTTGCTAGGATACTCTTATCCATTTCAATCAGGATGAATAAACGGAATCATGAGTTGCTGCGAGAGAACTGATTTCAGCTCAACGCATTAACTTTGCAACATACATGTTCTCGCAGTATAACGTTTCTGGAGTCTCTCTTGTCCACAAATCCAAAGTTCAGCAGGTTCCATTGAACGTTTGTGGCTGAAGTTGCTCAAGGTCTTGGTACATCTTTTGAAGTGAACATTGTGGCCTGTGATAGCTATTTTTTGGCTTTTAGTAATTATTCTCACCCGATATACTTCTGTTCTTTGAGGGGTAGCACTAACACCTTATAGTCCAAGAACCAAACTATGTACAAAAATTGTAATGTTTCATTATATTGGCATGATATTTCATACATTCAAGAAAACCTTGAAAACCGTTTTTATTACCTGCTGTCAGTCAGATGATTTACAGAGGCAATAAAAAACTATAGGGTGCTCATTTGTCATGAGATTTAGCTCACCAGAAGCCATTTTCTGCAGCGTAAAGCCAAGTGATAAAATGAGTTCTTTTGTTCTATAACCAAGACCTGTTCCCGACTGTTAAAAGCCTGCTTATGCTGAATTCCAGGTTTGCCCCAGTCCAGAAAAGTCCTTTCCACTCAAGATGATAAATAACTTGAATACAGATGGGGTTGATTTATCCTGTTCAATAACAGATCATACTGGAGAATTATCATTCGTTTTACAGTCTTAAACCTGCATTGACAGAGGTCTTTTCGCTTCGCATTTCCATGGAGTTTGTAAAGTATAAAAATAAAATACCGTATTTTATTAGGAATTTCATATGCAGATAAAGCTACAAAAGAGCAGCGCATGCTCCCGTCACTAATCCATCCCTTAGTGATATGACGTTCGCCACCAGTTCACTAAAACAGCTTGAGCGTAAATGGCAGCAATGAAATTCGGAGGCAAGCTGGTAGCTGCGGCCAGCTAGCGTGCTGTTTGGTGTATCAATAATAAAAATAATAACAATTTCATCCCCAAGAACATGACTGGATTTTATAAAAAAAGAAAACCCAACCTTGCGGTAGCTCTCGTCTGTATTTGTTGTGCACGCATTGTTAATTAAAAAGCATTAGAATCTTTTCTATGTGTGACACGGAAAAAAAAACTATTTGGCATACATGCTTTGTTCAGATGTTGTAATGTTTTGATTAAAAGCGCACAACATTGTATCAGATCTGATGTGTGCCAAGAGCTTATTATTTCCAAGTATACATCAGTCATAGTGAGCGTGTTTAAAAAAAAGTAAGACGCATGAGATGACAAACAGGACTATCTTTTTTTATAAAGGACATGAATGGTTAGTAAATGTAAAAAAAATACCCGTTAATGAAAAAGATGTGAGTAAAAGCAAATTGCCCCTACAATGGACAATATAAATGAATACATCCTTCTTATGTTAGGAAAGGATAGTCACAGGTGAGGACAGTTGAGAAAAACGTTTGCTGTGTGACTATCCTATAACTATTTTGTCTTCTATTAACAGTGTTGTGTACTCCTAGATTGTGTGTCATTTCTTATACTATATATTCTGTTATTAACTTTATATTCTATTTTATTAAGTTATCCAATCATCCACTTTGCAACCTTGTGTATGACGTGTGTGTGTGAGCATGTGTGTGTGTGAGCATGTGTGTGTGTGTGAGCATGTGTGTGTGAGCATGTGTGTGTGTGAGCATGTGTGTGTGTGTGAGCATGTGTGTGTGTGTGGGGTGTATTTAAATAAATACCTTTATATGAAAAAATAGAAGGCTCAGTTGAAAATGCTCCATCGTTCCCCTATTTTCAAATATAGGACAAATGTCTTTATAACTGAAGAATGTCTAACTGATCTTTCTATATTTTTTATACTTATTAGAGTTTGCGAAAAGGTTAATTTGTCATCCAGTGTGCTTGGCAGATGACAATTATTGCAAATGTAATATTATCAAAATGTCCTATTGGGGTATGAAGGTAGCACCACAAGGGTATACTCTAAGTTGATCAAATTTGTCCTGGGAAGTTCACTTATTAAGGTGAAGTGATTACAGCCTGCAGAGTTAATTTTAATATGCTAATATACCACTGCAACTTGGTGACTTAAATAGAATCATACAATTAAGTTAAATTTATGTGCTGCAGAAAGGCTTTGTAAGGTCATCTGCAGATTATATTAACACTGCATGTAGACGGATTAGGTATAAAATTCAGTTTTCTTAAAAATGAGCTGTAGATGGATGCTGTGAACTTTAATGACCTTTCAACGAGATATTAAAATGGCATCTTGCAGTCTGTATATTTGGTCATTCGGTGACAGTATTTAATGGCTCAGGCTACATTGCATATGGCCGAAGTGCAAATTTTAACAGATTTCTCTTGTCAGAAGATCAAGATCATGTGATTTGCCAAAAGTGATTTCTTGTTGTTTATATGTAAATGCTTGTTAACAATGATGTGGGCTGTAAGTAATATGATCTTCGCCAGCGTACCTGTAATAAGTTAATGCTTTGTGTGGAAGAATGAGATGCATGCTCTTTAGTATGTACTGATAAGGGCATGCGATGTTTCTTTCATTCCCATGCCATGCCACTATGCCATTTGTCCCCTGTGGCCAGTTAAAAAGAGAGCAAGTGGAATATATATATATACATACATACATATTTATACTGTATGTGTGTGTGTGTGTGTATATATATATATATATATATATATATATATTATTTTTTTACTATGCAGGTAAACTCCGTCCTCTTTTGAACCATGAGGAGGATGTTCAAAAATCAACTAAACAGCTGTATGAAAATGGTAACATGCTATGAATGGGGTCAGAGCTCATTATATGTGTCTGCAAGCATCCAATCCTATGAGCTGCAATAGTAACCTTACAGTTAAGCACATTATAATTCATAACTCCTGATCCCATGGCAATCTCAGCCAAATGTGGAGCATTGCTAGGATACAAAATGACACATGAAGTGTATTTTTCCAGAAAAAAATTAAAGACATGCATTTCCAGCAATAAAGATCAAAGGTCAGCTTGGCTGACCTTTTAAGTGTGTCCCAAATATATAAGGCATTTCATAAGAACATGCCAGTAATTATTTTTTCTAGCACCCTTTAATTTAGCTCTGAATGCCAAACAGTGACAAAATTACCCATTAGAAATCATTTGCCAAAATGAATGGGTTCTTAAGATTACAGACCGCAGATCGAAATTATTTTTATAAAATTACAAAAGTGGATTTAATAGTTACCCATAACGCTGATAATGTTGGCACTTCTATTAAAAATAAGCAGAGGTAAAGAATGAGGGATAGTATAAAGTACAAAGTAACACTGTATTTTGTGTTTCCTTTTAAACATGTTACCCTTTAAAAGGGTTTCCCATTACTTACAGTAAGCATTGTGTAAAAGGAGCTTCTAGGATGTCACCGTGACGTGTTTGAGAAGGAGAACTGGTTGTTGCTGTGTCTAGTTCAACATAGCTGAGAACATTTCAGAATTGTGAGTGGTGTTCATGACTTTTTCTCTAATGACCAATGCTCTGCGGGAACAGATAGCATCCTCATTACCTCATTGGGGTGTCCATGATTTTCAGGTGCTCAGACTTTATACTTATTCTTAGAGTTTTCAAGCATTTATATACATGTCATTTGGAAGTGACAGTTGTGTGTATGAATCTGAGCATCCCGTACCTTTGTAATGTTAATATGCACGTCCTTCATTCTTGAACTCTACAGACGATAGGATCGGAAATATGCATACACACCAGCAATCCCGGTGTCTGTTATGTAAAACACTAATAGTGCATGTAATGTAGGTTTGTTCAAATGTTCAAGGACTAAACAAAATGGTGTCATAGGAGGCAGAGATTTAATTTTGCCCAGCAGGGGTCAGAATAGTCTGAATTTTATTCATGGTTAAAAATTCATTAAAAATTAATTTTATGATTGCCCTTGATAATGTCTTTTTGGATGTATGGGGGAGAACAACCTTATTCTAAAGGTTTAGGAGATAGCAGAGAGAATGTCTTAATGCTTGACTGAATGTTCTAGATAGCACTGGTCATCATTTTCTTCCCTTTTGTTAAAATAGATTTGAATTGTAATTTATTATTGCTTTGTCTGCCTAAGGCATCTTATTTCTACTGACTCAGGGTTTCATGCATTTTTTTTTTTATGTATAATGTATCTAGGTAAAGAATAAGAAAATACATTCTATTAGGTATGCTTATGGAAACTAAACCTTAGAAGTTATGGCCAAATCATGATTTCTTTTCTCGTTTTAAAAGCATTTCTAGAATATTGCAGCATAAAAACCCCCTTGGAGTGGTTTTAAATGTACACTTCTTCCTGGCCGCATTTCAGACGGCTAAATGGTAAATTACAGAGATAGCAAACCTAACTGCGCCGTGTGATGCATTGCAGCCTTCAGAGCAGAGATTTTCCACAATAGATTTAGCAATACGCTAATGCAAGCTGCAGGACACAGCAATCCTATCTATTTAACCCACCCCAGCAGAAATAATAATATTTGCTTCGTCCATACCCCAAAATGACTTGCCATTACAGTACACACTACATTACCCACAATATATCACACATACATTAAGTACTGTCATGTTAATAGTTTGGTACAAAACACCTATACCAGACTTTAATAGGATTCCACCTTTGTGTATTGTCTAATTTTGCACCGATTTACATGATCTTCTAAAATGAAATACAATGGAGCCACAGAATTCAAATGTGATATAAACAAAAAGACAAAAGATCTAGATTGCCTAACCCAGTGGTTCTCAACTCATGGGTCGCGGCCCAAAAGTGGTTCGCCACCCTGTCTTCGGTGGGTCGCGGAGGGTCAGGGCCGGACTGGAGGCAGAGTGGCAAGCCAGGGGGCAGATGTGCATAACTGGGGGGGCAGGTTGAAAAAAAAGGAAATAAAAACAAAATATTTTTCTCAATCATAGCTTTTATTAAAAAAAAATTTCACATAGTTTATATGAATTAACATTTACTGGTAAAACTTTTTTCCTATAGGGTCGTCTTATATTCAGGCTTTTCCTTTTTTTCATAAATTAATATCCAGATTTTGGGGGGTCGTCTTATAATCAGGGTCGTTTTATAATCGAGCAAATACGGTATGGTCCTGATATCTAAAGGAAATTATTAATAGTTTAAAAAAAACAAATATATATATATATATATATATATATATATATATATTAGAAAGGACAGAAAAAGCCTTCTATTTTGTCAGTGCTAGAGCTGAATCCTGGTTTAAGTGAAGGGTGTCTGCTTTGTAAAGGCTCCCTGTGGAGACAAGTACGGCTAATTTCTGCAGCAGGCCTTACCCTCTCTTTACTGAAAACCATATTTATATCTTCCAGACTGGTAATTAATCACTCAGTGGGGATTTTTTAGAGACCTACAATTATAAGAGATCTTTTTGTACTGACATGAACCACAAAGCATGTGTACAATTAGAAGAGTGATTTAATTTATCACACAAAGACCTGAAATGCCAATGATTATAGGCCAGACTTTAAGTAATTCATTTTTCTTTCATACTCTTATTCTTGCACACAAATGAAGTTATTCACTACAATAAAAATAGGTTATCTGTAAATGTTCTGGATTAATACTTGGCTTTCCGTTTTGTTTATGTGTACTTTTTCGGTACTTAAATCACTGCTGCCTTTGTGAACATGACAATATTAGAAATTTATAGTAAAATATTTTACCGTACCATGTGACATCTTCCTAAAATTGCTAGATTGACATATTTTGCAGCTATAAACCAGGTATATTTACTCCTCATGGCTAGTTTTGTTGCACCTGACACAATATCAGATGTTTTGATCATTTGTATCATTGAGTGTCTTCCATTTGCTATAGTAAAAAATCATCGATTCAATACACATTGTAGCAACATCACTGTAGAAAAAGCAAAACAAACTTGCTTAACGGATTGATGTTTTGTTTTCTTACTTAACTGAACTGTATTCTTTATTTCTAAACCTAAATACATTTTAGCTGCTCTCAAAGTAAATGTGTTGTCCTTCCTTGAGGCCACCAACAGGTGAACTTAACCTGAATGCTTCTCATCTACTAGAATATTTCGGTTCCCCAGCTGCTGAGGTTGCATGTCGTAACTTGCATGGCTCTTCATGCTGTGGGGTTGAGATGTCTCATAGTCCCCAATACAGTAGAGTGGGAAGAGTAACACGTTAGTGCCAAACATCTCCCTAATCCCTCTCATTAAGCCTCTTGCAGGGACTCTGTGTCCTGTCAATGGACATCTTGTGACCGATGTAATTAGGCAACATGCAGCAAACTTCAATAGAGGCTTCTTCTTACAGAGTACACAGTAACGTTATGTAATTCAATTAAACACAGATAACCAACATATCTTTAAAACATATATTGTTTTCTCTATAAAACCTCAGCAAAGTAGGGACAGTATAACAAAATACCTGTTATTTAGCTGTTTTTTATGACATGCTCACAATTGTAATACTTCTTGCAGCATATACTATCCTCCTCTGAATGGCCTTATTATTTTTCCGTATTTAAACAGAGTAGCTTGTTTTGTAACTAATTCAGAAACCAAGAAACAGAATATTAGGTGCATTGCAAGTATAGGGGGTTTACACCATTACTAATGGCTCTGGAATGGGGGGATCTCGGTGGTTGGTATATGAAAGGCCACAATACAATACAATACAATACAGCCAAACCAGGTCACAAAGTAAAGGGAGGTCAGCAGTCTGGGTCAAATACAAGTACAGTCAGTCCAAAGCAATGCCAAGTAGCCGTGGATGATGCCTAACGAGGTTTCATAAATATGGCTTTATGAAGAAGTTTTGTGCCAGCCTTACATTTATGTCTGGTTGCATCACTAGTAGGCATGTGAGCTATGGATCGTGCGGGCGCATTGCCTCTGAACCTGCACCCTGTGTTAGAATGTATTGTGTGATGAAGAGACGTGTCTTTCACTCTTACGCTGCCTCCAAATCGATGCACTGTGTTATTATCCTAACAGTTGAAATATGCTAAGAAAGCCATACAACATACCGTGGCATCACGTAAGAAAGAAATGCCACTTGATATGAACAACGTTAAACAGTTTTGTTGATAAAATTCATATTTTATGGTATTTTGTGCTGAGAGAATAACATTTATATGATCTCATTCAGATACAAATTCTTCACACGTCCAAAAGATCTTATGGCGAATTTGAGCAAATATGAAACGCAAGACACACTGGTAATCAAATACTAGGAATTCTTTTGCCTTCCAGATAGCGCCAGATAATATGCAGACCACCTTGGAAGACATATGGTAGATCAATTGTTTGCATCTTAAAACCAACCTGCGCTAAGTAGGGTTTCTGGCTGGAGAATTTGTTCACAGTGTGTTGACAGCCATTTCTCATACATGTTTCCCTCGGCAGCTGTCTTCATAAACCATAACAATTCCATTGGCTTATTACCAATAAAGGCAGGTTTAGCTAGAGCATATGGCGTGTGCTACACGATAGTCCTTCTCGGTAAAATCAATGTGTGCATTTCCACATTTGGAACAGAAGCGACGTTGAATGAGCCAAAGATAAGATAACACAGTAGCATATTTTCTTTATTGCTTCATTGCTGTAGTTGGATTCCCTCCCAAGTAAAATCCAGTCATTTCTTCCACGCGTAGTAGTTGTAGATATATCCCAAGCCAATATTAGTTTGCATGAAATGAATTTTTTGGATCCTGGCTGGAGTGCAATTTCAGCGAAGGGAAGAAACACCTTGTTTGGTTCTACATGTGTTTGAAAAAATGGTATATACTGCAAGGTTCGATGTATTTGGGTGGATTCATAAATAAATCTACCACAAGTAATGGAATAGCAATCCTTGCATTAATGACATTTGAACAACCTAGATATAAATTGAGATATATTCATTAACTGGGATAAAATGTAGTTTTTTTTTCTCATTGCAATCTGAAGAAGGATTGTTGGTACATTTTAGCCACTGGTTATCTTTTTGGGATGTGATCAGCATTTTCAATAGTTTAATAGAGTGATTGAGCTGTCCCTAGTTTAATAAAGCATAGTAGCGCAGGTAATTAAATGATCATTTCCCCATATGCGTTATCTGAAGCTACGTGCTGTCAATGAGTTACCTGATCAGAGAAGAATATCCAACATCTGTAATCGTTGCTTTGTTGGTGATATTAATGTGCATTGTAATATGATATTATACCTGTTCTGCAAGCAAGAATCAGGGCCAACATCCAGTGGTTCTGATTGTTATTTCTTATATGACTTGGGTATTCTCTGGATGTGCCCGCATAAAGTTAACTTCCACTTTGTTTCTTCAACAATTTGTTTACACCAGTAGCATATAAATAGCATATAATGTAAGGCTATCCTTCCAGTCATTAAACCAAACACAAGCATTTGTGAATAAAGTGTTTCAGTCTTGAGCAGGTTTATATATGAGTTATGTATAATCTCCAAACCCTGGTTTCAATTAAGTGTAAGATGTCAGGGTAGTCGAAGTATGTGCTGCTATTAAATTGGCTCATACCAAGTAAACACAGGGCTTATACTGGCTTCATGGATAGACAGAAAGTATGCATGAAAGGGTTCAGCGGCAGCAACAGGGGGAATTGATTTCCTATGTCAAAAGTGAGCCAATTTACCTTTTTTTTTTCTAAATGGTGGAAACCATGAACAGATATTCAAAGCTGTCCAATGACATGCAGAATTTATATGGTATTTACTTCTTTTCTGGTGGGAATATTTCACAGAATCTGTCTCGATCCCATCGGGACATAAGCCTTTTTTGTTCTCTGCTTTCTCATTTATTGTAGGCATTAGGCTATCTACCAATAAAAAGTGTTCTCTACCTCAGTGGGGGGGGGGTATTGTGGCTCTGATGTCATAGGTTAAGAGGCCAAGAGACACCTGTTTTATTGGCACTCTGTAAGTAACTCAAGTAGTTGACACCTTTGAGATTTATTTCTGTAACTGAGACCGTAGCTTATGCTCTCTTTCTCCGGTGCTCCATGGTTCTTGTTTTTTATTTAATGAGTTAACTTGTTCTAGCTATCACCTGTGATGTAATATGAAACGATGCACTCTTAACAGATCACTGTAAGTGCCATGCTGGAAATGTGGAGTACTAAAAAGGAATTGATTTTTCCTCTACTGATTTCAATTCATTTTGTCGGTATTCATGAATTATATTTATCAGCTCATTACAAGTGTCTTCTTGTCATTTGAAAATATATTCTTCATATACTTTGTTTCCTTTTATTAAGTTGCATGTGTAACTGTATCAATGTGATGAGCATGCATGGTCTGCCTTATTATTTGATGTCACTTTGGAACGTGAGAGCAGTCAATAGCACTGTGTGACGGCATATTTGTAAAGCTTTGAAACAATGCATATATATATATATATATATATATATATATATATATAGAGAGAGAGAGAGAGAGAGAGAGAGAGAGAGAGAGAGAGAGAGAGAGAGAGAGAGAGAGAGAGAGAGAGAGAGAGAGAGAGAGAGAGAGAGAGAGAGAGAGAGAGAGAGAGAGAGAGAGAGAGAGAGAGGGAGATATGAGTGTAAAGCAGTGATGCTCAGCATTTATTTTTATACATGTTTATGTACTGACATATTTATTTCTGAACATAAAGATGCATTTGCAGTATTTGTGTCTTGGCAACGCATAAGGAAATATGGTCTCCTTGCACCCCGCTCTCATGTGACTCCGGCCATCTTCTTTCTTCAGGTCAGTCTGTCCAAAGGGTGAAATATCCTATTGATCAAATGTAAGTCAGGCAAGTAGACTGCTGGAGATGTCCAGCATTTAAATGCACAGCTGTGATAATGTTTCTCCCAAAAGAATAATATATTTACGTTAATTACCCGGAGGAAAGAAAATGCCGTATTTATATTTTATAACGTAGTCGAGGTTTATTGACTGGGAAAAATAATAATTTTGGAACCAGGGCTCTCACATATATAGTAAAAAAACATTAAAACTTTAGGCGAAGTGAAAAACAGAGCTGCCCTTTTGTTTTACAGTGATGTCTAAATAAAATGTAAAGAGGAATCATACTCTCGCAGGTACATGCAACAAATAATTTCCTGTGCAAAATGAGTTAGCAGATAGCATAATTAGACATTGGGCATTATTTCCTCGCATTATCACTTTTGAGCTGCAGAAATGAACTAATTTATTTCAGGTTGGTAATGCTTCTTCTTTCTGGTCCAACAATTTATCACAAATGTTAATCCAGCAAGCAGTAAGTGGAAAATAGAGAAAGGAGATTTAAAATTAGCCTCGAAATTTTGCACAACTCTCATTAAAATTGTAATCATGCGTAAAATGAGATAAATGAAAATGTATCTAAAAGTGCATGGAAAAGCCATTTTCCTGTATGATACAGGATTTAATAGACTGGATTTTAATTTAGTCAGTTTGCAACAAAAATCCCTTCAGGCTAAATAAAACAGTTTTCCCTCCCAGTTATTGTACAGACAGCTAATTTTCTGTTTCAGCCCTTCTAATATTTAATCTTATCTTTTGCCTGAGAGGGTTTTCTGTATACTGGAGGGTTTGTTTCCTTTACATTTCCTGCTCTTATTTGCATGATAAATGATGGGAGGTAAGAACATGATAAGCCCAGGCAGATCATCTCTGTGTTTTTGTCTGTGTTCTGCCTTACTGCATCTCCTGTTTATGACAAACACCCATCGTTTCTTTAACTCTTTACAAAATAAAAAACGGTCAAAAAGTCAGTACGTGAGTCTAGAGTTCATGTCACACTTACACAAGTACAGCTTTGATACCCTGTTATAATCTCTTGAGTAATTAGAACTTTGTAATACTGCACAAATTCTTTAACGAGGAAGGCCAAAAACATTACGGAAGGAGCAGTCTAACCCCCTCCTCAAATTATTTAAACGGCTGTCAGTATATAAGCCGAGCAGATGCATAACACACAAAAACGATTGAATCTATTCACCAAAGTTAGAGTTGGGATTTCAGTTGCTTGACTTCGCTCTCCATCATAAAGGTCCAACCCTCTTCGATATGAAGTTATTCAACCACAACTCTCCTGCAAAGTCACCTAACAACCCCCCCCCCTCGAGGGTCACAAAACGGGATGCTACTGGAGACCATACAAACTACAGAAAAGTGGACAGAAAGACAAATAGTGGGGGGGGGCAGGGGGGGCAGGGGGGGAATTCTAAAAGAAATGCTAAACACAATATAATGTTATGGAGACATTTAATACAGAGAGGGGGCCAGATAACAAGTGGGTTTAAAAGCTGTGTGGTAAATGATAATGATGGTGTGTGTGTCTGTGGGGGGCTTGTTGGAAGTAGAAGCATAAGAAGGGTGGGAGAGAAATGTGACATGCGTAGGGGAGAGAGAGATGGGGGAATTTGGTCTCTCCAAAGGCTGTAGATAAGACCACAAATAACTGAACTCCTAAGGTGCTTTGCCAGTGTATGGCTTTGTGTCATTGAGCTCCATGAAGGCTGGGCTTTAGCAGCTGGAAATCCGCTTATATTCTCCTGGGAAGACTTCTATCTGTATTATATTGTACCTCTGAGAATGAATGGCTTCTTCACCCATGCCTGACTTTAATGTGCATGGAACTGTTCCAAAGTAACGTTGCAGGTGCTTAAAAGCGAAGGGAGTTGGGGTATTGACGCTACAGAGCTTCAGTAAAACAAAATAGGGTAAATTACATTGTTTTCATATATTAATATATTTTTTTAAGTAAGATACAAAAGTATGAGCCAGACAGTCCTTATATGACATTTTTGTGTTTATGTAGATGCAAATAAAAGTTTGATTCTCATTCTGATTCATCACTTTTATTGAACTTAAATTGTTTTAATGCACGTTAAGTAAGCATTTATTGGAGAAGATATAGTTTTCAGTTGGGACAGACAGTTAAAGAAATAACAAATGACTTTAATGTAAATCAAATACTTAATGCTTTTATAGAGACTCCAAAGCCTTAAATGTGTATATTAATGGCATTTTTTTTATACAAAACACCTCTATGGAGCTTCAGATGTAGGTGACAGTGATTGTTTCAGCTTAGAAATGGGTTTCCTTTCAGATGCTAATCACTTTTCTCATAGTGCTATTTCTCTCTTTAGATGCAGTTGCTGAATTGAATAATTCATAGAGTAAGTTGTGTTGTATATTTATTGTGTCATAAACGAGTTGTAATCTCGCTAACAGTATACTTAAGTTATTAACTAAAAAATAATTTGTCTGATAGCGTGGTGCATGAGGATCTCTCGTTCTAACACATCTACATTTTTCTATATTTTGAAAACAAACTATGGGCCTTAATTTTATTCCGAATTTGATATGAAAAGGGAGAAGCCCATTTACGTCACCGCTATTGGATTTGCGCAGTTTTTGAAGGTGACAGTCTGAAGGACTGATGTTCTATACAGACAAATACTGTATTATATGTTCCCTGCTGCTTGGACATTGATTAGGAGATAGGAAGACTGGTGATTGAACCGGTGAAAGAAGAAGCCTATTTGCCAGGGTTACAATTTTGGTGTGGAGTGTATAATGAGCTGACATGGAATACACGATTGCTGCAGAATATTTAAAGGTCTTGGTGACGGCACTAAGATGGTACCTTTGTTCTAATAAGATCATTTTCAGGTTTTCAGCTGAACATGTAGCAAAGTGCATACGCAAGATATGTGTATGGAAAGGTTTATAGGAAGTTAAAAACAAATAACTTTGTTCAAATCTGGAACATTTAACATTAGTTTCCAAATGAATTGATTGAAAGACAAATTAATGTTGCCAAGTTTAGCCATCGAGAAAAGGATGGCTTTTCTTACCAAGGGATTCTGCAGTAGTTTTCCCCGAGTTTCTAAAGCAAAGTAGTTGTGGATTGCTAAAAGTTCTGCAAAATGTGTAAAAGGCAAACTCAGAGTTATTCAGTCCCCATTACATATGAGAAAAAAGGATTCTTATGACAGGGGCGTCCAACCTGCGGCCCTTCAGCTGCTGTAGGGCTACATCTCCCATAATGCTCTTTCAGCAAAGGGGAGATGTAGTCCTGCAGCATCTGGAGGGCCGCAGGTTGGACGCCCCTGTATTATGATATCTTACACTTTAAAACTGCATCCGCCAAACCATGAGAAACTTCTAGTGTCTTGTATGCACTGCAGGGGAATTAATCTCATTGTAATAATTGAGAAACAATTGCATTGATTTTCATTATTTAAACAAACCAGTCTACTGCTGTAGAAATCTGTACCCCTCACAAACCCTCATATTCCTTGCATATTTGTTAGCAAAGCCAACCATCACAAAACATTATATTTTTAAGCCCAAACCAACTTCTACATATCTGCAGGAACAAAGCAGGTGTGTCATCAGCTTTCCACATGTTTTTATCTGGCATTAATTACAATGGTTTTTTTTTTCATGTCTCAGTCAGGCCACATAACCTTTTTAAAAATGTATGATAGACTTTTTCTATAACAATAATTAATATATTACTTGTCTATTACCAGGTATATTTAGTCATTACAAACATTAACGCTATAAAAAAACCCTGAAAACTCATTCTCATACCTAAAAGTTGTGTTATTCTGGTATGGCAGGGTGAGTTAACTTTAAATGGACTTTTGGTGCAATGACCGATCACACATAACGAGAGAAATATGTTGCTGGCAAACAGGCCCAGACTGGGACAAAAAATAGGCCCGGGCATTTCAGACTGAGCAGCCCATTTTTTATGAAAAAACATATATGTACATACATATCCATAATTCATTCAACATGGGAAGCCTGAAGCCACAATTTAGTGTGACTAATCCCTGAAATAAATATTATAGAGTAAATAACACAATACCTTATCTTTTCGACTAAATGATTTCAGGGCCTTGAATGTTTTGTCCCCTGAAGTCACTACAAATTCAGGAGGGCATTTTATCTCTGGATAAGTAAAAATTAAATAGTTCCTACTGTAAATTAAGGACACAGATAACCAAACACACACACACCAGGACATGCTCTGCCACGCCGACACACAAACACACACCAGGACAGGCTCTGCCACACTGACATCCAAACACACACACATCAGGACAGGCTCTGCCACACCGACATCCAGAAACACACAAACACCGGGACAGTTAAAGAAAGAAGAAATGGTTCAGCACTCCACTCCCAGGAAGCTGGGAGCTAGCAGGAAAAAGGGCAAAACAAAAACAGAAAGCATTACAAAAATAGCAACGTTTCGGCCAAACAGCGCCTTTTGAGCTTGACAAAGGCCCTGTTTGGCCGAAACGTTGCTTTTTTGTTTTGCTTTCTTTGAATAAAGTAACCTAAGGATTGGAAGCTGATTGGAGTGCTGGGGTTCTTTTCTGTGTTCGTACACACACCAGGACAGTCTCTGCCACACCAACACCCAAACACACACACACTAGGACAGGCTCTGCCACACTGACACCCGAACACACACATCAGGACAGGCTCTGCCACACTGACACCCAGACACACACACCAGGACAGGCTCTGTCACACCAACACCCACACACACCAGGACAGGCTCTGTCACACCAACACCCACACACACACACCAGGACAGGCTCTGTCACACCAACACCCATACACAAACACACACCAGGACAGGCTCTGCCACACTGACACCCACACACACACCAGGACAGGCTCTGCCACACCGACACCCAGACACACACACCAGGACAGGCTCTGTCACACCGACACCCAAACAAAGACACCAGGACAGGCTCTATCACACCAACACCCATACACAAACACACACCAGGACAGGCTCTGCCACACCGACACCGAAACACACACACCAGGACAGGCTCTGCCACACTGACACCCAAACACACACACAACAGGACAGGCTCTGCCACACTGACACCCAATCACAAACACCAGGACAGGCTATGCCACACTGACACCCGCATCCGGAGGGTTTCCACGGACGGTTTCACTCAGCCTGTCTGTGGCATCTTTGCCCCCATAACAGCCTGCCTGTGGCAACTTTGCCCCCATAACAGCCTGCCTGTGGCAACTTTGCCACCAAAACAGCCTGCCTGTCGCAACTTTGCCACCAAAACAGCCTGCCTGTGGCAACTTTGCCACCAAAACAGCCTGCCTGTCGCAACTTTGCCACCAAAACAGCCTGCCTGTGGCAACTTTGCCACCAAAACAGCCTGCCTGTGGCAACTTCGCCACCAAAACAGCCTGCCTTTGGCAACTTTGCCACCAAAACAGCCTGCCTGTGGCAACTTCGCCACCAAAACAGCCTGCCTTTGGCAACTTTGCCACCAAAACAGCCTGCCTGTGGCATCTTTGCCACCAAAACAGCCTGCCTGTGGCATCTTTGCCACCAAAACAGCCTGCCTGTGGCAACTTTGCCACCAAAACAGCCTGACTGTGGCAACTTTGCCACCAAAACAGCCTGCCTGTGGCATCTTTGCCACCAAAACAGCCTGCCTGTGGCATCTTTGCCACCAAAACAGCCTGCCTGTGGCATCTTTGCCACCAAAACAGCCTGCCTGTGGCAACTTTGCCACCAAAACAGCCTGCCTGTGGCAACTTTGCCACCAAAACAGCCTGCCTGTGGCATCTTTGCCACCAAAACAGCCTGCCTGTGGCAACTTTGCCACCAAAACAGCCTGCCTGTGGCATCTTTGCCACCAAAACAGCCTGCCTGTGGCATCTTTGCCACCAAAACAGCCTGCCTGTGGCATCTTTGCCACCAAAACAGCCTGCCTGTGGCATCTTTGCCCCCCCCTTACACATACATGCCATCACACACACATATTCATTCACTTGTTCACAAATATTTATTCACTAATTCACAGATAATCATTCACTCATTCAGATATTCATTCATACATTGACACTCATTAATTTCCTCATTCAGATACTCATTCACAAACATTCATTCACTCACTCCTTCACAGATACTCATTAATTCTCTCTTTTATTCAATCTCACATACTCCATACAGCCTCCCTCACCCCCTTACCTGGACTGATGATGTACACGCCGCTCGCAGACTTCCGCGGATCTGCACAGGGGAAGCAGACGCACAACAGGGTCATGTGACGTACATGACGTACGTCACATGCCTCCCTTGGATTCCTGCGTCCCCCTGGCCGTGGAAGGGACGCTGCTCGCGCGTGTGTGCCAGGTAAGTAGCGGGCCCGGTCGCGGTTGCTGCGGGCTTAAGGGGCAGGTGCCCCTTTTGCCCTGCATTAAGGAAGGCCGCATAGGCCCAGTCAGTCTGGTCCTGACTGGGCCTATTTTAAGGTAGGGGCCTGGAGCTGCAGCTCCATTAGCCCCTAAGTCAATCCGGCCCGGCCGCGGCCCTGTCCCGGCCCACCGGGCAAATGCCCGGTGTGCCCGATGGCCAGTCCGGGCCTGCTGGCAATTGTATAGATGAGAAGTTATGTAAATGACGTAAACTCTTATCTGAATGCCATATTTATGCTATCTGCACATCAGGACAGCTGTGCGTTGAATTCATCAGGGTGCAGCCTGCCTGTCCACCCAGTAAATGGCCAAGTTTCGAATTGCCAGCAATAAAACATTGTTCATAGTAGCAAGGCAACATTTTCAACATTGCGTGATGGGCTTAGCACGTTTGCGAAACTGTTTTTAAATATTTATACAGCCAGGCTTTTATTGAAGCATGCCATTTTCCATATGACACTAAAAAGAGAAGAGCCAACATGAGTACATCGTAATGAAATTAGAAAGAAACTGGTAGTTGCAGCTTGCCTCTCGTGTATGGAAATAATAATAATGTCTTTTTATGGCAGGTATCCAGTGCTGGGAAACGTTAGCACTTCTTTCACTTTGCTGGAAGAAATAATAGCATATTTGGATCATTAGCTGTAGAAATAGTTCACATTTCAGAGATCTTAGTTTTCTGGCGTTAATGATTGAATTTTTTTTTAAGGATATCTAATTAATGGTTTAAAGTATTTCATCGAGAGCCTCCCGATTACTAAGCACACTGTGTGTGGCTCTTCATGTTCTCTTAAAAAGTCAGTTAATTCACAGCACTCCAAAAATCTTTGTCTGCTAAAGTAATTTGAATTTTGTTATTAGAGACTGCTGGAAACCATAATTCAATAAAGGCTAACTCATTTAGAAATATTTCACACTGTGCATGCATTAGGCAACATGGGTAACTCAGGAGGCAGAAAAACATATAGAAATACTCAGGTCTGCGCAGGAAATTGGAACGCCACAGAGCAGTTTGAGAAATGTTTTTTGTTATATTGGTTCACTAATGTTGGAAGGAATGGAATCTGTTTGCATACGGTTTATGCTTTTCTTTATTTGGCTAGTATATCTTCAATGTTCCTGTCATTGTCCGTTTTCCTTTCAATATTCGTTAATCTTGCAAATATTGTTGAATGCCGGTCACGGGCCCTCTCCTCTTTTGAAGGCTTGAAAAGAATATGCAGTGTTTATATTTGCATTGATGTACTTTTGGCCAGCGAAGTTATGAGGCCGAATGGAGCAGCCGTCCAGTTAATTGATAGGAAAACACGTATGAACAAGACATTACATGGGTGTTAAGATCACAAAATTAAATCAAGAAGGAACGTTTGTGATATTTTTTTTGGTTAATAGTAGGACCTGAGCTAAATGGTTGCTTTCTGCTATCAAAATATGTTTTTAGTGCTCTTTTGTGGCAACGTAAGGAATTTTGGCTTTAAAAGTACAGACTCTTTATGTAATATGATACAGACCCACCAGTTGGTTGACTGGCAAAAAATACATCTTAACTTATTGATACAAACCTATTAGTATTATTTATATATATTTTTTTTATATATCATTTATATATTTCATTCACCTTTTCTGATATTGGAAAGGGAAGTGGCCACATTTCTTTCTGTAAGATAATTGATATAAAAGTGAATGTTGGTGCTGTTCTTATTCCTAGTGTTTAAGCGGCAGGCTGGCATCACCCTCAGTCATGGTGTCGGCCAACGTGCTGAAGTGGGTTTAAGCAGCAGAATCTATAATGTCGGGTCAGGGAGTAGATAGCGCCCAGGACATACAGGCACCGGCCATAGCCTTTGGTATAAGCTATAGAACTAACACACAACATGTACAAACACTCCTTGCTGGCAGTGGAGCTTCAAACATTTATACAGTGTAAATAGTGCAGCGGGAAATCTGTTTACTATTTGTTATCAGATACTTTCAGGTTTACTGTTTTTTTGTGTGGCACAATGCAGTAAACTTGCAGGTTATCCACATATACCGAGATGACAGTATAGGTCGTGAGACACCCCATTACGGCTTTCGTTATTATTCTAAACCTAAATATCTTTTTTTCTAATTGAATTTTATTCTCAGGCGCACCTTTTCCAGTGCGCTGTCTTAACGTTCTTCTTTTGTTCTCCCCAGTGCTTCACGTCCTCTGTCTTCACATGTGCTGTTTTATATTCACTCTGTGCCGCTTTTCAAACAGCCTGAAGAATGCAGCCTTGCTTTAGCCCGTACCGCTCTCGCAGCATGCTGTATAACTTAGGTTGCCCCCTGCTGATTTTATAATATTGAAAATAAAACTGGAAATAAAACACGTTTTGGGCTGCATAGTAAACGTGGGTGCAGTCACTGAATTCTGTTGCTGAATCGCCTTGTTCGTAGAATCACTTGAATGGGGCATTAGAAACAGATGTATGACGGCAATCCTTAAATCAGAATGGACAAGAAATCCAATTTAAGAAAATATATGTTGTAGTGATTCTCTTTTATACAAAGCCAGTCGTCATACTGACTTCCACATCTTTATGTACACCACTACAGAACACTGATGCGAAATATACAATTCATATATATTTCAATATATAGAAACATGCCTATACATCTAAGGGTTTAGCTCCTTAAACTGGGTGTGCAGATGGACCTTTTGACATTTGGCACACATAAAAAGCATCAGTAATCAATGATTTGAATACAGCTCTGCAGGATACCTTTACAGTAACCATCCATGGTTAAAGAGCTAATACGATCAATAAAATCGACACTAGAAAGATATACTATGTTCTAGCCGCCGTCTATATCGTTGTATTATCTATAGCACTGATTGAGCAGTTCCCCAGGACTGCAATGTGAAATATGGCCTGATTGGAAATGTAGGGGTTTTATTGAAATGTATAGAATTTGCTTCACAGAGGAGTAAGAAATGTTAATTACCATTGACATCCATTAAGAGAAGAACAACTACCACTGTCCTCTACGTCACAACTGTGTACCGTTCTAAGTTTGTGGATTGGTGGGCCTGAAGTGTTGGAAGGGATCAATATTTAAGACCCCGTTCATCGGTGTTACTGTACTAATAGCTGCTTCTGTTCTTTAGAACTAGCAGAACTTAACAGCAACCAGTACATGCTTTCTAAGCAAAAAAAGATAATGAAATACTGAAATACATCGTAATTAATTTGTATTGTGAGTTATTATATGGTATTTATGAGAGAAAATCTCAGATGCAGATTTGTCTCTGTGTGGAAGATGTTGATTAATTTAATCCCTGTTGAAAACTGGATAATGGAAATACTGTATTTCCTGGGTTAGAACTCCATGAATTACACATAAATACAACATTGCATTCACGCATCATGATTCAAAAGAATCTGAACGATATGTTGATATATTCTGGGGTCTGTTCTTTTTTGGACATCTTTTGACATAGAATTGCAGAGAGGACCTTGAATATATCATGGTGAGTTAATAAAAACATTATATGTTAAGTGAACTGATAAATAGAAATTATATTTATACTTAGATTGTATCTACGAAAGGTTAGCCAAATCCTGGAAATAACTATTGTAATGTGGAACGTATTAGTGGAATTTACACAACGTTCTGAGAGGAAGCACTGGACCTTTCTATTCCGTGATAGTGAATCCTGAAAGCACACATTGGGTTTACTTAGATTGGTTCCTTCATTTAAAATGCAGATCTTTTCATACTGAACCCAAAAGGTAACAATGAAATTAACAGCAAACTATTAAAATATTGATAGTAACCCATTACATGACTAGGATTTATAAATCAATTATTCATTTCAAATGAAAGATATAAGTTAGGATTTGATTTTATCATGGTGTGCTTTCTCCTTACCAAATACTCGGACACTCACTATTAGAGAAGGTCACAGTTTATTTATATTTACTTTGCAGAATGTTGTTTTATACTTTTTTTAACCAATAGTATTGTTTTTTCTTTCTAACAAAAAGTTAATTTGGTTTTAAGGTGTGCACTCGATTTTCTTAGAAATGTGGCTGCATAAACTGAAGCTTTACCTTAGCCCCTGTGAATATTCCATTCGTGGGGCAAAGGGCCACGAGCTTAAACATTTTCAGCTAGTATCTCTAATGCCGTGTCGTGCTTTGCATACCCCCCTCATATTGACCCTGTGTAAAAGGGCCAGAGAAAAGTGTTGTATTGTGCAACT
Source organism: Spea bombifrons (assembly GCF_027358695.1). Lineage (NCBI taxonomy): Eukaryota > Metazoa > Chordata > Amphibia > Anura > Pelobatidae > Spea > Spea bombifrons. The sequence goes on from NC_071096.1 coordinate 33,801,213, forward strand.
TTCAAGAGAACACCAATGCTATAGAGCATCACGACGAGGGGTGCATCGTTAAAGATCTCTGACACCTGTACTACCCATTAATAAAAGTGTACTGGAAATGTTTCCAGTTGTGAAGCTAATTTAATATGCTACTACGGGTGGCTACTGCAGGGAAAGTTTAGTTGGCTCTGTGAAAGTATGGTGAAATCATAGTGTATTATGCATTATGCAGGGCCAGCTCAGCCCTTCTTGCTGGAGAAACCTGTCAGCTCTTCGTAATGAATTGCGAAGCAGGACTACAACGTTTCCGCAAACTATCCCTTTTATGTTGTCATAAGTTGTGTGGCCCTGTTTATTTATACCTATTAAGTAATCTCATGGCTTTTAGACTTTAGGACTCCATGCTTTGTTTCAGGACAAACACCTCAAGGATCCAGATTTCTTCTGTTGTACAAAGTATTGATTGTAAATGGCCCCCAAATAACTATCTATATTGGGATTGCAACCAAAAATACCGTTCAAGAGAATAGTTTTGTTAATTCTTAATTCCATACATTGACTCTGCTGACGCATGCTTCTTGCTTAACTCATTGCTATTTACTGACATTATTTTTTTAGTACCAAATGGTATAACAATCTATGTGGCACATGATATTACAAGCTCACACCTTGATTAGATCCCATTTCAGACTCAATTAATATCAGGCTGCATGTTTAAAAGTAATTTGGAGTTCTTTGATTATAAATGGGAACTGCTGAGCTCTTGGCTGCAAAATGGCTTCTTATCATTTCTCTCTCTCACTGGTTTCATATAACTGCTTAATCATGCAATTAAGCAATAGATGCAATAACCTTTTTTTTTTAACGACACCTGCTGTATTTGCAATTTATGCATTGTTAAAAAACACAAAAGGTAGATTTTATTTACATTCCATAGAAAATAGCAAACTAATAAACAAAAACCAGTGACAGGATCAAATATTGCTGATGGATTATGAATGTTTTAGGCATATGCAGCCATTTGTTTTAAAGAATGCCATTACAAAACAGGATGCCCCTTAACAGACAAATAACAGTGTTTCCATGGAAACAATAGGAAAAGCACATGGTGTAAAAATGAAATCCTCATCACACACCCTGGTTGTTCTAGTTTTCAAAAATAAATCTTCCATTATGAAAGTTTCAAGAATCTGCAGCAAAATCCACGCACACCTGATCCGTTTTGCCGTGTGCTACGGAGTCTCTCTTTCTCATTGCAGATTATGTGAGGCATTAGGACTGTACCTGTTCATCATGCACCTGTGTATCGCGTGCCATTCCAAAGGCCACCACATTAGTATTTTTGGGTTATTTGTTTATTTGTTAAATATTTACCAGTAAAGTAAATCATCGTAATGTCACGTGTGGGAAAGACCTTTGCTTGTAATAGCCAATGATATTTTAATTGTTGAAATACCTAAACCAGAAGACTGTTACAAATGTAGCTTTTTATCATTGGTAATTTGGTATCAATAAGTATGCTTCGTTTTGAAACAAAACAAGATTTTCTTGTGATGCCCTGTTGTTAAAATGTAGAATTGGCAACTGAAATTCGATGATTTAAGATGAGCGTTATTTTCCCATCATGCAGGATATCATTATTTTTTTATGTGCCTCTCACTAATGCTCAGTAAAGTATTTTTCCAGTAGTTCTTAGTTCTTCCTGCAGAGGACAGTCTTCTTCCACCAAAGAAACAGACACTTTAAAATACATATTTATAACAATTATTATTGAAATTATAACATGGAAAGCTTGCTTCTACCATACCAAGCATTGGGAAACAGTGCTGGAGCTGAAACAAGAAACAAGAAAAACAAGTGGTTACTGACCAATTTTAAAAAAAAAATAAAATGGTAAGACAAAAAGGATAATAAACAAAACACCATCCAGTGAGAAGAAATGATAACCCACCGTCGAGATGAAAGCTGTGCGCTGGTGCAACTTTACATAAAAACATTCTGGGAACAATATAGGCAAAAATAAGCTTTATTATGGAGTAAAACAATGAAAAATACCAGTGCATTGTACAATTGTATGATTCTGTATGGTAGAGTGCAATGAAAAAAACACTATTGGGAAGAAAAGTACATTTTGGTCTGGAACCTTTTTTTTTGTGTGCTGTGCACAGGGTCCTAGTGATGAACGACACCTGTTTCAGGTGTAAATTGTTACTTGTGATCTATGAGTCTGTAGACTTTTGGGCTGTGCTTATTTGCAGGTTCTGATCAAACCTTACGGTTATGCAGCCCCCTGGCACACAGGAGTCCTGATTCAGCTCCTCGGTAAGCAATATAACCATAAACAATTAGATAGGACTCGCCAAACTTGGGGTGCTTTGACGTAGTGGCGGGCGAAGCGATATATGTCCATATACTCTGATAGAATCCCCAATATTTATACCTTGTACGGGAGATCTTTGAATGGTATTCCCAGGGTATATACTGGTATCTTGCCTGTTTTTTGTATTTATTGATCATTATTATTCCAGCAGCAACCCGGAATGTGTATGCCTTCTTTGCTTTTTAGGCTGTGTATAATGGTCATTTGCAACATTAACAATGTCTGGATTTCTAACCCATTTGCATTTCTTTCACAAACAAGGACATTTCTAAGTGACCCCACACCTTTGAATGGTAGTGTAGTGTGATATAGATGCACCTGCACACTGCTACCTTTGCTAAAGTGTACAGGTTAGTATACACTATAGGCAGTAGTAGTGGTGTATGGTATATATATATAGTACTTACACAAGTGTTATTACTCCACCAAACTAGTTTAAGATGATTTTCCTCAGTGTTTCCACAGTGAAAAAGATATGGGGAAAATGTGTGTGATGTCTCACTCATTGTGTCATAACTCAGCCTTCAAAACAATCCGCAGCGACTCAAACTATTGATATAAAAAGAAAACCATAAATTTTAAACCTGACTTTAAACAAGATTAAAATACTTTTTTATCCGTAAATATGTTTTCTCTTAGTCCATTATGTGCTTTGGGTTCTCATTGATTCTATTAATGTTTCCCATTCGAAAATAAAGTAACATCACCAACTATGGTACATTTTTTCCCTTTTCACTCTTTCCTTTTAGTGCTCATTTGTGGAACTTTTGAAACTTTTAAAGTCTTTAACCAATTATTTAATTTTCAACTCCCTACCCGCAGCTCTTTTATTGTCGTGCTGACTCAATTTTTCTTGGAATACAAATGTTCCTAATTTATGTTTGTACAGAAGCTTAACTATATTTTCAGTCTGAAGATGAAACGCCATGGCAGCAGCATCACAATTAATTAATACATAATTAATTGTAATGGAAAAAAATCGTGTTTTGTGGGTTTACAGTGTGTCTGTAACATGTCTTCATACCATACTCTACTGTGGCTGTGTTCCCAAATCTATATATTTGAATTGTTTATTGAATGATTCCTCCATACTGGTGAGCTTATGGAAAATCATTGGCCCCTTGCAACACTTTTAGCTGGATCTGCTCTCTTACTTGATAGGGATGGGTTATTGTTACTGATTGGAATATATTCTTCATATCTAATGCAGGCTCTGTCCTCTCTCTGTGCTATAACATAGCCATTGTAAGAATGCTCAGAGAGATGTAAGGATGGATAGAATAGTATAACAGTGGATGTATATATATATATATATATATATATATATATATATATATATATATATATATATATATATATATATATATATATATATATATATATATCATATGGCCTGTGAGCTGGAGCTCTGTGAATACTTCAATATGCCAACATCAATATTTTCAAAATAAATGTTTTCCTTAATGCTGTGCAATAGACAAGAAGCCCAGAAGCGCTAGGAAAGGATTTCTGGCTTCCAACTTTTAATTATTTCCATGTCTGCATGATGTCAAAGCTTTCAGTATCTTTTGGCTGCAGTGACACATGAAAAAGTAAAATCCCCTTAATTTCCCCCCCTTTTAGGGTCTCACTAATCAAGGTCATATGCAATTAGCAGCGACAAGACATTTCTTATTAACCTGGGTGGCTTGCAGCGTGTAGAATGTTCCATGGAAACAAAACACACGTCTGGCACTTTGTAGCCAATTATACAGATTTTTCACGTTCATGATGTTTGCCATCACCCAGGCATACGCAGATCTATTTATGTTTGCATTTTTTTGTATTAACAAAATACCAAAGTACCTGTTTTTTAATATACCTTTGCGAATAAATCACAGTATGCAGAGACTAATAATATATTTCCTTTCCAGCTTATGTAGCACCTTTACAAGCGTTATCAATTTAGTGCCACTGCAGGGGCAGACAAACACACTTGTATGTTTTTAGTGAATTCCTCTTCTTTGTTCAGCCTGTTCGCTATATGCTTGTCCCAATAATGAAATTGTACCATTTGCGTATCTGTTCCTAAATATAATTGCAATCACTTAAAAAAATGATAACCTTGGATTAGTGTAAAGAACATGCGCCCATGTACTGAGCCGACCATTATTGATACTTGCGTGAATGTACAGACATAGCAGGTAAAAGTGAAGGAGGAGAATGCAGCGTCGTCTGTGTTTTCCTCTCCCAAATTTTCTGTTGCAGTGGAGGCAGGGAATGTAAAATCTAATTAGGTTTAAAAAGGGAGAAATATGTGGTCTGAGCGAGCAGTGTCTGGTTTTATAGGGCACATCCACATTTCAGAGGCAGAGTCATTATTGTGCATTTATCATCATGAAAATGCTTATTCTGATTTTTCTGCCCCTTTTCTAAAGAAAAGGAATGAATTAAAGAAAGGGCAAGCAAAAAGCCGTCTGCGAAGGGCAGCTATCACTTGCCCTTGCTTGGAGAAAAAGACTTTCTCAATGGGATTATGTCCCCTCTTATAACCTATCAGTCGTCTGATCAGAAATTCATAATGCTGGCCATCTATTTCTGAGCTCGGCTGTGGGCTGCATGATTGAATTTAAATAAGCAAATGCCAGACTTGAGCTTTGAGATTCCTTTTGCCTTTGCCTATCTTTCTTTTTTCCCCCCCTCCTACCTTCCTAATCTTAATGGTTTTTATTATTTCTCTGTTCCGCCACATGCCGCCATTTTCTATAAGCCTTATTGAGCTCTATCAGACGTGTCAGCAAATGGAGGACGTGTGGCTCAAGAAAATGTGTGTTAAGGGAAGAAATGTAAAAAGGAATAAATAAAAATAATTTACCCAATCTTTTATTTTTATAAGCATGGAAGCATTTGGTAGTGTTGCAGGAACAAAATACGATCACTGATTTATTTGCCTCTATAATCTAAATACTTTGCCCCTTTCATTCTTTATGCCTCTCACCGGGGCAGTTATAACATGTAGTGATGTCATATTAGTGGTGACCATTATGTCTATATTTTTATATTTTTATCACCCAGAGCCCATAAGGACAGTAAAATCCTATATCTGAAGGGACGTGAGGAAAACCTTCTGTGGATGACTTTTCTTGAGAAACCGAATAATGTAAAGGTGATATATATTTTAAATAGTATCATTTATGTTACTGTTAGATATTATTCCATATAAACGTGATTTATTTCAGGTTATTTCATAATATGTATATGTTGGTTAACACACTGAGGATACTGAATAATACAGGGATGTTGAAAGTTCAGGGGTCTGGAAATGAGTTAAAGACTAACATTCTCCCTTCGCTCTGTGGACACAGGGTTTATAGGGGAAACTATCCCCCCCCAGCATAATAAGACCTCTATTGCCCATCAGCATCCAGGATATATAATTCCCCAGCGTCCAGGCATCTCTCATGTATATGCAGGGTGGCATAGGATTAGTCCTACTAATAATCCTTGGTTATTCCTACTAGGCAAAGGGCCTCAGTTATCACCTCCTCGTGTACATGCTATCGAATGTAGCAGCTCCGCAAGACCTCACCAGGGAATACTCCCTGCTAACTAAGGAAATATTGCTGATAAGCCAGTGAACTATGCAACATTACACGTGTGCCAGCATTGATGCATGTCCGCGCATGTATGCTTCTCGTATACCAGTGTCGCATAGAAATGGCATAATCCTTGGTGGACTAGAGGATCCCGGATCCCAGAAGTGTATAAATATATGTGTATAAATTTGGCTTTTACTTTATCACATCTTATTACGCATCAGTGTAATGTTTAGATAAAACATATGACTCTGTGCTGTTCTATTGTTTATTATTATTATTATTATTGATAATATTTTCTTTACTGTGTTACTTAATTGTTAAAAGGAAATGAATAATGTGAATAGAACAAACAAAAACATTGCCATCATATCCAGCATTGGCACACTTATTATTATTCTCTGTCTCAGTACGTGTGACATAGCTGCTTGCAGGTGATCTCTTGTGACGGTACCTTTACGGGCATCATTCCAGGTACTAGCAGTGATGTCACATATTCTATTCTGTGCCTTAACTTTACCTATAATATTTAATATTATTTGCATAACTCTTCTGGGTCTGCAGAGATTGAATATTTGCTCTGTTTTACATATTGCAGTAATGCCAACACACTTTAACGTTTTTAATCGTTATTTCTAGATGGTTGCCTACCCGAACAGAGTTGACGCGAGGTTACATGGGCTCAGGTGAAGATGATTATTTTAGCAATTGAGATTCTGCACATCACAGTGGTCTAGACTACAGTGGACAGACCGAGAAAAACATAATTAACAGGTCATAAAACGCTTTTTAAACCAATTTCCTTTTAAGTAAAATTATATTGCTCATAATCGGACAAGATAAAAATATTCCAAGGAAACATTATTTCACAGTTAAACAATGTACAAGATGAAGAAAGGAAATATTTTACAAAAGTTATTCTCAATGTCCGTTAACGTTTCATTTTATTCTCAGAATCATCGTAATGAAACCATATGTGCTTTTCATCCTACATGCACTGTAGTGTGTAAAGGGAACTCGGATTGGGCTTGTTGCGTTCATATACTCCACATTTTACTGCTTGATATACAAAATAAACATTTCTAATGTGCGCACATATAAGAAACCTAGCTTATCTTCCTAGTGTCTTGGCTACTCATAAGAGGGCTTACATGATTTCTCCCCTTAGGTGAAAGCTGGAGGCAGCCTCAGAAGTAGGAGGAAGGCATCTTGTTTTCCCTCCAAAAAATAGTTGCTAAAAAATACTCCACAGATTGCATCATCTCTGTTTGGCAACAGTGCCAGAAAACATGTGGCATTTGATTAGATCCGAATTTAATAGGCCAGGGATCCCAAGCTATACTTGACAACTTAAGTTAACAACTCTGTGTCAAATGTATTTGTCCCAGCCACAAGACAACAGGTTGAAAAACATAAAAAAAATCTATTAGAAAATATAGCTACAATAGTTTACAGAAAGTATAGAAGATGTATAGTAAATATCACATTTTGCACTCAGCGAGTCTAGGAACCTGATTTTTAAAATTTCTGGTAATGTCATGGTGGATTTATTTTGTCTCCATTCATAATTGTAAAGATGCAAAAAGCATTATATCCAGAAAAACAAATTGTTTAAATAGTTTAAATAACGTACGTTTATTTCACTACGTATTTCTTTTAAAGATTGGGCAAAGTCGCCAGGTGGTAATGTGAGCCTCGTGATTTTTTCTAATCCCATTTGCATGCGGTCTGTATTCTTGGAGGAGTCTATATTAAATTTTTAGATCCGGTACATGGATGCTTTCTTGATGTTGATCTGAGAGGGAAGGTCTCTGTGTAGTAAATTGTTAGAAATCCCCCCAGGGAACCGCGGACCCTAGTTTCTCTGCCATAGCCGGTGCCTTAGATGTTTTTTTATCTTTCCTGGCTGAATACAAAGTATCGAGTTTAACCTTTGCACATTATTTCTGGGTTTATTTTCACTTGGTACTAAAGTTATAGCTTAGTATATAGATGACACGTTTGTTTGTATTTCACTCCTGAGTTATCTCCTTTGCGGTCTTCTCTCTTTTGGGCATATGGCCAAATACAGAGAAACCAATGTTTTTTTAAAGGTCTATCAACACCTCTTAGATTTTGGCGTTATTACAACTGATTGAGCAGTATCAGTTCAAAAAAAATGAAAGGATCATTTTAAATCCACCAATTCAACGAGCCGGGGAATAGAAAAGATCTTAAAATTGTTTATTGACAGCAGTCGGACTCAAGAGCTTACACTCTGTTTATTCTTGACTTGCTGAGTGTGTGATATCGGTATATATCAGTCTGTATCTATCAGGGTCTGCCCTACCCTATTAGTATAAAAGCCGGTCAGAATCTCATTGTTTTTTTTTTTTATTTGAGCCGAATGATTTCGCTGCATTGACATGAGCCGTAATACTTAATCTTTTCACATTCAAATGCATCCGTAGTGTGACTGATGCTTTATCCTCACACCAGCTGTACCAAAGACCCTTGATAGAGTGTTAACAGTAATTAACTTAACAAGTGTGTTTGTCGCCGTTATAATTGAGTGTAATTGCAGGGTTACATTTTTTAAATATATGCATATAGTAATTAACCTGGAGTTGTTTTTATTGATCTGAGTATGAGAGATATAATCCTTTACATAATATCATCCCGGTGGAATTGTTTCAAGACCAAAAAATACTCCAATAATGTTTATTGTTAATCTGTATTTGCATATTCTATGCATCGGAGTATTAAGCTGAAACCTGTGAACTAGCAAAGCAATTAGCAGCTCCTGCGTAGCACTAAATGGGAAAATCACAATGAAGAACAGTCGGTCCTAAAAGTAAATGACCTTAATGTATATTAAATGGTATTTCGGGACATCCCACCACCCCGAGTGAGCACATTCTGTACAGATCTGGGGAGGATCCATACTGGAAAAGTGGTAGCCTAAATGAAAAGACAAGCAACCAAATTAGGCACTCGGAATGAATTGTTACAAATTAGGGATGGTTCAAACTAAATAAAAGGTAAAACTTCATTAAATGGTAAATGTAGACAGCAATATATGCTTCCAGAATTGCATGGAGCACGTGGAAAGGGAAGATTGCGTTGGCTACATCTGTGGCTCTTACATCGCATCTGAAATTTGCATCACATCTGTAAAATTGCTTCTCTGTTGGCCATATGTTGTCCCACCTGTTTCACAGCAATGTCTCCAAAGAAATTCTATCTTCTTACATTATCACAAATTCATCTATAGTAGCATCATTCTTTTTGTATCCTCATTTATTTTTATAAACATCAGTCCTGCATTTTCGCATATCATTAGGAAACTTCATATAAACGACATACACCCAAAACCTTTAGGAAGAGGGATTCCCATTATTTCTCTGCTACACCCCATGGCCCTTTCCATTGAACACTTTCTGTTGTACGTATATTTCATTTTTTATCCAAAGTACCTTTTTTTCACAAACTGCAGACTCTCAAAACCCGAGAAACTTGATGTTGCATTAAAATGGCAGTTCATAGGGAAATCGTGAGCTTAATTATACATCGACCTAACAAAGGAAGACATAGCTTGATCTAACAAACCACGTGGTATAGCCATCCTCTACACCTGTTACGTGGCTGAAATGAGATATTTGGGTTGGATTTTTAACACCGCAATGTGCTTACATCTTAAATAAAGAAGAACAATTCTACAAAATATTTCAAATGTTTCAAATCAAGCATCCTCTTAACAATCCATGTCCTTTCAGTGTCCCCCCACATCAAAATGGTGCTCTCGATATAATAATATGATAATAATTACAATAATATGCCAAACCTTATTCACCCATGGCAGTAAGCGATCAGTCCTGTCTCTATATAGCCCTAATTTACCTAAATTCGGTAAATTGAAGTAAAAGCACATACACTATTTCACTATGGTGGAATTCTGTGCTGAGTTCTAGTTAATAGCATAATGTTGTTGTTTTTTATTAAAAAAATTAAGTGACAATTATAATATTTACCATTTAATATGTAATATTTAATAGTTCCCTAAGGATACTAGTAAAAAGGCAAATTAAATTAAAATAAGTCTACAGTTAATTAGAAATATTTGTTTTCTTTGCTTTGTGTGCAGGTATAACCGCATACATCAATATTTCAGTTTAGCTTTCATAATATCAATCTTTTTTTTTTTTTTTATTAAAACACAACATGTAAATTATTGTATATTCCGTGATTTAAAATATATTAAATACTGACCTTGTTACTTCAATTGTGAATGAAGGTGGGAAATTATAAAACACGGGCCAATTGAGAAACCAAAAAGACATGCGACATTTTTACAGTACACTTCCCATATAAAGCCGTACGATTATTAATTCAAACAAATCCGCAGTGAGCCAAGATAATCCAGAAGACTTGTAATAAAATAATTTTGAAATCAACATTTGCTGAGAAAATATAGCTCATGTGACGATCTGACATAAATAGAGGGATGGCATTACATTACGGAAAGTGCTGTACATATATACCTTTCTGTCCACTCTGTTTCCGTGGAATAAGACCAGCATGCAGTTTTTTGGGGGGGGGTTTAAAAAAAAAAACAGCGGTTTTCTGTTATCATTATGAGCCGACCCACAGTTAAGATGGCTGCACCCCTGTGTAGCAAATACTAAGTTTTCATGCAGGGGCTGGAGGGGGGGTCTGTAGAAACCTACAGATGGTACACATGGAAGATGGAGTCTGTACAGTGTGTGTTCCCAGCCACGTTGTTCCTCAGGGAAGATTTACCGAAGGACTCCCGCAGGAGGTGGCATGACAAATCACTAACCCCGCTGTAACAGCTGGAAAAGAAACATTTTTTAGAGAAGGTTGCCCCTTAAATCCCCTTTTACAGACCGGCATACAGTGTTCAAGCTATATTAATTTAGTCTTCATTTTTAAGCTTTTAATGGGGTCATTTTATATATAAAAAGGCTGCAACAACAATACTTTACACGACCTGTTTTATTGTTCTGTAAAGTAATGTGCATATTATAGTGTAAAGGACTATTACGTTTTGTTTTGTTATTTGCTGATATTGTACAGTTCACGGGGTAGACTAGATTGGCCAAAGGCTTCTCATCTGCCATTAAATTCTACGTTTTTATTTTTTTTTTAGCAAAAAAAAAAAAATGTCGCTAGCTGCCCTTTGTGTTTAAAAATTACCCTGTCCTGCAGAACAGTGTTACTAGATTTCAATCCGTGCGGAATCACAAATAGCACAATAATACAAATGATGCAGAGATGTAAAATTAAAATATTTTACGTGAATTTACAGAACGTTTTGTATATTTATGATGGGTCGCGTACGATGTTTCCAAGATGGTCACAATGAATCTGAGCATTAGCATGAAGGTAGAATGTGCGCAGTGCTCACACTGAGGGTTGCGGAGCTTGTTGTATGATTCCTTATGGTTGGATATTTGACATAACATTCAGAAAATGCTACTTTTAATATTCTGTATTATATAATGCCATATAGGTATTGGTACACACATGCACAGACATACATATCACTTGTATGTGTATATATCGAGAGATGATACATTTACTCACATACACCACAGGATGGGGCGAGGGATTTATGTTATAGTCGAGGGATCACCCATCTGTCTATTTATCTGTATATCGAGATGGATACATTTATAATGTAGAACTGGAACTAGAACCTAATGGCTCCTATCTTTTATATGTGTGACACAACAGAAAAGAGAATGAATTTATGATTTTGGGTTCTCTTATTGGATTTTCAGCTATATGTCATGCTTCCGAAAATGTCCACCTCTTCTTATTTGTAATGACGAAACAATGCCTGGATGCCATAGCTATGCAAGCAATACCCTACTGTAGCCTCTGTACTGTATATATTCTAATTTTATTTAAAGCCCAATTGCAGATGGCATGTATCTGCACATTTAGGACAGAATGAAGCTAGTAGCTGTTATTTTTTCTGCAGTCCCGGTTGCTCATGTATGGATAGAGATGAATTGCCGAGTGCTGCAAACCGCTCTCTCTCTCTGCCAGACATCCTTTCACCCTTAGAGGGCAATGGTTTTCCACCAATATCATCTCATGGCACCTTTATTTGCATAGGATTTAAATAGGCTGCGCTTTTCTTCTTTATGATGCAGCTGACCTAATACTTCTTATTCAGTTGGATATAACGCTGATCACATGCATTGATGTAAGGTGTTATATAATAGCCCCTTCAACTGATTATTATGCAACGTCACAGAACGTTATTACCTTACTCAGTATTTAGAAAATCACAAGTACTATGCAATGAAAGAAATGTTGGCACATTCTGTATAAAGCATGTTTTAAACATAAATAAAGGATGCGTCACAATATCTATCCTCATACTACAGAACATGCACCTATGACAAAGGGTAGCAAGAAGTGCGCTGGTAATCTGTATACAATTCCAAGATCCCCCTCGCCACGTCTACAATACAAGGTAGTCACAAAGAGAGATATGTCCCCACGCTCTAATGTGAGAGTTGCATGTAAGCTCACCTTATTAGTTATAACAGGCTGGTTAGCACCGGGTCACCTCTGCGTCTCCATCTCCCCTCAGCAGGGTCACCCGTCTCCAGGCTAGATTTCAGAGGAGGGCTTTGCACACTCTCTCATCTGACTTGCTCCTCTTGCTCTTATTATTTTCTGTTTGTCCCCAGTCATATTTTCCAGAGTGTGCCTGACACAGATTTACAGCTGTAACCCTCTCCCTCCCAGTGTCTTGCTGCACATCCACTTCTCGTTCAGGCAGCTGTTCCCACAGGCTTTTCACATGGCCTTGATAGCATTTCCCTTTTTCAATCAGACATAACCCCAGTTTCAGTTATTAAGTTAAACGTAATGAACGAGGTTCAGATGGATAGCTCAACTAGAACATTTAGTTAACCTTGTGAAAGTGTTACTTAGTATCCATAACATGCAGAATATTTAAACGTTCCTCTGCTTTTCCACGCGCTTACTATCATAAACTTGTTAAACTGTTGCAATTGTCGCGCACTCAAGACTCTCCTATCATAATTAAAGCAGCGTGATAATTTGCAGATATTTTGTCTTCCTGAAAGAAATTAATAACAAATGATTTTTTTTTGTGTTCTTCGCACAGGCTGAAAAAATATCCCTGTGGACAAGACTAAAATTTCATTGGTTATACAGAAAGAAGCCTTTTTCCATGTGACAGTGGAGTTTCTAGCAATAAAAGCCCTCGCGCTTCTACGGCAGTGGGTAGGCATAAATGAGCAAAGTCCTGATTTTATGGAGAATGCATATAATTCATTTCTTTCCTATCTCTTCTCACCATCCCCCATGTTCCTGTCCAAAAATGAATTCAGTGAAATACTATTAGGCTTGTCTGGTTATGTATTTTTGATGAGCCCATGCTAGGCACTGGCTGACCCCGCGCAGCTCATGTTAGAACCACAGTGAAGACTCTTCCCAGTCTAGGTGACCTCTATTAAATAAAAAGGGAGCAAACAACCTTTCTTGTGGCCTTCGGGACCTCTCCCTTCAAAGATTATTCTTTTTATATTATCTTGGACATTAAATTGTAATGTTACTATCTTTAAGTAGATTTTTGTTTAAGGGTTATTAAAAAAAAATACGATGAGGTTTTCTGTTGAGCTGGACTGAAATACCGTAATTTCATTCTCTGTGGTCAGATTATTAAAATTACCTGTTTTTCCAAAGAGACAAGACATGAATACAAAATATTTCTTTCCATTTTCTACAAAACAGAGTGAAGAGGAGAGAGAGAGAGAGGCGGAAGGAGAAAATAATTTATCTGTAGATGTACGCCAAGAGTTCTGTTTCAAATAAAAGAAAGAATTTTTATTTTGGCGTTTGTGTAACCCTTGATTAACAGCAGTACACTTTCAGCCCTCCTCCCTCTGGCATTAGCATGTGTCTCAGCATCTGTTTAACTCACGTCATGCCTTTTCTGATGTATTCACTTTTTTTTTTTACCATGTTTTATTCCTATGTGAAATAATGACCGATGGCCGTGCTCTCAGACAATAGAAACACGTCACTCCATATATATATATATATATATATATATATATATATATATATTGCGAGAGGTACCTGTACCCAATTTGTATTTGTATTTTTTCCTGTACATATTTCTTCCAATATTCTAAGTGCTATTTGTAAAGCATTAGGCTGTGACCCACCCCACCTCCCTTCCTCCCCCTGGAGCTGTAGACTTCATGATGCCTTGACTGCTCGCTTAACATGGAGTTGTCTTTTATTTTTTTTTTATAAACCCAGTCACAACACAGAAAGAGGAGGAGGAGAAAAACTAAAAAAAAAACCCTGAAGGATGGTTCACAAAAAAAAAATCTAAAGAAACCACAGGGAATTCCTTTTTTTAAGATCAGCAGAAAGCAAGCCATCTGTGGTAAGGTTGTTTTTGGCTTCTATATTCTTTTGCAGTTTATTTCTTCCACCTACTTTGTTGTCTAATTGTAGCTCCCTCCGCCAACTGGAAGATTGATGGGTGTGGAAATCACCTAACTTCTTCCTTGCTTAAGTCGGATGAGGGTGGCACTCATGTAAATATGCAAATAGGGGCGGCTGAGCTGCGTTGTTGACACGTGTATGTGTTGTGTGCTTCTCCCCACCTCCCCGTCTTAGCGTCTGATCTTCAGCACATTGGTGTTGTTTCTTGTGATCAGCAGCACTGCGTGCTGGAAAGGGGAATGTGGAGGGAAGGGGGGGAGATGGGTGTGCGAGAATATTGTGGGGCTGCAGGGCATGGTTTCGTGACATGATTGCTGTGACTCCCTTATATTAATATGTGGCTTTTTTCTAGCTCATTTGCATGTCAAAGTAGTGAAGGTGTGAGAGCAGAGATTAGTATTGAAATGACATAATGTTGTAATGATTAAAACGTGATGACTGCTAAACGAGTGCGGGGAGCAGAGTGGAAGGGAGGCTGGAGCAGTAGATGCGAGCCTTTTTCCTTCCTTTATCATGATGGTGGCAGTCATGGGCATCAGAATTATCTATCTATCTATCTATCTATAGAAATGTATATCGCACGTTTGATGATTGCACTCATCAGTTAGAAATCACCATTTATTTGTTGGGGATGAATTATTATTTTGTTACCATTGCATTTTTGTCGCAGTATATTTAGCATTTTTAATACCGCTTATATCTCTTGCACTCGGTGTACATTTTTTCATTAGTATTGTTAATCATGATGTTCAATGTATTGCGATTATTTTCTCACAATAAGCATAACAAAACAAACAATTTAACAAGTAAAATAAACAATCTTTTGCCTCCTGCACAAACAAATAAATGTAGGAAAATGTAACGGAGTAGTATGAGGCATGCCTCTGAAACTTTTTGCCCAGCCAGGATATGCAGTACGTTTTAATGTTTGTCTTCATGATCAGGCCATTATTTATACATAATTAAATCTCCTAGTTCAAAGGCTTTTAAGGGTGTTTTTAAACATGTTATTGATTTATAGATTATTGCGTAAACGCTATGTACTACTGAGTCCCGTCTTGATCACAGAGGGAAATATTTTAATCTCTGTACATGATGGCATTATAACGTGGTATACGTTCTTTACACTCGTTTATTTGGGCTATAGCCCAGTATGTTAGGGAGGTTTATATTGTCTGTTCAAATTATATATTTTACACAATTGATTGAATACCAGTCAAATGTTTCCATTTCACGCCGTGATGTGACTGGCATCATACATATGATTACTGTTCAGTCTCCTTAGGGTATGTAGTGTTATTATTACTTCACTCTCGCCACACACCTTGGAAACCACAGTACGTCTGAAGCAGAAATCAGTGTTTATTGTCTAGTCACTCGCAGGTGCATGTGTCCTGATCCAAAAGAATGGAGAATATATGCGCTGTCCTCAATTCGAAGCATCTCTCACCGGGTTTTCACGTGACTCACCTGAAGTCATGTTGCACGGTTCTCTTCCCAACAGGCAGTGCCAATAAAGAAAGGCAGCAGTGTGGATTGGTGCTATTGATCTACCCAAGGGGATCATTAGGCATCACTATCAATCTACAAATCAGTGGGCCTGTGTTATTTGCTTGGGCAGTCATTGCCAATTTGTTCCTATTACGTAGCCGAAGTCGGAGGTGTTTGATGAGCAGATCTGGTCTTTAGCTCCGCACGGCAGACAGTACACACTTAATGTTCATGATATGTTTAAGAGGATTTTGGTACTTTTAAAGACACCCATATTTTCCTCTCATTTTCAGACCTGAGAAAGGCCTTATTTCACCTCTAGATATTTGCGCACTTTATTTTGATTGCTCTGTATTTTATTAAGGACCTTCATCAAGGTTAACAAATATTTTCTAGTGTAAAATGTTGTATTTATTTGCCTTGGAACTTATATAATCATATCCCAATGTACAAAAATCGTCAATATGTGATCTGTTTTTCTCTAACAAATACTCCTCGGTCTTAAATAAGGCAGATATAAAAATACACACTTGTAATAACATTGTACTTTTATATTGTTTTTCCCCCAGATATTGCCCTTGTTTCCTCATGCATTATTGTATGATTTCATTTTCTTTCATTATTAGTGTTATACCATACGCTAATACAAGCCTCGTCTGCTATGAATTAGTCATGCTCCTAGGTAGGCTAAAATCCTGATAACTGGAGTAAAAATACACAGAAATATGAATTATTCAAGTAGAAAGAATTCACCCCATGCAGGTTCTGCCTGCTACCTGAACTGCTGTGCAATTTTCTCAAACAGCGGATGTTGTTATTGTTTTTTTTTTATCACCAACAATTCCAGGAAACTCATGGAAATATTTTCTAATTGTTATAGCTTATAAATTGCCAGAAATAATCCTGTGTCATACAGCATTGACAAAGAGTGTGGAGAACTGTGACGTCTGTATTGATAAATAAATAAAAAATATAAATATAAGTATTTAAAAACAAAACAAACAAAAAAAAAATAATAATAATCATATATATATAGCAATGTAGTATCAGCTCCAGTTTGACGATAATGTGCATCATTTTGCCATTCTGTTTGTTTTATTGTATGCAGAGTCATATATTCTTTCCAACGAAGAGCCCACTCTAAAATAAATATATTTTTGGCAGTAATGTAATATTTATGAAGACTTCTCTACCCACAGCTGTTTATTGTTTTCTAAGAGCCATTGTCTTCTCCCTCGTTCAATTTTGAATAATGTGTTTTAGAGATTTTAAACCTGTTATCTTTATTATTCACTAAAGGATTGAAGAAACAAATTGTGAAACCTCTGCTTATCAGATACTGTTGGAAAGAAGCTGTGCTTTTTACAGATTCTGGTGTATGAAATACTTGGTTCAAAAGGAGAGAAAATGCCTGCTTGTTCTCATTATAAGAGGATGTGCATTGTTAGCGCACAATTGGGGCCCTCCTTCGTGTTTTTCACTTTGTAACGAAAATCCTGAATGGGGCACCTTGTGGTTTGAAACTTAAGCAACTTTTATTCGTCTTGCTTTTTTTTTTTTATTGAGAACTGGCGCTTCACACAAGTCTAATTGCTAAGGCAGGAAGAATTGCTGCTCTTCTCTCTGACTACAGGAAAAAATTACTATGGCAGATGCTATATTGGAGAGGACGCATTCGCTACGCACAGGAGTATCACATAGAATTTATGTAAAGCGTAATGCTTTATAATGTTTAGCTGACGATTGTAACATACCTATGTAACAGCGGATACATATAAAAACATGTAATGTATATATCGAACCCGCCCTCTTTGCTATATGCATCATTGACGTAGGTAGGTAGAATAGGTTTAATCTACTTTTCATACGTTTGCCCAATTTTATTTGGATTTTATGGAAAATGATTATCATTTTTTAATTTGACACTACCTTCTCAGTGGAATGTTTTGTATTTAATCATAAATGTTGGAAAAACTACATCAATGTGTAAAAATGATACAATGACAGTTCATGAAAATATATAATGTTGCATTAGATTTCTTCCAGCCATGTTCGCTATACATTACATGTACATTACATTGGTGTATTGTGTCTCGATTTTTTAAGTCAAAACCTTCTGCATATTAACTACATTACTTAAAGCCATGCAGCTGTTCACAATGGGAAATGCCCCATGATGTATGGCAGTGGTTACAGTCCAGCGAATTATTATTATTATTATTATACTTTATTTAAATGCTCTGTGCCCAGGGCCTATAAAACCCCTTTGGAATTTTTCCTCCATGTAAAGACACCAAGTGATTGGGATCCGTTTACCAGCAACTAGATACATATTAACAATGAAGGAAATATAAAGTAACATTTCATTCTAGAATTCTGCATAACAGACCCTTATCGTTTGAAGACGCACGTCTGTATGCAGTAGCTGAATGCTACGTAACTAGTAAATTATCTCACTTTAGCAGCGTTTAAAAATAATATTTTGCCATTACTGATAAAAGAACAGGCATAACGTCAGGGGTTGCTAAACTGTGTACTGTGTTTTTTTTCTTGGCTGTAAACCTGTTTGCTTCCGGATGACTTCAAGTGATGGGAGTTGTAGTGAAAGGGCACCTGTAAAAGAGAATGTGCATTGCAAAATCTTCAATGTAACCCAGATATTTCTTTGCTGAGCGTACAGATTACTAAACTTCCTTGAAAATAGTGAGCAATCTGGTCTTTCCTTGTGAACCGTAATAGAATACATGTCACGTCTTTCATAAACCGTGTTTTCTATGAAGTAATGTGTTTCGTCGACCTAGTTAAGGAATTAAACAGGGTCTCCCTTCACTTAAACAAAGAACGTAGGCCTTTTCCAAAAATCAATTCTTATAGTAAGAATCCGAGAACTTTTAAGCCATCCGGAGTGGTTGTTATTGCAGCTGTGCGTACTGTGTGTATCTGTGAGTGTGTACGTGTGTATCTATGTCACTGTTAATGTCTGGAATCCACATAATCTTCAAATTAATGTTTACACGGCTATTTTAGTGCGGTTTGAGCTGCCAGTGGGATGACAGGGTGAATGTGAGATTAGGATAGTTTGGAGACTGGAACTGGCACAAAATATATTTTCAATTAGAATCTATTAAAGATGTAAAATATTAAATATTCTGCAACTTTATTTTTTTGGTTAATAATGAGCTTCATTGGACATAAATAGCTGATAATTGGAACACAGAAAGGGTATAATGGGAATAATCTAGAATGTTTTTATTATTATTAGTGGATACATTGTATTACATTATATGGTTTGCATCATAGCAAGCAGTTGGGATTCAACACAGAAGAGCTTAGATATGAATGGTAAATACTCCTCTGTGACTCCCAACGCATTTCTTCTTATTTTTAGTCTTTAGTTGAAATTGACACTTTTGATTGGGCCAAAATGTATGTCTTGTATTATACAGGGGGATACAAGCTTCGGAATCCACTGGAGCCAAATTAAAATGGTAGAAACCCATGATGGCTGCTTACTTTGTAATTATATCGCTAACTCAAGCAAGTATTCATACTGGGATATTTTCAGGGCTTGTCCTTGAGCCAAGTAGATTTCCTCTCTAATGTTGGGGTGCAAGGCCAAATAGTTTTTGTTATTTAGTCTGGGCTATCGTCTTCACGTTCTTCCATGTTCTTTTCAGGTTCTTTCATGTTAATCGTATTGTATGGTGAGCTTGTAGAACCACTTAGTAGGCACAACATGAACATGAAGGAACCTACTTTTACATTTCCATGTAGCTAATGCTAATTTTATATTAATTGTGTCTTCTGCAACTAGTGGTAGTTACTGTTATGAAAAAACCTGCACACCTAGGACGAGATATTTCGAGCCGTTAAGCTATAGACGTGTGCTTTTACGTGGGTATTGTATGGCCTTTGGTGTCACACAGTTGAAAGGAGCTCCAGTCTTTGGAGAAACAGCCCAGGACTGAAAATGCAGATCTGCACGGGGATGTTAAGAGATTTAAAGAGCTTTGGTTAGGTAACATTGTAACCATAAAGAGAGACGCAATCCAGAATCCATTTTTTGTTGTATAGATATATAAGTTCTCTGCATGCTCTGTTGTTGCCAAATGCCTTCTGCTGCAGGCCCCACACGGATCAGACTACACAATGCGGACAAACTCTGGTCTGAAACGCCCAAAAACATTTTAGAAATGGAAATATGGAAATCAATAATCCGGCAAAATGGGGCAGAGAGGGGAAAGGTACATAAGGAATAGGAAGGTGTTCCTTTCGCTGGGCGCTCAATCGCTGATTTGTGTTATGTTTGCAGGCATTGGAAGTGCCAGATGTGGTGTGAAAATACGCAATCTAAATGACACAGTTTATTCCCAGTGTGAAAGTGGCATAAAAATATGCAAACGCCGATCACACTGCTATGAAACTACCCCACAAAAATGTGTAACGAAAACTGTTACTGGGCTAGAGGCTCATGTGTGCGAACAGCTGGGGCGGCTTAATGCACTTTAACACTTGTTCAATTATAATGAAGCACTTTTAAACAATAAGATATGAAATGATCTTTAAATCCACCAAGTCTGGGTAATTAGCTTAAATCATTTTCTCTTTCCACAAATGCAGCCTGTGGACCATTTCACTGCTTTCATTTTCACGGATATTTTCTTTTTTTAAGCATTTTTTTGTATGTGTGCAATTGATGCATTTTGACCGCCAAAACCATTTAAGGTTGACCAGATGTGTTGTGCAGGAGTGACAAATGTCATTTACTGAGCTACACGTATGTGAAAAAAACCTTTTCCTTAGTAATCTTATTTGCTACCTGGCCATAAAACATTGTGTATTATATATATATATATAGATATATATATATATATATATATATATATATATCTATTAAATGAAATGTATAAAGGTGATCCACTGAAACAATAAATGTGGCTTATATATATATATATATGTGCGTATAAATATATTTATGTTTATAGATGTGTCTATTTGCATATAGATCAACTATAGAGATGAATAATTAGATATTAACATGACAATATTAGTTACATTTATTTTTTTACTATCTAACAACGTATGTTTTCATACAGATATTACATTGTCTTGTTTGTATTGCTGGATAATGTAACAAATTGATTTTTTTTTAGTAAACCAGCGTTTGTCTTGGCGTTACAGCAGTACAGATTTATTCCGTAAATCACAGTTTTGTCCATTTTTCTAGGCTTTGTGTGCAGCGTTTCAGCGTTTTTTTTTTCTTTGCCAGGAATGCACGTTTTTTCCCCCAGACCATCTCTAGGATGGAGTTTATTTATTGATGCAGTCTTTCACTAGCATTCATCTGTTTAGGGTTATGGGACAGCCTCCCGGCCTCTCGATTGTTCACTTTTTAAACAAAAATATTGGCAATGAGCTCTGCCCATTCAGAAATTGTTTGCGGTTTCCACCGTATGTTTTAGGTCGATCCTCTTCCAGTCTTCTGTGTGCAAAAGCCAAGAGGATCAAACAGTTGTCTGAGCTATAAATCTTTTTTTAAGCGTTAAGGTGGTACGTTCGGTCTTAGGTGGCTGGTGAAAGAAACACACAGAAAAAAAGTGCATGCGCTGTAACCTGTAGCATTAATCAGTGAAAGAAAATTGGCCGATTTTTAACGTGGGAAAGCAGCTTTCTGTTACTAAAGGATAAAGAAAAAATATGAAGCGGTGAAAGAAAAGGGCAGAATTGTTAAAATGCTTGGTTTAATGCTCTAATATTGAGAATAGATTCCGCATGTCCCAGCGTCACCTTACAAATAAGAATAATAAAAAACCTCAAGCATGATACACAAACAGGTAGTTACATGTTAATTGCAAATTGAATTAGGACACTGAATTAGCCTGCGATAATCTTTTTTCTTCCAAATTAGCTCTAATAAATACCAATCCTCAGTAACTTTTATTTTTCATCGCCATCCGTGACCGGCCAGTTATCCGCTCCAGAAAATGTTTTAACAGCAGTGGAAGTTGTGTTAAATATTAAACTATTAAGCCTAAAACCACTGCTTGCAGGTTAACTATGGCAACTCCACCTGGTAGATTAGGTCCTTATAAAATCATCTTCCTTCTCGCTGACATCCTCTGATCCTTCCTTGGCCGCAGGTCTTCTTATTCTATGAATGAGTGCTAAAAGTTGTCCCCATTTTATCTGAGGTATCAGCAGACCGCCCAAGCTGATTCCCCCCTTTTAAACCCAGCAGAAAGATCATGGCTAGAGAGCTCTGAATGAGCAAGCCTGTGTGGTCCGGGGGTCTTTTTAAAGAACGGCTGTCCACAAAAGCCGCCTGCCTCGACAGCCTCTGTACCAGTGAACATGCAGCCGTTCTTCATCCTTTTACAGGGATAATATATGTGCATTGTACACAGATTATTCCAAACCGCAGGAAACACAGCGAACACTTTGTACCGGGAAATATGTATATTAGTGACTCCAAACTTGAGGACTGTGGCATTTGCAATCACCCTCATTTAAAACCCTAATTGCAACTAAATATATCTTTAAAAATATTTATAAATTTAAATGCATCATTTTTAGATTCTGTATGTTGTTTGGCATAACTCTACATTTAAAAGGCTATTTTCTATTTCATATTGCAGGAACATTTAATGTATGTGAAGATTACTAAAATGACTAAATTAATTGTTTAAATACACTTTTAGTCAAATTGGTGTTTTTTTTTATTTTAGGTAGAACACTATATTCATTTGAAATGTATCTGTCATTAAGGCAGGTATCGGTGTGATTTATGAAATGGATTGAGAGTTTGTGGAAGGAATTACTATAGTATACATGACAATAAAAAGATGTCAGTAGTTAAATCCCTTCTGTGTATATGTCCAAAAAAAGGGAAATATTATTCAGTGCAGTGGAATAAGGAATTTATTTAACATAAGCAATAAACACAGTGTTTGAGTGGACAGAATGAAGCAGGAGGCTATAATATATATAGAATAATAATAATAATAGTAATAATAATAATAATTTCCAAAATAATTCCAAGTCTCTTTTTTTTAAAAAAAAAAAAATATATAGGCTATTCGCCCCAACTTTTGATAAGTAATTGAAGTGATTTGAACAGCGTATAATAATCCTGGACAAAGCCTCTCCTATATTTCTAGGTAGCAGACTACCGTTGTATTTGTTTTCACGTGGGGTGATAATATGTAGTTCTAGTGAATAGTGCACAACTGTCAAAATGATGTCAGTCCGGCGGTTATTTAAAAGCACAAATGATACACTCTGTTTATTTAACATAAAAAAACATAAACACGCTTTGCCAGTTCATTGTTTCAGTTTGGCTCCCTGCAAGGTCTGTACAGCAATACTGAACCCAATTTAAAAAGAGAATGCAATCTCCAAAATGTATTAATATTATTTAGATCGTTGTCATTAAGACAGTTTGTGTGCGTTTTTCATTGAGATACCCCTTGTCTTAGTACCTGCTTTAAATATTAGATGTGCAAATGTCTAGAAAAGATAGCAAGGTGCATACAGTATATACATAAAGCAAGAAAGAAGCACATCATTCATGGTAAAAGTAGCAATAATCATTAATAATCAATATATATATATAATTCTAATATACCTATTCATAAAATGGACCCAATGTTACCTTTGCAGTTTTTATATGGGTTGTATGTTCTGTAGAAGTGAATCTGTTTGTAATTACTTGACCGGTGCTTGAAAAGATAATCACGTTTTATTCTATATATATCCTTTGTGGTACATTTTTTAGAACATTAGTGATTCGTAAATATGAATATTGCAAACGCAAAGATACTTGCCTATCAGCTCCGTAGTCTTATTTGTAAACATTTATTTGCACATATACTTATGTGATGCATAAAATGTATGACAATGATGGCTTATTAGAGGTTCCATAAACTAGTAAATAAAGCCAAAACAGGATGCCCTATCCTGTATTGCCTTTTGGCTTTATTTACTAGTTTATGTAACCTCTAACTTTAAGAAGTTTTTAACTATATGTTGTGAAATGATTATCTAACCTATTAGGAGAGTCCCAAGTGGGCATTCTTTTTGCGAAATAATTGCAATTTTAGCGTCGTTTTTGTGTTCTTATTTTGTAGAATGTTCTGAATCTTTGGTTTGGGTGAGACGCTGGCTAGTTGTGTCCAGTAGGTGGCGTTGCAGTCTATCCTGGAGTCTGTCCGCGGAGGAGCTGTGTGATATTTAGGCTCCTTTTCTTCAAAGCTTCTTTCCCTTGTTAATTTGTTCTGTGCTACATTAAATACTGTCTTGGGGGTATTAAATATGAATCTTGTAATTTCCCCCTAGCTACCTGTTACTTTCTAAAGGATTACTTTTTAAACCTAATTTGGCCACTACAAAAGTCCCGCCTGAAATGCAAAAATCAGTGAAACAAATACATTGTTTTAAAGGATATCATTAGAATAGGGGAACTGTTTTTTTTTTTAAATAATGAAAACTATTAGTTAAATTTTCTTTTTAATTGCGTGGAAAGAAGTAAAAGCGTATAAAGCATATTAAATCAGTATAATTTCCATATTTTCCTCTTTAAAAAAACCCTTTTCCTGCTCAGAAAATATAATGTACACCTTGGATATTTATTTCATGAAACAGTCACCCTACCTCATCCATAAGTAGACTCGGCTTCACGATATTTCACATAACTTATACAGGAAGGAATATTTTGACCTTTACGGCACAAACCGGTTTCTGGTTGGGTATGATCCGAGGGTAAATCCTATCGCTAACAGGCGTACGGCGCAATATTCTACAGATTCCTGCCAGCCTATCTGATAAAAAAAATGGATATTTATGATATGTATTCTTTTCCGGTACGTGTTTTTCGCCATCTGCGTTATTTTTATTAGTAGCCTTTCTCATTGTAGCTGGTGAGATGCCTGTGAACTCAGGGAAATAAAATCTGAATATCAAGATTCATTTTTCATCTGTATTTGGTAGCATTGAAATGCCCAACTTGATTCCTTTTGAATTAACTGAATCATATTTTATTTTTTGCTTTCAATATCGCCTATCTCCATAGCAACCGTGAGCTGTCAGTTCAGTTTTTGACATTTTTCTCATTTGGTAAGATTTCAGAATTGCCATCCTCCCTGCCAACATGTCATGAACAAGGAAAAAAAAAAACGCATGAAAAATCTAATGGGTGTCTGGTCTGATTGTCCTCACTCGTAGCAGGAAAGACAAAACTGATGAATTGTGAAATATATTCAGAAGGATTCAAGAAAACCAAGTGTCTGGGACCCCCTCCATCCCCACAAACACCTCCTCGTTCTCATCTTGTTCTGCTTGATGCGCCGAACATGCTTGCTATGACACTTAGGTTTGTAGAAATTTAAGAGTAACAGTTTTACAATCTCCCGTCGCCCCGCTATATTTTACATCTGTCATTAACCTATTGAATAGTATAAGGTCCTTTTAATGACGTGCATTGCGAAAGCAATCCCTTCTAAACGGGTGACCATTACAGCATTTAAGCACGACTAGTTATTTCTCCTTTCTGAAATCAGATTCAGTCAGCATTTTACATCTAAATTCAAAATACATTATTTTAAGTATTCACAGAGAAATAATACATATTAGCCTTGATAAGCTCTTTATACTTTCTCTTCATATCAAATATTTGTTACCCACAATCAAAAGAGAAATGATTGGCAACAAAAACAAAATGTATGGGTTATAATGTTTTTGATGTGAACATAAGGATTAAAAAAAAAAAATCCAGCTCAAAACAGAAACCTATTTGTTTGTTTTTGTTTTTTTTTAACAATAGCACAATTGATATTTTATTACAAAAAAAAACACCAAATATTTTTATTCTGCAGAATCAAACGAAAAAATATTTAGCAATTCAGCCTTTTCTTTTGCTCCTCATCTGAACATTCTACGGTTCCCAGGAATTTACTAAAGCAAATATTTCAGAGATATCCGAGGTTTACATCATATGCTCTGGCTTTGCTTCAGTAATGTGATCCCCCCCCCCCCATACTTATTGTCTTTACAGATTCAGGCTCAAGCACTGGCAATGACTAATATCAGAAACAGAAACTGATTTGATAAGCAGCTGCAGCCTTCCAGCTTCCCCCCCCCTGACTAATGGGTGTCAGCCCCAAACCCCTGCAGAGCAGCATTCTGTGCCTCTTCCATATTTCAGATGATGTGACTTCAGCCGATTACAATCAAACAAATAAAAATGCTTTCTAAAGCAGACACCCAGTGCTTGCCTCAACTTCAGCAAGCAAGGAGTATGCAGTCCATTGAAACGGCCCCCGTATAACGCTAAGGCAAGCCGGCAGAACTTAAAGCAGGCAGGAAAATAAAAACGGCCATGATAAATACATTGTTTTTTTCCTTATTACCCTAATTTTCTTTTCTAAAGCTATCCAGAAGATACATTTGGATGGCTAGACCTTAGTGGGAACCAGATAATATGTTTCAAAAACAGTAAGACATTTAAATATTAAGCTGCAAGCTTCAGCTTCACAGCCCTGATGTTTATTTGTTATTGAAAAGGCAACTTTGTCATAAAATATTTTCAAAAACATTATTTCAAAACCCCCCAGCTTGTGTTACGTCTAGTTTTCAAAAACATTATTTCAGAATTCCCCCAGCTTGTGTTATTTCTATCATTTATACCACAGTGAAAAACACAGGGTGCATTCGGAGTATTTGTAAAGTCTGTAGCACACTGAATAGGCATTAATATCTCAAGGCTGAAGAAGATTTATTTCACTAATCATCCAAACCTTGCTCTTCTCAGCGATTACCCTGTGCCCTTAAGTCATTGGATCATACCGTATATTGTATAAACTCCATACAATATGGAAAATCCTGATATATCATTTATATTCGGCTTAAGCCAGGGACATAAATATTAAATAATAGAGTGACTGTCTCTAAAATACAGTATAGCTCGGCTTACACGCGGTTATGCCTTAGCTTAGTTAAATCAATTAAATTCCGCTTCAGATGTGTCACTTTTTAAAGTACAGATATTTAAAAAAACAAATTGCATTTTAACATTTCCTTTTTAAATATTTCTTCAAGCTATTGTTTAATTAAAGTACCAATCATAGATCTGTTCATTCATATAGCTGGAAATATATATATACATATATATATATATATATATATATATATATATATATATATATATACACACTCATGGTAGATAACAGATAAATATAACCAATATATAAATACATATATTCATCAGTGCTATAAAATTCGATGAATTGAAATAAAAATGCTTGTGTTAATTGTGAAACAATTTTAAAAAAAAAACATGTTTGTAAAAATACACAACACAGCACACACATATATTTATAATAGATAATATTTATAATTTATAAGTAATATGTATTTTAACTATAAATATAAATCTGCGTATACATGTTCTGCAAGTATATTTGTGTGCTTCAGCTCACCCGAATATACATTGAGGAAAAAGCAGAAAATTGTAAGAAGCAAGTCTGGAAAGTATATATCATTCTGAAGAATAGAATAAAAAAAATGATGTCTGCGATGACAGACGGGCTTGGTGTATATGATAGACCTTTCTCATTCTTAGAACTCAGTCGGAGTGGAAATTGGAATCCAGACATCAAAGATTTTTTTTTGTGCCAGACCAATATTTTTTGCTTTTTTTTTGGGACCATTCCTCGCAGTTCTTGTTAATTTTGCGGAATCTGAACGTGCCCTCGTATGCACGCATGCATTTCTGTGTTCTGTTTACACTTTTTGTGTGGCTGGCTGGGTGTGAGAATCTCTGCGCGGTTTTACTTTGAAAGACATGGCTCTGCTTTGCTGTCTTCTTTCCTCCCTCTTTCTTATCAGATCACTTTGCACCAGGGGCCTAATAACAGTGGAAAAATAAGGACACTGGAGTAAGATCAGTCTTTTGTTCTTGCTTGTTCCTTTTCTGAAATGCTTCCGTAGGAAATAATATTTGTATCTGTGTGCAATGCAAAATGACATATATATATACATATACACACATATATATATATATATATATATATACACACATATATAATGTCTTAATGCTCATGTATTATTCACTTGCACAAAGGTGTTTATTGTTTTTATGTACGTACCAGTGTCCATTCTCTGTAGTGTTAACCATGCATGTTGATATACATTTACATGTCTGTGTTTGGAAAGTAAGATGAATTTCTATTAGGATAACATAGGTTTATTAACTAATAAAATTCTTAGATTACTTTGGGGCAGCGGTTTGTATCACCAGCTTTGTTTAGAGCCTTAGAATTAATTTTAGACAAATTGCCAACAGTATGCGCGATTCTAGAGTATCTCCCACTATTGTCATTTTCCTTCTTAGCTATGAAGTAAGCACAGTTTCCATTACATGTTCCGCAAACCGATTAAAACTATAATATCATATTCATGACTCTTGGTAACCGCTGATCAATAAAACATTACGCTCCTGGGGGTCATTTAAAGAGTGCAGTGTAGACAGAGGTAGAGGGCTTTCAGACTTGGTTTGCTGTAGATGCCTGCTCACAGCGTTAAGCTATTTTCCATTACTGTCTTACCACAAGCCAATTTATACCGGCTTATACTGATTTCTTGAAGAAAGAAAACATATTTAGTAAAAAATATTTTTGAATGAGGGATTTTTTTTATCACTGGTTTTATCTCCATATCCTCCCATAGATTACAATAAAACACATTATAGAGATAATAAACAACAAGCAAACAAGCTTGCCAAAACAAGCAGTATTTTGCATTTCCTTTGGCTTCCTTCTTTCCCTTATTTTTCATCCCAGTTTCTGAGAATCATATGTTACGGCTACTGTGTTTAATGTACTGGAGCCAAGAGTCCAGTTCAGAATGGGCTTTTCCTATTGGCCTCCAGGGCATGTTTATGTTATCCTCGGCAATGCAAAAAATACTAGGAAGAAAAGCCTTTGAAATGATGCTGACCTCTTGGCGTGTACACAGCTTCAGAGTTCCCGAGGTCAGTCTGTGAAAAACACATTCATAGTGGGCACATGTTCAGCGCAGATTGCTGCATGAAACAAAAAGCTGCTCTTACATACATTTCCAAAATAATGATGAAAGTGAATTGTTTTGCATCACGTAATATGTAATATGTGATCAACATTCATTTCCTTGTAGCTGGTGTAGTCTCTGATATTATTAGTGTTTCATTTTCGCGGATAAACAAGCCCTTTATTATTCGTGATGGGGAAAGGATTGAAATAGACAGGTATTGCAGGTGACAGACTGGGTCCGTGTCTAGTTCTTGGTGGTGGGAAACATTCAGGTTGGTGCTGGGTTATTCTCACACTGATAATGGGTTGTCGATGACTATATCGTCTCCGTTGCTCCACGATGTTGAGACCTTCTATAGGATGTTAGCTGTTTCTCTAGATGGCGGGTGTTTCTGGTGATTCTTAGGACATGGCTGCTGGTTCGCTGTCACTACATGGGAATGGTCCTCCGGTTGGGTTTATGACCTTGGTTGTGAACCCTCTGTACGCTCGGTGTATTCCCAAAGGCTTTAAACAGCCAAGTCCCTGTGAATGCTTGATTCCTAAAACATATATTGCTTATACTTAAGGTCACGGAGATGGCCACTAAGGAAACCCAGTTGGAAGCTGGCCTTGTTGTATTCTATTTTTTCCATACTGAAGGATGGTTACAATACAATATATTTTGTATTTATTTAGATGCTTAACTTGTTTAAAAGAGAACCCAATAACAGCTGCAGAAACAGTTCCCTTTTCTCCTTATTTGTTTTACCAACATTATGTATCCTAATATGGCAGCTAATTCCAATTCCCTGATATTTCTTACAAACGGAAGAGAAGTTTTTATATAAATATACATGTAGATATGTAACCAGTTTATGGGATTGTTATTACCGTATTTGCTCGATTATAAGACGACCCTGATTATAAGACGACCCCCCAAAATCTGAATATTAACTTAGGAAAAAAAGAAAAAGCCTGAATATAAGACGACCCCAAAGGAAAAAAGTTTTACCAGTAAATGTTAATTCATGTAAACTATTTTTTTTAATAAAAGCTATGATTGAGAAAAAGATTTTTTTTGTTTTTATTTCTTGTATTTTCCAACCTGTCCCCCAGTTACGCACATCTGCCCCCAGGCTTGCCACTCCAATATGGCACTGTGGCCCATGATATGCCTTTTAACCCTCTATATGCCACTGTGCCCCATGGTATGCCTTTTGACCCCCTATGTGCCACTCTGCCTCCAGAAATGCCTTATACCCCTATATCCCATTCTGGCATTTAGGGGGTTAAAATGCATATTATGGGGCAGAGTGGCATATAGGGAGGTATAAGGCATTTCAGGAGGCAGAGTGGCATTAAGGGAGTTAAAAGGCATTGTATAGAGCACTCTGCCTCCAGAAATGCCTTATACCCCTATATGCCACTCTGCCAATTAGGGGGTTAAAAGGCATATTATGGGGCAGAGTGGCATATAGGGAGCTATAAGGCATTTCAGGAGGCAGAGTGCTCTATTAAATGCCCCCTTAACGCCACTCCAGAAATGCCCTATGCCCATTTAACACACACACACACCCTATACCCCCATTTAACTAACTAACACACACACACACACACACACACACACACACTCTCTCTCTCTCTCCCCCCCTCTCTCACCCCCCTTCCCCCGCTCTCCCCCCTCTCTTACCGGTGCTTCCAGCCGGGGCAGCGGGTTGACGTCGCCTTCTGCTGCAGCCGGAAGGAGGTGTGGCTAGCAGCGGGGGTTGTCTGCGTCCGTCGCGTATACTTTCCCCGGCTGTCAGAGATCAGAGTTCCCCGCACCGGTGCGGCACCGGTGCGGGGAAGTCTGATCTCTGACAGTCGGGGAAGGTGTATGCGACGGACGCAGACAACCCCCGCTGCTAGCCACACCTCCTTCCGGCTGCAGCGGACGTTGTCTACGCGGATCGCGTAGACGTCAACCCGCTGCCCCGGCAACACATCAGGAAGCACCGGTAAGTGTGTATGATGGGGGGGGTCGGGTGAGACAGGAGGATCCAGGTCCCCTGCAGCGGTGCGGGGGATCTGGATCTTAGTCTCCTAATCAGACCTCTATTTGAGGTCTGATTAGAAGACGACCCCGATTAGAAGACGAGGGGTATTTTTCAGAGCATTTGCTCTGAAAAAAACCTCGTCTTATAATCGAGCAAATACGGTATTAATAGTAGTGACGAGCAGTCTATATAGTATGTATATATTATGTTTCTGTTGGCTTTTTCTTTTAGTTTTTGGGACATCTTGAAGTATGAAAGTAAATGTTTTGGATTCAACTAATCTGATATGTTCAAGACAGTTAGTCATTTTTTTTGAGTAACGTTTTATCAAGCCTGTCACCTTGTGTTTTTATCTTTGTGACAAATATATATATATATATATATATATATATATAAAAAAACATGTTTATTCAATGTGAGAAATCGTAAACAGAGCATGTTTCATGAAAAGAGCCACAAAGGCTGGGCTCATAATTCTCCCCAGTATTGTTCCAGGAAGACGGAGCTGCAAAGAACGTAGAAACATAGAAAGTGACGGCTTTCTATTGCGTTATTTTTCTGAGACACACCTGTAATTGGAGCCGAAGCCTGCTTAGAGCATCACTGTAGGAAAAGAGGAGAGGATTCAGCTGCACACGTGCATTCATTTAATGCTCTTATATGAAAAGAAGAAAATAAGGTTCCGTCTGAAAAATATTTGGAATGCCGACCCATCTGGCAAATGCCTTAATGTCACAGTAATTTGCAAAGGGAGAAGACAGAACGGGTCACGCATTGTATTGTTTAAATATAATCAAATCTCAGATTTATAGAACAGAAGCGGAAGGCGTTGGTTTTTTTTTATCTGCAATGATAGAACTTCGGCAATAACTGAACCAATAGTAATGTGAATGTGTAGCTCCGTATTAAATGTGCTTTAACTCTATCAGTGCTGTTGGAAATGGAATTGCCATCATTTTGGGGGCAGCACAGGTTAAAAGGTTTCAATGTCCAATGTAAGCTTTCCTTTAAGTATTCTTTCAGGTATCCTTTTAACCTACGTCTCCTGCGCTCTTATTAACGGTTCCAGTTGCGCTAAGCTGTTCCAGCTGTGGACCCAACACAAAATAATTTACCAATTATTGCCTTATGGGGAAAAGTGTGTCTGGCTAAAGGAGTTTAACTTTTACTTTCATGTAAAAGGGCTGTTCAAATTGTCTAGGTGCACGTTTTCTCCCCCTCATAATAATAATTACCAAAGCAGTAACAACACTTCAGGAGAAACGTCTTCTTTTTTATCCTCTGTTTTTAGTTCTTCGGGTTGAACTCAATTAATATAAGAATAAGCAAATTAAGGTTGATTACTTCTGAGTGCACCGCAAGCACCAAGGACTTGTGATCCGTGTGGCCATTTTGGGCAAAGTCATAAGAATAGCCCTTTCTATTTTATTTTTTCCCTCCTCCTAGGGAGTAGAATTTCAATGCAGTATTCCATTAAATAAGCCATTGTAATCATGTTGGGTTAATAGGAGAAGTAAAATTGCCTCTCTTTTTACAAGACATTAGAGCAAAGCTGCATTATTAAAGTTTTCTTGTGGACAGGGCGTTTCAAATATATCCTCAGTGGCTGACGCAAGATTTTTTCATTAGAGATGACAGCTTTTCAGTTCTTAATAGGCTGTTCATTTCTGAGCTGGAAATTTGCAGACTTTTATTTTTCTTGTTGCGTTCGACAGTGACATGATGGCTGAAGCTTGATATGAATGCTATGCTTGTGTAAAATGCTCGGTGGTATTCACTGTTTCACCTGGTCCTGTGGTTGGGTCGGATTCACCGCCAGGGCATTTTTCATTTAGTAAAGCTGTTGGTCGGTGGGCACAATGCAGACTCTCAGAGTGGTTGTACTTTAGGAGCTTTGAATATCGTATTCCGACAATCTGTACGATGTTGGGTTGGCATCACCAGAAACGTGTGGTGGCCTAGGCTGACAGGCCTGATGTGGGGGCCGAAAAACCGGAGATAGATATCCCAGTTGCCAGTCAGTGGACTTTTTACATGGGAGATCTCTCTTCTTCTCCAGCGCTAAGTTTACTCTATGGAGCTCTTCACCCAGTTGGCACAAACCTCATAACATGTTGTGGTTGGCATCGCACACCCATTCAGAGCCGGTCATCTACTTTATTCCTTATATACAGGGTTATGGGGAGTAGGCTCTAGTAGGATTGTATCTCATTAAGTTGGCTAAGGTCCTGTTAAATTAACTCAGTGAATACATATGCTGCCCAAAGCCCGCATAGATGTACCCCTCCAAAGTCCATTACAAAAAAAAGAGTACTTTTAGAAAGTTACTTCCCAAAACCTCACCCGCTACATGTGTGTGCTGCCCTGGTGTTTTATTAATGACCTCATGTAGCCGTCTGACTGCCTCCTGTTTGTTCATTTAGCTTTCTGTGGATCCTCTTAGTGCAGCTGGAGGACAATACAGTTTTCTACAGCCCAGGTCTCTGGTTTGAACATCAAAATTCTCTATAATATATATATATATATATATATATAAAACTCTTTGAACTCTCTTGTGCTCTGGTATATTATTAAAGTTATGAAATAAATCCACAAGCCCTTTTGACGTAAATGATTGAAATGCCGTCCTCTTCCTAGCGAATATCACGGTGTATTTCTCTAGGGACATTTTAAATGCTGACAATTTTACTTTAATTATTCCCCCTTTTAACTTATTTTAAACTTATGAGTACTAACGTTTTCTGATAACCGCCATAGCCCACTCTTTTAATATCCAATTCCAAACGCAACTTTGTTATCATGATTAGTTAAGGTAGTTTCAGTGGATCTGATCGCTCAATTGCTTTATAATAAGGCATGTCCACGTTTTTGGTTTATTGTGCCATAATTTTGATTTTCATAACGTTTAATTTTTTGGGCATTAAGTATATATATATATTTTTTTTAATTTTATTTTAGGAATGTGTACTTTTTAAGTCTTTTTTGTTAAAAACATAACTCTTGCGCGCACATATGGTTCCAATAATAATCTTTCAGACAAAGAACGTATGTCAGGAAAGACGTTTTTCAGAGCTCTTATACTGGTCTTTATAAACAATCAAACTCATATTCTTCAAAACACAAGACAAGATTGCAGATCTGTTTCATGTATTTAACAGGTCCTTACTTAAATGCCAAAGGCTATCTGCTTTGCAGCAGCTGGCCGGGGATCCATGTAAAATTCTAGACATCAAGAGCCGCCTTAAAACGTTTAATTTTCTACACAATGAGGGTAAGAATTCATGCATATAGCCATATTTTATACAAAACCATATGATGACGTGACTGTCCAGTAAGAGGAACTCCTTTGAACACCTTTGCAACTGTATTACAGTTTGTAGACATTGATTCATTTAATTATGACAAGTTGTGTGTCAATCACACTGGGCGCCATCATCTGGATGATCAGAAAAACCCGTGATGCATTTGTGGGAGACCAGTGCCGAATGTTTATGGGGTTTGCCCGTGTCTTTGTCACAGTGGCCACGATTTCTCTTAGATGCCGGCAGCAGTTCATTTAAGAACAGGGATATGACTCTGTATCTTTACAAAGCACCGAGTAGTAAATAGCTTCCATGTCTCTGTACCCCAGTTTCATCTGTGCAGTAATATAAAAGGTGGAAAGTATCATAGAAGGTTTTTGGTCCTGCTTTATTTACATTACATTTGCCAATATTGTGTTCAGCTCCTGCTTGTGGAGAACAATTGTGTTTTTTGCTGCTCGCGTGTTTTATTTGCAGTGTAAGAAATGTAGAGATCCAGAGCTGCGTTAGACAGCAGAGGAAATGTTAAGGGATTGCCTATTACATTGTATTTTATTTTCTTATTTTTTTATTGTTATGGATTTTTCAACATTTTATGGTGTTTCACTACTTGTGACAAAGTGATAGGAGGAATCTTTTCATCATATAGTGACAATATATATATATATATATATATAGTGATACAAGCCTGATATATATATATATATATATATATATACATGTGTATATATATATATATATATATATATATATATATATATATATATATATAAAACACAAATATATATATATATATATAAAACACATATATATATATATATATATATATATATATACACATACACACAAATATATATTTCACGTAAATGAAGATTTGTTAAATTGTGTAATATTTTCAATAGTAAAGCCTATTCTTTATACATGAACGCATTATTAAGTGTTTTCTCAGGCACATGGATATTAAAATAGTCCATGTGATTGTTTTAAACCTATTATGAATATTTTTCTTCCAAGGAACACGAGAGTTGTTGTAAACAGCGCACTGGAATCAATTCTTTCTTTACGGATCCATTGGTACAGACTTGTAAATTTAGACAATTTGTTAATCAATATGTTTTTGTGGCGCTCTCACGAGCTAGTGATTTTTGCCTTAATATTATCAAAACAAATGCGTGGTTCCGCATAATAACAGATTAAGGCAGCAAGACAAAAGGGACAAGCACAGCTTTGACCCGGTTCCAAGCAAGTTGGATTGTGTGTATTTAGTTGCTGGTCTTTTAGCGGTATAATTAAGGGTATAATCAAACCAGCTTGCTGCGTGCACTCCGGGTCAGAGGTATTCATTTAGCAAAATTAAGAATGATTCATAAAAGAATAATCCTTAAATGCCTAATGAGAGTCAGTTGATGCAACTTAATTGCCAGTTCCACTTTCAACCTGTTTAGCTGAGATTAAGTCAATTGTTTTAAGTTCTATAAAACACACTCAGTGCGATCCTTCCCTGGATCAGTCATTTTGATTGAACCACCTATCCCCTCGATAGCAAACAGTTCTTGGAAAAGTCTCGAAGAATTATGTTTTTCGAGCCGCTTCCCTGATGCGTTGTATCATCTCGATGATCTGTATCTTGTCAGGACCGAGTTTCTTTAGGAAAACAAGACAAATCCAGCAGAAGCTGTGACTTTGCTAGTACCGGAAATGCATTGGGTAATTTGAATGAGTTTTATCCCTTCCTGGTTCATTTAGATTTACAGCGTGTTTTATTTGTAGTAGTTCCTATATATATGACAGCACAGGCATTGGCACTGAGGATATTCTAATACCGTCGGGACGCACAGCTCATTGCCAGGCCACCGGGGCAGCCTTTTCATATAAGAACAGGGTAGAGAGACCCTCCTTCCCGCTCAGCAGCCCATGTGGCGAGCCCCTCATTGCCTGGTTCAAACATGAACACGCTTTAAATCACCACAATCAAAGGACCAACCTTGCAAAACCAATTAAGTTTAGGCACACTAATCTAATAAAACGTTTGGAGAGTGCTTAATATATTTGCATGTAATTAAGTCTTTGAGTGCAACATCGGAACCAGGCCATGAAATTTAACCAACATGAGATCCACAGCATCGCCGTCTGATAGAACACCGAAATGTAGATAAAATGCTACATAAATCAATGTAATGCGGTTTTCTATTATTCATGTGCTTGACCCATTTTTTTACATACCAAATTATGACCATTAATTAAAGGACTTTTGTGATAATGCGATAAAAAGGCGCCCC
The DNA here is from genome assembly GCF_027358695.1 of Spea bombifrons. NCBI lineage: Eukaryota > Metazoa > Chordata > Amphibia > Anura > Pelobatidae > Spea > Spea bombifrons. Next base: position 33,837,803 of record NC_071096.1, read on the forward strand.
CCCCTTGTAAAATGTGAAAGGACTAAGAGTCAACATGTTTGTAATAATATCTTCATTCCCCGTGTCAGGGGAATTTTCTCAAAGATTACAAATCTCTTCAGAGAGAATAGATCTAATTGTGCATCCTGCATATTGGTGTCTTAAAATTATTTTAGCAGTTTAATAGTTTGAATGCATGTAAAAATCAATTGCCATCAACATGGGCACATGTGTCTTCTAGCATCAGGTTTCCCCCAGGATTCAATAACAGGACAGTTTATAAGTAATCTTGTTTAGGATACACGGAATCCATATTGGCTAAACTTTCAAAGTGTGACATCAGTGACACTATCAGAAAAACACGAAAGTCTTGTGGCAACACGCTATGTTCAGAGTAAATATGTTGCGTTGCCACAAGACTTTCCTGTTTTTCTTTTTTTGACACTTTAAAGATATTTTTTCCTTATATTCGGATCTGCATTTTGTGAAAAATAAAAGGTTATTTTACATTTATGTAGATTCATCTGTAATTCCGGCATACCAACTCTGTCCAGTCCCGCAATGGATTTAAATTCCTGACGTGATTGGCTAAAAAAAACCTTACATCAGCAGTGCTTTTACGTGCTTAGATATGAGGTCATAGTCACCTCCAATAGATAAACCCCCACACGAGCTGCCATTGTTTCTTTGGTTTCTGAAACTAAAGGATAGAGATAGTACAGCTTCTCTATTTCCTCAGCTAGGATTGAGACGCAGCACAATAAAGTTGGGTTTTTTTCTCATTAATATTTCTCATTGAGTAAGCCGTGCCTTAATTGCACGCAGTATGTTAAATGTCCCACTTTATAATTAGAGTTATTTCTTTAGAGCAAACAAAGCAGCCCCAAATTAAACCCAAATCAATATTTGGTACGAATGTGATGCAGGGACATCAATCAGTCGTGTATGAAATGATTTATAGAGTGCAATGTTTCAAACCTGACCCTATCAAATCTCACAAACCACTTAAAAATAAATTTACCCTGCCCTCTTTCACCCCATTTAAAAAAAGGTGACTCAGATGAAGTAATTTATAAGTCATACTTTCATTAATGCTTTTAACTTTCCTATGCTCTGCAGTGCTGCCTTCTCTGGAGCTAAGGGGTGTCTACTGATCACAAAGAAACCTATGGCACTTTGAGGGGATTTGGGGCGAGTGATCAAATCATAAATAGGTGCTGCACTCTGTGTTATCCTGCTATAAATTCAACAACCTTTCAAGTACATCAAAAAGACCAACCAGGATCAGCCATTTTGCCCTTGGAGGACTAATGCAGTTCTAATGAGCAGCTGGGCAGAGGGCTTCCAGAAGCATGTCTAATGTTTTCCAGGAGCATATCATATGGATCGCATAAACGGCCGTCAGACTGGGAGCACAAAAGGCATACCTACTGCTATCGGTGCACACAGATAGTCTGCTTAGATTGCATGTTAAATGGTGATAAATCACCGGCTCAGATACAACCACTGTCTGGTTGTCTCTAAATAAATCCACCGAATAGGGTGCCATTGCGATATTGCTCAAGCTTTTGTACCATTTCACGTTTTTGAATGCAGGGAGTTTTTTCTGCACTCATTTTTGCGTGCTTTATGGCAGCCGACGACTAAAACTATGCGATGTTTGCGCTGGTACGGTGCATGAGGCCCATACTGGTGTAATTGTGATAAAATAGTAATGATCTACTCTTTAGCAGTTGCTATACACTAAATCCAATTTATTTACAGCTCTTTATAAGCCACACATCAAACCACGACCCACAGTATCCCTCTTTGGCCATTGGAGACGTTATAAACATACGGGTTTCTTTTTTACCTAAAAATCAGTTCTTACGACAAAGCATGGGACAACCTTCACAAAATTAAGATCCTATTAGTTTCTCCAAACTGTGTTTTTCTTTGACAAATAACAAATGGCTCTTTGTCTTCCTCACCCCAGTTTTGCGACATGAAACTAAAATATATAGGCTGCTTAATTGTAAATATTAGTCACAGTTGTTTTGAAACTAAATTTCCTTTAATGTAGTGTTTGACACCTAAAACATTGGCTCTCCGAGAACAGTGGCACTGGGCTGTGATTTCCATTCTCTTACACTGTGATGTCATAATATATTACTAAAGCTTTACCAGCCGCACATGCAAATGAAATGTTTAATGTTGTCCTCCCAGCTGCTCTCACATATCAGATGTTCTTTCTGCCCTGGGGCACTTACAAGCCATTGAAGTGTTTATTTATTTGCACATTAGAAATCTAGCTTTACTCTAACTCTCATTATGCCATTAGCACTTTCTACTTTCTTTCAACTCAAGTTTTCTTTTCAACTAAATCAAAGTGCAGCTGCTGCTAAAATGATGTTTCTTTTAAATTCCTGTCAGGTGGGGAATGCCATTGCCTTTTTTTTTTCTTTTTCTTTTACCAAACATCTTGGAACATAAACTTGAAAGTTTAGCCACGTCCTTTGACTCAGAACTGAATTTGAACTTGCTGCATGGAGTGCTTCTTCTCCCGTAGCACTGATGTGGATGGCAGTCTGCTTTGCGCCAATGGAACCCGATGGCACGGTAACGAAGAGGGCATCAGAGCCGTTTCCGCTGTGTCACCTCAAGCATGGGAGCAGAAATGTGGTGGAGTGCCCAGTGCCCAGCAGCGATTTCAAGAAAGAATCTCCTGTATTGTTTTTGGTTGGTGGCTATTGTTTTTGAAGTCATCTTTGGCTGTAAGCTGGAAGAGTGTGGTTGAGCACTGTTTGAAAAGGAAAAGGAGCCCAACGTTCTAACATATAGATTCAATCTGCTTGTGGCATATGCTTTTGTTAAGCCATATGTTGCACAATGATGTGGGCGTTCTTAAAAGAATGGACCTGCAACAATGACAACAACATGTCTTACAACAACAGCAAATGCAGACTGGTGCAAGCAAAGGCAGACTTTCTTAAGTTGCGGATGAGTTTCTATATGTGGACTATCTGTTATCTGTTATTTCAGTTTCTGGACTGTGATACTTACTTGGGGTATCAAATGGTTTTTCAGTCCTGGAAGGCTGTCGGTAACATAGTGAATGTGCTGTGGGCACCGAGTCACACCCCGGCTGTTATAGTCATTTTTACTCGGTTGCTAATACATGGTACTTTTGTGCCTCTAGTAGACTTCAGCAGAGTTTCGAGGATACTGTGAAATTGGCATTGTTTTCTGAGACTTAATTCCCTTATCCAATTCACCCTTGATATGCAGAAGACAGTACCCACAGTTCAAAGGGAAATGGATTACCAAGTTTCGGCATGTTTTATTCACAATCGCTCATTCTGCATTTGCTTCCATGCCATATTTTGCTTTAAGCCGTCTCGTCAGCAGCTTCCTTAAATGAACCCTTTCCGGGGACAAGATTTTGATGTTGTTAGGGCAACCATGTTTGGGCCGAAGTGCTCAACCTGTCCTAATAATAACTGCCATGCGGCATGAGCCACTTAGAGGAGACCTACTAATGTGCGAGTGGACAGAAAAACAATTCAAGAAAACCACTGGACGGGTGATGAAATCATGGAAAATACAAAAATTAAAGAAAAATAGAAAAATCTATGCTGGGCTTTCAGAGGCTTCTTTATTATGTGGCTTCCATTCAGAATGACAATTTGTGTAAACTTTATGGGAGGCCAAAAGGCTCTTTAAGGGTTTTATCCGTACTTTGTACACAATCTCAAGCAAATGGGGTTTTAATATTAGGCATAGACAACCAACACCTAAATGTTGTCACTGAGACTTCCTAAGTCTTTCTTCCAAGCTTATTCCAATCACCTCTCCTTCTGCCTGATATTTGAATAAAGAGTTCATTTGTAATTCTGTATCGCTAATGTAAATCCAAAAAAAGTATGCATATTAGGAGGAAAGACTGCAATCTGGCAAGTTATTATATATATGAGAACCATTTACTGACACGGACAGTAAGCCACGATGACACAAAGTAACAGGGCTATCCTGTCCAGCTGCTGTTGAACCAGGATTCCCATGATACTCATCTGACATTTAGGAAGCCAAAGATTCACACAATCATAGGATGTGTACTTTAACAATGTCTACTTTCTTCGTATTTCTTGAGACTTATTTATTTTTGTTCCTCCTTGTTAGTTTTCCGTTTACCATGTGCTGATAACAGTCCTTTTTTTTTTTCTGAGAATGTACAAAAAGTCTCGCTGTCACCTGTCATCGATGCTTCAGACGCCATAATATGTAAAGTATACCATTCATCTGTTTGACACCGAATATTTCATTTCTTCGACTGTTGTTCAAATATTTATGAACCCACATTTGTTGTAATAATGGTTTTTAAGTGGCATATTGTTTAGCTAAAATATGGATTGTCTTGAAATTCAAACATACTTTCTTCTTGCTAAAACTGATACGGCTGTGTTCATGATATCTACTAAAGAGACTATCGACATGAGTGTATTTCCGGCAGGACACACCACCTTCTGTATTATTAAAGCAACGGCGAAAGGGGTCAAATAAGATGGATAATAATATTTTACATCCTACTAGTATATTCCCTCGCCAAATATTACACAATCTGCTAGCGGTATTATCTCGCTCCTCCAGAGTTAAATGCTATTGTGAGGCCAAAAAAAGGAAATTAATGAATTTGGTATTCATACAAAATGTATCAATACAAAATGTATTATATGTGAAATATTCAACACCTTTTTAGCACCGTTTATAAATATATTCACCTAGAAGAAAAAGAAACATCATGGTAGCGGGAGATAAAAATATTTACTTATTCTCCCGGTAAGGGATGGTCCAGCGAGATGGTGTCAGAACCGTCTCCCAAAATGTGCATGCGGTGTGCTGATGCATTACAAAGGGCAATCTTCTGTCATGTAGCACATGAATAATGGGGCCAGCGTTTTATGTCAGAATATTTCAGCCTCCTCATAAATAAATCCAGCCGCAGCCCGCCCCCGGTCTCCACCAGGAGGTCATCCATTTTATAACCTCTGCTTGCATGCCAAATTAAGAATGTGTTCAGAGTCAAGGTTAAAGGTACAGTAAGAAGTATCCCCTTTCAAAAGGCGCATGTCACTTTCTCCACGGCAAATGATAAATAACATTTGAAATTGGCTATCAATTTTCAGAGCTCTTCTCCCTAACCCCAGTTTGCTAAAGGGACGGCCGTGCAGGACCGGAGCTGAAACAAGCCATAAATATCATTTAGAATGCTAATTACACCTCGTTGTGTGCATGGAATAATACGTAGATAATGTTAAATGTTTTCCTTTTTAAGTAATTCTCTAATAATTATGAGCATGCCTCCATTCTTCATGTATTGCAGTCAGTGCCGTAAGAAGCCTGACAATGTCTCCAAAAAGACTCTTCTCTGTGTATACAAAGCGCAGGTCAGGCTTCACCTACATTAGAAACACAGTTCTTAGAATTTCAGGGCATTGCGTCTCTTTCTTTCTCTTTCTTCATTTCGGAATTGTCAACACATATAACGCTGCGGATAACTGCACATCCAATCGTTATCCGCGTTGTGAGCCGCCTGCTGTTTGGCCGAGGGAATGTAACGCAGCCGTGCTTCCGTCATGATACCGGCCCCCTTAATGTTTTCTGGTTTTTTTTTTCATTGTACGTATAGCTTGAGGTACATATCGTACAATAGCGTTGGGAAACAGAGCAATATGTACCAAGAAGCACACGCTCTTATTTCTGCTATCTCCATTAATGGGAATGAATCCAAAGTACTAATAATAATACTGCATAAATAAATATGACTTTGTAATTTCTGTGATGTGGAAGACACTTGACTTCAGAAACTCCTGCTGATGGAAAATATTGAAGAATAGCTTAATCATATGTACATACCTATTCCGTGAAACACAGAGTGTGAAAAGCTGACATTCAGAGACTTTTCTTTGTGACCTTCTCTATGTTATACTCGTCATCTTCAAACTACGTGGAAGTAACAACATCTGGTTTGGCTTTGTTCACAAGGTAACAGGGCTGAGGTTATTCTTAGCGGTTAAGGGCCAAGCTGCACGTCATATTTCATTACTTTCAGTGGTTACTTCAGAGGGCTGTGATTGAAAAGAAAGCAAGAGAACAAAGAAATGTGTGTTTTGCCTATTCACCTTTTGCATCCTATTTTTAAACGTAGCATCGCTGGTTTCCTAATGTTTGTCAGTGCCCCAGTTATTCGTAGGAGGAATTCTCCAGCGAGCGTTACTGTTCAGGATTTCATTCTTGCTTTGTTCGGCATAGGAGGACATGCTACTGTTTTGGTCCTTGAAAACTCCCTGTGTAGTAGTTAAGACATCTGGCAGCAGTTATCTTGGATGCTTGTGTGAAAGCCTTTAGTGAAAGTGCATTTTTGCCAATAACCCGTTGAGTTCCGGATTGGGGACCCCATTTCTCCTGCATTTCTGTTTTTATATTTGAATTGTTGGAAGCGTCAGTATCCCTCTTTAGCTATCCTATTCATAAACTACACCGGGACCATGCCTTAGTAGGCATAACCATATCAGCCGTTGTGACAGGTTGTTTACGACTGCCTAATTTATAACACAAAATTGTCATGAAAACAAAGGCCATCGTCTGCTGACACAGATGACTTCTTAGCAGTGATGACTTCTTCATGAAGAAAGAGCATTGTTTGGAAACTTGAAATTAGCATCATTACTGTCTACTCCAAATATGCACCCACTCTACTCCTTGCTTTATGGCATTTTGATTTATGATGTAATCCCCTGCCAGGATGACACTCAAACCAATGTTGGGGTGAAAGAAGTGTTGTGCTGGGGAATTATAGGGCCAGTGCAAACCAAAGATCTGTTTATTCCATAGGAATTCTCATAACTGCTTTAACTGTGAGTTGTACACCTTAGAGTAAATGATTTCTGTAGTGTGCACATTTGAAGGAGTAATGAAGATCCATTATATTCTGTGTAATCTTATCACAGTAAAAAAGTGCTATTAATGTAAGCAGTGAAATATGCTAGCACGTGCACACGTAATGGAAATTCATCTCCAGTCTTCTATTTGATCATATTTATTCTTGTATGTTGTCATTTGAGTTTATTCTTCATCTACATCAGTTTTCCAGCCTTGAGTAAACATATAGCTATTGCGCTATGTCTGGTGGATATTTAAACTTACCATTGGGGGTACTTTCCAGATCCTAACGGTTGTACCTGGTAGGGAGAATGTGTTACAAGTTGCATTTGGCTAGGAAAAAATGCTGAAAAGGAACACTGATGTGTGTGACTGTTTGCATAAAGTTCTGTGGTGCTCATCAATTAGTAAATGAATATCATTGTGTAAAACTGTAGGGATTGTTCTTTGCCAGCAACATGTTTGTTCTGTTCTAAATTGCTGTACCACCAAGGTGTACACCACACAGACTTTATGTATTACTTTAAGACAGGGCTCAACACATTTGTGTAGAGGTTAGGAGCCAAATAAATAAGCCTGGGAGCCAGTTTAATATTTTTTTAGGAGCCGCAAAGAGGTATACCCATAGAGATCAATATAAAATAGCACAAAAAGTTAGGAGCCAGATCTTATAATCTAGGTGTCAGAGCTACCGTCTCCTGGGATGATGTCATGGCAAGGCAGGAAACAACACAAAGTAGAAGGTGACAGCATTGTGAGGCTTCTGGTTGGCTAAGCCAGCTTCATTCATTCATTCATTCATTTCAAGCTTGGATCTGTAAGGCAGATGGGTAGGATTTCTGGAAAGAGGAAAGGACAGAGATTGCTTAAAATTGTAGGAAACAAAGCAAGAATGATTTGGAAATGGACTGAGAGATGACATTTTACCCACAAAGCCATCAGTTACAGGGTGTCTCAAACAAAACCAGGTAGTTTCCCAGTATGCTCCTGTCATAGCCCCAAAGTTATTTCGTTTTTTTTTTAAAAGGGGTTTTACTTAAATGATAAATCGTTTTCTTTGAAATCTGACTGCAGCTCAGATGAAATAAGGAGCTTTTTTAAAAGGGGAATTCAGCCCCAGATTCTTCTCCCCAAGGAAAAGATGGATTACAGGATCTGGTTAGTGAAACTTAATGATGTAGAGGGAAAAGCTTTTTCTCTTGGATTGCGGTACACATTTACAGTGCATATATGTTTAATAAAACACATAGTAAAATATTGGAAATTGAATTGACCAGTATGTGTTTTTTTAAACAATGTGTATTTAAGAAAAAGTGTAAGCGAAATCAGCCAAGTCAAAGAACCCATTATTGTAAGTAAAGTTATAGTTATGCTCTCTAAGTACTAGTTTATATAAAATTGAAAGGGGACATGCAGCTATCATATGCATTAAAGCATATATGATGGCGGGAGTGCCATTTTAACCACTTTGCAACCTTAGAATGTTCTATTATGTCCTATAAAACAAACTCAAAATGACCCAGGATGTAATAGTACGTCCTATTGTTTTTGCACCGGTAGGGACAGTTCCCCGCCAGTACACGGGAGATCAGGGTGTCTTTCAACAGCCTTTTGTCTTCTCTGTTTCTGCTGACCAATCCCATCTAACATCGCAAGCACCGGTTTCACTAGAATAACAGAATGCAAAAAAGAAGTAAAAAACATTGAAAATGAAACTCTTCCCAGAGGTTCTATCAAGACCATTGTGAACCCTCTGGTCTTCCTACTGGCTGATCACAGGTACTGCGATCAGCAATGCAGGGCAATTGAGCCCTGTTTACTGATCACGCTATGATCAGTAAGCATCAGGGATCAAAGTGAAAACAGGGAGAAACTGTATTTCAAAACAAATGTATAAAAAACAGTAAAGAAAGTTAATAAGTAATTAAATGGAGTCCAGTGATGTCACTATGACATCATACAGTTCCAAAAGAGATCCCTGAGGTATTTAAAGACCTCAAAGAATTCTTCCGTCAAATTTCCACTGGAAATATACATTAAAAATAATCCCTTTTCCCCAATCCAAAATTCTAAATTAAGTAAAAATAATGTAGTATGTAATCTTAGTAAAATTGGAAAAATGTTTTTGCCGTTTTTTTGACATACTTTTCACACCAAATGAAAGACTATTAAAACATGGTGTAAGCAGAAATCCCTAGCTGTCCTTGAAAACAAAAACAATATATAATTTGTGTGGGTACACTAAACTTGGAAAAGGGGAATCATGGCTGAACAAAGACGTGCTAAAATGGCAAAATGCCCTGGCTGCTTGGGGGGGGCAGTTAAGAAACGGAATTAGATTTTCAGATCTTCAAATATGAAAGTTATTCTCACTACTTAGTTAAAATATTTGCTGGTATTCGCTTAAAATGATTTGCATTTGCAAGCGTCTAAAAATATAGTTTCAACACATCTTTCGGTGGGCTGAAGTGACCTCCGTGTTTGAAAGCACGGTTACGACAGGATAGCGGTGTGGAATCTGCTGGCACTTTATAAATACATTGTAGTAATAATAAAATATATTGGTTAAAAGGCTATATGTCAAGTTGCGACTGTCAGGTTCTCAAAATATTTTACTGATATTTTTATGGCCCTTTACGATCCAAATACTTGCTTTATCATGCTAAGAAAAGGTTAATTAGTTATAATTAATTCTATTTGCATATCTTCAAAAGAATTGTGACAGTCGCGTTGGGATTGACAGACATGGCACAATAGCAGATAGGCCGGTTTGCTTGAGTCCTACTTTATTCTAACTAAAAAGCCAAATTAGTCCACCAATCCATCTTCTCGTGTCACTTAGTTCTGCATATAAAGATAAATGGAGTTACCGTGAAAGTGATAGCATCTATCTTGATTTCCCTTTAATTGTTGCATTTTTAGAAGTCTGTTGTGTTTACGCTTTTCTTCTAATCATGACTTGCAGGCTTTAACTGGCAACAAATATAAAGGACAAACCTGCTTCGAGTATGCAAAAGGGTTACTCTCCAATCTTAACTTTAACAAAAAAGACAAAAATCCATGACTTTTGGGATTTAGTTTGAATACGAAAACTCAGCTCTTATCTGGCCTCAGGCTTTCCTTTCTATATCCTGACAAAGGTATTTTTAGGATGGATGTCATGCTCAGACATACACAAGGAATGAAGACGCATTGGAATCGAATTTGGGGGACATAACCGGCACAAATGTTTGTTGACCAACTGGTAATTCGGTGAAGCATCCTTTCGTTATATTCAGGTCCACAGATCATTAAGAGTTCATTGGTATAGGTTTGCCTCCAAAAGAACATGACTGATTGTCATCTAACATTACGTTTCATAACAACAAAGTTGTGTTTTCAAATGAATCACATTATTAATATGAAGGTGTACACGTGTTCATATAATTGTTCATATAATGTAATAGTGAATGATCAGGGGAGGCAGCTGTACCATTGGCTGTTCCAGTTTTCCAGAATTTGGGCAATAAGCACAGCTTTGTGATTGCTTGCAGTGATATTGAACCAGACCCATTTAGATGATATTTTAGTGACTCGATCCCTTCTGTACTCACTCACTGGCATCTTGTCTGATTATTCTTATCCTATCACCTAAAAAATACAGTAAGGAACATTCTTTTCTGCTCTTGTTACTTATCTGTGACCAACCCACCCCCCTTCCAAATATTTTGTTCAAGGCTTTTGAAAGACTCCAATGTGAAAGGTAAGAATGACAATTTATTACTTAGATCAAGGGTGGTGGATGTGTGGATGCATATTATGAAGTTATCCCATGAGATTTTCTGGTCTGACAAACCATCTATCATATGAAACTGTAATTCCCTGGAATCACATTGAATTTATAACATAATAAAGCTTCGTTAAGGATTAACTCTGCATTATTCCTGCAAGCCTTATTATGCTGAAACATAGCAGTGGAATGTGTCAGATTGGGAAAAATGAATAATAATACTTCATTTCTCGAAGTTTAAACAGCAAAGACCATAATTTGCATTGCTTACAATAACAAACTTTTTGAAGTATCTTTTTTTATTTGCTACATTTTAGATTTCAACTTTTAATGTTTGTTAAGATGTCTTTCTGATCTCCAGATCGTAGTACCTGTCTGTTCCTCTTTACTTGTTCTTCTCAAACTTTTTTTTTTTATTCAGAATTTTTAACTGAAGTTATCACACTTTGAAAACTTGAGATTTTTTTTCAAATTTATTTTGCAATCACTTTAAAATGGTAACTACTTAGTTTCTTCTGTCAGGACCCACAGGGGGTCTGGTGTTGTGAGTGGGAGTTGAATGAATGGATGGTCACATTATACAGCGTGTGGCATCCAGTACATAAAAGAAGGATAAATGCATATCATACCTGCAGGACCCACGGTGGAGCCTGGTCCAATGGTACAGGCAGGCATGGCCACCCAAAAGGGAAGGACGTGGGTAGATGCAAGCATGAACCAAAGTAGAAAATGAACATACAAGTGAGCTCTAGGACCCCTAACGCTGGCCCGGAACTAAGAGAACAGAACACCAAATCTAAAACAGGGGAAGCAGAACCCAGGTGCTTACCAGATAGGAACCAAACAACGGCGGGGCAGGATAAAAATGAGAAACTGAGAAACATAAATTACGCCACAAACATACAGGGAACTAGATGCATGCTACTGTGGCAGCCCGCAAGACACAGAGCCCCACGTCTTCGTAGGGTGCAGCTGAACACGGTGTACTGGCTGTTTTTAAGGTAAAGGCAGTGACTGTAGATTGACAGATGTTCCCCCTTAAGAAGAAGGTTCCAGAAACTGTAGGGCCGCTAGAGAAAGTGTCAGGCTGTACAGGCCTGACCTTTCCTTGCAATCATAGCTGAGATTTACAGTTTATTACTGATAGCTTTTATAAAGAGCCATTCAGTTCAGAGGTGAGAGGTTTGTCATCTGGAAATGCAATTAACTTTCGCTTATCCCAATCCTTGCAATCTTAGTGTGAGAGGAGCTCTTCACGCAGAGCAGGATTTCCAGTGGTCTTGGCTGCATTTGATATCCCCCTCAATTAATAAGTAATGCATGCATGGAATTTAGCTCTTAGTGGGGCTTGGCAAGTACGGCGAACAACAGAAAAGTATTGTGTATCGCATAGCAACACAATAACAGACAAGCCCTCCGTATTGGCTTTGGTTCCATCTTATAGGGTGCTTGACACAGTGCAGAGTTTAATCCAGCTCCTGCGTTGTTTCTATAAATTGTACAACACTTAACGATATAGTTTAAGATGTGAATAGCAGATATGTCGCAGACATACACAATATTACAGTGACTCGCCACTTCCCTACTGGGTTTGGAAAAATACTATATCTATGAAACAGTTTCAAATAACTATTGAACATTTCCAGCTCTGCTTATAACTAAACATCATTATTATCTAAGGTGATACAACAAAAAGTTACACATATTTTTCCAATATAAATATATATATATATTATTATATCATTATATTTCACCCACAGGTCTTTGATGTTTCCAGGGGTAGCACCCCAGAGCATCGTTTCTGCACCAGTCCCATTGCTTGTGGTGTTACTTTGTTGGTGAATGTTAAGCAGCAAAACCCTATTTTCTTTTTTTTTGTGCTTTTGAATAGTCTGCAAAGACATCATAGGCATTTGCACTGAATAATGAATTCTCTAATTTTCCACCTCTTGTAGTCTTACCATAATTACCTTATGAGTTTTCAAAAGCACCCCGCACCTTTTTGGTCCAACTAAAAATAATTCTGTAGGTGCTGCCCAGACAGAGCTATGCTCCCTTTGTCTGTGTGCAGAGCTAACAATTCAGTGATTTAATTGAAGCTATGGATCATTAAATTGTTTTATTGAGTGAGAATTCAGGAGGGAACAAGACAAGTCCTTACACTGAGGAGCAAAACACAAAAATTAAAATTAAAAAAAAAAAGACAAAAAAGGTTTTGTAAAAATAGAAGGTCTGGCTGAGTAGCATCTTCTAGAAGGGTGTAATACTGTGAGTCTCAATGAACAGCTTTCCTGATTAAATAAGACGATAAGGAGAAGGTCATAGACTGGTGAATATGTAATAACTAATTATTTCTGTAAATGTAATACAGGGCTCTAAATGTTATAGAACGAACATGTAACAAATGTTTTCCTTACTACAGTCCTCTCAGAGCTTGGCACGATGTCTCTACTTGTAGACGTGGTGTTTAACTGTATCTTTAGTACAAATTACACTTTATTATACCTTAGAAAATCAGAGCTCTACATTGTCTTTCCCTACATTACCTTCTGCTACAGAATGGCTCAGGGATCGCAGGGAAGGGTATGAAAGTCCTTGCTCCTTTCTCTTTTACCTATTCAGCAACGTAAGAAGAAAGGCTTCTTAGAAATAACATGTTAAATCACGTAAAAAAAGCCTATAGTAATCAATCCATTTAACTTTTGCTAAATACAGTATTATATTAAAACGTGGAGGGCAATAATTGACTGCTAATGTAGTAAGTCTAAACAAAAAATATCAGGGTTCTGAAATACCTGGAAACGATAAGAACTATTACTAGTGTTAATCACAGTATTCCAAGATTAATTCTCTGGAGTGGTATTTCTAGCATGTCTTTTGGCCCTCCTGGTTTCCCTTAATGTTAGCGATGAAAGAGTTTAATTAATGGGGTTGAAAGTCTAGTGGGAGAGCTGGTTGTGGTGCTTCTAAAGTTTGCTGCTCGCTAGATGTCCTTGGCCATGAAATCACTCTGCTGTAGCCACAGTAGCAAATCTAACCAAAGTAAACATACGTCTAGTAAAAGGCTAAACACGATTGTTGAGGTGGAGGCGGCTAGTAAAGGCAAGACCGTGCAATGATATCATGTATGGTAAGTTTAGAGAGACCAAAGAAACTTGGATTCACAATCATTGGCAGTGACTGGACTCATCTTGCTTGGGGCCGACATCTGTCAGATGGATCACTAATGAACTGTTCTATTCCCAGAAAAGGTGACCTGCCAATTTCACTTTATCATAGTCACTACATGACCAGTTTAACATTCACTGGCTGTGGTCTGTACCATTAGAAATATCACCAGCTCAACATAGAGAGCTGTCACTGGTTTCTTCCATGGATCATAGATCGATAAACCAGCAGATATTGAAAAGTAGACAATAAGAGCACGGTGGATGTGGCACCATGGATTTCACATGCGTTTCTGCAGCGGCATCTGGCATCAGACTTCCCAAGAGGCTTGGAAAAACCAATATGGATGTTTGCAGTTGGAAAGGAGAGTTTATGTTATTTATACCAAGAAGTTTAATTAAGACGGATATGATAGAGTACTATGTACTGATACTGACCCTGGGCCCTGACCTGGAGCTTACAGTTTATATGGGCAACGAGGGCAGAAACTTGGTGTATTTTTAGGTAGCTCTACAAATGGCAATTCAAACGCCAGACTTGCAGAATCTCAACAAAAAGCCCCAACTACTTTACACAAAAAAAAAATCTAATTATTTTTTTTTAAAAGACACGTTTGTCTATTTTTTTGTTCGTACCACAATAACATTTTGCAGGTTATTATTACAGTAGAAATTCCTTTTGGTTTTTTTCCATGCCAGTAACAATTATGAGTAGTAATTTTTCCCCCCTCAATTTCTAAAGAACTTTTTTGTCCTACCCCCACTCCCCTGAAATAAAGACAGCTTTGACATTCTCTGACAGGGCCCTCTGTTTTATTCCCTCTTCTTTTCTTTGCATACACGGTGCTTTTGACTTTTCTTTAAGAATTCTGTTGACTTCATTGAAATGTGACAGGGCAATATTTAACCTGAATAGAGGCATGTTGACTCCTCTTATTAAAAGTGACAGTTAAGGACACCTCTCTCTTTATTCTTTCTGATACAGGCAGACAACTCTTCAGTACTTGCTAGTATACAAAATGAAAAACAAAAACTCCTTGAAGAGGAGATGAGTACCTTATAAACAATATATGAATGACATTCACAAGTTTAATCTACCAAAGAAACCTTTCTTATCCATTAAAAAAAAATTAAAGCCCTTTCAAATGAGTTTGATGTAAAAAGACAGGTTGCCACCATTGCAATTGAGTTGTCACGCTCTCTTTATACTTTTCTTCTTTCTATAATTTCCAGAGCTCCGGTGTGGTTTACTCCACAATGTACAGAGTATAAGAACGTGGCGACACCTTCTGTATAGCTGTGGGGAAATCTTTAGCCTATGTGAAAGCACACGCATCCCCATCATAGTAGCCACAACCGGTGTGTGTGCGCGTGTGTGTGTGTGTGTGTGCGTGTGTGCGTGTGTGGATGCGGTGCAGAACGTTACCTATGGCCGATCGGCTGCCCTTCCCGTCGGTGGTTTAGGCAAGGCGTGCAGCATGAACGCGACCCTGGTTTACTGCAGCTAAAAAGCTGTTTAGATAATAACGCAATCTGTGTTTTTAAAGACAGACTAAATAAACTGTTTATTATTGGGATACAGAGCGTAGCCGTCTCCGGCATTTCCAGTTTCCACACATAATAACCTCTTCTTTGCGGTTATCACGACATAAAGATCATCTGAGTACTCTCAGCGAGTTTTTTTTGTTTTTTTTTACTTGCTTGTGAGAAGTTTGAACAGAAGCAATTCGTTCCGTATCGGTTCCTTTCCAGGGATTTTGCCAGGAGGCTTGCAGTAAATGTTATGGTCGTATATTATGACCACGCCGCCTGTAACGCTTACCTTACCGCCCCTGTGTCTTAGAATATTTTAAAGCCTTGTAGGGCCCTAGGAACGTAAGGAATCCCTTTAGTCATTGCCACATCTCCATGCACCTCAGACGAGTGATCTAGGTTGCGTAGTTGGTAATCTGGCTAGGATGTTACTCAGTGATGTGATTTCCATAAAGTACTTTATCATTTTAACTATACTTTTCCCTTTTTAGCATAAAGTACTTTCCAAACTGGGAATCCAGACTAAAACACTAAAAGTCCTGGTTGACCAGCATTAAGGAAAATGACCTCATAAGGAGGACATTCCAAAAGAATAATCTTTTTTTAAACAAAAGAATTGTCCTAAAACAATCTGTCTTTTATACGCTAAACACTCTTATGTATACTTAATTATCCCAAATCTTTGCTTTTATACATGGGAGTTTAAGAAACTGTGCATTTGTCTTATATTTTTTTGTAGAATACTTTTAATATCAGATTATAAAATGAATCCTTTCCTGCTTGATTATATTACCCCGGCAGGAAAACCCAGCGTCCATCAAAATCGAGATCAATCGCACCTAATAACCTTGCACGTTGTTTTTTTTGTTTTGTTTGTTTTTCTGCTATTAATTTAATAGTGCGTTTACTTTATATTTTTCAGCCTGAACAATAAGGAAATATTTACTACAGGTGGTGTGTGTGGTGGATTTGGCCATCTGTTTTGTCACTTTTAATGTACGTCTCTTAAGTCTCCGCTGCCTACGCCTGATTTTTTTTCTTGACCAACGAGAAACCAGAACACAAAACAATTTAATCAGCTTTTTACTTTACACCTTGCCAGATGCTGAAATCCTATTACCCCTTTATAGCATTTCAAATGGGCCATTTTTTTTTGTTCGAATTTATATTTGTGTAATGTATACCACTACTACTTTATTCCTATTTTTATGCGATCTGTTTTTAATTTTGCGTGCACAACACCGTACGATACTGATTTAAGCGCGCTTAGCACTTTTTGACCCGTCGCGTATTGAGTGGACCTCATTTAACCGTACAGATATTTGGAGATTATCTCTACATACTGACATGCATGCGCAGATTATTCCTGCTTCACATGCTTCTAATGGTTTCATTTTTAGGCACAATAGGCTGTGTACGTCTTCCAAGGTTATAAGTCCCATTTTATACGTAGATTTTATACATAGATTTTATACATAGATTTTTCAAAGCTTTTTTAAAGGCTCGCGTTTTGGTTATGGAGACTATTACGTAGTTATAGTCAATATAGTCACAGTTTCATCAAATAAGGCATTAGCAGTGAAATGAACATTAATACGTGTATTTTAAAGTTTGTTTTCTTTTTAATTAAAAGTAATAGTATGCCGCGGTGCAGGTGAAGAAACGTTTGTTTTCCCTGTGTGGTTACATTAAACTTCATCTGCTCACTCGGAACTCGTCCATCCCGGGTTTCGTGTTATTAGACATCGAACACCGTATGCTTATCCTTTATGGGACAGCTCGGTAAGTCAGATCTTTGGACACAAAGACATTTTCCTTCTGCTGTTTGTCCCTATACCGTGTGTGAAGGGCTTGTGAGTTTGATCCTACAGACGGGATACATATACAGCTTTATGCTCTGGAATAAAGCATTAAAAGCAATATATATCATGATAAATGACTGGCTTTTTTAAAGTTTTACAAGGAAAATACAGTGGGATTATGCTGGCTAACGTGCTAATAAACTGACACGTAATATTGTGAACTGTTTTTAACAGAGCTACAGAGGGCTAGCCTTCGTATGGTTTCATATACCTACTAAATAACTGATTTTCTACGTACAGCTAAATCTTATGGTCTGAATTCTCTGTACCAGGTCTTTAGAATTTATTTCTGTTGTCTGCGAGCGACAGACAGCAAACACAATGTTTCTTGTTTCACGCCGACACCCTATACGTTTGTCTCCTTAGATTTGCTACGTGACCCCATCACGCATAGAAATATTACATGAAAGTGTCTGCTCTAACGTGTCACTTGAAGAGGGATATACAGGTCACCTGGTGACATATTAGCTGGACGTTCCAGCCGCTTTACTCGTTTCTCTTCTCTCCCTGGCTCGTGTCTCGGTGACTGCATGAGGCGGTTAGAGCCCCGATGCATTTGCAGAAGGGAATCTGGAAACCGTGTACAATGCATAAGAAATGAATTCCCCACATGTGCACCGCATTGCCAGCCGGAATGTTTCTTCTATGCCGCTATATTATTTAACAAATTGTGTTTGATATATTTTAAATATTTGCTTTGATGTTTTATATTTTTCCTTTTGAATCGGCAATAAAACAACAGAATTTCAATTTCACTTTTTTCCATACAGTAAAAGTTTGTGTTCTGCCTAATCTGGTTACCAGCTGTAGAAGCCGGGACACAAGTGGAAAAAATAGAAAAAAAAAATCTTATTTAATAGGGAGTGTAACCTATCGGTGCAAGTTCTGATGTCAGAATAACAAGATGCCCACATGAGCTCCTGTCTCAGCCCGCAGAACTGCTTTACGGGGCTTAGTATGAGTTGTGATTGAAACTCATTTGTTTCATAATGCTACACTGTATTGGTTTAATGTTTATATTGTGCTGAAAATAGCAAAAAAAACTATTTTTTTTCAAAAGTCTAAAGTAAAGTTAGCATGGCACGCCTGGTATTGGTAAAGCCTACTGGCACGTAAGGCCCCCCTGTGTCTAACAGTAGGTTTGTTTGTGAAACTGATGCTTGGAGCCTCCAGTGTTTTAGACAGTTGAGGTGTATACATGCATGTATGTGTATGTATGTATGTATGTATGTATGTATAGGTATTGAGAGGAAGTCACTCAGCCACTGCAGAACATGGAGCATGGAGCCCTGTCATTACAAGGCTTGTTTGCAACATCATTGTCCCAGGGGAGCAAGTGTATCATAGGGTCTGTTTCTGAGTTATGATCCTCTGTGAGCTTCCGTGGGGTATGCTCGCTTCACAGCTTCTACTTTTATCCACTCTGCATTTTATGTGTGTGGACATACCCTCTTTACTACATGGGATCTTTTCCCAGCAAGATTTCCCAGCTTGGGCAGAATGTAAAGCTTGCCACTGAATCGTAATAAAGAATGAAATTTGGAATTAAAGGAATTGCCCCAGTGAAGACACCTGGATCGTGCAGCTGCAACGAAGGATCAAAGAGAACACTAAGAGTTTCGCAAGATGTTCCGCAGGAGAATGACACACCGAAAAAAAGAAGATTTAGCATACGGATCTCATAAAATCTTAACCAGAATTTCTATAAAATCACCTTCAATTAAAACATCCTCTCCTTTGCAATGCCCTCCATAAATTTTGCAGCAATCAGGGATTTCTACACAGCTGCTCTTTCTCTTTTAATCATATTTCACCTAGTGAAATTGCCACAGAATCCCAGTTACAGCCATAAAAGCCAGGTTCCCGATTGAAGCATGTTTGAGTCACGGAGCAGATGGAACTGTTCAGCTGCCCCACCTCAACACAATACTTTTAGAGGAAGAAAAGAAGAATGTCTACCTGAGAAGATTACTACAAACATTTTATGGCAGCGCTCGTTCCACCAACCACGTTCTGTGGAAAAGAAACAAACAGTGGAGCTGATTTATTGGGTTCCATTTGAAGCCTTTGCAATAAACCTTAGTGATATTTTCACAGGTCTGTTTGTTTATATTTGTCAGTTTCTGTTTTCACGACTATTTTTCACTTCCCGTTTCCACTAGAACTGCTGCTAATGATGTCCAAGCTTGATCTGCTCCAAATTGACTAGTTTTATGTTAAAGAAACCAAATAAAGCTTTGGTCCCAAAGAATAGCGATTAAGGAACATAGTTCATACACTGATCAACCCACCCCCTCGAGTCCTACTTCAAGTACCAATTAGCAGATACTTCCCTAAGTTTTCAAGCAGTACTCAAACTTGAGTGACTTGAGAAAATGTGTAATCAAGGTCAGTAATTGTGTGCATTTAGTAATGACTAGGGGAATGGGACATATATATATATATATATATATATATATATAGTTCAGCATTTATATGAAAAGGATATAATAGCATTTTACAAACTATTTCACAATTGGGAAATAAATGTTCAGGAGGAAGCTGCCCTATAGGCAGCTGCAATGGGCCAAACGGTTGAGTTTCCCTAAAGTTCTAAGAATGTTCATTCTTGCTCGGTGAGGAACGTGTCCATCTATTATGACATGCATGATATTCCTGTATAGGAGTAAACATGCAAATTACCAACTGTGCAGAGATTGTAGATCGGATTGTGGCCCTTATTACAGTGAAAACCGACCTATGCTTTCTGGAGGTTTCTCCTGCTTAAGGAGCTGACCACATGATAGAGAGAAGCATGCCAGACCCTGGAAATTTTAGCTTTATTTTAATGGCATGTTGTGGAAATACGCTGTCACTTTTAAAATGCACCCAGGGCTCTGGAATTAACTCTGCACCCTCTGGAGTATGAAGAATGAACAATTTTTTTTAGGGTATCTAAGGATGGCTGAAGATTGCTTAATGAAAAGAGAAGTGGTTTCTTTCCAAATCTTTATGACAACTAGCAGTTCTGTCCATTAATGCAGCATTAAAACTGCAAGGCGATGCTTTGTGGCCACCAAAAACTCACAATTATCTGCTAAAAAGATTGAACCCAGGGTTTAATTAACTGGAAGAATTCTGATGAAAAAGAGAAAAAGACCAATTTGTTAGAACCACTAATCGCTTTTCATCTGAAAATATATTTTAATTGCACCTGGAAATCACATCCAGAAAATTCCCCAAGCCTGGTTTAAAAACTAATTGATATGAATTGCAGGGGCTACATTTTGTTCCAGTAATTAAAAATAAAGCCAAAAAACGATGGAAATAAAGATGGAAAATGGGTGAACGGTTACAATGAATTAGAAGCGGGGCTGTCCATACCGGAAGCGTCAGGTCAATCATGGGTGCGGGAGAAGCGATCATCCATCAAGAGTTTGCCTCTGGCTGGGTATCGAAGATCTGCTGCTTCTACGACTCGCTCTCTGCAACAAGAAAGCTCTTTAAACAGGGCTGTGAATTGGTTTTCATGCTTGCATTGACAGATCGGGAAAGCAGTTTGTTCTACCAAATTTAACAATGATATATCATTATCACAACTTTGGGGGAAATCTATAAAATCAATAAGTTTGTAGCCTGAACAGGATTTGTATGGTTTGCTTGCTGTGCTGGTGTCAAAGCGTAAGCATATGGATTGAGTCACAGCCTGAGATCAATGGAATTTGTGGACAGTGAGCTCAATAACAAGCCCCTCTGAAAAGAAATAAGTGTAAAAAGCAAATTTACTAGAGGATAAAAAGCTCTTTTTTTTTTTTTTTTTTTTTCCGCGAGGCGGTGAGGGGCCGCTGCGCTGCCGTCGGCTGCTTCTCTGAAAGCCGTCTGGGGTATGTGCTCGCAATGCAGAGTGGCCACGGAGGAGTCTGCGCCTCGGTCCATGCATGTGCAGTTGGGTGCTTCAATTTGTGATGCTTGTTCTAGGAAACTGGCCAAGATGGAAAAGGAGGGGGTAGAAAGAACCCTTTATATTGTAAACTGAATAAAGAATGAAACCAGTCAATGTGTCTGCTGAGGAAAGACCATGGTGGCTTTATTTACTTTGTGCTGGCAGGACTTGCTAATGGAGAAAAATAAAGAGGCATAATTAAATAGTTTGATGAATTTGCAGCTCTATTGTTTGAGTGGAGCAGGGAATGCATGTTCTGCGGGGCCTGACAAAGAGCTTGGCTGGTAGCGAGTTAAAACTCGGAAATCAGTTCTTTGAAGGCATTTTTATACTTCATTATCCCAGCATGTAAAATGACTTGTACTAAATGACTGAGTTTTTTTTTCCTTGCTACCCTCCTTCTTTTCTTTTTCCCTTTTCTAAACAAAGGAGAGCATCAGGCGGCTGCTGCCTAATTCCTTTCGGTATCCTGGAGCCAATGTATTAGCGTATAAGCCAGGTGGCTAGCCAGCGCATGCACTACCCTGGCTGGTATTACAGCTAACGCCGGAGTATTCCCCCCAACAATTATACTTGTGTGTGTATTCTTTCTATGGTTACACTGTAGCACTACACTGATGTTTAGAAAAGGTAAATATTGTGCGTTAGTATTGCTGGAATTTTGCCTTCAAATATTTTTATGGTTATGCTAGGTGTCATTAATGAGATATCATGTTGGGCATTGTCATGTGACTGGAATCCTGCATGGTTTGTGATTATTATTATTAGTATTATTATTAATTTTTAAAGGCGGGTGCTTTTCTGAAAAAAATAAAAACAAAGTTCTAACGATGTAAATTCTAATTGATGAGTGATGATCTATCCTAATTCCATCATAGTACAAAATTCTCTTGTACCAAAAGACCAAATAGTAACACGTTAGCTGATCATCCGTTAAGGGGGTAAGGTAAGCATTGCAGCCGGAGGTAGACAATCATACAATGTATTAAAGGTAACTAAACTGGTTCTCTACATGGCTGGGGCTGATCAGAGTGCTTACTCTGGGGAATCTCTATCTACTCTCTCTGCCTTATTGCGGAACAATAGAGAAATGCGAGTGACTGCCCTTATTGATTAGCCTGACTGCGGAGATTTAGACACTCACCTCTGCCATTTAAAGTGGGCAGGAAAACCAGACTGACCAATAATAAATTGTTTGAGGTTGTAAGATCGGACTCCTGAGGAAACCTCTTTTAATGTTAAGAGATGTAAAGCTGTCAGTATAGTCTTGCTGGTTTGAAAGCAGCTCTTTAGATGCACTGAAAGGACTTCTTCAGGCCAGAAAATTAACGATGGATAGATCAAACCGACACTGGAACCTAATGGGGGATGTAGGTCGTGCTTCCTTTCTGAAAGTTAGTTAAAATCAGGTAAAAGGGGGTTTTAAGCTTACATACAATCGGCACTTTAATGTTAAGAAGGTTTGTGAATAAAAGCCCCTAATTTTACCTTAAAATATTTAAGGTTCCTTGATAAGAAGAAAATGGAATACCTTTTAAGCCCATATAGTTTCAATGAATCAGTGAGAGGGAGACATATTGCATTTGTCATCTCATGGAGCATTTTCGCATACCTGCAGGTAGTTGTATGCGGTCCGCTTACATATCGCGATCTGTCTTTAATTTCTACACGTTGAGTTCATTTTGGCAGTCACCGATTTGAAGTATAATTGATGACTGTTCTCCCGAGTATACTCTTATTGACTTTTCTAGTTGCTCTGTCAATAGGGTTAGTGAAACAGACAAGTCCGGTACACAGTTAAGCATTTCTTGAACACTGTCCCTTAGGACGGCGGCTGTTACGCATGGGCAATTCCGCCAACTACATGCATCACAGAATTTTAAGTTATAATGCATTGATTCGGTGCATTATTATGTCACAGCCATGTGTAGCCATGTTTTGCAGCGATGTATTTATAGAACTTTTCATTGCACATTATAGAAATGTTTGGTGTTCACTGTCAGGGCTCGAGATGCCTTAAGTAGTGATATCCCATGTTACGCTTTCTCCTCCCCCTCAACCACAGACTAGATTGTAAGCTCACAGGTCCAGGGCCCTCTTCTCCTTTTGTGTCAGTTAGTTATTGTGTGTGTTTTTAAATGATTTTACGCACTCTGTTGTAACAGCCCTACTGTATCTGCCGGCGCCATATCAAGAAATGTAATGTAGCGGATGTAGTGATGCTGACACGATTGCTTTGAACCGGTTTCTTACAGGAGATAATAATGATGATTGGAAATGATTAAGATCAGGGATGTCCAGAGATGCAACACAGCATGAGTGGAGAAAGAAATAGGATTGGGGTTACATGCTGTGTCAATGGAAGCCGACAGATTAGCCATCTTCCTGATTACTCTTCACATCATTCGTTGTGCATCGCTTGTAGACAATTAAGTCTTCATTATCTGGTGCTATAACACATGGCCCAAGGCTCGCTCGAGCTTTTTTATTATTAACCCAGCCCTGCATATAAGCCTCGTTCCTAGTGCTTGTGAGAGAGTCAAATTAGTGGCAAAGCAGCATTTTCATATTGGTCGTTACAGAAGGTAGTTAGTAAAACACAGACCGAGGTGCGAGTGAGTGCGGTGCTGCGTGAAAGCAGAAAGGATGTTAAAATGCCTTATAACGGGTCGTATTCTTAAAAGTTCAGGAGAAATCCAAGGTCTTTTAATAAGCCTTTTATCACCGGTTCACGAGAAAAGATTCCACAATGTATAATGTTAAAGGAAGCTTTAACACTGCATTCTACGCCATTTATCTTTGTGAGATGATTATCATTGTATTATTATTACGTGCCTATGGATGCGGCTCCAAATGTGTCTTCGGTGTGTGTGAGATTGGCTAATATTGGAAAGGAAACCCTCTGCTGTACTGCTTTGTGTAGAGATTGAATCTATTAACCAAACATTACAGATCTTTAACCGAGATCAATTACTCAGGATTAATTACCGCAGTTAGCTGCTATTTCAATGAAATTAACGAGCCCTAAATTGATTTTTAGTAGACATTTCACTTTGTCACAACAAAGAACACAACAGCTGTCTGTTTAACATGAACGTGCGCCAGAAAGAGGCAGGAGAGACGAGAAATGGGTTTTTTTTCTTTCTCCGAGCAAGCGCTCAGTAGATGATATATGGCACTATTGGTAAGCTATTGCCACCTCGATGGGCATCCATATTACTTGGACCTGTTTAATTAACATAATTTGTAGCACGATAACAAATGCTTTTAAAATAAGTTAAACCTTTAACTTTGAAGGAGGAGGAAGTGATTCCTGCAGTGAAATCCATTATATCTCCAGACATGTTGTAAAACCTCTTGATTTTATTGACTTGTTTGGATATGTAAGTGAAGTTTGACTCCCCGAGTAAACGTCCCCAGCTATGGCTGTTGTCCCGAGCAGTCCTTGTTTTCTGTATAATATGTCATGTCGCTGCGGAGCTCTCGTGGTGAGACTGCGGTGGGAGTCGGAGCACGGCACACGTGAAGAGCCATCGACCATCAATCCCATACATCATACAGAGATCCCTCTCAACAAGTAGAGGATTGGTGCTCAACGAGTCCTGTCCTCTGTAACAGTTACACAGCATTTTGTATAGTTTGATTTTTAAGCGTTTTAATTATTATTTCCATCCTACTAATGCCGATAAAGCATTATTATTATTATGATTTATTTTATATATAGCGCCTGCATATTCTGCATCCCTGTACAAAGGAGCATGTAAATTATGTAATGGAAGTAGAAATGCCACCTGAAAAAAAATAATCATCACCATTTTATTATATGTTTTATTTATTATTTGGTACAGGGATGAAACTACATACAAACTCATGAACAGCAAACAATTGATGGCATTAATGATATATATGTATCGCACACACATATACACATGCATACACACATACACACATATACACATGCACGCATACACACACACACATATACACATACACACACACATACACACGTATACACACATATACACATGCACGCATACACACACACACACACACACACACACACACACACACATATACACATGCACGCATACACACACACACATATACACATGCACACACACACATGCACACATATACATACACATGCACACACATATACACATGCACACATATACATACACACACATACATATACACACACGCACACACATGTACACTCGCACAAACACACAGAAAGGTGCATGCTGTGAGACAGGTGTATTAGAGGGCTGGCCACTGAATATTTCCATTACTGCCATCGCTGTATTGTGAATGGTAATTGAATCCTGTATTAAATTGTAAGATAGTGGGATTCAGGATTATATCGCTTTGTATTTATTCTACAGAACAAAATTATGGCGGGTAATTTTTTAGCATTATGTAGGAGGGTAAAAGGTCCCGTGCAGCATTAGAAGACAAGGCATTTATAATTACGTTGTAATTTCCGCCAATGATTTATGGTTTTCAATGGGGAAAAAATTTGGAGCTGCAGATTCGGGCAGGAAATTTAGTGAAATGCAGCTTAATGAAATAATAAGAAGAAAAATGGATTGCATTAACCGGGAGCCGCTTTCTGTGTTAACAGAGCGTACGTGTACTCCATTAACCCCATGTTTCTGGGGGGCATACATGCATGACAGTATGTGGCATTAACGTGACAGGAGTGTGATCCGGAAATGGCCTGTAGTGAATCCCTGCTTTCCGAGCGGATTCTTTCAGGCATCAAAATGCATCATTGTTTTGTCTGTCCTTTTGGTCAAACCCATCTGGATGGCAGAATATTCCAGGCGTCAGCAGAGGGCTTAATCTGAAGAGAATCTTCTATAAATAATAAGCACAAAGAGTTTCTATTAGTTATGTTAACTCTCAAATAGGTCAGGTGCATTGTTTTAAATGTCACAATAACAATAAGGCGCGTTCCCCAGGCACCGAGTCTGATGTGGATGCGGAGATTTTCTGGACATGCTGTTACAAATAAAAGCAACCGCCGTGGTTTTACCACTTGCAAGATTTATGCGGAGACTTCATCCAAGTGTCGCTTATTATGAATCCACTCAATCCGCATGTCCCTTCTCATAAAGCTATGTTCATTTGCCTTGACATTAAGAAGAGGGAAACATAGTTGCACCAACCTCCATCATTGCCTGCCCTGTGTCCTGTACACACAACAATACTTTGCAAATAAGTTATTTTTTCCTTCTCCATAAATATATTGTTGACCTGATTTCACATTTTCTATTTTTTCCAGTTTTTAGGCAGGTATTTTCAGAGTTCCGAAACGGACACATGAACATGAAACATCAATTTTACAGTTTGGGTTCATGTTAAGAAGCCCACTTGAAGGAATTGCAATGCGTTTGCGAGTGTTATAGAATATTTAGCATTTTTTGCTGCAGAAAGAGGAAATTAGAATAGGTAGACGAAAACTACATTTTCCAGACAACCCACTGGGCAGCATGACTTGAGTTTCACCGTGGCGACTCTCTGTATTATGAAAGAGCCGCGCAAGCTTCCATAGAGAGAAAGCCGAGGCATCGCTCGACCCCAAAAGTATCCTAAAATTCACAGTGCCTGTAGCAACGCAGCTCCGGCTCTGAGGTTGGCGCATCTGGGAATTATTTTCCTGCAAATCTTTCTAGGGTCAGCTCAAAAATTCCAGGGATTTCCAAGTTGAACTTTGAAGATGAAACGTTTTCCAGAATTGGAAGTGATTTCTTTAAGTTGCCCTTGGTAGTAAGTGGAGTTCGTCTTCCAAAATCATCATATCCAGAGGCAGAACAGAAGTCGACAATATTTAGACTTCCACGACGGCCTGCTGAGTTAAGTGTAGGAGCCATTGGTGTTCTGCAATTAGGGGTAATCACAGCTGATTATTACTATGAGAGTAACCAGGTTTTGCAATAATTGGCGATACTCTTTTACACTCGAAATTAGACTAATATTAGTGTAGAAGCATTAAAACACCCTCACCATACAGACACACAGCTTCATTATACTTGGAATTCTTTGCCGGTTGGGTCAGGGACTTACACTTTTTCCGACCCGGTTAATGTTCTGAATCGGACCTACGGAGTGGAAGTTTCTTAGTTATTGAGATTCGTCGACAGTCATATTAAATGAATTAAGTGCCACCAGAATTCTATATAATTGCTAATTGTGTTAGATGCTAATACTGACATTGTTCGGCTGACATGCCTGGATTGTGGTCGTGCATTTAGTGTTTTTTTGTTTGAGAAGGAAGTACTATTGCTTTCTAAAGGTTAGATTGATGTGTGATTGCTGTCCATTCATATAAGATTTTGTTTCATTAACATGACTCTCTCCGGCTACCATTATGCCAATAATTCCCTGAATGTCCCTAATTGTCCTGACTGTTTATAAATCTGCAAAATCCAGCAGGACCTGATCTGCAGACCTGAACTTATTGTCAGGAAAATGACCCGCAGCTCAGTAATCCTCCGGGCAGGTGCGGAAATAAGAACATGTTACCGGAGGGGAAGCGGACTCAAACATGTATGCACGGATCTAGTGTTGCGCAACATACATACGAGCGGTTGCTGCTTGACCACCGCATCAGCCTGCACGTTAGGAAAAAGTCTGATGAGACAGCGAGCAGCCTGTTTTTTTTGGTGGTTTTCTTTGGATGATTGAAGGGGGTGAAGACTGGACCGATGGGGGAGGGAGAAGAGGAGCGTTAAAATGGGAAATGGAGGATCCTGCTGGGCTTTGGAGTATGTCTGTGGCAGCTTTTAGCAAATCATAGTCCCAGCAGTAGGTGTAGCATTAAAAAAAAAGATTTATAAACCTTCTATGCCTTAAAAATATATGTATTTATGTATGAAAAGGCAGGGAAGGGACACCGAGCTCTGCCGCCGGCGTCTCTTCATCTTTATAATTCTCTATCACCTGCTTTCTTTTACCACTCTTTTTTCATATATGACCTCCTTTTTTCCTATTAGCTCTCCCTTGTTTCCCTCCATATACCTCTCATTTTTCTTCCACCCCGTCCCATTTGTTTTATCCCTTTCACGTTTTTCCTCCCCCCAGAAATTAGTGAATATGGTTGTGCGGCGCAGGAAATGAGTGTATAAAATTGTGATAAAATGTTCCTGCGAAATTGCTTTTTGAATTTTCGCCTTCAATTGCAGCGAAATGAAATTGTACGCTTTCAGAGCTGTTTTGTTTCTGACCCCTTTTTGTGAATTCTCAAAGGAAACAAACATATTCCCATCTTTTATAGTAATCAAATTTATCTGGCATCTCTCAGCCTCTTGAATTACTTATGCTACAGTTGGCCAGCTTGGGGAAGATTTTAGCGGTTATTTATTTATTGTTTTAAAGTGAGGGGTTTTGACACAAGGTCCCCACACAATCCTCGGGGAGATAAAACAGAGAGCGAGAGAATAGAATGTTTAGCCACTATCTTTTATATCTTCTATAGTTATTTCGGTGGAAAAAATATATATTTGGATAGTAATGGGTTATTATTTTTTGCAATATATTTATTTTTATGTGTATACGCCTGTGGTTTAACCCCTGCGGTCTTTGCCGGGCTTGGAAGACACTGAAATACAATATGTTTGCGACATGGAAAGCAAGATGTTCTGGGATTCTGCACTGTCTGTTAACCAGACCAAGAGAGAGCTGGGAAATCACACAACCACATGTACAAGTACCACATGTACAAGTGGGGAGCTCTGCCAGAGAACATAAATGATACATTTAATAGTAACCGATACCAGACTGAGTCCGCTTAACTCCTTGTGTGCCAGAGGATCACAGTTAGTAATGAAGAAATGCAATCGGCTTTTGTTTTTTATTCAGCATATATCGTGCAATGTCCTGCGTTTAGCATCGATCTGAAGAAGGTGTAGTTATGGTCGGTTCTTCACGACCGATATGAGAGATTATTGAAAAAAATATTCATCAGAATATGCACTTTAACTAAAGTCGCCAATCTGGTCAAACAGGACAGTTTGGGCTCATGTTACCCCATCAACATTATTAACCAGTTTGTAAATGTGCCAACCAAAAGTGTATTTATTAGAAAATTAGGAGTTTTACACTTCTGCCTTAGTCTTAAGTTACTGTGTACTTTGAGTTTAAGGTACAGTTCACTCATTAAAAAAAACGAAAAACTCTAAAAACTAACCATCTGGAAAGTGGTGAGCAGCACATAAAGGGGATAAAACGTAGGGAAACAGAGTGACATGACGAATGTGTAAAAATCATGAATGAAAGCAAGTGATTTTTATAGAAAACACAGAATCTATGACAACGTTTCATAGAAGGTTCTTTCATAGACTTTTCCGTATTCATCATGTAACGTGCTGCCAGCGCCGAGCTACTGATACATACGGCGCTCTCACGTCTTTATATGTTTGTGGCTGCTGTTTTGAATGTTGCCGTATATAATGTATATAAATCGCCAAGTAATCCTTGCGTTGCAATGTAATTGGTTTATGAAGCAATTTCGTTAGACGCGTGGATGTCAGCAAAGCTGCATTTGGAATGACTGATAATCTTGAATAATCACATTTATCCTGACAAAGCACTAGATTTCTTTATTCTTACTAAATGACTGACCAGTTACTGACAAAGATAGAGTGTTGTGGACTTTACCCAATGCCATCACCAAAGTATTTGTCAACGAGTACTGGGAGACTGCACTGTCTTCTTTTCGTCAGTCTTGAAAGAGTTAACTAATATGGTAACGAGACTGTTTTTGCGCTAGGAAATTATGGATATATTGAACTATCTCCCCAATGAAATGGAAGAATAATCTGCTCTAAAACCATGATTAGGGAGTTTCTGCGTACTTTTGTTTCTTTATTTTCTTTCCTTTCACTATTGTGAACATATTGAGAAACCCGGCATTGGGCGGCTGTCATCGTGTGTTAAGGCGGCGCTTACAAAATAGCTTTAAGGACGAGGCTACCAAGAGAAAGAGCCTTAATAAGCCAAGAAGCCATATAGTCATGGCTATAAAAATATAGATTTTAATAGATGCTTTTTTTGCTCTAGAATGCTAAAAAAAGCATTTTGGGCCCTGATAATTATCTATCAGTGTAACTTGAAACCTTTCCCGGTTAAGAATGAGCTTTATGTTTTCAATAAACCCAGCTAATTTGGGTAAAGGCAATACACAAAAGCTGGTCATCGAGATAATTTTATCAATCATTCCTTCTGCACAACCACATCCCCTTCATAATGATTATAAGCCATAACATCACTCAATAACAGTGCGTGTGTTTAGTGTATATATAAATATAAATATATATAAATATACAGACACATACACCTTTTACAACATAGTATACTCCCCATGTACCTGGAAGTGAAAACATGTATGATCAGTGAAAAAAATGGCTTAGTCCTATTGTTCATGATTGTTCATTAAGAATTAGACAATATAAAAAAGCCACCTACTGTATCATACCTTGGGAATTCATTCATACATACATACATACGCGGAGGAGTTAATGTACTTACTAAAACAACATAATAAACTTATATGGAGAGCCACACTTTAAAATGTACCTTTTGAACCAGGTTATATCCTGCAGGTGTTCCTGTATATGCTGGGCGAGCGAAGCTTGGTGTGAGAACTAAAGCAGTCTGGACAAAGCTTCATCCTAACTTACCCTACTCCGTACAGAATGGAGAAACATGCGCCAGCATTTCAATTTTAGGAAGACCAAATAAAACTTGATACCAAAGATCTTCCGGGGGGATGTTTTTAGGGACAGCGCATGATCAATGTCTATTTAATGTTGATAAGTACGTATCAGTAGCTCTAGAAGCTGGTCCTCCAGAGTCACCGACGCACCATGATTTAGGTATAAACAATGTAACCTGTGGTTCTTTAGGACTAGATTCTCAGCATATTAAAGCTTGGAGAGCATCCCTGGCATCTGTGGAGAGATGAGTTTTCTCTTACTGCCAACATTAGGGCTGTGGTAATTATAATATCATGAGTATTTCCTTTTCCTTTAAACCAGGAGTAGACTGAGAACTTTGTTGAGTAGCAGCAGTGCTTCATAGACCTCGATAAGAGTTACCATCACTTCACCTCTTAAAATAAATAGTTTATTCCTTACCTAGAACCAAACAAGACAGCTGTGTCGTTTTATTTGGCGGTGAGTTAATTAACCTGCTAACTTTTTACTGTTATTGGCCATTCAAGGTTAAAATTGGTTGCCTTTGGCGCTGATTCGTCAGTCAGCGTGGCAAACATTTTTGGGGTGGCTTCTGAGGAGGTAAAGCATTTGATGCAAATACAGACCTCCCAGCGCTCTCTGCCCAGATTATAACACCAAGTGGAATCTTTCTGTTTTAGTTGTTTGAGTGTTTATTACCTCGATTCTATTTAAAACAAATCTGTTACAATTATGCAGTTCTTGCGGAGACTAAGTGCCTTCCTAAAGATGCCAGCGGATGCTGTTCAGGCAGCCTGGCAATAGAACAGGCCTATAAATAATCCCAATATCTGTGAAACCCTCCCTGTGTGACTGCTGGATAATTTCATTGTGGCCGTTATTAGAGGATACGGCTGTTTACATGTGTTTGTTTACTTCATTACCACACAAAGGTTGTGTTATTTAGATTTCTTATTAGTATTTATCCACAGCAGCCATCATATTTCACAGCGCCGCTCAACAGACACATGCAAATAATTGGGAACAATACAAGTTAGACATACTGGAACTAAAGGACAATTTACACCTCTGACAAAGCACATGGGGATTTATGTGGAGTTTACAGCCGTGCTGTGATTTCCGTGGCCCGTCCGTGTACTCCGACCCACTGATCTGTGATGTGTGCTGGGGCTGAAGAGGGAACCAAATGGCACAACATGCTATTCTAATTATAAAGTATTATCAGTGTAAAACACGACAAATAATTGGGTGCCAGCAGTAAAAGTTAGAGCCATGGCTACGCAGCTCGTGGGATATATGCAGCCTGTGATTTTATGTGGCTACCATAGACAGGTCACATGTGCCTGTTGTTGCAATAGCAGCACTTGTAAGCAGTTTTGCGTTACAGTGTTAATATGTTTTGTAACAATTCGTCTCTGGCTATTTACAGAATATCTATTTTCTCCAAAATGCAACATAGACAAATTTTGTGTAAAGTTTCATTTAGCATGTTACATACGGTAAAGCTCTGTACGTAGATAAGTACATGCTACGCCACCGGTTTTAGATTTCATCCGCTGGGACTGGTGTGTATTACCCCACCAATGGTTTCCTCTATCTAGGGGTCACCGGTCCCAACCCTGGGGGATTTCTTCCACCTTACATGGTCTGATCTGCAGGTCAAGGAACGTCTTGGGTGAAAGCTTTTACCAGGTCCTTCTATGACATTGCTGATGCACGCTTATATATATGTATAATGGAACTCGGAGTTTTAGGACAAGCGTTGGAACATATCTCATTACTCGTAGTCAGCAACATTAAACCGCCATATTACTTATACGCCATGATAAGACATTGGAGCCATACAGCGACCATTAATAATTTCAATACTTTATTATTAAATGGATGTTTTTTTTGTTTCTCTACAGAAGTGTTGCAATCCATTTCACGATAGACAAAAGAAAAAAAACCATTGCGTATCAGTTGTATTTCTCGTTCTAATAGCACATTTGATTACAGTCCTTAAAAGCTTTTATTGAATTAATTTCCTTTTTTTTTTTTGTTCGTGGAACTCACTGAGGGTTTTTAATGCCTGTTCCTTTCCCCCTCCTCTGCAGCCATAGTTTGTCCTAAATTCTCCCTCATGGGACCGCACTGCAACAATAGGTAAATGATCAATTTACATGCTGAATCTATATGCCGACAACGAAGGCTTTTATTGCTGGGAGAGAAATCAAATCATTGTCACCCAGAGTGCTAATTATGTCTGATTAATGTGTGATATCTGCTGGAAGTACTAAGAGTGTCACAGTGATGCACCTCGAATTACGGAGACTCCGCTGACGAATCCCAGTCTTGTTTTTGATGGTAATAGGATTAGGTTTATACAGCTGTAGTTCTGACGTTTTGTTAAATAAAATTTTAAATCTAAGCCCTGAATTTCCCTTCTCTTCCCCGCTGACCTTCCCTCAGATCCAAGACGTTCTTCCACATGTGTTTTGGATTAGGTGTTATCCAGGTTTCCTAAGCCAAGCTAAACATTTGCATTTGATCAAGCCTCTTAATTTCCCCAAGTTTCATTCTGAATATGCATAGATTTGACTTTTTTTCTCTCTCTTTCTTTTTTTTCCCAGCCAATTTAGCTAAAACTAGATAAATGAAATGGTGGCTATATTAGCACGTTCACAATGTCGTATCACGCAGTGTAAGCAGATGGGATGGGGAGATTAGTGTGATTACTAGTTGGATTGAACACCGCCCTTGTACACTTATTTATCATCTTCCTAATACAAGCTGATAGCAAAGATATATGATCAAGAGATGTAGTTAAGCTACCTTTTAAAGTTTACGTTTTTCGATCTTATTGTTGCTCGCCTGAGAAGTTTCACCACCCCTCCCCATTTATTTCTTCATTTATTTCTGGAAGCCATCTGAAATCTAGTGAACTCAGTTGCAGACACTGCATACAATAAGGTGTGTTTTCTCCAACCGCATAATACATTGCAATACTTCCACTCGACTACTTAGAACCATTATTTCTTTCCAAACGAAGTTGTGTGATGACGTAATCTGTGGCCCTCTGCAAAGTACCATATGCTGCACGCAAAGCATTGGTTGCAAACCTTTAGTTTACATGCTTATATTTTAGTAAGTAGCGTGTGGCATCATACCATGTCCATTCGGAACGGAAATTTGTGATGAGTAATGAAGCTGATGTCTTTTCCCTGGCTGGATTGCAATGGATTGTCAAGTAACTATTCTGTTCTGTAGCTTTCTCTAGCTGGCAATCCTCTGATATGTGTCTGGCCCTGTAGCGTGTATTCACCCCGTGTGTCAGACGTGTTCTGGCTGTAGGTAGAGTTGTGAATGACAGGAAACCTTCTTGTAACATTGTGTTTAGCTTTGGAACGCCGCCAAGGTTAATATTGGGTAATATTTTGCAACAATGTAGTAACAACTGCTAGGAGAGATCAGGAAAACTACAGTGTGGTACTCACTCGAGTGAAATCACCATTTTACTTTTCACTTGGTTCTTGCTTCAGTTAAGCTTTTTCCCGGGGTTTGTGGACTCCTGGGTTGCAGCCGTGTTAAGGTGTAGCGGTGCCGCGTGCCATTGATTGTAAGTTCTGAGTATTTTGTCATTCAAACCGCACTTACGTTTTATTTCTTTTTTATATGTATTGAAAATGAACAAATAAAAATAAAGTGAAGAAAATGCTGAGCTATCCACGTATTGGTAGAGTGAGACAGTAGTGGGTTGGGAGACAACTGGCGGGTCGCTGATCATTGTGCCCAGGAACATCTGTATACCGTATTTGCTCGATTATAAGACAAGGTTCTGCCTCCAGAAATGCTTTATATGCCACTCTGCCACTCTGCCTCCAGAAATGCCTTTAACCCCTATATGCCACTGCCATAAAGGGGGTTAAAAGGCATATCATGGGACAGAGTGGCATATAGGGGGGTATAAAGCATATCAGGAAGCCTGGGGGCAGATGTGCATAACTGGGGGGCAGGTTGGCAAATATTAAAACAAAAAATATATTTTTCTCCATCATAGCTTTTATTAAATATGAAAAAATAGTTTACATGAATTAACATTTACTGGTAAAACTTTTTTTCCTATAGGGTCGTCTTATATTCCGGCTTTTTCCTAAATTAAAATTCAGATTTCGGGGGGTCGTCTTATAAGGGAATACGGTAATTTGTATCTGGTTCTGTCACTTGCGTAAGCGAGGCTACCTACCTGGTCATATCAACATAGAGACAAGATGTAAATGTAATAAGACCTGGTTCTTAAGCCACGATTTACTTGTTTGCCGTACACATGGTAGTAGAACTGTCATTTTATGATTTATACATTCTCCAGCTAGCTATAGCAGTGTTTCACCACTTGTTATTTGACCTTAAGTGTTAAACCGGGTCGCCAAATACTTCCCCCCCATGAAATAAATGTATCTGCTGTTCCGGGTGCAGTGCATGAAATAGTTTTCCGGTTTCGTACCCCCTTGTGTCAGCTCTCCAAGTGCTTGGAAGGTCAGCTTTAGATTGGGCTCTCGCTGTCTTTCTGGGACTGGTTCCTGGTCTGTTGGTGATGGATGGCCCATTTGAAATCTGACATGCTTCCTTACTTGAATGACCTGCGGAGACATATGTCAGACGGTTATTTCATGCCTGTTTGTTGTGAAAAGAAAAGGCTACACGTCTTGAATTCTCCGAGTTGTGTGCATTGTCGTGTGTGCATGAAACGGAGAATATGTCCCTTACTAATAGCATGCAGGGATTGAAGTCATTTTGACTACTGCTAACTGCTCATTTACATCTGCAAAAGGCAGGGAAATAATAATTTATCGGGAAGGATAAAATAGGCCAAATAAACGTAGGAAAGAAACAAGGATTTGACAGAAATTTTCTTTTAAAGACCAAATGTGTCCATCACATCTAACGGTGTCCATCACATCTAACGGTGTCCATCACATCTAACGGTGTCCATCACATCTTACGGTGTCCATCACATCGTACGGTGTCCATCACATCTTACAGTGTCCATCACATCGTACGGTGTCCATCACATCTTACAGTGTCCATCACATCGTACGGTGTCCATCACATCGTACGGTGTCCATCACATCTAACGGTGTCCATCACATCTAACGGTGTCCATCACATCTTACGGTGTCCATCACATCTTACAGTGTCCATCACATTGTACGGTGTCCATCACATCTTACAGTGTCCATCACATCGTACAGTGTCCATCACATCGTACGGTGTCCCTCACAGTTACTGTATCCATCACGCATCTTACTGTTTTCAGTGCGCACCTGGTTTGATCCCTAAAAAGGTACTATATGTACATACTGAACTATACAGCACTTTGTCTTCTTGTTTGATTTTTGTCTTTCATCACCAAGCAACGCAGAGAAAAGTTAAGTCACCGAGTGAGAAGTAATGTCGTGTTATTAGCGTTCATCTTGTGTATACTCGGTATTTGGCTTGGACATGTAAAACATATAAATAGCAGCCATCACTGCTTTAAGCGCTGCTACACGTACTCCTGGGTCTCAGAACATCTCAGCAATCCACCTGTTAGCTTTTGCCTCGGGATGCCACATTACGTGTACGTATTTAAGGAAACGTTTGGCTGTCTAGTCTCAGTCTTGGGGTAAATTTTGGGGTGAATGCATACTTTTTATCCCTTGTGTTTTTCTTTTTAGATTTGCCTAGCGGTGGGCACTTGAAACAGGATAATGGATACTAAGATCCATTAACCCATTATGTTTAATAAAGATCCAAGAAGGCCCTAAGAAGCATACCCTGTGCATAGATATTTACACGGAATTTGCAGAGTGGTCAGCTTGGTGTGCCGGGCCGGATTCATCAAACAACCAAGCTCACAAGGGCTATGGTTATGGCATCATTTTTCCAGTTTCCCCAGGGGGTGGTCTAGGTTACCATGTGACCAACTCAGGTTAGTATTTTAGGGATTAGGGATTAGAGTAACAACAGCTTCCCAAGTAATAATCGGAAACAGAGAACAAAAGAGTCTCCTAAAAAGTATGAGGTTGATATAACAATGGCTAATCCAGAAGTAATCACACAATTGTCTCACTTCATTAATCAGACATTGTAATTGTTTGTTTTGTTTTGGTTCTTAATTTATTTTCCTTATTATAGATTGCAGAATTGTACATATATTTGAAAATACATGAAGTTAAATAAGTCAATGTTAAGGAGTTGGTTTAGAAGTCAAGTTGAACATATGCGCATGTTATTCCCTACCTGCGCTTGAAATTCTTATTTGGAGATGACATTAAGTTTGGCGGTGCCACTTTTCTGTTTGCCACCTAACAGCTGGCGGATATAATGCCACGTACGTAGTGATTACCTTCAATAATTGCTTCTACTTATCTCTGATGGCCTTTGGTAGGGTCTTACAAAGGTTCTGTGAGATGGCCACAAAGGAGAATGTCTGTAAGCAAATTGCTTTTTAATTGAGAGGTGTAAACCTCTGCCTGTATTAACCTTAGCCGAGCAGACAGGGTTTTCTCTATTTAATAGAGAATTCTGACACAAGGAAATCACATGGCGACAGGGTTTATAGAGGTCAAGGAAGACATAAGTCCATCAAGTTCAATGATTTCAAGTGAGTTCCTGAAGATTCAGAATGGCAAATATATTACATACTGAACCTTTAACACACTGATTATTATATTTTTTGCAATAGAATATTGGAGTTGTGCATTTCATGTCACTATGGACGTGTCATTCTGCTTCCTAGTAATGAGAACAGAAGTAGATTTAACAAAGGAGACGTATGTGCTGATAATCACACCATTTTGGATAATAGTAGGATCCACTTATTGTATTACTTTTATTCATGTAGTGGATGTATACCGTTTTTAATTGGGAACACAATTTCTTTCTTTCTCTCTGTTGATGATGAGCATGGTCCATGTTGCAGTTGGGGTCCTATCACTGGACCCTAAGCTCAAATCTTCTGTATTGCGTTAAGCTCTTTAGTGCTGTACCTGAAGGTGAAACCCCTGCTTAGGATGCTTCACTCCCTTAAATCCAGCGATTTAAACTAGATTTCCCACTGCTAACCAACACTAATCCTATCACTAATCTATCCTAACACGATACACTAGTCTCGCCACTCAGCAGGAGAGCAAGTGAAGTACAATTTTAATAAGATCACTGGGGAATTGAAAAACACAGGCTACCGGTGACATCAACAGGTAACGCTAAAAGGGAGCACCTCGCTACTAGGCGAATGCCCCGTGTGTCTGAAGAGAATGACGCGTTGATTGTGAGGGAACAGAGAGATGGGGTCCATCGCCATCATCCATCCCCATCAGCCCCATGTTCATCAAGAGCGAATGCACTTCTCGTAGTTATGAGGGCTACTTGGAGTATGAAAGACCACCCAGTCTGGAAAAGCCATACTCAAGATGACCACGAAACGTTCACCATTACATTATGGCGATTCATACGGAGACAATTTGACAATAAGAGAAACGCATGTTAAGACGTACTAGTAAAGAATGAGAAGACCCTGCCCTTGCGATCTTACAACCTACGCCACGTAGATCAGGAGCACTGGAATAAAACATAGTTTTGTCCGTATTTGCCGCAGCTGATTGGGCTGCATGGAACATTCATTGATTCCTAGAGGTCAGTACCTTTCCCCAAACCATTGCTAATGGAACACATCATCTAATTTATTATATGAATAACTTGCCATAAGACCTAAAAAATGGCAAAGCGATCGTGGCTGTGATACAGAGAACCTTTGCATGTATTGTGCCGTGTCCTGGTAAAATATTATCCCATTAACCGGCAGCATTGTGTGTATGTTTATACACTTCTTAAATGTTATTGTTCTAAAGGCTCATTTGTCAGTCTGGCGATGTCGCAGCGTAAGATTGAAGCCAGGGAAATGACAAGAGATATTTTTATTTCTTATATAGTATTGTATCGACCTGTAAATTACAGCGGAAGCAGAGTGCGCTTACACTTTAGGTAAACCTCCTCGGCTCATTCAGCCTGCGCAGACGGAGAGATATCATTCTGACTGGAGACTCCACACTGTGACCCGCTCCTAAATTGGATCATGCTCTCCCCGTAGCGGAGTGATAGATGTGCGCCTTTGATGACACGTGAAGGCATTTATTTTCTTACTGCAGTGGGGGTGGGAAAAAGAACAAAGACGAGCTCGGTTGGTTATTGTTTGGTAAATTTCTAAGCCTTCTTAAAAATAAATGAAAAATAACAAACAATTTTATGTGCTTGTGCCATGGCAGCTGTGCCCCTTTCCTGTCTGATTCTATTATTCTCTTCCCCTTAACTAATTTTAATCACCGCTATTCCCGTTTGCAAGGGAATAAATCATCTCATTTGTTACCTTCTTTTTTTTTTTAAGTGACATGTCGCACGGTTTCGTCCCTGTCTTTATTTTTATACCATAAGAAACAAATTACCTTATTTGTCCTCTTTTTATAATGAATTTACTATGCCTTTTTAATAACACTAATACAGTTGTTGATTTAAAGCCATCATAAGTGGCCCAAGCAGCTAAGAGTGGTTTTGGTGTGAAATTTGAACAGCCATGTGGAACAATTCAGAGAGAACTAGAGCATTTTGGGTAAGGGAACTAAATAAAAATATGAAATGCAAAACTTGTTAGCATGGCCAGCCCGTCAATCTAGGACACTATTTATAATTTGTTACAGAATGAATTAAAATTGCAACATAACACAATTTTTGTGCTTGAGTTGCAATATATTTAAATGGGCGGCAATGGGTGAAACCTCTTCTTAAATGAAATATTCATATTCGGTCAGGAGAACTGGGGTAATACACAAGCGCAGGTTCATGCCACATGTTACATGGGCACCAGGCTCTGACTGGCCATCTGGCACAGCGGGCAAATGCAGATGGTGGCCCAAACTCTCCTGATCTGTGAAGCCGGATATGCTCGGCCGCATGCTACGTGACAATAAAAAGGTGACTTGCAGATCATCCAGATGTCGGCCACACATCTTCAGGGCCAGGGCCGCTTCATCAATGCCAATCCGGCCCCCGATAGGCACTTTAATATAACCCCCGGGTACTGGGTTCAGCATTAAAACCAGTGGCACCCCATTCATGCAAAGAGCCTGAAAACCCGTAGAGTGCTGGTTGTGTGACGTTCCTTTCAGATGTAATATGATAACCCAAAAAATGGGGAAAATGATTTAAAATATCATTTTGATTCATATCGTTTGAAATTTGGCCTTGCTGTTTCACTAAACCTTAACATAATGAAATATGCCGGAGTGCAGTTGCTTTACAAATTGGATGTCTGCATTTTTATAGACGTACGTATTATTTCTAGGGGTTGGAGTATAATAGTATGATTGACCTAACACTCCACTGAATGAAGGAAGAGATCCCGTAGAACCCGAGAAAGGGCATACTCCACGAAAGCTTGTCTTGTACTTGGACTGTTAATAAGGTATTAATATCCACTGCAAAGTTTTCTCTATACCTGCGCCAATTATTTCTAAATAAAATCAGGTGCCACAGAAAAGTAAGAAAAGGAGACTAATCCATTCCTTGGTTTCTTCACCTACACAACTTGCGTAAACCCTGGAGGTAAATTCCCTCAGCACCAATTATATTCATTTGATAGAAATTACTTTAAATTATTTCCGACAAATGTAGTTGTCTGCCAATATGTCAGCGCAGCATCAATACTTGCAGTTCCTTCGGGATCCTCGTTTCCCTGCCTGAGGAGGGGGCACCCCTTTGGGAGTCCTGTCTGTCACGAGCCGGAGCCATGCGGAAATCACAAGTTTATAACTCGCAGTTCCAGAAATGCGTGCTTTAGCTTGTCGTTTTGCCATGTTTTCATTGTGAAACAACCCATTTGTAGACAGTTGCTGAATGTGATATAAGAGAGTGGAACGTATCCCACTAAACAGTAGGAAGAACTCCCAAGCCTAGAAAAGATGTGGTGGATATATAGGCAAACACCGTGCCTTACTCATGGCCATCGGAGAAGCTATGCTGTCTCTGTTCTCTAGGTCCTCATTAATTCAGTACACCGGACTGTTAATGCGATGTCTTTCCTGCTTTGGACAATGGAAGATGTGTTTTGGAAACACATAGCTCTTGGTAGGCTGTAGTCTTTGGTATGGAGATCAAGCCCAGGGGGGATAATGCTTGCACAATACATTAATCCATCAGTTATTAGATATCATCACTCATAGGAAGCAATCTCTTGGACAATGTTTTTTGGGCTCTTTAATTTAGAACAACCAATCATCATTAATTCTTAAAAATGTCAGCCTTCTCTCTACCGCTCATCAGTACTCCTGATATCAATCAGAACAGATCGTATCACAGACAGATACAGATGGTTTTGTGGGCGAAGAGATTAGTGGGCATATATTAACACAAAGTATCCATAGGCCGCGGTATGGATAAACCAAAAATAACTTCCATCCCAAATATGTTTATTGCGCGGCTTTACAATTGCACATTTGCTGTGGTAGATCTCATTTTATTTCTATAGCATTCATAGATTTTGGTTCCTAATTCCACTTAACTGCCTAGTTCTAAAGGCAAAAGGAGAAATCAGCAGGGAACAGGACGCCGTGGAGAATAATCACCGGTCTGGGTGTGTGCAGCCAGCAGACATTTCACGTCTCACTTTAACCCAAGATGGTGGTTTTTACGATTCGCACAGAAAATGGCTGATTGCTCATCTGCCTTTAACCATCCCCGGTCCTGTGCACGGCGTCTCCGAGAATCCGTCAGGCAGAAGCGACAGAAGATATGACCTTTCTCTCTCAGTCACGTGTTCAGGGGAGAGCGAGAGGGGGGACGGAATTAACATGATATGCCAGCACAGGAGACCTTGATGTATGGAGCTCCGTCTCTTGTTAGTGATGATATGATGCACCTCAGAAATATCAAAATCTCTCCAGGAAGCGCGCGCGCTACCTGCTTAAATGGCAAGCAATAACTGGGCTTCCAACGCTTTGCGGGAAGCCGGTTAACCGTTTCAGTGCTAGCAAGACTAGTCCCCGGCATGCCACAATTTTCTAGTATGGTTTGGAGCAATTTGGCAGGGGATCTTAGAAGGAGCCGCCAAGACTGCGTTAAAAAAAAAAAAAAACCCTCATACATTCTGCCCCGGACTGGAAACCACCGATTTGAGAAGTTAATGGTCCTGTAGGGTGTGCCAGTATATTTAGCCGTGGCACGACGAGAACATCCTTTTTGTATCATATATTAAATATATGCTTTTGTATGTATCTATAGAGAGTTCTCCTGGTATATGATACGCGGTGGGCTCATGACAGATTTGCTTTGATTGACAGTCAGACGTTGATCGTCGTAGTATTACTTTAAAGCAAAATTATAAAAAAAGAAGATTAA
Source organism: Spea bombifrons (assembly GCF_027358695.1). Classification (NCBI taxonomy): domain Eukaryota; kingdom Metazoa; phylum Chordata; class Amphibia; order Anura; family Pelobatidae; genus Spea; species Spea bombifrons. The sequence continues at coordinate 33,880,060 of NC_071096.1, forward strand.
AATGATCAAGGATTGATTTGCTGAACCCCTGGGTAGTAGTGTGAAAGCAGGGGGATCGTGCCCTGGGCTGGCTTGTTTTGCGCCGGTATTCATTTGCTGATCCAGGTGCATTTGTCTCAGGGATTCTGTGCCTATCTGCGACGAGGCTCATCCATCAGCGCTACGAGAACGCGGCACAAATCACCAGCGGCTGCTGACAACTATACTCACTAATGTGTTTACTGAAAATCAGAATTGCCACCTGGATATGTTAAAAAGGCCCTTATCTCCTCGCTGTGAAATTGGACAGAAAGCGGTGACACATCGGTCATATCCGTATTAGGATTTTTCAAATGACTTGCAGTATAATCGAGACAACATCGTGCGTGATAATTAGTTTATTCACGTAATAACGCATTGTCAGGCTTATTGTAATTACGGTTTCCGTTTTTACCCATTTTACATGAAGTATTACACAATTTAAAAGCATCTAAGCTTGTAGCCATCCTTTCACGTTTTCTGGCGTAGCAGCCAGCGTTATAATCCTGTAAATATTTACCCTCTGCTGTTTATATTTTGGGGCGATTGCTCTACTATGTTATATTGTTGCTGCATTGTTCTAGTTGCTGTTTGGAATTGTGTGCTGTGTGTTTCAGAGTTCTGAGATTCTGCCTGAAGCGGTCTTTGTTGAGACGGGAAGGATTGTATGTGACGTGCGGGTGAGGATACACGATCAGTGCTCAGAATCTCGATTTTATTTCAGAGGAAGAAAAACACATTCTGTGCGTGCCAAGTACACATGGACACGTTCCCTTTCTTCATGGTATTGCTGTAGTACCATCTTCTTTGTCCTAAACTTTATGTACAGTGTTTAAAATGTATATATAATACACATACTTTAATATATATATATATATATATATATATATATATTTATATCCAAAACCACATGTGAAAAAATGTATTTATATGTATACATTTCTATATGTATATATATATATTTCTGAAGTGGCAGATTAAATGAAAATATATATCCAGATTAAAGGCCAAGGGTAAAATATTTACATTTACCTTTTGGATAGGGCAGAGGGCGTATAATGTTTTAAGTTTGAGTGTTAGATTGGTTTCATCTCATTCTGTGAGGCGGTTGGAATCCGTGTGCGCAAAGTGTCCGTGTAATACATTGATTAACAAGTATGCCCCAGAAGGAACTGTCCCGGCTGTCATACCGACAGCTGAAGCCTGGATTTAGCGATTTCACCGGCGACTCGTTAATGGGGTATTGTATGGAAATGATTCCGCATACTTCAACCCGAGCCGCTGCATTGGAAACATGCTAAGTAGACCAGGGCCAACTTTACTCTGAGACAAAATCAGTTATCCCTGCTACAAACCCCGCAACATTCATTTAGGACAGAGGAACGGAACAGAGACCGGACCCCGACCGTTCTGACAGCACATGTGGAAGGGTTATTTGTCAACAAAGTATAAGCTCGTGAGCAGCGCATGTGCGGCTCTATGGATTATTATGATGAGGTTATTAATTAAAGAGATACCAGCAAACTATACACATCCTACGTCTGGGGAAATTATACAAACAGCTTTAGACAAATCCTAGTAAAAAAAATATATTGAGAATATTGAAAGTGGGAATTATATGGTGAGGGAGTCACTGGGATTTTTGGTGTTTTGTTAAGGATTCTTATTCATTCTTATTAAGTCCAATTAATTAACATATAGCCCATCTATTCTTTCCGGTAAACATGCTTCATAATAAATTTAGGATTAAAAGTTACATTTGGAATTAACTGGCTTTAGCGCGGTTATTTGATTATTTCTTGAAAAAGTAAGGGAATAAAAATTACTTATTGCCATAATAATTGCCAATTTTATTTTACATTTAAAAAAAAAATATTTGAAAAATAAATAAATATAAAAAAATGTGGAGTTTGGGTGTAAATATTTGAAATTCAAGTAAAAATGCATGACTTTCAGTATGATTTTTTTTCCCCCTTGCTGGATGAATACAAAATAAACAGTTCTCAAAATTATAAGATAAATATTTCCAGAACAAAACTGATTAAGAATTTAAGGATTGCTTACGAGATCATTTACCCCGCGTGATTATAGCGAAATATATCCCAAACCGTACATATTCACAGTGATAGTAATGTTTCCTTTCCCGTTGGTCTCCTATTTCATATGGGAAAAAATGTCATGCAATCAAAATAACCAGGCTTATTATTTTATTCCAGATATATCTGGTAATGTCTGATTCAGATGCCATTTTGATTTTTGATGTCAGTCATTTGTGACAAAAGGTAAAGTCCCCTTACATTAGCAGCAATTGAAGAGAGACCTTTATCGTCGGTGGCAAATGTGAGGTTTAATTATATGAACAAAAAATATATTTTTTTGTTCTGTTTGTAATAAACCTAGAGAGTAATTTAGTTCAAAGAGCAATTACTAGATAATATAATTTTATTATACATAAATAATACATTTTAAAACCTTGCTGTAGCAATCAAATGATTATTTAGATGAGTAAATATGCTTATAGAGACAGTATTCCCTGATATACCCAAACACTGCACATATAAATATTATTTATTTTATGACTTTTAATTAGATTTCACCCAGATTTTACTTAAAGCACCGCTGAAGCGTTAATCCGGACCCCATGTCATCACCTTTGATTTCCTTTACGGTCATTGTAGTTGTTATTTCTCTTTTCTCGTACGATCTGGAGAAGGTTGCGAAATCTTTAATAATCCCAAAAGTTGCCTTATCTCAGGGTGGAAGAACGCGGTGACATCACAGAATCCCACAGGCTATGAGCTTCTTTATGGCTCATCAAATGGCTCAGTGAAGCTTGAACTGACATTAGTGAGGGGGGTGCGGGAACAAAACCCACTTAAATACAAAATTCCCTGTATGCATTAGCGAATATGAAGACACAGTTTCATAACAGGTTCTAGCCAAGCATGTTTCTCCTAGATACCGCAAAACACGGTTAGTACATAGACTGTATTTAAATGCGTGTGCGTGTCATTCATTTCGCGCATTTTTTCCACATCACCAAAACTTACTTGATATATATTCTGCCAGTTAATAACTTAAATAAAAGCCTCCGGCATCGTAGTTATAAAGCAAACAACAGAGGTTTGGGTGAATTGCCACTAATTTGAAAACAAAAAATTATTTGTTATGTTGAAACATCATCTGACTGAACTTTCTTGATATATTTTTCACGTGGCTTCATATTCATTACATGAGCATTGTCTTCTGAGATGTTACCTCTGGCAATCGTGAACCTAAATACAACAGCGAAAGATATAAACCTCTGCTATATGCATACGTGGCCAGCCTTGGCTCTACGACGGGTTCTTTACAGACAGCCCATAACGTTCCATCTACAGCAGAACAAAACCCATTATATGACTAATTCCCTTATTTTTGTATACACTATACAGTAACCGGTCTTTAACCTGCTACTTCCAGAGCACTGAATCACGGCGTGCGTTGATCTTTGACATTTTTGTCTGCGACAAGATATGGAACGCCTTGACCGTTATCACTTTGAGATGCGATTCGGTAGAATCAGAAGAGGACTATTTTTATCTGTAGGAAACAAAAAAGATCCAGTCAGAAAGTAGTAAACAACATACTGCATATGAGCTGAGGAAGGACATCTGTACTTGTTTACAGGAATGTCACCATGTCAAGTGGTTCAAAATATCCATAACATAGCGCTCGAGTACCATGAAGTCATATGAGCATTTTACAAGGAAATGCATGAATTATGAATCACCTATTGGATATCCGATCCAAAAGTACTTTTAAGATGTTTCGGTAAAGCAAGTATCTGCTTTGTGTTCTTCAGGAATGTGTATAGAAATGATGGATACATGGACACAAAGGTCTTCCGTTCTGACCTCAAGAGTTCGTGTAGCTCCATTTCTTGTAAAGGATACATACTTTATTCACCGCTCAATGCTGTTATCTGAGAACAAGCAACGTAAGGAACACAGGCTCCAACGTGGAAGATGAGAAAATAAGTAGTTCACCCAAGAACCAAGGAAACCTCTTTGAGATTGTCATTAAACTCAACACTAAGCATTGACCAGGCCTGGTTCTATGTTTACTGCCATTGACAAGATGGTGGATGGTGGACCATGCAAAGGTCTTGCTTGGTTCCATACATAGATGGGCGCCTATACTAAAAAGTAACTAGAACGGTTATGACCTCTGACATGGGAATCCCATTCACAGCAGCAGATTTTCCAGAATTTTCCCATGCTGCTGTTTTCGTTTTGGTTGCGTAACGTTTATCCTAAAAGTAAAACGTAACAAAAGACAGCCACCCATTTTGTCTCATGGAGCTTTGCTCAAATATTTGATAGACTTGCGTATGTGCATAGGGGAAGACTTGGCATGTAACATTCAAATGACAGTTTGCTAATGCGTTCCAATTAACTGTTAATTTGTTTTTAAAAGGAAACCTATATACTGTTTCTTTTCCCTGGAATGATCCATCTGTTCCTCCTTTATGGCCTTGATACAGCAAGTCTTTGGTGGTTTGGTTTGCGGAGGAATAAATATTTGAACTCATTCTCTTTGCGTTCCCAGCTCAGCTTCGGAGTGACCCTGCATTCATTAGCTTTAGGTTCTACAACGTTCAATTTGTGCAAATCAAAATATTGTTTTTACAAGTTGATTGAGGTGAATGGATGTGTCCCCTTATAATTTTTTTTTAACTGGCTAAATTATATGTACATTTTACTGAAAGTTGTATGATGGAAATTCTGATTAGCTTTCGATGACCCAACAAGGAAAAATATTAGCAGCGATCATAGAGAGAGCCGTGTACTTTATTGACATTTGGATCCATTGAGAGGTATAAAAAATAGACAGCACCTGGAATTTAGAGTGATACTAAAATATAACCTTTATTCTGTGAACTCATCATGATAAATATGCATACAGTTCACTCCTGACGAGACAACTTCTGTTATGAGGACCTTACACATAGTTAGAAGAACATATTCAGCTTATAATAAAGATAACAGTTAAGTATTCTTTTGAAATAATAAATATTTGTAACAATTAAATTAGAAATTGGCTATTTACCTGTATCCACCTGATTTTCGGACACCTCTTGTGGCACCTGTTGGCTTTTCCATGCTCCAGTGGTGGTTCAAACCACTCTCCTTCCTAACTGTGAAACATAATCCCTGTGTAAATAAACAGCATCATGCTGCTAATCCCCACCAGCGTGCTTCACCGCATTGTTTTCCCAGCAAGCCCAAGACTTTACCTACAGCCTCCTTGTCCTGACATGGTTGGAGTTCCATGTTTCGATTGGGACTTTTGTGTTTCAAATACATCATTCTGTATTCCTCAGTAAAATGTAGAAACAAACTTCTTGCCCATTTTTGAGGGGTCTCTGCTTTCGTCCCTTGAGTGCTGGATCTGCCAGGATCTGCTGGATCTCAAGGTCCGCAGGTCTATAACTTTTGATAGGATAACAGCTATCACAAATTGAGGGGCGTTTTGAGAGGAGTATCAGGAATGGTCCTGCACCTCCTTGTGCTTCCCTCCTCTTCTCTGAAGCAGAAGTGACGTCAGTGCAGGGTGCAACTTCTGGCTGTAAAATGGGCAGGTTTGGAACACCTTCAGTACAACCCCTTACATGCAGAAACAAGTGAGTAGAGATATGTTTCTGACATCTTTTCTTCTACAGCGGTGGTGAAGGCTCAGCTGCAGCCTTTCTCAAGTAATAGCTGGGGAACCACAAGTGGATTCTCAAATAGCTCTCCTACCGGTGAACACAATAAGATGGTACTTGTATAAATTGTGCAGTAGATTCAGATAGTAATTAAATACCCTTAGCAGTCGACTAAATGGATATGTATTACAGCTACCCACGATGATGTCTTTCAAGTTATACCTCTACGTGATGGGTCCCTCAAAGCACCTTCATTGGTTTGCAACAGTTAGCATCCATCCTCAGCCAGCACGGTTCAAAATATTAAAGATCTCTTTCATGTAACGGTTTAGGAGGATCCTAGGGGGGTAGATAGTCCCCAAAATTTAAAGTGGAGTCCCATGAGCCAGTACCATGTGTATTCACCCTATCATTGTTGGATAATATGCGATTATACTGGAAGTAAAGAGCTACATCCTCACAAATAAAAGACAATTGGCCAAATTCTGCAGGCTTGTCATTTAGCAGTGAAAGAAAAGAAGATTTTTGGTTATGTGCCTTTACATCTGAATCAAAATATTCCGTGGTTTTCTACTCTATCCCCAGATGTAAACACTGCAACAAATGATGTCATTCTCGCAACATATTCAGTCCCCAAGTGTATCAGAAGTGTAACCTCTATAGCAGGTGTCTTAAAATATTGCCATATTTCTAAGCATTTTATGATGTAATAATAAAGGAGCATAATGTGCTGAGCAGACATGTAATTGTGCAGCAACATTGCAATTAACACCTGTATTTATCAATAAAATAACATTGATTTTATTTATCAACAGAGTAACGTATACAGGCGATAAATAATAATATGTAAATAAATAAACAGATGAAAACATGGAAGGCCCTGTTTGTTAGACCTAACAATCAGAAATTAGGTGGAAATTGGACTAATGATATAACAATATAACTTTTAAGCCATAAAGCCTTACAACGGGACCCTTTCCCGGAGGCATTCCCGGCGTCCGGGCACATTTAATACATTTAATCTACATTTCAGCCTTGGTACTATAAATTCCTTCATTCACTGTATGTGTCATTGATACTCTTACAACACAAAAATAAAACATAATATACATAAGGTATTATATGAGTTTTTACATCCTCTGTAAATTGAATAATAAGCAAAGTAACTGTTCAATCAAACATTATTTTGGTAATTGTGTGAAAATGCGAGGAAATTGGAACTGTGAACATCAAAAAAGGTTGGTGGGCAGGAAATACTATAATTAGGCACACTTTATTGTTGAATATAGTTTCTTTTGAATTTACACAAATACTGTTTTGTATGGAAGTGTGTAGAAAATGCTTAAGCAAAACATCAATTAATTCTTTGATGTTTCCTGTGAGTCACAGAGACAGTAAAAGCTTTGATAAGAATCCCAGAAATACGGTGTGTTTCAGGGCTTCTTGGAATCGGGTAAATATTCCGCTTTGGGGTACCTTGTAAGAAACAGGTTATACAGGGCTTGTGTAATAGATGAACTTATGGAGGAATCTGTAAACCAACACCTGAGAAATGCTGGCATATTTGATGAGTGTTGCAATATATATATATATATATATATATATATATATATAATTTTTTCCCTTATATTTGATAAAATTTGGAAAATCAAAAGGGGGCTACATGAAAATATGGGTTTATATTAAAAAATATAAAAATATAAAAAATAAATTAAATATATATATATATATATATATTGTGTGTATATATATATATATATATATATATATATATATATTTATACAATATATATATATATATATATATCTATATATATATATATATATATATATATATATATATATATATTGAATTTATTTTTTAATATAAACCCATATTTTCATGTAGCCCCCTTTTGATTTTCCATTCACTGCACAGCTAAATTCCCCCTTCTGTATCTTTGCTTCTGACACATCGCATTGTGACAAACGAAATCCAGCCAACTGAGCACTGCATTGTTGGACAAAACAAACCTGTGAATGATGTGAAGAGGGAATTATTTCTTTGTTGTATTTTTTTTTTTTAAGAAAGAACAGAAGAAAACCACACTATTTAAAACAATAAAACCTTGACGCGTTCCGTAGAGTTGCTAATTTACTTATCTTACCTTTTTGCGTGGGGGGTCAGATGATTAATCTTTTGTTTTATTTTCAAATCAATTTGTTAGTCTTTGGTTTGAATCAGCCCGAAGCATGCAACAATCCGGCTTTTCATCTAACTCAGAGAAAAGACAATTGTTTCCTTTTATTTATCGACCACAGGCGGAAAAAGAGATCTTTCGAGTCTAAATGTCTGTAGGAACTTCGGTTGTAATTTAGTAAAGCCACAAATCATTGTTTGCATATGCAAACTTAGAAAATGAGCCATTGTTAACAGGTATAAAAGTAGCTTAAATAAATAATTTTAATATATTTCACATTATATATTAAAACAAATTCATGCATTCAAATTTTAGCTTTTTCGCTTATGCTTAATATAATCATTCAAAATAGGTTTGCTTCATTTATTAAATATTGAATTTTACCTTGATTGGCAAAACAAAATTTTATGAGGCAAGAATTCTTTGTAAATTCTGCGGTCTATTTTAGCATATGATTATTAGTATAATATATATATATACATAATTAATTTTTTGGTAATTAAATATGTTGACTAAAATGTTGCACAATTATTTTATTAACATAACAATCTGTACTATTTTATACAATATGCAAATTTAACAAAATATACATACTATCTCCTTTTAACTTGAGATTTCTTTTATTTTTATATCATGATTTTAAAAAAAACATTAAAATGCAGGTTTTTGTAATTTTACAAATCTGACACATTTATTTGCATTATTTTAATAGAAACAAAAAAAAATCTGTGATATTTTTTTACATTTAATTGATTTAAATGTAAACATTGAACTTAAAGCACCAGATACATGACATACAATATAATGAATTGGATTATATGAAAAGAAAAAATATATATACTTATACCGAGAATATGTAAATATATAATTTTGATATTTTTAATGTATTTAAGATATTTTCCTAATAGAAACTTAACAAAAGACAGCTTCTGGTGGCTGCTTTATATATGTATATTTTACTCAAAACGAATTTTGCAGATCAGGGTCATCTACCTTTTGGAGACAGGGTTTATCTGCTAGGGAGACGTCCAGAGAAAGAAAAGCCAATTTTAGGAGCTTTTTAACCCCTTCTGCATGAGATTCACATAAACTCAGAGATACTAGAAGGGATCTCCAGCTTTTGTCGGAAAGCTGATTGTGTTATCTCCTACGGGATTGTGTGTAGCGCTCCTTTCAGTCGCTGGAGCACCCACCTCGCATGTCCGTGCTCCTTACCCCCCCCAACAATCAAACAAAGGTCACATGTATTGTATGAGGCTGTGCACATACCATATCACAGCCACAGAAAGCATGTATAAATACATATATTTCCGAGAATTCTCCGAAGATCTGCCGTGTGACAATCTGTTGTATTTCTGATTGGAATAATTGCTCAGAAATTGTATGATCAGGTGTACAGCAGCCAAAGTTTTAATTCTTACTAGCATTATATCTTATACAAATGTTAATGTTTTATAGTATTTTGAAAAAATCATGCAAACATTTAAAAATATGATAGCTGAATCATCCAATTAATTTCCGAGTGAAACATAAATGTATTTGTAGGTATAAATAAATAGGTTAGTTTTTAGGGTTTTTTCCCCATGTAATTTGTACAAAGTTAAAATTGCATTCTTTTGAAATATTGTTTATAGGAAAAGAGGATATCATTTAATTGAATCAGAATTCTCCTGGCATTTCCATGGCTCACATGTATCATGACATGTTCTAATGTTTAGAAGAGCATTCTATATGCCTCTTCCCATATGTGTCCTTGGAAGACGGGCATAGGATGTCCGCGTTTTGTGCTGCATGATATTAGCAGCTTCATTTTATTCCCAGAAACGCGATCTTCTCCGTGAACAGTAAATTGAGACAATCAAATCATTTGACAGCAAGCAAAGTTTTGGGATGAAGTGTGCTTGCAGACACTTGCTTCTGTATTTACTGTATGTTTATATACACATTTCATTGACAAGTCTAATTTTCACCATCCATAATTCATGGCTTTGAAACCAATTTGTTATTGTAATAAAATATTTTTTTGGGGGAGAAATGCATGAAGGGGCTAGGAGAGTAGGATGTTAAATTATACATGCACCGTGGCCAAGCGAATTCATTTGGCTCAGTAGGCAGGTGAATCTCCCTATGACCTTGGGACTCGTATGGTAGCAAGGAATAACAATCAGTGGCAGCTCTGGAGATCCGAACCATTTCCAAATATTAACAACTTCCTTCAAAGCACAAGCTGATTTCAGCATTTATGCTAATGAGAACATCAGGGTCTGATTCTAAGAAGCCCAAAAATGAAATAAAGGAATGACACAGCTTTAATAAGATTAAAACCAACGTCTTTCATTTTTCCGGTGTTTGTTTGCTTGATTTATGCATCTCTTTACATCCCCTGCCCCGTGTAGTTTTCACTGCTCGGAATGTTTTAAGTGTTGAAAGGAGGCTGGAAAGTTAACCCATTAAGTGCCAGGCATACGAGCTTGACAGGCTGCTAAACCACAACCTGCCGGCTCTTGGTACCGTCGCCTTAGTGTAAAAGGTCCGCGATCTGTGTGCCGACATATATATATATATATATATATATATATATTCAAAATCAAAAGGTAAAGCCAGACTCAGAGGGGTTAATATATTGCTTAGCTTACATCCCAGGCTTCCATACACATAAATACTCTTTCCAAAATGAATTATACCTGTATTCTGTGGAAATTCCAAGGAGGGGCAAGGGGAGAGGGTAGTCTTCTTTTGTTAAAATCACAACAGTAAAGGAAATACAGGTGCATAGCACATACTGGGAAAGTAAAAAAGAATTATTCTATATTGTATACTGTATATGTGTGTGTATATATATATATTGTACAATATATATATTGTTCCTGATTTCACTGGCTTGGAGGCAGCCGTGGGAGGTCAGATTGCGCTGCATTAAAGGCAGTTGTCTGAGGAGCTGTGGGGGTAATTGGCACAAACTTAACAGCAGCCCCAGCTTCAGGGGGAAATAGACACCTGTTTTTTTTTAATTGTTTCCATTTGGTGTCTTCCATTAAATATCAATTAAAATGCATGCTCTGCTCTGTTGTGTTGTGGGTACCAGGGATCGTGTGCCTGTTGTAGCATAACATACATTGTAGTCCCTGCTATTAGCATAGACACCGCTACCCAGACGCTGCATCGTTCCTGTCACTGGAGCGAACACCCTCACACGTTAGGACATTTCACCAAATATATTACACATTCAAAATAAGGGAATTTGCTCTTATGGATTTGTTGGTCCATCAATACATTTTATATCCAGCAAGAAATGTGGAGTAAATCATAACTGAGGATTGTGTAACGCAAAAGCTGCATACATTGCTATGAAATATTTATTAGTAATGTTATTTGGCTTTGCTGTTTTCTTTTTCAGTTTTAATTTTCACTAAACCATTGAATTTCTCCTCTTTTCCGACTAGGTATTTCCTTCACTGCATCTTCGTATATCCTAGGGTATGTTTAAACATCAGAGTAATTGAGATAATTCATTTAGTAATTAAGATTTTTGAAAGTCTATTCTACACCTTCTGGAATATGTAACTCATGAAGCACATGCTGTTAAAATTCGCTTTCCTCTAGAAATGGCATTGAGGGATTTCCCACTAGCTGTGGATACATTGTAACAAACAACACAATTGCTATGAAATCTCCAGATGTCAATCTTTTCTCTGAATCCGTCGGATTGTTTGTGCTCGGAATAAAAGAATCTTGGACAACCCACCTTTTGGTTTTCACCTGAATTCCATTTTTGTTAAATGCCTTTCTCTGTTATCGGGTCCTTTGTGCCCTTTATGAGATTATTACCGAGCACATATTAAATATATGCTCACGGCCGGCTACAGCGTGATTTGTGCCCCAAGGGTAAATGTCCAGCCTGCTTGTGTGTTTAATGTATGTAAGTAGTAATTACGCAATAGAATACATATAAACCGGCTATTTTTTAATCCCAGCAATAATTGAGTCTATTGTGTTTGTATATTCTCCATGTGCCAGGATTGAAAGTAGGGCTGCAACTAACGATTATTTTAATAATCGATTAATCGGCCGATTATTTTTTCGATTAATCGATTAATCGGATAAAAAAAAACAATATGCAAATTTTTCGTTTATTTAAAAGAATTTAATGAACTGGATGTTAAAAAACAACTTAAAATTTACATTAACATTCTTATTTTGTTATGATGTAATAAAAAACAATATTTTCAAAGTACAAGAACCCAAACACAATATTTATGAAACAAAATAACCCCAAACATTCTGAAAAGAGGTGGACTATTACTGTTCAAGAAACTTTGCCCCAGCACTTTGCACTTTGCACCCAGCACTTTGCACCCAGCACTTTGCACCCAGCACTTTGCACCCAGCACTTTGCACTGTGCCCCTGCACCCAGTCTCTAACTCTGCCCTGCACCCAGCCCTGCCCCCACATTCTGCCCTGCCCCCACACTCACACTCTGCCCTGCACCCACTCTGCCCTGCACCCACACTCACACCCTGCCCTGCATCCCCACCCCCACTCTGCCCTGCACCCAGTCTCCCACTCTGCTCTGCACCCACACTCACACCCTGCATCCCCACCCCCACTCTGCCCTGCACCCAGTCTCCTGCCCTGCACCCCCCACCCCCACTCTGCCCTGCACCCCCACCCCCACTCTGCCCTGCACCCCCACCCCCACTCTGCCCTGCACCCACACTCACGAACCGCTCTGTGCGAATGGAGCCACTCGCACAGAGCGAACCGCTCTGTGCGAATGGAGCCACTCGCACAGAGCGAACCGCTCTGTGCGAATGGAGCCACTCGCACAGAGCGAACCGCTCTGTGCGAATGGAGCCACTCGCACAGAGCGAACCGCTCTGTGCGAATGGAGCCACTCGCACAGAGCGAACCGCTCTGTGCGAATGGAGCCACTCGCACAGAGCGAACCGCTCTGTGCGAATGGAGCCACTCGCACAGAGCGAACCGCTCTGTGCGAATGGAGCCACTCGCACAGAGCGAACCGCTCTGTGCGAATGGAGCCACTCGCACAGAGCGAACCGCTCTGTGCGAGTGGAGCCACTCGCACAGAGCGAACCGCTCTGTGCGAGTGGCTCCATTCGCACAGAGCGATTTGCTCTGTGCGAGTGGCTCTGTGCGATCCGTGCACATAGACATGAAGAATACTTACCTCCGGAACGCGTCACATCCGTCACGTAGCTAAAAGAAGGCGGAGACTGCAGAGCGTGTAGCAGAAGCGGGGAACGCTCGCGGAGGTAAGTAAAAGGAGCCGAGTGCTCCAACAACGAATTGATCACTCGATTAATCGATAACGGAAATCGTTATCGATGATTTCCGTTATCGATTATTATCGATTTTATCGATTCGTTGTTTCAGCTCTAATTGAAAGCCTTTGTTCAGACACTGGTCAGGATCATATTTTGTGTTTTGCTCACCCCCATGAAATCCGTGTTATTGCTGCGCTGTCCTCGGTGGGTGATTTTAAAGCTGAGCAGGAGGCTGAAATGGCCTATCTGTCATGTCATGCAGTCTCCTTAGTGACAGACCATATAGAGGACTTGCTGAGAAAGCCAAGGTAAGGTGAGGCGAGGGTACAAGAAAGACGCAAATGAATATGCGGGCAAAACTTTCTCCAATAACTCCAAGCAGCATTCTTAAGAGGAAAATAGATGTTTTGGTGTATTTTACGTATTCACACACATTCACTGAGCTCTGACGTTTGAGCTTGCTTCGTCTATTTAAGTACCACCATGCAGATGTGCTGCGCGCTCTGTTCCTCCTTAACAAACCATACAGTGGTGTTTTTCCCACAGAAGCCTTTGGCACTGCAGCTGGCATTTTTGGGGTGGATTTTCACCTCCTCTTTGTGGAATGCAGAGGACGTAGTGAGAAGTATCACTTAACATGCGTCTATTTCCATGAGAGTCGTTCTAGCACGTTTTGGATTACGCCACCAATAAATTGCAAGGGCTTCCCTGCGCCCCCTTACTTGAACACCCACACTGCACATTTGTCTGCAAGTGTTCCAGTTCTACAAGTGCTTCCTTTAGCCTCCTTCTTGTGACACTGTCTGTGTGGCACTGTTTGCATGTGTGGCCCCGGTCTGGTATGCTGTAAATGCGTGTGCAGACCTACATGCCACATGTATGTGTTTAAGGGTTTGCGTTTTGTGACTCATTCGCCAAGGTGGAACGAGAGATGGGCCAGGAAGACTTTCCATCATTGTAGTTGATTACACACAATATTATGTGTGAGGAAAGCAGCAAATGCTTTATTCTAATGAGGAGAGCGTCTCATGCTGTGGAAATAATGTGCATCATACTGCACCCGGTGAGCAATACCAGCCTTTACTACAAATGGGGTCCCCATGAGAAAAGCGTTGAGATCATACTTACTCATTTATACCAATGTATCACCTATATATATAACCAGTATATTAGAACATGGTTGGAGTGACCAAGTCTCCCCACATCCCGTCAGTAGGAAGATGCCTTAGTGCTCTGAGTTTCCTCCAGTTTAGGAAATAAAAATACATTACTACATGGTTACTACTTGGTCAGCATTAGTGACAGTAGAAATAAGTACTCCGGAGGCCAAGCATGGTCGCCTTTTTTATTTTGTTAGGAGTAGGAAAGCATACTCCAAAATGATTGTAATAAGAATAAAATAAACGTGATTTCTCCTGCCAAAATCAGCATTGTATCTGTAGAATTAGAATTAGGATATCTAGAAGGGTTTTCTAGTGTTCAGAAGGGTTCCTGCCATCTGTATGTATTGATACGTTATAACATTGGGTATGTATGGCAATATCTGCCTCCCTTTAGCTATACATGTGAGGGGCCAAACAGGTCTGGCTTATCGGCTCACTTCTTATTTAACAAAGTCCCATTAAAAAGTCTCTGCAGACAGGTTGAAGTTGGGGGACATGTCTTCAAAGATTGATGTAGATGTTCAATAGGAATTAGAATGATGTTAGTGTATGATTCAGGAAGGACTTTCCAAAGTCCAATATTGTTTTCGTCTTTCCAGAAGTCCTCTCTTTTGACTTCTCTTGTGGTTCGTTCTAAGCATCTCTGCCTCATGTCTTACACACACCTGGGAGGAACATTATAACATTAAACAATTAAATCCGCAGTGCAGCTTTCCACAGTGTGCTCTGATCAATAATACACAGGGGCTGGTACCCAGCCCTGAAGTGGAAATTGATTTTGGTATTTTGATATTATTAGGTTTTTGTGTTTCAAGGCAACATGCAGCTTGTACGATGTACTTGTTAAAGAGAGGATGGACCCTGTGGATTTCCCATACCCTACTCATCCAGACAGGCTGGGGCCTATAAGTGAGTTCCTCCAGTCTAATAACTTTTTGCTCTGGTGGTGCGGCTATGGAAAGGAAAAGTATTTTGTTCTATGTACACGACGCACCGGATCCCTGCCCCTCCTGTAATGCTTTTGACATGAAGAAGTGCTTTGCGCACCAGAAAATGTCCTCTAGAGAGGATGCGCCTACGAGCATTTCCCTCCTCGAGACCTATAACTGCGAAGCTTTTACAAAGCAGTTGTTAACATGAAATGTTTATGAGTAAACGGTCCGCTCATTTACATGACATCTGCTTTGTTTCTGCATCTGAAGGTCCCGCATTAGAGCAAGCGGATAAGCCCCAGGCAGGAAACAATTAAGATGAATTAATATTGCGTCCACTTGTGCAATAATTTACATTGTAGTTGGATTTTAATACGACACTTTGCGTATAATCCCCTCAGCGCTAATCTCTTTCTATATATGGAACGCGTTCTTATAGAACAAAAATGCATTACCGCTAATAAAGGATACTTGCCATAAAAAAAAAACATTGTTTCTTTTCAGACTAAAACAAAGGCTATTCATATCTGTAAGAGGCTAACGAGCAAGATATGGAGCTCTTTGCAGAAGTGTGGCAGGTGTAATTATGCCGGCATACAATCAGGCGGCATACTGCTGGCTCTAACTTTTTGGTGTTTTGGTCCTTTGTAATTCAATCAAACATATATTTAAAGTAGTAAACATGTGCAAGGGAACAATTGTACAGGAATCAAGAAGACACAAGCCTTGTATCTTTGTTTGTATATCTCCAGGAACTTACAAGTGCATTTGCAAGTTTTTGATGGCAAGAACGTTACACCAAAACAATGTTACACACACATCACCTTTCCCATGGTGTCTACATTAAGTGTCTTTTCTAGTGCAAATGTATCAGAACGCACCAGAAGAAGGAGTTCCGAGGCATCTTATTGGCTGCTGGAATGTCACATTGCACCGCCAGCCAATAGGAGGCCTGTCTCAGGAGAAGCAGCACTTTACATGGTTAAATCTAAAAGACCTTTTCCTGGAAGCAGGTTGTAACAGTGATTTGCTTTGTGATTTTTTTTCTGCATTATCCTTTACTTTGCGATCATGTCTTGGGAGGATATTTGCAAACACCAGTGTATGTTTGTTTATTGAAATGCAAATGCAGACATAATACATTTGAATCACATGATTTCTTTTAACAATGTGAATGTTTGGGGTTATTTGGGGGCCTCTCGGGTGATATCGTAGAAGGGTATTATTCTAAAATATAAATGCCAGCGGTAGCAATGCCATTGGCAGTATCAGTTAATGAAATCAGAAATACTTTTCTAAAATCATCCAAAAGAGCAGAACCCGCACATTTTTGCTCAGAACAATCCATGGAAATGAAACAAGCTGTGTCACTGACAAAACTTTGATTTAGAGGACAAAAAAATACAAAGATCTGCAATAGTCCTGTTAGAAGATATATATTTTTCATATTTTAATATTGATCATTTGTTCTTTCATTAACAAAAATGTTATTTTTTTGTAATCTGAAACCAACGCTAATCAGAGTCTATATACCGACCTTCTGCCCGGCTTCTCTTTCCTGTCTGCAATTTCTGTGGTTTGTATTTGATCTGACACCCTGTCACTCTTTGTCCATCCTCAATCACTATTTGTTCAGATCCGCTCAGATACGACCCTTTATTTATCATTTCATGAATATCTGATCCTTGTCTGGGACCTGAATTTGCAAAATGCCACGGGCAAATAATCATTAGTACTATTCTAAAAAAAATTGCTCCTTTCTCCCTTTCTCTCCTTTCCTAGCGTCCTCCCTGAAAATGTTTTGCACAGACAAAAGGTTTGGTTTTTAACATATTTTAATTGTGTGACTATCACTCCACCCCAGAAGGGAATGACTTTCAATGAATATTTACAGGTTAAATCCCAATTTACTAGCTCAAGCCTCATGCCCGGTTATTTGTTTGATTTTAGTTGCTTGTATAAATGTAATTCATTATCAAGTTGGATTTCCCCTGAATCAGTGCAGTGAATGCACAAAACACAAGTATTCAAATGTTTAACTTTTATTTGAGCCGTGTATGTCGCTGTTAGCTGCGGAGCCGGGGCTTTGAATGCTTTCAGCCACTGAAACCTGTGACGTCCATTGATTTTTGCTCATGCAAAGCTCACTGATCTTGGGTGTTTTTGTATTTCTTGAGATTCCTGCTTTTAACAAATTGACTTATACCCACTTGGCCTTCCAAAGAAACGCAACTGCTGGCCACTTATGGTAAATGAATTTCTCCCACGTGACAGATAGTTTTACGAACTAGTGGATATAAAGTGGCAACAAAAATTAGGAGGCATAGCTAGTTGGATGTTAGGATCTGCCATAGGATTAGATATCTATCTATCTATTTATCTATCTATCTATCTATCTATCTATCTATCTATCTATCTATCTATCTATCTAATTTATTCAGTTATATATATATATATATATTATATATATGTATATTAATGAGCCCACATATTGCAGTTATATATATATATATATATATATATATATATAAATGATTTATTCAGTTATATATATATATTATATATATATGTATATTAATGAGCCCACATATTGCAGCACGTGTATATATTTTAACAATATTCACCCTTTAATGATTGCTCCATAAGTTGCCTCCGGGCCTTTGGAGAGACAGAAATGTTTCCCGTTAATGTGTCAGTGTGGGGCAGAGCGGCAGGCTGTCCGGCGTACTCTTGAATCGAGCAGATGGTGAAGGTTAAGTGACTGCTCTGTGACCTACTGTTTGGAAGTAATTGGAGATGTTTTGTAATTTAAATCCAAACTTTGACTCTGCCAAGGAGTAAAAAGGGTTAATATGTAAACACTTTTATATTGGTCTTGCATCCAGAGCACCCCCCTTTTCTTTATTTAATGCCTTGGGATGGTTCTTCTTTTAATCCTTGCTCCAGGCTATGGGGAAGAGGGACTCACAGCGTGGTCTGATTCATTTTAGGTTGAAGCTCATCTAAAGCCTGCAACATCTTATTAAAGCCCGTGATAATCTCCACTACTAATGCATTGTTTCTTTTTATGGTCTCCAATTAAGGCTGAGGATATCAAACCAGATCCACTGGAATAAGGCACACTTTCTATTTGCAACACTTTGGCAAACAATAATGCACTGCGCTCCCAAGGATCCTAACTATGATACTTTTTGAAGTCACATTGTGCACTTTTAACATCAGCAGCTACTTTTGTGTCCAAATCTGTCAGTGAACGTTGACTCGGAAAACAAACAATGCGCACATTGTCTGTCGTTCATCTTCACTTCTGAGAGATATAGATACATTTTCCCTTCTTTGCCTTCTGTTTTCAAGCAGCTTCTAGCAAATATCACCGAAAAATCATCAGCTGTGCATCAAAATCTTCCCATGGTGTCCAAAGTGTCTCCTTTATTGGAGCGCGTGCTGACGGTTTTTCATTAAGCCATGGGATTGTCATATCGGTGTTTACCCTCTGGTACCAAAGTTATGAAATAGTTAATGAACATTTTCTTGGGACGTCACCTTGTGCTATAACTTTTTGTTTGTAATATATATATATATACCCGTGTGCGGTATGGGAAAGGTGGAGCATTATAGGCAAGTTTTGTTTTTGGTGCAGCGTTATATAGGGTCTGAAGATAAATGAGAAAATAAAGCAATACATCGGTGTAACCAGTATACATTTTGGCCTCTGGTTTAGCACTTTGAGTGCCAGCGGGGTGGGTAATACTGCTATGTGCTATTCGGCTGTCAGGCAATGGAAGGATTTAAGCATCACCGGGTAATCCTGTATCCTGCTATCGAGTAATAGGGTAAAAAGTCGCATGCAGGGGAAATCTGACCCGGAGGGAGACGGTGGATCGTGGATATTGGAAGGAGAAACGTGACGTGATCTGTTTGCTTCTTACATTACATCGAAGTGCCGTTTGTGGGGAATATGCAGGGGAGGCGATATGTATATTTATCCGAATAGATCATGTTTATTATAAAGCCCAGTTTTTCTCTAACTTCAAGAAGAGAGATTGCCGTGTTATTTGTCTCTCGTTCTTAACCAGGCATGGTAAAGAAATGGTTGCAAACCCTTTAGAAGCGT
The DNA here is from genome assembly GCF_027358695.1 of Spea bombifrons. Taxonomy (NCBI): domain Eukaryota; kingdom Metazoa; phylum Chordata; class Amphibia; order Anura; family Pelobatidae; genus Spea; species Spea bombifrons. Next base: position 33,899,442 of record NC_071096.1, read on the forward strand.
TCAAGTACCTCGGTGACTTTCATCAGATGCTGTATGTAGAAGAAGTAGAAAAACATCCCTCTATCTTTTTATTTTTACTTTGCTTTAATCTTATTTGATGATGTCTCAACAGGCTGAGACATGCTTTCTTAGATGGCAATTTCACTGCACCATATGTGTCTCGCACAAGATAGCCGAACGAAATGAGTCTTGGCAGGAAGGGGACTAAACACATTGACAAAGAAAGAGGAAAAAAATCATTATTTAACCCCATGTAGTCTGTATGCGCTTCTCCCTTGTCTTGTTCTATGTAAGGACTGAGAATCAGATGCCCCCCTTCTGAATCCTGCCTTGGCTATAATGGTATGTGTGACCTGGAAGTGGTCAGTGGCCATAAATCTGCATAGAATTTGGATAAATCTCAGAACACCAACTAAAAACAGGAAAAATAAGCTTGCTTTTCTATTGAAAGTATATAAAACTGCACAGACCACTGCTGATTGTATCGTTATCATGCAGGTTCTTGCATCCCATCCAGAATCATCCGTGAGATTCTCGGAATTCTAAGAACACCTTCACATTCCCAACAAGCAGACATGAAATCTCCTGCCCAACCAATATCTATTGTAACCTTAGACACGATTATCCTTCATTACCATTATATGGACGGTACTACTACCCCTTAAAGCCTACCCCAATAAATGTCCGGAAACAAGACTATGGTGTTAACTGTTAGGATGCAGCGTGAATTTCCTTATGCCAACGGGGGCTTTAATGGCTGAGCTTTGTCTTCTTTTCATTAGTAAAAAAAATGTTTCTGTTTATAGTGAAATGTATGTGCATGGCATAACGGTTTGCAGAAAATGAGTTAATGTGTTTCTTTTAGCCGTGACAGTCAATTCCCTGGTGCGCCTTCACCCTTAGGCTCTTCCAAGCATGTGCCTAATTTGACTAGTGGGAGGTCTCTGCGAGAGCGCAGCGTTTAGGCGTGGAGCTAGAGACAGGCACCTCTGTGAAGGAGGAAATCTCACACGTGTGCCAAGGAGCTAAAGCACACTGCCGAGACCCGTGAATTCATGTGAATGAGCCACCAGATGTCTTCTGTCACCAGCTTTTTATGAATGAGCGTTTTGCAGTAAATATGGCCCATGGAGCCTGATTGTGTCGTTATCCATACAATAACGCCTCTGGTACAATATGCTGCCACACAACACCAGCTCCTAATGCGTGGCTTCACTCTGTCTCCAAACTTCAAAAGCAAACAATATGAACCCAGTACAGTAAGGAAGGGATTTCCATACCTGTTCATTAATCACAATTGATTCTTTTATGTTCTGACACTTAGCCCTAAGTTCTCCAAACATACATTACATGTGAACGACAAGTATTTTAAAATAACAATTATCCACGGTGTAGCACTTCACTGTTTATATTTATATGCTCTGCATTTGCTTACTGGTGGACGTGCTGCACGTTTCAGAAGCACAGGTTGGCCAGGATCTCGCTTGGCTCTTGAAGCTGATGAAGAGACTACAATGCATTTTTAAAATCTATATTTAAGTGTTACAGTCCCCTCTGCACCCTTATATTTCCTTCTCAGTTTTAATTATTTTTTAATAAATGAGTCTATTCTCTGAAGGAGAGTTTGCATAAGTATGTGCAGGTTAAAGCCATTTGTATCTTCTTGCTGAAAACACTTGCACTGTTGGCCATAGTGAAGTGAGTGAGGTGAAACCACTACTCCCTTCCTAACTTTACCTTTAATGAATAAACCACAAAGGTAGGAACAATATAGGAAGTTATTAGACAACTATCTGGCATTCTCATTCACATGAAATGGCAAGCAAGGGGCAAGAGCTGTATTGAGTTGAGTGTGAGCACCTTGCGCCTTGTTCATGGGCTGTTTAGTAGCATATGATCATTCAGTGCTTCATCCCCTTTTCTTATTCCAAAATGATACAGTTCTTGTATTGTTTAACCCAGCTGGGTGCTCCCCAAAATTCCATCAAGTATGATCTGAGAATTTTATTTCTTCAGCGAGACCTACATGACAACTACGATGCAACAAATAGCCATACTCAATACTCAGAGCCAAGGTATTCAGTGGTGGTGCGCAGAATGATGCGTGGCGTGTGAAAGCGAGGGAATGTCCAGAAGATAAAAGTGGTGGTTTCTAACAGGTCCAGTAGGCTTTGTATTAATTTCAAGCTATTTATCTACGTAGTAATTTTAGTTGTTGAAGGTTACAGCATGGCATGGAATACCGCTTTTTACGTGAGAATTACTGGTCAGTGGGACTAAACTTGTCCTTTTTGCTGATGTCTACACCTCAGCCCACGTGGCAGGCTTGCATGCAGCGACATGGACTTGGTCCTTCTGGACACGATGCTGGACCCCGTGCCGCAGTAGAAGCCACCTGGACATTAATTTGGTTTCTTTTACGTTTATTACATTTTGATTTTTGCTTGTGCTCGGCTTCTAATTTTTATATGAATGTGCCCTTGAATCATCGGAAAGCATGTTCCTAACATCTGCTTGTGTTATACCCTTCCGTTAGGGTGGGGTGAATGTAAAATGATATTTTCGGTTAATGATTCTCGGGCAACTCCAGCCCGCCTTTTTTTTTTTTTTTTAAATCTGCTGCTAAATATGATTATTATCAATGTACATAATTTTATAGCTCTTTCAAATTTGCTAAATTACCCGTCTTCTAATTGGGATAAACATCAATGAATTTACCTTTATGAGTTACAACATTCAATTAATGGTCTGGATTTCATTTTCTTGGTTTATTGCATTAACCCCCTGCCTGCCAGATGTTTGCACCATGTAATTGAGTAAGGTGGTGTTCAGACTGCGCACCGCCGAAATGGTTAACCCTTTTCCTTTTAGTAGTATTTGTTAAATCTTTGGGGGAGGCTTGGGAATGGGTTCCAGAACTTAACCAGAATAAAAACAGACACTTTTTACATTCTTCTGGAATTATTATTTTTTTTTTTTTTGGAGGCAGCTGCGGAGTGACCTGATCAAACATAATGTGTAAGGGAATTAAGAAAGCTCTGTATGGAAACAAAAGTATGGTAAAATGAGCGTTATTCTTTCCTCCGACTGATCAAAAGGCCTTGCAGCTGTTTTAACATCTGTGGTCCTTCTTAATATATTTAATAGTGATCTTTGTACCTTTGTACATAAGTGTATTCGGGCTCCTAGTTATTCAAGGCATTTTTCTCATTACATTGCTTATGACTTGCAGATGGCTCAGAATTAGTTTTAGGGTACCCCCCCCTACATTGTTAGCATACGTGCACGCGTGCATTTAAATATACACACACGCGTATATGTAATAGTTTATTCTTTTCTGATGCATAATCTCTTCGTTCTCAAGAGAGAAAGAGAAAGAATTTTAATGATACTGTGAGCCAAGCTTGGTGGTGCGGGAAACGTGCTCTGTCAGACACGATGCGCTTTGGCTGAAGGGAAATATGAGAAAGCAGATGCCGCTGATGTCTTGTCTAACAACACATACACATTCAAATTTGCTTAAATCGAAGATATAACGATGACTAACATTGTATGTTCGGAAACCTCAATCAGTTGGAACAAAGCCCTTCCATTCAGTGTCTGCCGCCTGGATATTTGTTTTTTTTTTGAGGAGGCAGCTCAGCAGAGGGGCACACGTGGCTCACCCCCCCCCCCCGCCTTCCAATCCACCTCCTTTAGCATTTCTGTTCTCGGAGAAAAAAAATGACACAAATGAAACGCCTCTCAGAAAACTGCCATTAAAATATATATTAGATACCGCGCCGAATCTTTTCTCGAGTTCTGCAGGCTCCTAGAAATCCTGTTTGATCTCCCCTACGGAAACGCAGGGCAGAGGAGTTCTGACTGCCTGATGACTTAAAGAAAGAAATAAACAGACTCATACATTGAATGGTTCCTTCCTTGGAAGGAGGCAGCGTGATGCTCCGTCAGATTGCCAGCCTTTAACTACCCACAAGCTTTTGTTGTTGCAAACACTTTGACCAGACAATGAAAACTCCGCTTTATGGTTTAAACAAACCTCATTATTCCTCCTTTGATAGTTAGCAAATGCCCTTAAGAGCAATAAAAACACTGTAAAATTGAGCGCATTCCTATTTAAAATAAATGGTTACTTTAACATGAAAACATTGTGATTTTGCATTTAATCACACATTCGGCTGAAGGACCATACCAGGAAAGCGCTTTCTTAAGCTGTTTGTAGTGTCTTTGGCATCTTTGTGTGACGCGGCTGAGATTGGGCTACATCGCAGAGGCCTGAAGCTTCTCAGCCACCGTGTGGGCCAGGCAGCCCGTCATGACGGGTCTAAGGCCAAAACCCACTCTGTAGTTTCCAGTTTATCGTCCACTCCATCAAATAGTCTAATGGTCAGCAGCGGAGACACAATCTGTCCCCCGTGGCCTGACATTAACAGACTGCACTTGTTTAAGTGTTACCGAGGATGTCTGAGGATGATCTGGACGCCAATACCCGTTTCCTTCAATGAGCCCTCATTCAGATCACAACTCAATACAGCTCTACGGTGACATAGCCAAGCTGCAAAATGCTCCCGGGGGGCCTGCCCTCACCTCCAAGTCCAAAAGACAGAAAAGCTGATCAATGCCCTCTGACAAAGACTGAGGCAGCCAACTTTCTGCTCCTTCGTGGCCCCCCCCCGAAAAAGCCCCAAATAAAATTGATAACTGAGACATTATAAGGCTGTAAATATTCATGCTACAGTAAACGAGCCAGCAGTATTCACTAATAATGAGAAAGGAGGAGTTTATGAATCAAGTCCATCATCCGTTAACCCTTGTGACTTCTGAGCGGAATCTGTGATGTGTACATGGCAGTGTATTGAGTTCCCCTACAAACTCCTGACCCTTGCAGATCGGAGAGACTACACCTGTATTTAAATCACATGACCATTCCTCGGACCTTCTGTATACCCTAAACCCTATCAACGTTTGTTATTTTACTCAGATTTTTTGCATAATATTAAGGGTGTTTTGTTATTTCACTCAGATTTTTTAGCATAATATTTAGGGTGGTTTTTTTCAACAAATACTCAACCAAAAAAATTGAGCCGGGTGTATATATTCAAATGGTGCTCATAAGAATTACGTTTTTTTTTTTTAACCAATGAAATGTGATTTGGTTTTAACCATGATGGGTGTTAAGCGGTTAACTACTAAAAATATATCGTTCGTATGGGGCGGTAATCTTTGGAGGACGCGTTTAAATGGACGAAGCCACCCTCTGTGAAATAAAAAATATTTACGTAACGACGTTCATATATTTATATACTAGCAAATAGATATTTACATTTTTTTAAATTAAATTCTTTTAATTCTCTCTATTTTTAATATTGGAAGCAGCGTCTACCTGCCCCGGAAATCTCCTTCCTTCCGTATGCTTTTGATGCGCTCTGCATGGATATATTTTTATAACAAAAGGATGAAGTGCATTCATTTACTGCTTCATCCTTCTTAGCAGACGACCCGCTTCATGCCTTGGAGCACAAATATTTGTTGTACTGCTGTCCTTAAAACACAAGTCAAGCCTAACAAATGAAAGTGTCATAAAATGCTATTATGACTATTTTATCTGTCCAAAAACCAAGAAGATTCTCCGGCTAAGGACACAATATTTACACCCTTTAAACCATCAACATATATGTTCAAATATTTCCCATATGTTATATATGTTTTAGAAATTCAGCAGGCGTGCACAGATTAACATAAGAAAATGTTTGATTGTATAATCATTTATTTTTTAATTCTCTGTATTTTTGGGACCTGTATAACGCTTCATTCTATTTTTTTTTCCTTGTATAATTCCTACATATTATAGAACCCAGTCCATGTATGTTTTGTTGTATTAAAAAAACAAAAACAAATGTAAAAATCTTTTTTCCTTCTGAAATTTATCAAAAATATTATTTGGGATTGTTATTAGTCAATTACAGAAGTACTCAGCCACGGATACATCTCTCATTATAGTAAAATATCGTACGTTTAATAACAAATCTAAAAATATAAAACACAACCATACAAATTGTGCAACGTGCAAAATTCTAGACACATTTTATTCAAACGTTATGTGTTTATTTTTTTTTTAATTTTATTTAAATGTGTAAATAACGTCTTCTGACGCGTTTGGGTTTTTTGTTGGTTTTAATATATGTTGTGTACATTTTTGTCTGCTTTACTGAAATATCCTGAATTATCGTCGCTCGTACTAAGATGAAGTGTAATTGGTTTTCCAGCACTGGTTGTTCTATTTGATGGCCGGCGATGAGGATCATGAGCTAACGCTACCCAGGGACGGGGCTGGGTCAACCTCCCCATGTCTAATAAAAAATGGAATTGGTCAGAGGCTTAGGATCCCAAGTGGCAATGATTTGTCAGTGTGTACAGAAGATAAGGAATGCGTCGGCCCACATAACGGTACGTTGTATGGATTATAGAACGGTACCTGTGGAAAAAAAAATAGCTTTTTTTATGCATGCGGTTTGGTATCTGGAATAAAACATATTTTTATATAAAGAGGAACAGAACGGAGATACGTATAGGTATTTTAATTTGATCTATATGTACACACATTTATCTGCGTGGGTGTATAATATGGGTGTCAATATAATACTTTCTCCATTTATAGGCTGTTATTATATTTAAACATTGAAATAATAAAATACAGAGAGAAACAAACCGACGCTTTCCTAGAAGCCTTCAGTGATGATCACAGAAAATCTCACTCCATATGGATTAGATATCTCTGCCCGTCCATTGTGATTTCATTTTAACAGCAGTATCCGTGCTATCATTTTAATATTTTACAAATGGAGATGTGTGCGGAAAGCAGAATGTGCCGCACATACAGGAGATGTTAGTCAGGATTGTGGGGGGTTTTTTTTGGTGCTGTCTTTATAAAACAATGGGATCGGGAGCACAGGGTAGTGAAAGGAAAGAAGAGGGAGGGCAGGAGTGGACGGCCAAGGTCTGATCTGACAGACAAGGGAGATTGGACAAACAATGGAATGACCCTGACTTTGAAGGAATAAATAAAACATGCAAATAGATGTCCCTGATGGCGGCTTTAACCCCCCCACCCCCCAACTGTGATTACATTTTCTGTGGTCATTTCCCAAATGTCTACCCAATGAAAAAAGCACCCAGAGCCTTTTCTCACACCACCGCTTAAAGCAAAGCCCCTTCCTGCAGCTTGCAATCTGCAGGCCTGCCAATCACACACACTTCTAGCGCCAGGCACTCTGCTTTCATTAGACCAGAATGCATCACATCTGATTACAGCACAACCCCCCCCCAAAAAAAAGCACCAAGTAACAATAAGGAACAGAAGTGTGAGTCTACCCCGCTAATAAGCAACACAGCTTCTTCCAACAGGCTGCACCCCCGGCCTCGCACGCTGGACCTTCCTAAAGAGCTTCCTTAATAAGGCTCTGAGCTAACGCTTCTCGCTTTCTAGAGCCAGCGGCTCTGAAGAGACGCAACAAGGAGGTGAGAATGCGAGGAGGTAGTTGAGGTTAGACCAACCTCTACAGAGATAATGACAACTGTCTTAATATCCGGTATTTCCTCTGTCCAATAAGTACATTTGGTTTTTCTATTGGCACGGTTTCTAATGAAAGATTTTAATCTGGTTTCACATGGAGTTAATACGCCTTTTGATTGATTAGGATTCATAAAATTCTCATTTCCAAGTGCTGAGGCAGCCGCATGCTTCGGGATTATTTAAGATGCTGCTGTTGTTTATCTGGCCCACCACCCAGATGGACATGAACGCAGAATGACAACCTTTCAAACTTGTTCCCTGGTTATTTGGTGGGAGAGTCAAGCCCTTCCCAAGTGTTTGCACATCTGCTATGGGAAGGGTATAGTAAAGGTGAGATGAAAACCCCGTGTGTTATGCATAAAACAACTGCAGCCAGATGCAATTTACCAGCTGCCACTCTCCTTGATGACCGTATGCTCTTTCGATTGCTCAGGTATTCATACGCAAATGATGTACGTGGTATTGCGGGGCAGGTTGCGTTCACATTACATTGCCTATTACAGCAAACGTAGTTTGAGTCCAACCATGCAGTTTATTTGAGACAAAAAGTCATCCTCCACTCTCTAGTTGCTGGGTTTGATTCACGTCGTCAGTCATGTGCTCTTTCTTTACTCTGCTTTCCGACTTCGGCCATTCCCCACCTTAATCCTCAATTACTACCTGTCTCTAACCCTTGCCATCTGGCTACTACATTCTGCTTGTCTTATTATTATTAGTAGTAGTAGCCTCCTCCCCTGATATTAACTTGCCTGTCCTGATTTGGACCGTTTCCTTTGGGGAAAGATTTCCTAAGGATTTTTTTCCTAAGTGTCCATTATTCCTCAATGATCTCTGGGAGCTACCGGGTGCCAAGCACTTCCACTCCGTAATGTGCAATAGATGTTGCTATCATAAATGGGGCGAGCATCCAATCGTGAAAGTGTCATGGATGTGCCCTTCTCCATTATATACTACATACTACATACTAACTTACTATATAACAGCCACCATCATAACTCCAAATAGTAAATGATCACCCAGCTGTAGGTTTATACCGGCAACAAATGTTTCCACACATATTATGAGCATGCCTCTTGTAACAGTAAATAAACAGCTTGTATTTATGATAGTTAGGAACGCAGCTGAATGTGTGAAGGAAACGTTAGAACCAAACCAAATGGAGCTGTGTTGTCCCCACAAGAAGTAAAGGCCGTGCTCTTTTTGTACACGTGTCCCGGCATTTGTCCAGAAATGGCAGGGGAAGCAACGGATCTGAGTGCGTTCCACCTTAGGAAGACGTTACTCTCACTATTACTAATATATATCGGTCCCTTGCCTCTAGCCATGGGGGGAGATATTATTAATAATAAATATTCATACTCTTAATGCAAATACCATCACCTTATCTCCACATTACACACTATATGAAATTCTAAAAATGATTAAAAGGAATGTCAGTTTATCTTTCCAACCCCTAAGGTATTAATTATTTAGAATGTGTCTTAATTAATATTAAATTAAATGGAAAGTTAGCTCCTGTGACAGGACAAAGGGCAATACTTGTTATATATAGATATGCACATGTATGTATATAATATTATTTTAGTGAGTTTTAATTTACCTTTCATGAATAGTTTCACTCATGCAACCCAATCAATCGGGTAAATGATCCTCTGATCCAAATAATTATGTACCATAGGTAGATCCGGGCATGTCTATATCCCCAGACCACTGCTTGAAACCTTTGTGACGTGTTACTGGGTTTCATCGTATGTGCGACTGCTAGACTCTTGACTGGAAACCTTGTGTTGTGTGCTGTCCATACTAAATAGAGTAACAATGTGCCATAGAACAGACGCAGCCCCATGTACATGGTCATCTCCATCACTGGTCCATTCATTTGATCCATGTAGCCGTGGCTCCTGAAATCTTTGTTGAATGTCTCTATACGAACTAGAATTTGCAGCCTGGCTTTTAATTTTTTGCCTGGCTGTGGCCGTGAGAATCCCAGAACGTGTTACTGTGATATATTACTAGTACCTGTGTTGGATTTTCTTTGCCGTGATCTGGCTTTAGTAGTTATCGTGCAGCCTGTTGCTGTCTGCTCTGGCACAGTGTGGGTTAAGCTTAAACAAAGCCGCCAGCCCGCATTCAGGTGAAGAATATCACATGCACTTTGCGGCTTGTCTCCCTAATTACAAACCATTATGGTGACGAAGCAGGCATCACACAACGCGGCGCGTATATTTTTTGAAGCAAAGGATATAACTATCAATCAGGAGCAGCTTTTCATTGTTTTTCTTGTTTTCAAGTCAAGTATTCATCTGGATACCTTTGTGATACAGTTTGAAGTAAATGTCTCCCACTCGTGCTTGGTTCCAAATTATCAGGGGTATATAAAATGATGTGGCTTTTTACCCCTGCAACCTTGAAACAGTCCCTTTAATTACCTGCATGGTGATAGCCGCCTCTTCTCCTTTTGTATTCCATCTCTTCGTCTCCTATTGTTCTCACTTGTGCTTATTATCTTACTCTGTAGGAGATGGCTCAGGGAAATAGGCTGGCAACGTGAGAGGGAGGGGGGCCTTCTACCTATTCATTGACTTGGAGCCAGTTTGGGGAGGAAGGAAGGGTGGTTGATAAAAGGGGAGAAAAGCCCAAAAGAAAAACAAAACCTGGGTTTGCAACCTCGCGTCCAGAGAGCAGCTTTAGTGAGGACACCTCTCCAGACTTAGACAGACATATCTCCACTTAAGTGTCACCGCGTCCTAACCACACACACTTAAGCTCCTTTCTTCCCTCCTAACTCTTTCATTGTGTTAATTACCTAGGTCTCAAAAATAGCACACCAGGGCCGTCCAGCACCCAGGGAGATCTGCTGGGTCCTGACAATACAGCAAAGTGCAGGAGTCTGCAATGCAATCTTAGAAATATTACAGAGAGACGGATAGGCAGAGCACTGACCTGGTGAGAGATAATGGGAAAGGAGAGTGCTGTGCACAGAATGACATAATTTATGATTTAAAGCTCTCCATTAAACACCACGAGCTATTGTTAATTTTAGTCTGTCTGTGTGTGTGAGGCTACTGGTCGCTCCCTATTAAATGCTGAATAATCGCAAATTTGACAACATATGTAAAGGTTCGAGATTGGGTGTCCAAAAGGAAGGCAATTAGAAACTGGCATTTTTCCCCCCTATAATACTTAAAAAGCCAGTCAAAAGAAGAAATATCACTTTTGTAGACAAGAAAAGTTTCTGAAATAAAATCAGTACTTGAGTTTAAACGTCTGAATAACTCCTTGTCTTAACATACACTAGTATATGCTAATAAAAATAATAATTATAATAATTTAAGGGTTCGCTAAAATATACAGTATTTAGGCAGGATTATCACCAACAACCAAGTTGGGAGAACTATTAGTGGAAGGTTGGTGAATTGGAGTCAGATTTGGCCCAACGTTGTTCCTGTGCGATCCTCATCGGTTTTATTTTAAGATATAGTGCAGTAGTCACCGTCTCAGGAGCCAAAGTCGCGCCCAGCTTCGCCCAAGATGCTTAGAACCTCGGCTGACTCGCTATCTTGAGTCTTTACCATTCTTTAACACAAAGAAAAACGAAAACCCTGACAAAACACGTGTACTAATTTACAAATAAATACCCAATGGTTACAAAAAGGCAAGATAAGTGGAAAGATGTATATGACCGGAGCTTATATGGCGTGTTTTAGCCTATAACTTTGATAGAGAAACATGGAAGGAGGAGAAGTTAGTGAGAGAGAATGGAGGCGTCTCCCAGTACAGACGCACATCTGGCCATTAATTCTCCGAGAGATCTCTCTCACTCACACGTGCTTTCGGGGTCAGACACTGTGCAACTTTGTTTTGCTTTTTTTAGTATGCTTAGAGTTTTCCAAAATAAATATGTGTCTGAGATTTTGTTTATATTGCTGTAATGTATGATCTGTATGTTTATACCCCGGGGACGGCATGTAAATGGGTAGGTTAGCAAGCCATATTCCCACGACTCCATTGTCATTTTGCCGCCCCATCCCTTCTACGCTTATGAAGATATTTAGCCATAGTAAAAGCCACAAATGGATATTTTATCACAATGGCGAAAACCAGAACTGGGTGCTTTATCAGCGGAGCACAGGTCTACCAGGGAGATGCCTCGTAATTCAGCTCAACAGATAAATGGATGAAGGCTGCTAACCAAATTGTCATTCGTTATGACAATTGTATTAATATGATTAAAATATCTGCTGCTTCTTTAACCTTTTCAGTACTGTTGTAGCACTGAAGGGGTGAGGGGGCTGCTACTTGGAACTGAGACACAGTGTTAAGATATTCGGTTACATATAAAAGCATAGTGATATAAGACAATGACATCATGAGTATGCATATGCCTATTATGTGGCATTTACCAGAGGGATTGGGCAAAAGTCCATTTAACCTTAGAGGTAACCCCCCCATCATGTCTGTCTGTATAACCTCCCAGTTTTAATTAATTCTTTTTTTTTAAATCTTCCCTGATGTTCCATTTTTTTTGCCATGTCCATAAACTCCATTTTTTTCCCCTAGAAGCTAATCCAGAATATATTTCTGATGTAGTTGTAGAATTGTAAAAGTTCAGCTACCGTAACTGAATACAAGGTTGGATTTCTCAGTAAGCAGAGTAAATGTATGCATATTAACGACTGCGGCTAAATTGTAAATTACCAGCACATCTTTAGCAATTTACTAGGTTATTGTGGGTTCATTCTGGCAATAAATGACATCATGCTGTGACATCACTAACTTTTCTGTACACTTCTACCTTTGAAGTAGTAAATAGTTGATACAACAGGACACAGGAAACAAAGAAACCGATCACTATGGATTTTTTTTTTCTTTTTTCAGTTTTAATATTAAAGAAAATCAAAAAATCCCTTCCTCACAATATCTTGAAGTTTGTCCTTTTCCTGTTTATTTCATTTTCTGGAGGCTCTGTCTAATTAAAACGAGGTTGCTCTTGCACACTGGGTCTCATTGGGTCTGTCACTCGTTAATCATATGACCTTCCCAGCCTTGGGTAATGACCTTGAAAGAATATATCAACCATGATGGCGATGTGCGAGAAATTCAATTGTTTCTCTGAGTGCTTTTGGTCATTGCTGACAATTTCTATGGCACAGCTGGCCTGAACCGACCAAGGCCTGTGTGTATTAATCACTTCTCTATCCAGAAATGATGGTAAGTCATGGGGGGAGGGAGCAGGAGAGCTTATGAATATACTTCAGGAGAGATAAGGCTGAGTTATTAAATTCACAGATTCTGTGGCGTGTTCCGTGTCATAACTTTAATTTATGGTGAGGATAATTCAGGGGCCGCATTACCATTCCGTTATTATATTTTCGAAAACCACCTGGCTTTATTGCGGACCTCTTCTTTTATTTTGTATAGTACCTTACATCGCGGACATAAAAATCTAGGATCTGGAAAATTCATGAGCACTCTAGAAGAAAGCCTTTAGGTTACTATGTTCCGTGCCTTTTACCCCAGATCTCATAGTTTTGGTCTGTTTAACCCAGAAATCCAGGATTAGATTTGTAACTTTAACCTTGAGTAATTTTTGAACACATTCCTTTTAAACCGATGCCTAAAAATCAGTGAAAAAACAGTTTTCTTGATCGATTACCCTCCTTTGTGTTAAGATGGTGATTGAGCCGATGTTCTTTTTTCACCTCATTTTGAAACAAATCATAGATCTTATTATGCTCACAAACTGCTATTGATAAATGGTAAATTTTCTAAGAGGCCGAAACATCCAGGAGATTGGGCCATATTGCCCACACTTTTTACAATCGCTAAGCTATCTGTGGCTTCTCAGACTTCTCAGGATGAATAACATTTCCTTTAAAGATGCAAGTGTTAAGAATTAAGACAAGATTAAAGAGCTACAAGGGGCCTCAAATTGTGGCGGTAAACAGGCAGGCATGATATATAATTTAAAAATGAAATGAAAAGGCGGAAGCGGCCCTCGGTAGAAGTGTCTACACGGTAAGGATGCTCCGTTCCTGCATCTTTTTTCTCAAACCGGAGGAATCTTAAAATGAATTTGTCTCAACAACATCAGGCATTTGGGAGCTCGATGCTGCCCTTCTCTCAGCTGTAGAGGCGTGCACAATATCCATATATATTTTTATTTATCAGATTTATTTCTAGTACCTTCTTCTGCAAAGGCACGGCTTCATTAATATTTTCTGCTGTCCGGTAACCATGGCAATGGGGTCAGCAGATATAATACTTAATTTAATCTTCTGACTGCCTCTGCGTGCATCACAAATGTCCCAAATAATAGAGAGCCCTTTGCTTCTCCTTCACTGTCGCCGTTATTCTTCTGCCTTGAATATTATAATCTTCACCAGAGGATCCAAAAAGGAATAAACATTTTTCTTTCATTCTGCATAGGTAGTTATATTAAAAAAAATCCTGACCTCCCTCTCCACTGCCAATTCTTTCCCCATCTAATTCACTCCCCCCCCTACCACCACCACAGTCTCGCACACACTTCGGCAGCCTGTCTGCACCGCCAGCTTGTGCAAGCCGTCCTTCTTAACGGTGCCGGCAGCTCTTCTTCCATGTCGCAGTGGCCAGGTGAATGCGTAACAGAGGCTTGATGGCCTGTTGTTTGTTTTCCAGGTGGGTTTAGAATTCCCGACTTCTTTTTCTCCCACAGGTTGTATCCTCCCGGGACAATTCTACAATCCCTGTGCACACTTGCAGGATTCATTATCCAATAACTACCGTAGCATTTTCATAAGTATTTGTTGGGGAGTGAATCGGGGTAGTAGCGCTAAACTCAATAAGACAGGGCACGGCTTAGTGATGTGACGTTCTCACTTTCACTACCAGTGTCAAGAGGAACCTCTACAGAAATAAAAGCACACCACATGTTTTGGTCTCCAGGCGGGCTACAGCCGTATAGCATGCCAGTATGAGGATGTATACCAAGGGTCAGATAACTCCATGTGCACCAGTTGGAAGGTGTATACGGCCACAATGTTACTGTACTCCACTGGTGTCCTCCCAACAGTAAAGACAAATAATGGATTGTTTCTTCTTAGCAATTGTGCCTAAGTTATACATAGTGCTTCACAATAATAATAAATAGTGGTAGTAATTGTCAGTATGAAAATATTGTAAACTGAAGCAGGGATAATTCTGTGTGCTGTTCCTCATACAAAGAACAGATATATTAGCAGAATGTTGATGACATTTGTGCATCATCACAAAGGTGATTCATGTGCAATATACTGCGTTCCAGAACCAAAGGAAGGAGGGTAAAACATATAACAAAACATAACAACTAGAATAGAAGGGGGGGGATCATGAAAAGACCGAGTAGATACATTTAATACGCTTTACTCGTTTTAGATTTGTGGAGAAACATGAGCTGCTCAAGATAGTTTTCTAACAGTTCACAGAATGACAGCACCCTTCCCCCGACAGGTCTATTTGGATTTGGCTGTGACTTGCGTACTGATCGCAGGTGAGCAATGTTAACAGCTCTGTACAGCCAAAAGAAAAGGTCAGTCTTTTTGTCCCTCCATTATTATTTGTAACAAAGCCCGTGCTCCATTATTCTTCCTAATTTGCTGGACTCCTAATGGGAGCTGTACCTCCCAATTACTATGGCTGCCAACGGCTAATTTGGTTACCCTCAGTGTCCACAAAAAGGAAAGTATGACGGCTCTATGGTGGACATTTGCATACTATACATCTCAGGAATGGCAAACAGCTGCCTGCAACGTCTTCCTCTCTAATGGTAATTAGGGTTGATTAGCTTCCCTCGGCTCCCCATTATTTGAGGTTTTCACCTCCCAGACTGTGGTCCAAGGAGGCAGCAGCTGATAGTGCCGCACGAGCAGAGGGGACTGCAAGATCGTTTTTGTTATTGTTACAGGGCAAGTGCACGATCAAGAGGCCGAGCCCCGTTCCTCCATCCTTTATGGCTTTCTTTAAGTAGCCGCTTGTGTCAAGCAGCTCCAATCCACTACACTTTGTATAAAACAGCAGGGGAAACATCTTAATCACTTTGTTACATTTGACGCAATTATCAAAGGAGGCTTTCAGCCTGTGCCAGTGTGAAAAAGAAAAATAGATGCTAAAAAGCCAGGGAGGCAGTAGGAATTTACTAAAAAGTCCATTTGTCATGGCCGCATTCTCTCTGTATATGGCAGAGAGAACAGCTCACCTATGTATTAACAGTCCTTGTTCTAATGCTAGCATTGTGCCGGGTTAAGACCCATGATCCCAGTAACGATAACTTTCCCTGCCTTTGTATGCAGCGCTAGATTTATATTCCAGGACTCAAAGGCCACATGACACGGGCAGGAAAATCGTCTTGACGTGAGCAAGAAGTGGGAAGGGGCATGTGTTTGCGTGCACAGGCCCACCATTAAACCTTTAAACCATTTGCACCTTTAAAAAAATACTCTAGGTACCAAAGAACTAAATGCATATCATCCAAACTGGGCTGGTATTCATTTCCATCAAAAAATGTTAACTTTGTCCTCTGAACCATAGGCTTATGCCAGTGACTAAATGCTGTGAGCGAGATACATTTATCTAACTTGACTTTATTTATTATAAGTGTGCCATAATGCCAGTTTAACAAAATAGTAAAAGCTAGTTGGGCGTGTGGTGTTCGCTGTGGTCTATACATTGATCTGTACATCAAGAGCATATTTCTGCGGTAAAAAACTCAACTAGATCTCAATGCAACATGTAAGATTCTTCGAAACTTTGCAATCAATTATTGCATGATCAGCTGTTTGTAAAACCACCAGTTTGTGTAATTCCGAGGTAGAACTGAATAGGTAGCACATCGAATAATTTCACTTTTACTTATTTTGAGCAAAAGCAAAACACCATGAGAACCTATAGACTCCCATTAGTTCTTATTCTTTAGAGTCTCTAAAAGCCACTTACATTATATATATATATTTGTGGTCTACCAATAACCCGTGTGTCTATATATATATATATATATATATACACATACATAGTCATATTCATTTATCAAACAGTTGCTATGTTATTTAAACATGAAGGTTGTTCACTTTTAAATGCATTAAAAACAAAATACCAGGACATTTGTGATGCACATAATGCCATTTGTAACGACACATTTTTGGTACAGTGAGATGTACTTGGAAAATTTGCCCCAAGACCTTTTTTGTTATGATTTAACATGAAACACCACTTTGCATGGTTGTGGATTGCTAACAGTATCTTTAATTTTAGACTTGCACCACTTGCATACACTTCCATCCATTCACACACCTGCTCCTCTCCTTGCGGATTACATACTCAATGTATTACAACAAGACGACATGAAACAGCAAGACAAGAGATCCTGCTTATCCAATGTTAAAGCTGGAACGCATATAAGGAAACCATAATGTTAAGCTCACTACGCGCCTGGCAATTAACCGTCACAGTAGTTCCTATAATTATTGCGATGTATCAGTTGCTATCTCATACAGGTGGAGCCCATCGGACCATATGGAGTCCTTTACCACTGCTAATAATCAGAGGAGTTTGACGCTTTACCGCTTGATAGTCGTTGGGTTGTTTGTATGATATAAATCCAACTTTTCCAATGACCCAAGGAGTATTGTGTTGAGATGTTTATGCAGCTGCAATAGTATACCGTATATGTAGAGCCGTAAAGTCGTAGTAGCACTTCCACTTCGGAATAGTTTTATGATGCATCTCACCACACAAAATCTGGTGTAACTGTCTGTGCATATGAATAAAATAATTACTGGTAGCAAAAAGACCCCAGCATGCATTACGGAGATGTGCCATTCCCAAGTAACGTATACCACTGTGTCACTGTTACATAAACGCCGCCCTGTGCCCTGCCGTCTGCTTGGGTGTCTGGGTGCAAATGTCAAATACTACAAAAACCTATCGCTATACACCAAGACCGCCATCACTGATTCATCGACACTCAACACATGCTTCCTCTGTTAATCAGGACCTGTGGCGGTGGTCCTTACACACACAGCTCTTGCTTTTAGCACATTTAGAATTTCAGAAATAGAAGTGCAATAACTCCATGTTTTTGATTTGTTTGTTTCTTTATACGTTTCTGTTTTGCCAACCGATGCTATTACATTTATGGTAGTTCTCACCATATTATTAGAGCTCTATGACCTTCATAGAGGGACATTGAAAAGATTCCTATGAATGAGATCTATGCTAAAAGTGAGCCCAGATATTGCATTTGGTTGCATGATCATTTCTGAGCGCATTTTGGGGCCTACAATCAATGCGGTTATATCCCCTGCCGCTTCTCATTAGGTGACATCACTGCTGTTTGTGTGACATCACTGCATATCCCGCAACAGAAGAATCAGTACATTTGTGTTCCAATGTACAGGACTGTTTCATATAAAGGGAGCGGAAATCTACATATTCACCCAGACCTCGTTGTCTTTCAATCATCTCATTGCTGAAATGGCAGTGAAATCTGAAATCTCATTTTCTCCATTTGTACAAATTGCTAATAAATCATTTTGAGTGAGGCGCATTGGCAGACAGGCTCACTCCTATGGAGATTGCATTTCTAATTAGTGAGTATAGCGAGTCCCCGCATATCACCCAGTGAAGGTGTGCCGATTGCCCTGTGACCTCATCTCTGCAGTGACCTGCTTAAAAAAAAGAATGTCTCATCTAGACAAAGAGAAAGGCTTCCTTGTTTTTGTCCTGGAGGAGTAATACCGAGGCGTTATAGAATTTGCTATATGAGCAGTGAATCAAGTGCCTGAATCTCCACCTTGCCGCAATCAAAAATAAGTAGCGATAAACCTCTCATATACATTGTTGCTGTGATGGAATAGTAGCGGTTGCACTCTCCTAGAGTGTTGTGTAAGCGACGCGAGGGGTTAACGTTTTCCTGTGATCCAGCGTTGTGTGCGTTAGATGAAGGCCGAGGTGAAAGGACATTGCTTTGTTGTTCGGTGGAAGCAGACATAGTGCCAGGTTAAGTAGAAGGAGATCAGAGGAAAGGGAAATAATTCGCTGGTTACTACTTCCAGGCTGGCCCAGCCGTGTCTGATCGTGGTATACATATCTACTACAATCAAACTGCGTACTTTCAAAAAAAGGCTTTTTTAATAAAAAAAAAAAATATAGAAAAATGGCACAAATAGGCAGAAGGTTTGTTCAACACTGAGTCACGCCGGCATTTCTTCTCTGGGCACAAAGAGTAAATATGTTCGTAATTCAGAGAAATGATGTGTTCTCGTTAAGCTACAAAACATTGACCCACAGTGTAATGCAGAGTCTGAAGCCTATCGGGGGCTGCATTTCATCACGGAGGGCAGCATTATTTAGAAAAGATTTTCAATTTGTGTTTCTTACCAAGGGACGTTGCTAATGATTTATATTTGTGATGCTCCGAAAGTATAGCATAGGTGCAACTACATACCCTACAGACTGCATGCTCGGTTTTGAACTAATTAAGCATGCTGGGAATTGTAGTTCCGTCCAAAGCTGGATGTTGATCAATTCTGTTACGTCGTGGCCAACTGTCTGTATACTTTATGTAAGAGAAGTTGGACTAGCCAAGTCCCAATAATCAGCCTTTAGTCCTATCCCATGTGGATGCTGCTATATTTGTGTAGCAATGAAAATTAATCCAAATTACTTTTTTTTGTATTCCTTAAAGGGTGAAGGAAAGAGGTTCCAAAAATGAACTTTTGGAAAGTGGAATAGATTTTCCCCATTCACTGATACTTACCTTAGAATAATTGAATCATTAGTTCATTGGCAGGAGCATAACAGAGGTTTTTTATTTGTCTTCAATGGGATCAATGCGAGTAGGAAAATCTTGGAACACTTGAACTTTATGAGCTGATGTCCTTGTTCAGCTTCTTTAATTGTTGTACTATGTAACGGAATGGGACTCGAAAGTATTATCCCAACGTTTCCATATCAGTCCCACCTTTAACAACCGTGCCGCTGTGGTGTTTAAAGCCACATTGTTTCATCCAGTACATTGGTTTCCCATTTCTATTCTAGTAGATACAATAAAAAAAAAACAAGATTGGGAAATTAAGTTGATGGAATTGTATCTTTTGTGGCCCTCATTAGTTATGAGTCTGTCAATGAATTTGTAGCTCCACATAATACACAAGAAATGTAATACTGCACTAAATGGAAGTGGGGAAGGCTTTGACAATACAGTACTAACTGGCCCTATCAATCTTCAACATCAGAAAAGCTTTCCCCGGTATTGTTAGTCTCTATTATCCTAAACATCTCTGTGTCCTTTTAGTGGCAGACACAATGGAGCGATCACGATTGATTGACGGGAATGGCATCTGCCAAGCTGGGAAATTCCACCAGTCCTTTATTCTGTGCCATTTTACGCAATCCATTTCACGTGCAAGAAACGTACTATCGTGTACCTGGTATCATGAGCACAATACCTATGTTTCCGACTTTTTCCAGCCGGGTGTCCATCGGACAACACTGATTACCTCTGTTTGGCCAGTGACCTCCTTCACAGAGTTCTCCATTATATCAAAGCTGTGATATTCATAAGCAGACATTAGAAGCATAATAATAATAATTCCTCACATCAAAGCGGCCCTCCGTCTCACAATTACAGTGTGATTGAAGCTATCCTGCAAAAGAAACACATGCTCTGTGTGTTGTGTGTGTGTGTTTTGCTTTTTTTTTTATGAGCAAATTGGTTTTTCAGGGGCCGTGGAAGGAGCGGACGGGAAGTTTAAATCCTACTCGCTGCCTGAGGGTTTCATTCAGCGGGGTTGAAAATGTAACATCTAAAGATTTATTTATTTATTTTTAAATTGATAGCCAAGAATAAAAGAGAATGGCAGGAGAAGCTGATCAGGAATGAATAAAGTCTCCTTTTAAGCTGAAATAATGCACCCTTCCTCCCAGAAAAGCCGAGCTGTAATTGCTTGCAATCACTCGGCACAAATTGTCTGCTCGCATTTGCTTTTTAATTTTGTATAATCTGGTCCATTTCGCTCTCCCTGCCTTTGAGCTTAACCTGACTCCTTTTCTCTCTCTCTCTCTCTCTCTCTGCCCTTCTCCCCCCCCCTCTCCCCCCTCTCCTTCTCTCACTCCTTTTGCTCTTGGGTTAATTCTTTAGTTCAGTTAAAAAATAGCAATAATTCTCAATGATATTTGATGGTTTTTACTGAGCAAAGGTACTTAAAAAAACAAATAAATGTACAGTGGATTTGTCTGGAATATTACATTTTTATCTTAGGAGAAAAGGGTCCTTTCGTCTGAGACCTTGAATTGACCTTGATGTTCTCACAAGAACTGGACAATGAATAGCTCCCATGCTAAATGATTCATATTTGAAATTTATAATACAATGTTTGCATTTCTATGGCTACGAGTCCTTTGATTTGCCCCCTGTACCCTCCTATTAGTTATCTACCTTATGTTTAAGCCAACGTGTTACCCATATTGCTAAATCTGACTGTAGAAATGTTCCTCAAATTAGACACGAGGATCTTCTCTTTTATCATTTGCAATGCATGAGAAAGCTTAGTGGCATTCATTATTTTCATTTTTTCCCCCCCAGTACTTCACCGCTGAGTCCTCTATCAAAGAGTCATTGATTGTATGATACTGACAGCGTATACATGACTTGAAGACTATCAGACATTGTCTAAAGGTAACAGAAACCAATTCCGTTTTTCTTAATAGCATATATTTTGTTCTGATTTCCTGTATTGGTCCCATAGAACAGAATCCAAAGTTGTTTGTCATAGAGGTCTTCTTAAGGGAGCCTCTGAGATCTTGAAAGCCTATATGAATCTACGTGTGTCTTCTGCACGCTGGTCTACTAAACGTTATCACAAACCTCTTTAGAGTTAAGATTTCCTCCAAAGAAGTTTAAAGTCAGCTTTTCAGTGGCATCGCTAATGTTCAGCCACGCCATGCATTGCCACGTTTGTCTGGCCACCAGGACCTCATTTGCCTCTTCACTGAAAATTCCCATATTTTTCTGAACCAAGAATGTATATGATGATTAAAATAGGCCACAGCGAGATAGAGGCTTTATATTAGCCTCGTGATATCACTTTGACTCAGGCAACCAATAGAAAGCTCTAGACTAGATCTAGATTTTTTCCATATTGGCTTGGAATATGCCATCATTTATCAGAATAAGTTGTGACACGAGATTAATATTTGAATACGTACATGTTTTGCACATGTGATAGGCGATGATATTTTACACACAACTTAAAAGACTCACACTTTACGTGAATACGCAGAATTCCGTAGACTTTGGCCCAGCTGTGGCCACAGCCTTACCCAGTCCCTCGCGCACAGTACGAGACCGAAGAGAATCCGTCCTGTTTGAAATGGAGATTGAAATTCACCTGTTTATTTTTTTTCTGCCTGTTTTCACCTGATTTACATTCAGTGGATTGCATGACTTTCATTTGAAATTCAAAGCAGGGGACAAGCAGGCAATCAGGAATCTGAAATAGGCTGAGCAGAATAAGCTGTAAAAGAAAGGCCTCGTTTTTAGTGATACGCGGGACCCATGTGTCACGAAGAGAAACTCAGTGCCTTACTTGATAAGAAATGGAGTGCCGGCTAGCACAGGATAAATTGTTAGGTACCTTGATGGATACGGTCTGTAACCTACGGACTCGTGCATCAGCCTTTGAAATTGTTTTTGTGTGTCGAAAGGAGAAAAATGTAGTAATAATAACGCCACAGTAAATTAAAAAGAATGTCCATTTAGCCTTTACACTAGAGACAGTTTGAATATGGACTCATAAATACGTCTTTTTTACTAAAAACCTAAGAATTTCTAAACTAATCTTTGGATGGCAAAAAAAAAAAAAGCCAAACAATTTAAACATTTTTTTTATATGAATCTTTTTGGAATCTTTTTCTGAAATCGTAATATTCGTCGGGTTATAAGAAAGCGATCCGTAACTTGAGTGCGAGTTACTGGAACGTTTCAAGAATGTTTCCGCTACACTTTCCCAAATTTATTTGATACATATTGTAAACATATGTCTCTTAGTGGGTCTGCTGGTGCCAGATATTATTGTCTAAATGGCTTTTGGCACCAAATGTGCTCATTGAAAAAGATCAATGCGTAAAGCGTTGCACAGGTGCAGCGTTCCCCTGCAGGCGTTTTATATTTCAGATTCCTCTTTAAATTTATGAGATTACGGCTTATTTCATATTATTTGTGTTCCATCTCTGTGCTGTTTTATTGTTTTAAAGGCAAACAGTGCCCAGAAACATCTCATTATATAAATGGCCTAGAACTATTCATATTTTTGGTATTCTTCCTCCAGATTATGTACTTACAATTGAACCTATACAACAGCAGATAGCGTCAAGAAAATCTTTTACTAATCGACATTGTGTTGCAACTTTAAAGCAAGGTTGCAGTTGTTGTGTAGTGTGTAGTGTATTTTACTCCCAACCAGAAGTTGTAAATCAAAATTAAAAAAACTGAAAGAGACGCAGCTGCCCGGCTTATAGATGCGGAATATGAGAACTTCATACATGCTGCCTTTTTTTGTTATGCTAAAAATCAGGAACATAATCATATGAGGTTACAATTATTGAAAAAAATGGAGTCCAATCAGAATCCTCGATAAACCCCGTCTGCAGCAGCCAATCATTCTGCTGCAGAGGTGCACGGTGAACCCGCCTCCTCACGGGTGATACACACGTCTTCCCGTCGTTACATGTAAATGTGATCAGATGTGTGGATATTTCTACTCCGATTCAATTGTTTTTTTTAAACCAGTTCAAGTAAATACAGCAGAAACAAACAGGTCAAATCGTGCCGAACCAAAAAGAGTTTGTCAGCAGCCTGTCCGCCAGGTTAAATAGAACTGACTCACAAAACGGACAAAACAAAACTACCCCGTAGCAACACATCCTGTAGAAGGATTTTCTTTTTTACATATTTTGTAATTTTACCATCTTTTTTATGCTTTGGTTATTTGTAAGAAAGAAATGTAACATATTATTCTACATGCTGCATAAATGTATCAAGCATGGCCATCAGCACACGTTAACTCAGTGTAAACATAACAGGCTAGAGCTACAGTATGTTTTAACCCGTCTTCGGCTAATCTTAACATAATTCGCTCCGTTTTAGACATCTCTCAAATAAGCTCTGTCTTCAGCTTGGTTAAACCGGGGTAAACTCAGCAAGCGGAGCTCTCAGCACATGTCAACTGTATGTAAAAATGAAAGGCTCAGCTTACAACACATATTACCTTTACATAAACATAACGGGCCAAGCCTCCAATACATCTAGTCTTTAGCACACTTGAGAAGCTGGTCCTTTAGCGTATCTAAACATTGTGTAGACCTAAAAATGCCTGACCGTTAAAATGCGTAAATGTGAACAGGTGTAAGATTAACACGCTTTATGACTGCTTGGACTGCATGCCTTGCACGTTTTCATGTACCAACTACCATCGCCAACTATAGCATTACAGAAGAAGAACTAAGATATGGCAGCCCAAACTGCTTTGCCACTTGGCACAACAACCTTGAAGACCTATAATCCATTGAAGTTGAGGGCAGCTGACCCTTTAATCAGACACTTAATTAGACTTAAAATAAATCTCTGAACCTTTTTTTTCCTTAAAAGCAACTAAACACAATTCCGTGTCTCTCACACAGCCAGGAACGTCACATTTTAAATGTGATTTAAGTGTTTAAACGAAATAATGATTGACTATAGAGTCGCTGATGAAAGATGTATTTTAAAAGCACTAAATTAAAATCTCATTATTATTATTTTTATTATATGAGAATATTTGGTGCTTCTCTCGATTTCATCTGAATTTGTGACCTGTAGCTTGAGGTTCACAGCATGAAGGGGAAGGTGGGATCTGTTCACCACGGAATAATTACCAGTGAATTACGGCACGAGCGTTCAATCAGCCTCATTAATTGGACATAAAGTGAATTATTGTAGCAGAAAATTTCAAAATGTGACTGAATTTTGTAATTTGTTGTCTCTAGTTTACACTAATCTTCTTTGGAGCTCAGAGTATACGTGCTACACGTGTAGCCCAAAGCAACCAACAGACGGATCAATTTGATTCGCTTTGGCTCCCATCTACATATTACTTCCCAATGCAAGAACAACAGATTGTACTTTAAGCGTGCAATTGATAGGATTAAGCAAATTTGCATTAATGAGCGGCTAACAGCATTATCTGAGGATATAATGCACAAATTTAAATACATGCAGATTTTAGCTCCTGGATACAGAGCTATTACCCAAGACGCCCATAAAAAGAATCCCTTTCCCCTGGACTATTACAGGACGAGTCCTGATGTATGTTTATTTAATACCTTCACCAAAAACCTTCATGTGGCATATAGTGTTTTTCAATCGGATCTCCATGTGTGTCCTGAGGTTGAAACATGCATTTTTTTAAATGTGTTTTCACGCCCTATTACACCGATTATGAAGTCATTTTCTTCTCTTAATCATCTAGAGCCTCCTGCATAAAACAGATTCCAATGAATGATCACATCAAAGCCCTCGAAGATGTTTGCCATTACAGCACCTCCACCCCAGTTAATACAAACTTAAAAATAAAACCATAATGGAAATGGCGTAGGCAGAATGAGGAGTAAACATAGACAAAACCAGGGGGTAGATGGATCAGCATGGACAGGAACGGCCATGAGTAAATCGAGGTTACATCAGAACGGGATATGGACACCAATTGGGGGAGATATTGAGTCAATGGGCAGACACAAGCTACACGTAGGTCGATCAGGGTGGAAGAAGGACAAAAATGAGTAAACTGTTTATAGATTAGGCAGCTATGGACAGAGATTGATCAGGAAGGGCTATGGACAAGAGTGGACAGAATGTTGTTAGATTAGGATGGACTACGGACTGAGTAGGTAGCTCAGGGTGCACCCTCCACAGACGTTGGTGGGAAAATAATAAATAATTAATAAGAAATGGTATTCCAGACAGTTGCCTGATGTGTGCTTGGTTTACTCTGACTCTATTCATACTTGCCCCCCAAGCTTCCACAAGCAACTTAACAGGACCCCTTCTAACTATTCTCTGCATTGACTTGTTATTTTAGCATTTTATAAGCCGCTCGTGACGCTGTATAGTAGACATGTTGGGCAGCTATCAGAGGGTTAATTTTAGAGCACAAGACTGCGTGCACATCTTATGTGTCATAATAAACTATGAAAGGGAAGACGGATTAGGAGATAGTTTTGAGAAAGGCTGACAAGGCACATTTTATTTCGGTTTAAACAAATGATGACGCTGTCCCTCAGGAGTTGTTGTGGCAGCAGTTGTATAAATATGTGTTGGCCAAAGCTTATATATTATCTATACAACTATACTTTTATTGCTATGTTCTTCAGGTGAGCAGATTTTATTTTGGAGCTGGCGTAGTCCTACCTAACAAACTATTAAGAAGTGTTCTGCATTTAGGTGATTGTGCCTTGGCAATAGAAAGATTAAATGGGGAAGTTCTCCTGCGTTCATGCAGAAAATAACAATACAATAGGTACAAATTATCTTTATTTTTATAAAGTAGCAAAGAAGCAAACTGCGGATGTGTGGGTGTTTTTTTTTTTTAATAAAAGCCTTTTAGCTCTATTACTTTTATACTTTTTGTGACCTCATTACATATGAATGCCTGGTGTAATATGGTCACGTATGGTCACTTGTGTTTGGCTTGTATGTTATTGTGGGTTTGTAATTATGAGCACCCCGCCGGGATCCCAAGTAAATCATTTTGAAGTTATTAGTTACCTACTGCTGTAAATAATGGGACCCAGAGATATCACTAATGAGCCTTATTGTGGTGAAAGTTAACACTGGCTTGGTAATAGTAGCAAATGCTGATCTTTATGAAGACAAACTGGATATGAAGCGAAATGGCATCTTCTCATTTGGTTTTCTAATGAGTTTGGTAGATAGAAGAGGGCCTGGGTGGGCGCCACGTCCAGAAGGTACGGTCCGCTCCCTTCACGTCATCCTCTGCAGGCTGCGTGTGCATTGAGACACATGATTTTCTTCCATAAAAAGATAAAGTTACCCTATTCTAAGAAACAATGAATTATCATACAGAAACCTCTGTTTTGTGCTCCAGTCTAATTTTAAATAATCAGTCTTCAGACCAAGGCTCGGATAGTTTGTTTCTTCCTGGCATACGGAGCGAAGACTGGTATTATTAGCAACAACATATAAATAAAGCTGTAAGAGAGATTCGGGGGAAAGTGTTTAACGACAGGCAGGAGAGAAAGACGAGGTTGGAGCGGACTGAGCTTTTGTTTTCTAGTGCGCTTAGTGATTGGCAGTCGAAATAAACACTTACTGAAAGCTTGTATCAATGTAATTGTATAATTGCAGGCTGCGTCTGCACAATGTGATGTACTGATAATCAGTTTGCAGCAGCGCTTGGCAGAAACTGCAGTGACACCATCATGGCAGCGATAAAGCGCTCTCCTCTTGCCTCTAAAAGCAGAGTCTTTCCCTGAGAGATAGACTCTCGATCCTTCTGTTCCTCCAAGAACCTACGAGCATTGTTTCATCAGCTGTAGATGGTGCTGCATGACTCCATGGACCAGGGACTCCTCAGATGAAGGAGCTGGGGTTTGCAATACATGGATTGTGCCAGTTTACTATGTGCCTTTTCTTATGAGAGGGATTGTAGCAGGAAAAGAGCACTACAGAGGGTCAAAACCAAGAGAGGAAGAAACTTTACCCTGTATGCCCTGTTACAATTTGTTTAACTCTGTGGGTGAACCAAAGTCACCTCTCTTTGGCTCCATTGGTTACAAACCCCAAAGTCCTGATAGAAGGAAGGGAAGTTTCATAATACAATAGGATTAGAAGAGCGTAAAGCCGTATGGAAGTGTTTCATTTCTTTCCTTGCGACAATCCTTTTCTGGATTCAGGGCTTCTCTTGTACCAGCACTGCTAGCCTTTGGCACTCCAGCTGGGCCAATGTGAATCCCAAAGCTTAGTCAGTACTGCCCTGGAGTGATGCAGACATAGGAAAACCACCCTGTCCCCAAGAGCTAGCACACTAATCTTCTATGCAGCAGAACGGTAAATGTAAATTCATATACCGACACTACGGGGGCTTTAGTTATTTAAAGCATTACATGCATATACCACGTCAGCCAGCTACAATGATGTTACAATGATGAGGTTAAAGTTACTCAGTTAGAAAACAAGTGAATCTGTCTTATGTCTTTTTTGACAGTCGTTCAACTTTGTAAAATGTTCTCAAATTATGCATTTAACTTTTTCTAACTTTGAGTTACTGCAAACTATTGCCACATGGTGTAATTTACTCGATCTGGTTTAGCACGTGATGTCCAGACCCTTTAAAAGCTGCCCTCCCCCAGTGTTTCAACCAATGGACTTTTATAGCTGAGTGTTCTCCACAGAAGGAACTTGAAAGCTATAGGGGGGACCTTCCTATAATGAGCTTTGAACATCCAAATCATTCTCCCTAGAGAGTACCTCACAATTCTGGAGAAAACAGAGGATCAAAAGAATGAGGTGCCTTCAGAGTGCACATTCTTAACTGCCACTCAAGCTCGCCGCAAATTAGTGTTACTTTTATTAGGCAGATTCTGTCAACTTTATACCGGGCTGATTCCATTTCAGAAAACACAAAACACATGCAAGGGCATGAAACATACAAGGGGCAACCATAACCATCTGCGCTGTACACATTAAAGGGGACTCGTGAATCTTGGGTATTGGTTGCATTCATGTTCACGATCCTGTATTTGTTGGCTCACATGACAGCTCACCCGGCCCATACTGGCTTATAATGCACACATTTCTGGCCCTTTAACAAAACCATGAAACACACACACCTGCCCCCGATAAGCTTGGCAAGTGGTGCACACACACCTAAATGGCTGTAAAGCCACTTAAAGCCCTTATGGGATATGATGTATTCTTTAGCAGAATTCAGTCCATGGGCCCTGGTTGTTTGTATGAACAGTGACTACCTTTTCCCAATTATGCAAATTGTAGTCAAATGATGATCTTATTAACACAGTTCCCGAGTCCTGCTCGGAGCGCCCCTCCAGCAAGCTGCTCATAACAAGCACCTCTGGTTCCTCTCTCTGTGCAAATTGCACGTCTCTTGTCAATATTGGTCTGTGCTCTCCAGCCAGCAACTTACAAAGATGTTGTTCCTTGACATATATATATAGCTTAAAATGTCACAGAAAAAACAAACATTTTTGTATAATTAAATATTTGATGGTGTCTGTGGGTTTCAGACATATAGTAGTTACCTGCAGGTTAGGGCACAAGAGTTCAAGCCCCTGGAAATGTTGCTATCAGCATCACTGCCAGTCCCTCCTTTCCACAGAAACGAATGCCTTAATAGTGGTTGATGCTGGCGGCTTGGCTGGCCATTTTCATAGCAGGGCAGGTTAATATTTTTGCCTAAAAGCACCTAGAATTGAATTCCACCTCTGGATGTAATCCCTTGATTTTACCCCTCCATGGAAAAATGAGGATTCTAAAGAGATTAGGTAAATATCACCCGTATGTGTTCATATGTCCAATGTGGTTACCGTGTGCCATACTAAAAATAGTTTCAAATCGTTTTCTAATGATTTTGCCATTCCACAAATTCCAGAATTATTTCTTTTTTGTGGATCAACTACCAGCATGTATTCTTATTAATGTCAACACAATGTAAATGGTCGTCAAGTACCTACGTACAGCAGATGAAATAAGTGGAACTCTCATACCCTTTCGGGTGGATAACTGTGGAAGGTAGGAGATGGTCAGGGTGTATTACACTGGAAAGACACGTTATCTGTAAGTACATCCTTTCTCATCCTAGGCTTTGTTACTGCTCAGCCCTTTCCAAGAAGGAGCGGTCTGGTAATGCTGCAGGAATGGACCCTTGCCTTCTCCTAATTAGCACTAATGCTGCTAAGGTTGTTCTCTTGCCCTGACTGAGGAGAATGGTAATTAATATGGCAGGGAGACGATGAGGAGACAGACGGAGGGTTCAAGGCCAGCATGTGTGCCTCTGACCCTCAGGTCAAGTGAAACAGGACGAGACGAGGGGGGTTGTTGTAGGCAGAGAAAGCAGCATCTATAGCACTTAGGAGACAATGAGTAGCAAAGCCCTCCATGCATTATTGTCACATCCCCAAACTGCTGCATTCAGACCTAATCGCCTTCCAGACTCTGACTCCTTTGGCTTGTGTTCGCTTGCCCTCGTTTACTTTTCAGACAATCGGAAAAGGCTTTCTGAGCAGTTCAGTGTCAGGAGTTGTCTACAGCTATATCTCTCTGTGCGTTCAGACACAGATCTGTTATTGCACACATTGTGCTTCTCACATTTAGGGAGAGGAACTCCTGCCTAGTTTTTCAGTTTGGCACAGAATTCATTCCAAATTCATTCCAAAGTGTGACAGGGAACAGGCAGAGGCCACAGGTCAGCATCCCATTACCTGCCATTCTGTCTGACAAGTCAGAAAGCTGGCGGTCTTCGGCCATTCACTGAACTTGGATCTTTTGGACTGTGGTGTTACGCATTAACCCCGTCTTTCCGTGTCCTCCTTGTGGTACATCGATCTTCTCTTGTTGAGATGTTCTTACCCCACACTCATTTGACTGAAGTAATTAGACACCTGATGTAAAATGCCATATCTATAAATATGGGATATTGTGGCCATATTTCATATCATGCTCTGTGACAGTCTAACCTACCTCTCTTTTCATTGCACTTATTCTTATGAGTTAACAGTGCCTTAATATACCTTCATTTTATCAGGTTGGGCAAATCCCGGAAGCCTGATTGTAATTGCTCCTTATTATTTTCTGGTGGCGCACTAACATATTTACACCAACTCAGATACGT
This sequence comes from Spea bombifrons, assembly GCF_027358695.1. Lineage (NCBI taxonomy): Eukaryota > Metazoa > Chordata > Amphibia > Anura > Pelobatidae > Spea > Spea bombifrons. The sequence goes on from NC_071096.1 coordinate 33,929,934, forward strand.
CTGCCTTTTACTACTAAAAGAAGTATGAGAAAAAAAGGTAGTAATGAGGGTGAAAGCGAAACATAGAAGAGGAGAAAGGATACATTTTAAATCAAGATTCTGGTTTCTCATTGCTATCAGCCAATCGGGAGAGCCCTAAAACTCAAATCATGGTCTCTGACCAGAAAATACAGATTGGAATAAATTGATCATAGCTTCTTGTCTACTATAAATTGGGACAATAAAAGTAAAACTATCCAAGGTCGAAGAAGCATTTCACAATTACGGTACATTCTCTGGTTTCTCTTAATGTGATGGTTCACATAAGCTGAAGTTAAGATGAAGCATGTACTGTGTCTTTTTAGTCTGCCCCTTTGATTTTTTTTTTTTTTAGGTCTCCATCTTCTAGCTGTCATTTCTGATTTCTCTACAATTTTCTATATTTCCTCTTTGATCCCTGTCTTTCCTTATCCTTCCTTTCCTTTCTCTGTCTCGATCAGGCGGTCCATTGTCAAAGCAAGTTCACTTCCATCAGGAGGTCAAAGGGTCTTCCCCCTTGGCAGCCTCCCCCTCTCCGCTAGCACATGCATATGCAGAGAGACCGAAAAGAAATTTGATTAATTGAAGTGGCCAGATTGCAAGCACAGCTTAATAGCCATGCTGGATTTATCCTCTGAACTAGATCTTGGGTTTATGTGTCCTGAACACTAGCCAGCTGCTCCATGACCCCAGCTCATGGCTATGAACCAGCCCCGAAGTGACTAAACAGTTTGTCTTCAGGGGACTGCATAAACAGGCTAGTTTAGTAATGACTACCAATGATAGGGTTTTTTTTATATAGAGATTCTTTCATAGATTTGTACGCTCTTTTTTTCAACAGCAATTCAGCCAAACTACACCTTGCAAGGTCACTGAAACGTTTTGTGTTGGGCGTCTCATTTAATAGCTTTGATAAAATGATTTTTTCTTTAGAAAACACAATATGCTTTTAGTTAACTCTCTTGCATAGATGTAGTCCTGCTTTTGTATTTTTTCTCTTCACACATTAAAAATTAACAAATTATACAAGTGAGTTAACTGGATTTGCTCATTAGTTCTGTCAGTTTAGATATTTTAAGGTAGGTAATGGTATGTTGGAGGCGAGTAAGGACCCTTTAAATTATTTCACCCTCGTCTAAGACATCCAAAAGGACAATTGTTGCAGGAATCTAATGCCATCGTATGGCCCTCACCTGGCAGGGAATTTTAACATTATTTCCTTAAGTCTTCTCCATAGATACTATGGACACTTAGAGCTTCTCATTTCTTCATTATATACATAATATCTGGTTCCCACAACTTGACACCTTCTGATACATTTTGTTTTGTAAACTATATCTATTCTGCAACAGTGCTGTTGAAATTCCGTTGTTATTCTTCTGCATTTGGTGGAGTCGAATAAGGTACTTGATGGCCTTTTTGTGAACCTTTAAGTGAAGATCGGCAGGAGGATCACTTCCCTTCCTCGTTTGTTCATTATGTACCCAGCAACAGCAGTACCCATTCTTTTTCCATCCCACAAGTTCTGACGCGGTATAGTAAGCAAGAGCCTTCAGGAGCTTAGAAAGAACAGCCACGCTCCTGGCCCAGGCCAAATCCTTCCAGCCAAGCAGAAGAAAGTGGCTCCATTTACTGTGTGAGCTGCTTTTACAGTCGCGCAGCCTGCGGAGTGCTGCCCATTTCCATTCAGGTGGAAAGGGTGCCTTTCAGCGAGCATCATATTTTCCTTCAGGAAGGTGGGGGGGCTGATAAAAGCAAGTGTTTTACTGTAAAAAGGAATAAAGAGGGCAGAGGAAAGGCAGTGCTCCCATTCCTCAGGCTGTGCTTTTGAATTGGGGTTCTAGCTGAGTCTACATAACCCTATGCTGCTGCATATCTCCCTGCAACATGTCCTTGTGTATGAATCAAAGATCAAAGGCACCAACACACAGTTCTTTATATTTGCCTTTTTCAATCACTAGTGCAAGGGAAATGTTTTGTGAATACAAAAAACAAAAGCAGGGAAAGGTCCGAGCGACAGCTGCACCCCACGGTGTGACTGTGTGCGCCTGGGGCCATCCCAGAAGGTGAAGGCCTGCATGTAGCACTAAAATGAACGGTCCTCGTGATGACGCTGGATGACCAAGTTGTGTAAATCTTTGCACATCGTCAGTGCTGCCAGCTATTAACTCTTTCTAGAAGCCATGTTTTCTCATTAACAAGGTTACATGGAATGCTTCAAGGAACAGCGTAATTAGCACTTCTAGCACAATTACTATGTCTGTTCTGCTGTTGCTATCTCCAATATAAACAAGACCCAGGGTATAGCAATGTTTTAAAACTTTGTCTGGTTAACGTGTGGCCCTGTCAACAACACATTATCTATACTTAAACACACACATATAAATATATATATATATATATAGAGTGTCTGTGATGCTTCAGGCTTTCTGTCGCTCAACACATCAAATACTGGGAATTGAGACTAGCAGCTATGATAGACTTGAGGCATCTTTATGGATTATATTTAAGGATCACACACAAATTGAACATTGTCGTTCCTGAGATTCATTTTCATTGGCTTGATGATCAGTTCTGGAATGTGACTCATTTTTTAGTCCAGAAAGTCCTCTGGAACAGTAGGAAATAGGAGTTCATGTACTGAGTGGCTTGGTCAAAACTCTTTAACATGGTCTATGTTTTACCTGGCAATTAGTAAATCACCGCTCTGATGTGGTGAATAAGTAATCCTGTTCATTCAACAGAATGGGAAGTAAGAATCCAATGTAACATTTGGAAAGAGCTTTGAGAACTGTAAATTCTGTCCTTTGGAATATGAAAATAGAAGGAACATCGTGCTGTGCAATTAGTGCCCCAGCCAAATATTTAATTGTACCCACGGACACACCATTCGAGGAATGCTCTTCTTGCTTAACACTTTGAGCAACAAAATGGTTAACAAGACAGGAGCAAGTGTCTGCCCGTAATACCCCTTAACCGGCGTACCACTTTTATAATTTGCTGGGGATATTAGCTATAGTTGGATCCATATCAAAGTGGAGTTTAGTAAGATGGATTGTTCTTTGCCCTCCTGATCTTGGAACTAACAGCCCGGGGTATAAGTTACTTTTATTTCCATTCAACATCTTTCTGGAACTGCAGAGCTACCCTCCTGATAATGACCTTGGTTGTTCATCAGGATTTCAGGCTCATAATCCAGTATCACTTGCTTATTTATAAGGTGCATGTCTTTTTTTCTTTTGAAATCACAATCCTTGTTATAGACTAGATTCACGTCTTTCTACATCGTAGTCATGGAAAGCTGCTTTGTGCTCATTTACCACGTTAAAAGGAAATAGTACCAAATAAATACTTGTGCCAGCCTAAGCTTTCCTTCCATTAATTAAAATAATGTGAATAAAAGCATTCCCTGAAAATAAATAAATGAACACGAAGACGCTTATACATTGCCAAATGACACAGATTTTGCTAGTTTCCAGGATAGGGAAAATAGGACAACTCCAAAGTCCAGTGACTTAATGAACCCCTGCGGGACTAGCTCTGGTTACTAACAATTTCTCTCTAAGTCATCAGACAAGGGTTTCTCAGCCTGCGCTGTTTCCCTTACTCTTCATTCTTCTTCCACACAAACAACCAATTAGAGAGAGAGAAACAAATTGGGACTTCTTCCTGTAGATGCTCCTTCAGCCTTTCCATCACCCAGAACATACACCATCCTCCCCTCAATTCAGACACAGATTAAAAACGATTCACTATCCAGCAATTTCTCTTTTTGTCTACAAAGAAGAGACTGTTTTATAAGGGCTGCTATGCAGGCCTCTCTGCTTCTAATTAAAAGAGAGAATGTCACACAGTGAAGCTGTGGAAGGTGGTGGAAGGTGCTTTCGTAGGAGAGAATTGCTATGTAAAGAAACAAGAGGCGGACAGAGAAGAAAAGAAAGAGGAACAGAGCGTTAGAGAGCCTCAGTAAAAACAAAAGCCAGAAATTAGGGAAATATAAGGAATAATAAAGATGTGGAATCCTACAGCGTAAGGTTTATTATGTGTGTGTTATGTGCTTGTCTTCAGTATGCTGTGGCAAAAGTGTAGATGCTGCTATTAGCAAAGCATTAAATCAATGCTTCAGGCAGTCGTAGCGAGAACCCTCTCATCTCCAAGGTTCCAAAGTTCTACCCACTGAATGCAAAAAGGCAAAGTGTGTGCTTAAACAAATGCTAGGTCTTGGAGGTATATTCAAGGAGCCAAGGAGTCAGTAGCTTGCAGTCTGTAGCAGAGGTTTGTCCATGGACAGTTCGTAGGGATGGGACCATCAGGTTCTGCATCAGCCATCATATTATTGTTTCATATTACTGCGTTGCAGCTATGTTTTAAACCTTACTGTATATGTTGATTTTTTTTTATGTCAGCCGGTGACACTGTTGTTCTGCAAATAGAAAAACACAGAATGGCACAGACACAACGTGTGTCTCAAATGACTGTTGAGTTACAACTGTGTGGAACTTTACCAAGCCAACTCCTTAACAACGACTGGAAAACAGTTAAAGACGCAAGAGGGTTTTTTACCAGTATGTTGGCTCTGAGAGTCTGACCCAAGGTAAATACCACTCAGGTCAAGATTCTATAGATTCTATCCCAAAGTCTCTTGTGTTTTCTCATAGAAGGTGTCCTTGCATGGCTGCAGTCAGAGGATGGTGGGCGCTTTGTGAGATGTTTGTTGTAAAAGATGTTTCTTCTGAAGATCATAATGAGGACAATGCTAGAGTGATACATTATTCACCCACGCGAGAAAGCACTAGATTGTTGTTAGACGCAGTCCGAAGCAGTCATTGTCCACTGAAGCATAGCAGGAGGCCTTCTGAATGCTCCATCGCATCACAGCATGCCAATAACCCGGAATAAACTCATCAACCCATTTGCACCTTTTTTCAAAATGCATTTCAGACTTAGTAGCTTCTCCATAGACAATGGAATTGTGCTACATGGTATGGGCAGAAGTAGGGGTTCTTACTCCCTATAATATTTATCAAAATGATAACACATTTTAAATATACTGCGCTTTCTCACCTTAATACAAACAAAACCTTTATTTTCCATGTACAGCTGAAACCGGAAACATTCTTCTCTGTAGTGCTATTGGAGCCTACCTGCATCCTTAATAATTCTTCCTAAGGAGAGAGCATGAAGGCCTTTAAATGAGAAAATGTAAATGTGTCAACAAGAAATCAGTCCTATTTATTCATTACACATCAGTTGCCCTCAGCTATGTGACAATGGCTGTCATCGGGGATACATTTTGGGTGCTTAATGTAACTCCGAGTGATATGCACTTCCACTCCTTGCTTTGAGGCTTCCTTGGCAGAGAACTCTTCATCTGGAGCCGAATATCACATCTCTTCGTAGACACTGGAAGAGGACCCAGATCTCAGTTTGTGTTTTAGAAAGGGGAGCTGTCACTTTCCGGTGCTAATTTCCCATTAAACAGCTTTGGAGCATAGATTAAGGACACTCAGGGTTTGGAAAGGACCACAGAAAATGGTACAATTATCCCAGTCTGCGGAACCTTCAGACGAGCCCACAGTCCTTTGGTTGTGATGCGCATCATGCAGCGGCATGTTTCACATTTGATGCGCAGATTTAAAGATAGAACTCAGTCTCTGGACTGCAGCTTGTTATTTCTGGCTTTAGAAGGTAAAAAAAAATAGCTGCTGGGCATGTGACAGTGTTCACAAACCTTTAATGTCAGACATAATGATCATGCTAAATTGGAGCTCGTTACCACGAAATGAGAGCTCATTGAGCCTTTTTTCCTCATAGAGGAGGGAACAGAGCAGGGGCACTAATCACTTTACTATCCGCGCACACAAGCCTTTCCATGAACTCGGTTTGATTAGGTAATTGTTATTAAAAGACGATACATATATATATGTGTGTGTGTGTGCACACTATGCAATATTAAACTGTGTACTGGATAAGAAGGTAGCAGACCCCGTTTGACATGTATTGTTTAATCAACATTTTGTCCCTGATTTCATCTTTTTGCTGTTATACAAGAGCCATAATCCGTTAGCGGATCTCCATGTATATCAGAGATATTCCCAATAGTTGCATCCTTATCCCCAATGTTTGTTCATTGTACCATCACACTGATGTATAAACCATTACTACTGGTGGATCTTTGTCACAACCGCTGCATGAAGTATATGGCTTTCTTACCTCTAAACTTATTTATGCTCATGGTCGGATCCTGAAAAGTCTGCCTTCTTGGGAATTTAGAGGATATTCTTTGAGAATACGTCATGTAATCCATGCAGGTTTTTATTTGCACAGCACCGTGGACTGTATGTTGTTGTCTATGTGTTCCTGAACAGCATCCATGCGACACGCAATATACCGGTAGATTTCACAAACCCACTATCTCCGGTATCAGTATTCCAGTCTGGTCTCCAGCAAGTTGATCAGTTCAGTCCCAGGGGAGTGAAGAACTTACTCTAGATGTCACAAATTCAACTGGAACACCAGATATTTAACGCCAATAAAACACATCTCCGACGCTTGAGGACATCTCTTACTCAGAACTGATTCTGCTACCTTATCATAGGCTGAGAGATGATCAGACAGATATCTTCATTCCGAGAAATTAGAAGCTGGTTGTTTATCTAAAAATACATCTTCCCAGGATTCTCTTAGGTTCATATACTTCTCAGCAACACTTCATTCTCAACACAAACAACAATGCATTCTAAACACAAACAACACTCCATTCTCAACACAAACAACACTGCATTCTAAACACAAACAATAATTAAATGGGCAGTTGCAATTTGTACCCTAGGTTAATGCTGATGACAATAAAGATCATATCTCTATTATAACATTTCTGACATAGGAGCACAATTAGGGTCTAATTTGTAATTCTAAGTTTTGCACATTTTGGATATACTTCCCAACTTCCGTTGGTATGTAACTCGGGTGCTGTGGACAGCCAGTCTGCCATACCCTGGCACATGTGTATAGTATACGGCACACCATATGTATGGTGGATGCTTAGGGCTTCGTTTTTCGCGGATGTTTGAGCCTAGGGTGCCTGAGGAAATTCCCAGGACGGTGTGACTCAGATCCCAGATACTCAGATTAGTGAGGAGCGGACATCTTGCCGCTTGACCCATGCTCAGAAACTATATTTTAATTGCATGGATCGTTAATGACCCAGGAATGCTTGGCTTTGGAACAGTAGGTCATTACTGCACACAGCAGGTCACTGAAGCCTTTACCTTAGTCACTGGGCTATATTTACCCCCGGTGTTGCCAAGATGGATTAAAACATGCCTTAGCATGGTGTAGAAATAGTAACTACCCCAGTAAACAAACCAAGGTGCCTCATTTACAGGCAGGCTCCTAGATTTAGAGGATTAGGGGCCCACAGCGTGGATTGCTGCTGGGTCAAGTAGCTGTTGTTGGTAGAGCCTTAGCTATCACCTCATCACATCTGGATTATTATTATTAGCATTTCGGGTTCAGAAAGTGTCAACATATTTTGCATTTGCCAAACAGCAGAGATTAAAATAATAGACTTACATTAGAATTGCATTTGGGAAGATAGAACTACTTGCCCGAGTCAGCAGGCGGATTAAGGAGGCATTAATACGGAAGCAGAAAGGTTTGACCCCGTCAGCCAGGTGTTATTCCTTATAACGGAGTGCGTTTTCTGGTGTATGGATGCAGGGTTAGAGTAAGCACCATTATCCTTTCAGACATTGGGACTGACCTGTTTTGGGACCCTGGATCTGGGGCTCAATGTACCCTCATGTCTAGTTGCCGTTGTATGTTTCCCCCGTGCCCCTGTATCACTGCTCTTTCTCCGGCATGTCGTGCTCCGCAGCCACGTTATAGAATGGCGTGTAACTCTGACACAGACTCCAGTGCAGGGCCGTAAGTAGTGGCGCATGTGTACCGTATGGCACTCAATCTACTGGTGATAAGCATGGCTTCCTATTGAAATGGAGCCAGAGAAGTAGGGTAATTAAAGCAGTTACCCTGGCTCCTCAGTGAGTGGATAAAATAATTACTTAGTATCTTGACAAAAGCAATCAACAGTTATACAGATTGCCTATTAGTAGATGTGGGTTCTTGCAGCGAAAAGAGACATATATAAAAGTCCTAATCAGGCTTAACCCATTCCCTGCAGTCAGTTCAGGGCTGGCGTCGTTAGTGGGATTCTGCAGTGCAGTTCTTCCTTTGTGGCAGATGGGGGCGTAGAGCGGCGTGTGGGGTAATTTGTGGGGTCATTTAGTAGTTGGCTGCATCTCTTATTTTATTTTATTTATTTTTATGTCTAGGAAGAGAGCGCAGATTCATCAGAGACGTATCCCCAAGCTCTGGTAGATTGCCCTTCGTCAGTAGCAATGAAACCATTTTACGCAAGCAAAGAATTAAAAGCAGCTATTTTCAGATTATATTACCACAAAAGAAATGTCTATTCCTGCACGCACCGAGCCTGACATCCAGTACAGAAACTGGGGCCAACCCACCCTAATAAATACATCCTCGTCATCATTATTAAAAAGCATTAGTACTGTTTTTTATTTCATTTAATGCCATCGATTATCCCCGATCCTCGTACTCCACCAACTCTGGGCAAAACCTAGTATATGGCCTAGTATATGGCCTTTTCACAGCTAGTGTTCATTTTGGCACACAGGGGCCACTCGTGTGCTTTCACTGAGTACATTATTATTATATATCTTATCCAGTGTCTGCTCTGAACTTAGTGGCAGCTTTTCCGCGCGTTCTGCCTGTCACATGGACATCTGTTTTGCGATGACTGTTTGCCATGCGTTATTTCTCGTGTTAGAAACGTTGTGGTCGTGTATGTTTATTTAAATACATGTGTCTGTGGTGTCGCTGCAGTGGATGCGTGTGCACGGTGGGAAGGTTGTGAGAACATGTGTGTCTGCGGAGACTGTATTAATGCGTATGTGGAAATCGGCCTGTGTTTTAAGGTCGGAAGAAGATTGATTTTTGGATAGAGTTGTTTCAGTAGCTGCTAATTTGATAAGACAGAGCATTACAGATTCAGGCTGAATGTGTATTGATCAGAGGCAGGTCTTGTTAGACAGGTTTTTTAATGATCAAACAACTATTGATAACATCTATATGTGTGTATATATACAAAATGGGGGAGAATCTGTTTGAATTCAACAGTCGAGGTGATATACATGAAGGTAATTAAGGAGAAATACAGTCTATGTAATAAAATGACATTATTTGTTAAGTAGATTAATGAGGCTTCACCATAACTTTAGACCAGCTGGGATATCTTCTAAAGATTAGATGGATTGTTTTCCACTGAACATTAAACACCACGCTACAGGTCCTTTTCTTAGTCCGCGAGGATCCAGGCTACCTGTCTGTGTCGCCCTCCCTGGTTGTTACTGACACGAGGAATACTTTTTTCTAAGTTTGCATAATATAAGAAAAGTATTGAAAGTATTTGGATGTCTTCACAGTGGAATGCGTGGGCAAGGTGGCCGAGGTGTAAGGAGGACTACATGAAAGACACTCAGTCGAGAAACAAGATATATTGGGCAGTAAGATGGACAAGGAAACAATTGGGTAGACTTCTAGAAGTTGATGGTAGGTTGGAAATTATGTTTTGAATAAATGTAACATAGAAATATAGATAAGATCAATTCGGCAGATAAGAGCCATTCACCCATCTAGCCTTAATAAGTCGTCGGTCTAGTCTTGGGTTCAGGAGCCATATGTCTGTCCTGTGTATATTTAAATTCCATCACCATATCACCTTCTACCACTTCCGCTATGAATTCCATTTATTTATCATCCTCTCTGTAAACATGTAGACTTAATGCATATCAACTATCCCTTTCTGATCTTTATTTAAATCAGTTGTATCACTGGCCGCAAAAAGTCATGCTGATTAGGATATAATGTGCTTAGATATGACATATTTCTCTGCAGCATCTATGGAAATTACAAGCTGTTTGGCCCACGTCATGTTTTGGAGTGTATGTGACTGTAACAATGACAGGTCAATATTTCCAAGGTGACTGTAAGTAACTGAGAAAGTTCCCGAGCGCAGCACAGGACACACCGGGTACGAACCGCTGGCTCGTCGTGTCTTTAGCATCTGCTAGCTGGCAGAATAATGCCCAGGTGATGATTATGACGCTAATGTATGATGTGCCGAGACCTGTCTGTGAGCTCATAATCTTCACTTTACCATCGGTGGAGACGATGTTGTCGCCTCCAACAACCGGCATATCGGTAGCCATGGAACACATGGTTATCTTTCAGTGATATGATTGAAACAGCATCTTTTACCATATGGAAAAAAATCACCTCCTCTGACCATCTACATCTCCAACAAAAGCCTGGAATGATTAACAGCGTAATTAATAGTTTAGAAATTCAGCAACAGAACATATATATATATATATATATATATATAAATATATATATACATCAAACCAATATAGAAAATGCTGAAATGCTGGATTGAAGCTCTAATGTTATGGATAAAAAAGGGTTGTCCGAAAAGGCTTCGCTGTCAGGCACAGCTAGATCTGGAATGAATTTCTAATTTAGATTGATGTGCACCCAGTCATTAGTACCCGTCTTTAAAATATTATAATGACAAATAGATTTGCACCATGGGCCGTGCACTATTGTTTCGTGAATGCTTAGCAATCGCGTTTGCGCATAATTGCATTAGCAAGTGTGCCTTGTTGTGGAACAAAATATTGTTCTTTAGGAGTTGGCCCCCGCCACGTCAGGCTTGTTACACACACTGCTGATTGTTTTCATTTTTACTAAAAATAGCAATATTCTGATTTGCATCCTCACTGCGGTCCCTGGTTTTTGTTTTTTTTACAGAGCCGTGATATGATTGTGTGGTATAATTGAAACGGGTTCTTTATTTTAAACCTTCTAGACTTTTTTAGCCTCTGAGGAAGAACACAAGAGTTATTTGCAATAAAATTTACAGCTCGCAAACCTAGGCTCACCGAAGCTTAAAAGTAACTGACTGTTCTGCCGTCTCTTGAGAGAGTCCTACAGCAGATGATACCTTTCGGTTCTGCAAGTGTCTCGGGATCGATGGCTTTGCTATTATATTATCCCTAGTTTTGTTTGCCCTGGATCTCGGGGCTTTATGCGCTCAATGAGAATCATGCCTAATATTTACTGAAGCGACCCTCACTCAAGGAATGAAACCAGCAGCCATCTTATTTGAACTTCATCTTGTCTAAATGTTGTTGAAGTTACCCTTGTCATTCGGCTCTAAGCGGATATTATTCTTACTTGGTTTTGCTGTACATTTCAAGTTTGAACTAACCCTAAAACGTAGGCTGTGTAACCCCCAAATCAGTGTTCCTACTCCAGACAATGCCCCTCGAATGTGACAATGATCAACTGAAGTTGGGTTTCATGGTTATGAATAGATGATTTCTGAAAACAAACGAGGACCTTTGTTCTTCTTTTCTCTTGAGTTCCAACACTCCTTGACGTTGGAGGATTGGCTCATAGGATTCCCAGTGACTCGATGGGACAAATAGTGAGAAATCATAGATCAAAGGACAACAAGATTCGTCTAATTTGTACATCAGCCACAACATATAGTTCAAAATATGATCTTTGGGAGGGCCGTGCCTCGAACATCTTAGCAAGAAGAGGTTAGATACAGACTGAGCCACAGAGGTACTGTGATAACTGATTAGCCGCTGAATGATAGCACAGAGACGCGTTCATTTCTGTTCAGTTATCCTCTATGCCCTCTTTACTCATCGCATGCCGGACAGGGGCAGCATATCATGGTCATTTAATACTGATGGTCCTTGGCATCGGGGCTCATTGTATTAGTGTTGTAAATGTAGTGTGAACATTAAATGCACACATATCAGTAAGCCATAAAGGTAATTTATTATAATAAAATACCATGCACTTGGGAATCAAGGTGTATCTTATCAGAGATCAATATAGTTCAACAACCAAGACATTAAGCTCTTCGAGAATGTGCCCGGCTTCCGCTCTCTGTGATGCTGATTTGCTCTATTGCCATTTTGCTGTTCTGCATGTTGGCTGATGGTGCCCAATGCTAACTGGCAATGAAAACAATTATCCCAATGAAAACCCCACAGGAGGAACAGATCTAGCATCCAGAGATGGAAGAGGTTAATCGGGCTACAGTTTATTGTAGCCAATATGATGGCCCGAGCATGTCAGGAGGAAATCACCCCTATCTTCCATGCCTGCGATCTTGTCTTGATCTAAGAAATGACCTGCTCCCCTTCTGTATTAGGCTCACAGCCTCTGGGTGAAAGAGGCTACCTTGGCTTCTGGGAACATGTCCTGTTAGCCTTCAAAAAGACACAGAGAATTAAACATCAGAGTTCTTTTTATCACTGAATAATGTCTTCTTGATATCTTCTTTAGAAGGTAATCCCTTAAAAAATATAAATAATTGCATCATTTTTGTTAATAAACGCATCGTTTTCATCCATATGTTGGAACACATCCATCCCAACTACCACTTTCCCACCGTGCGCAGTTGACAAATACCGTAGGCCCATTACTTTTATCATTCTTTATTTGCTGACCTAAGTTCCCTAAATTTAAACCGAATCTCAAATGCTCACAAGGAGCGGCCTCACCAATAGTTATGTGATTGGCACAAAAGAGATTATGTGTAATCAGAATCAGAGCCCCTTTGGGGACATCTTTAACATGAGGATTAAACATTTCTAAGACAGGCGTTTGACGTTTGTGTGCTGAAGTATTCCGCAGAAGCTTTGATGTTTTTGTGCGAGGAAGATGTGGCATGCTGAGGTGCCTCCTTTCTCGGGGTTCCGGTTTGACAAGTTTCTTTAGTTTGTGTGGGCCCCGTCGTTTTGGATTTAACACTCAATGGGGCCAGCAGGAACGAGCTACTGTTTATAAGATTATCTGACATCTGTTCATCAGAAATGCAGATTTTTTTTTCTTGTGATGAAAGACTTTCTACTCAATTTCTTTTGCTCAGCCTCCCTTGAGCATGCCAGTCACCCTTAGCTGTGTGACCCAGCACCGTATGTCAGTCACCGGCGCTATTACAGGCGCAACCTGTGGAAGTCATAAAGGCACTGGCGTTCCGCGAGATGTTTAGATCGCTGGTCGATAGTTTCGCAGACCCAGGACTGAGAATATTTCTGAAGTGGCATCAGAGCGATTCCAGGTTACAAAGCTAAAGTGGCCTTCAGAAGCCCCGACATTGCAAATGTATCATCACCCTTCGCAAATTGTAATCTTTTATTATATTTCAATGTCATTCTAGCAGCATTGACCAAAATTAGGTTGGCGTCCACTATTATCCCATTATCCAGGCCAATGGGATAGAACCACACATTTTACTTATTATTACTTGAGGAAACTAGAAGCTAATTGAATATTAAAAGTAATCAAGGCGTGGTGATGGATTCTTGGTTTTCACCTTTTGTGTCTACAACAACATTCCAAATAATAACATAGAAAGAGTACATTAAACCTTTTTTATATTAGTTTGGAAAATCCCTCTCTCTCTCTATATATATATATATGCATTGTGGGTTCAAGGTTGTGAAGCAGCTGGTTTCTGTTGGAACGTATATCCCTGAACACACCTCTAGAAGATTATCCCATCATTAAATATTTGTAGGATAACAGGAGAAGCCTAATTTAGTTTTTGTTTCTTTCTCTCTGTGGTTTAATCACAGATGAAAGAGACTAATAGCACTACAGAGCCTTCTGGTGATCAAAGGCCGATCAATCCTCTTTGTGGAGTAATTAACTATTTGCTAAACTTGCAGAATTGATTTCCATTTAGGGCTAAGAGAGAGGGTTTTAAATGAAGACCGATTTACCAGGCGTGAGGAAGGAATTTGAGCTCCGATGCCAGAAGATATTCTACATGACGAATTAGAGTCTGTTGCTTCCATGGGGAGAAGTACGACTGGCTTCTGGCCCTGTCTCTGCACTCCTGGAGAAATCAGATCTAGAAGCAGAGGCCGTGTGTAAAAACGCCTGCGAAGCACTTCAGGCAGATCCCGCAGACACAACAGCCTGGAACTGGGATTCAAGGAATGTTGGCAGGGTCAGATTTCCTTTTGGCCATGTCTGTGTCTAATAAAGTGACAGGGGAGAGTCCTTTAAGAGAGGGACACAATGGTGTGGGGATAGACGAATGCCTGAGACAAAAAGCTGACCTTGCACTAGTGGCACATTAAAGGGGTAAGTGAAGTGTGCGAGAAGGGCAGTGGCAATACTCCATTTATTGCTGGGGGCTGCTTGCGACACACTTCTGTGTAACACACAGCTAGCACTGAAATGGTAGCATGTTATCTCAATGTAGGGTTTGACCCCCTGAGTTCCAGAGGGCTGTGCAAAGCATCACTAAAGAGTTAAACATTTGATTTTAAAGCCCTTTAGCTCTTGCAGGTTTAGTCACTGGTTGAAAAGGTCTTGTTACTGGTCCTGCTGTTAAAGCGCATCCACAATGTTGTGATATTTTTATTAGACTTGTGCATTCGTCTTCGGGCGAACATGAAAACGAGCACGAAGAGGCCGTTTTTTTGTTCGTTCCGAAGGAACGTAGAACAGAATACAGTGCCGGCAAACCGTAGGCGAAGACGAAGACTCACAATCACGAAGAATCGAAGATTCTTCGTGATCGTCTTCGTTTTTGCCGCGCAACCGCCAAAATTTCAAACAGGAGTGAGCTGATCCTCGTCTGTCCAATCAGCTCACTCTTGTGACGTAACGCTAAGGGTCTCGTCCAATGCCTGTGCTGCTGTTTTTTGAATTCTGAAGGCGCCTTTATAAGACCAGAGCTTGCCTGAGAGATCCATTCATTTTTCGCTGTGACTGCTTTGGCAACACTGCTGTGCTGCATCCGAGCGTTACAGAGAGAGATTGTTCTGTTCTGTGTGAGACTGGTAAGCCTTTCTCACAGTGTACTTCATCCTCACTTCAGTGCTACTTAATATAATTAATTTAATAATAATAATTTGATTAATTTAATTTTTTTAAAATTAATTTGTCATCAACTTTAGTGTAAGTGCTGTTGAGTTGACAGTGCACCCAGTGCCTCAGTGGCACTGGGGTGCCCTTGCCCTGGGCTGGCACTAGTGCCTATTGCCTGTCCTGCTTAAATAAATTAAATAGAATTTATAAATTACAATTTAATAGAATCTATAATTTAATAGTTCATTATAATATTATATATATATATATTTGTCAGTCATATATATATATATACTATAGTATACTAGTGTAGAGTGTACTGTAGACATTCATCTACTAGTGTCTAATTTAAAATCAGTAATATTAATTAATATAATTAATAATTGAATTCATTATAAAATATATATATTTGTCAGTTATAGTTAGTAATAGTATACTAGTGTAGAGTGTACTGTAGACATTCAGAACATCTACTAGTGTCTAATCTAAAATCAGTAATATCAATAATTCTCTAATTCTTTCTTATCTTAATAGTTAATTAAATTAGCTATAAATAAAAGTAATAATATTAATTAATTACTACTAGCGTATAGTTCAGCTAATCTTATTAGTACTGGTGCTGCAGCTCTATAGTTTGTGCTTTGTTTTAGCAACAGTAAGAGACCAAGTCAATTTTTCTTAATTAATCTTTCATTTTATTTCATTTGTTTTGCTCACCTCAGTCCATCAGTGAAGTGAACTTGTTGGGCTAGTGAGTGCAGCCGCATAAGTGCTGTGTTTTTTTTTGATCAGCAAGCAGTGACGTTAACTGTTTTGCAAAGATTTTCTCATTTATTTTACATTTTATTTCAATTTTATTAAAAGTACCCTTAGTGTTTTGCTCACCTCAGTCCATCAGTGAAGTGAACTTGTTGGGCTAGTGAGTGCAGCAAGCAGTGAAGATAACTGTTTTGCTGTGACATTTTATTTTATTTCTAATTCTTTTCAAGAAAAATTGACTGTGACGAGCTGTACTAAGCAAAGCTTCAAGCTACTAGCTGTAGTACTAAAATAATTCTAATCTTCTTTAATCTTAATCTATAATATATTATAAATAATAATATTCTAATTCATAATCTATAATATAAGTAATTCTAAATTCTAATTCATAATCTATATTCTTCTATCTATAATACATAATATATAAGTAAATTAGTTCTAATCTATTAATATTATATAACTTAATATTAATTAATAAATCATATACTGAATCTGATTTAACCTCACTTTAGCTTAGTGGGTTTGAGAGCGTCTGCCTAGAGGTAGACTTATAGTAAGGAAATATAGCTTTAGGCTAGCATAGTAGTAGGCTAAGCTCTTAGGCCCGTGTAAATTCAAATTAAAAATAAAATACTGCTAGTTATTAAATAGTTAATCTTGAGTTAATAATTTAAATAACTTTAGGATTTTGGCAGATTGCACACAGCACAGTGCAGTAGTGCATAGTTTTACTTTTTAAGCAGTAGCACTGAAGAGAACTTCCTCTAATTTTTTTGTCTTTAATTCGTTTTTCCTTTTTTTTATTTTTATTTTTTTATTTTTTTTTTATAGTTTTTTAAACACTACACTACACTACACTACACTACACTACACTACACTACACACACAACACAAAATTTGAAATGGATCCTCCTTTTGGGACTAAGGAGGGACAAGCTCCATCTACCACCACCACCACCACCACCACCAGCACCACCACCAGCACCACCACCAGTTCTAAGATGCAGCCTTTGCGTCAGTCTAGTCGGCCAAGTAGGCCAAGCTCTCGCTTATCATTTGGGGAAGCATTGCTTGAAGGATCATCAAGTAAAGGAAAGGCACCAAAAGCAGGCAGTAGTAGTGCGGCTAGGCCCACAAGCTCTATGGTTTTTTACGGAAAGCCTAAAGCACCAGAAGCACGTTCAAAGTTAAAGGGTAGCACAAGTAGTACCAGCCCAGTGACTAAAAAGAAGTGCCTTTTGCCCCAAGCAGCATCTTCCCCATCCACCAGCAGCATGCAAGGTACCAAGCAGAGCCAAATTAGCAGCAAGACTCAGAGGGGTCCCAAACCAAAGCGATCTCATTCCTTTGTAGGGAAAACCACCACCACCACCCCCACCTCTACCGCCTCTACCACCACTAGTGCTGCGCCTACTGTTCCCACTGGTACCGCCACGCCATGTCCTCCTAGTACCTCTAGCAAGCCACCAAGTCCTTACAAAATTTTTGTAAAGACAGTTAGAGAGAGGGCTACACATAGTGGAACTCCACCTAGCGAGGTAGCAGAGGAGCCTGAGACTGAGAGGCCAAGTGCAGAGTCTATTCTTCCTGCTCGCACTACTACTAGTCACGAGTCTCACGACGATATCAGTCTTAGCTCCAGCCTAGCAGGAATTCCATTCGATCTGGCTAATGAAGAGCTAGACTATGAGCCAGAGGAAGTAGAGGAGATGAGTGGTCAGGAATCAGATTCCTCAGGGAGCAGTGTCCAAATGACTAGTGCACAATTTTCCCCTGAGCCTCCACCTTCTCCGCTACGATCATCACCATCACCACCACCAGCAGCAGCAGCAAAACCTAGCAAATCTAAAGCAATTAGCAGTCCCACTATGGCCAGTACTGTTACCACCAGTCCCACCACCACTAGTTCTGCCTCTGTTGATCCACCCCGAGCAGTAAGAGCAGCACCCAAGGCACACTCCAAGGCTATGCGCGCCCCAATTTGGGAGCACTTTGAAAATGTTGAAGAAGGGCGCTATGGAAAGTGCAAACATTGTGGGAAGCTAATAAGCAGAGGGAAAGTGTCTGGCCATTTTACCAGTGCTAGCATGAAGCATCACCTCAGCACTCAACACAACGCTGTGCTATTGGGGAAAGATGCAGAGGTAAAACTTAGTGCAGGCAGCATAGCTGGTGGCCGTGGAAAAACCCCAACAGCTTCTTCTTCTGAGCCAATAGCAGCAGCAGCAGCAGCAGCAACTAGTGCTGGCAGCCAGAGACCAAGGCAGGTTGGAGCACTGCATGTCCAGCCCACCCTGGAACAATTTGTGGCATTCCAATCCAAAAGGTCAATGCCCAAACAGCAGGCCAATAAAGTAACGCGACTGATTGGTCAGTTCATTGCTGTTGGAGGGGCATCCTTCTCTATGATCGAAGGGGAGCCTTTCAAACAATTGATGGCGGCTGTGGCTCCACAATATACAGTTCCGTCACGTTCCACTTTCAGCAGGAACATTGTCCCCTCATTGTATCGGTCCTGTGTTGCAGCAGTGAAAGAGGAGCTTTCCAAGGCTGCTGGTCAGTCTGTTCATTTCACTACAGATTTGTGGAGTGCACCTAGCGGCCAGCATGCCTTTCTTTCTTTGACAGCACACTGGTGGCAGCCCGGTGTGTCTAAGGAAGCTGCTGCAGCAGGCTACCGATCTTTCCTTCTCCATGCAGAAGTGATGGATGAAAAGCACACTTCCCAAAACATTCTGCATGCGATGAGGAAAATGTTTAGCCTTTGGGTGGGAGCAGAGGCGGGCACCAATGTTGAAGTTGGTTTTGTGGTAACTGACGGAGGTGCCAATATGGTGAAAGCGCTGCGAGATGGTCATATTGTTGGTGTGCGCTGTGCAGCCCACATCATCCATCTTGTAGTGAAGGCAGCAATGTCAGAAGGAACTAATGTGGCAGCAGTAGTTCTGTCCCGCTGCAGAAAGATCGCTGGGCACTTTCACCATAGTGTTAAGGCTAGCCAACTTTTGAGGGAAGAGCAAGAGAGGTCAGGTCTTCCCGTACACTGCCTACGTCAGGATGTCAGTACACGGTGGAACTCCACGTTAGACATGCTAGAGAGGATTTTGGAGCAGCAGAGGGCAATCCATAATCTTGCCTCAGAGCACAATATTGGGATTACCTCTCCATTGAATAGGGAGGATTGGACAGTGATCGCCCAGCTAGTGGCAGTCCTTAAACCATTCAGGGATGCCACAGAAAATTTAAGCTCAAACACTGCCAGTCTGGCCCAGGTAATCCCAGTGTTCTCCCATCTAGGCAGCAAGATGGATGTGTTCCTTGGAAACCGTGAGGCTGTTCAAGGTGGCACTCTACATCCTGACGTAGCAGCCATAGTCAGGAAGCTGAAGGATCTGCTAAAAGTACACCTTCGCAAGCGAATGGAAGAGAGTCCCGAAATGATGCTAGCGTGCCTTTGTGATCCAAGAATTAAGGGAAAGCTAGCTTTGAAATTCAATGTTCTCAGTAGCTACCGGGAGCAATTGGTCAACAAGGTGCGTGACTGGCAGCGTAAAATGGGAATGCTGTCCGAGGAGGGTGAGGTGCAGGAGGAGGAAGAGATGATGTGGTCTGCTACCCCTAGCAGCAGCATCAGCAGCAGTGCCACAAGCAGCACAACACAGCTGAGTGGAGCAGCTGCGTTTTGGGAAGAGGCACTTGGCAGTATAGTTGGACCATCTGACAGAGCTAGCAGCAGAAAGGAGAGTAGTGCTGCTGAAATGGTCAAACTTTACCTCTGTGAAGTTCCTTCTGCTCCTAATGTTGATCCTCTTAGCTACTGGGATGAAAAGAAGAGTGTGTGGCCTGCACTCTCATGGGTTGCGCAGCAGCTTCTATCATGTCCGCCAACCACTGTTCAAAGTGAGCGCGTGTTTTCTATGACTGGAAACATACTGAGTCCACAGCGCTCACGCATGGCACCTCATCTGATGGAGCAGATTGCCTTTCTTAAATTCAATCTGCCCAAATTGGGTTACCCAGCTCTTAGCTTGGAAAGTTAAATTTTTTCTCTCTAATGTTTAAGGTAGTTTCTCCCCCTGGTTGCACTTGCTGCGGTGTGGCAATGCCTGCTACCTCCGCTGGTGTAGCCAATTTACGCTAGGGCCTAGTGTCTGAGCTCTGTAAGTCCGCTCCCAAACGCCTAGGACTGACA
Organism: Spea bombifrons; assembly: GCF_027358695.1. Lineage (NCBI taxonomy): Eukaryota > Metazoa > Chordata > Amphibia > Anura > Pelobatidae > Spea > Spea bombifrons. The sequence continues at coordinate 33,949,894 of NC_071096.1, forward strand.
GTCTTTGGATGCTTTGCCCTGGGGTGAAACAGGTGAGTGGGTCGTCAATTGCCCACTCATTCACCTTTTTCCGTTTCCAACGCTGCTGCTGGTGGTGGTGCCAGTATCTTTTGCCAGTTCGCTTCCTGGCTGAAATCATGCCTCAGATGTCCCTAATGGAAAGGGTAGTTTCTCCCCCCTGGTTGCACTTGCTGCGGTGTGGCAACGCCTGCTACCTCCGCCGGTGTAGCTAGCTTATGCTAGGGCCTTGTGTCTGAGTTCTGTAGGTCTGCTCCCAAACGCCAAGGACTGACAGTGCTTGGATGCTTTGCCCTGGGGTGAAACAGGTGAGCGGGTCGTCAATTGCCCACTCATTCGCCTTTCCCAATTCTGCTGCTGCTGGTGGTGGTGCCAGTGTCTCTCTTCAATGCCAGTTCGCTTCCTGGCTAGTGTCATGCCTCGAATGTCCCTGATGGTAAGGGTAGTTTCTCCCCCCTGGTTGCACTTGCTGCGGTGTGGCAACGCCTGCTACCTCCGCCGGTGTAGCCAGCTTACGCTAGGGCCTTGTGTCTGAGTTCTGTAGGTCTGCTCCCAAACGCCAAGGACTGACAGTGCTTGGATGCTTTGCCCTGGGGTGAAACAGGTGAGCGGGTCGTCAATTGCCCACTCATTTGCCTTTCCCAATTCTGCTGCTGCTGGTGGTGGTGCCAGTGTCTCTCTTCAATGCCAGTTCGCTTCCTGGCTAGTGTCATGCCTCGAATGTCCCTGATGGTGAGGGTAGTTTCTCCCCCCTGGTTGCACTTGCTGCGGTGTGGCAACGCCTGCTACCTCCGCCGGTGTAGCCAGCTTACGCTAGGGCCTTGTGTCTGAGTTCTGTAGGTCTGCTCCCAAACGCCAAGGACTGACAGTGCTTGGATGCTTTGCCCTGGGGTGAAACAGGTGAGCGGGTCGTCAATTGCCCACTCATTTGCCTTTCCCAATTCTGCTGCTGCTGGTGGTGGTGCCAGTGTCTCTCTTCAATGCCAGTTCGCTTCCTGGCTAGTGTCATGCCTCGAATGTCCCTGATGGTGAGGGTAGTTTCTCCCCCCTGGTTGCACTTGCTGCGGTGTGGCAACGCCTGCTACCTCCGCCGGTGTAGCCAGCTTACGCTAGGGCCTTGTGTCTGAGTTCTGTAGGTCTGCTCCCAAACGCCAAGGACTGACAGTGCTTGGATGCTTTGCCCTGGGGTGAAACAGGTGAGCGGGTCGTCAATTGCCCACTCATTTGCCTTTCCCAATTCTGCTGCTGCTGGTGGTGGTGCCAGTGTCTCTCTTCAATGCCAGTTCGCTTCCTGGCTAGTGTCATGCCTCGAATGTCCCTGATGGTGAGGGTAGTTTCTCCCCCCTGGTTGCACTTGCTGCGGTGTGGCAACGCCTGCTACCTCCGCCGGTGTAGCCAGCTTACGCTAGGGCCTTGTGTCTGAGTTCTGGAAGTCCGCTCCCAAACGCCAAGGACTGACAGTTTTTGGATGCTTTGCCCTGGGGTGAAACAGGTGAGCGGGTCGTCAATTGCCCACTCATTCGCCTTTCCCAATTCTGCTGCTGCTGGTGGTGGTGCCAGTGTCTCTCTTCAATGCCAGTTCGCTTCCTGGCTAGTGTCATGCCTCGAATGTCCCTGATGGTGAGGGTAGTTTCTCCCCCCTGGTTGCACTTGCTGCGGTGTGGCAACGCCTGCTACCTCCGCCAATGTAGCCAGCTTACGCTAGGGCCTTGTGTCTGAGCTCTGGAAGTCCGCTCCCAAACGCCAAGGACTGACAGTGTTTGGATGCTTTGCCCTGGGGTGAAACAGGTGAGCGGGTCGTCAATTGCCCACTCATTCGCCTTTCCCAATTCTGCTGCTGCTGGTGGTGGTGCCAGTGTCTCTCTTCAATGCCAGTTCGCTTCCTGGCTAGTGTCATGCCTCGAATGTCCCTGATGGTGAGGGTAGTTTCTCCCCCCTGGTTGCACTTGCTGCGGTGTGGCAACGCCTGCTACCTCCGCCAATGTAGCCAGCTTACGCTAGGGCCTTGTGTCTGAGCTCTGGAAGTCCGCTCCCAAACGCCAAGGACTGACAGTGTTTGGATGCTTTGCCCTGGGGTGAAACAGGTGAGTGGGTCGCCAATTGCCCACTCATTTGCCTTTTCCAATGCTGCTGCTGCTGCTGCTGCTGCTGGTGGTGCCAGCATCTCTTCTCTGCCAGTTCGCTTCCTGGCTAGTGTCATGCCTTAATTGTCCCTTATGGTAAGGGCAGTTTCTCCCCCCTGGTTGCACTTGCTGCGGTGTGGCAACGCCTGCTACCTCCGCCAATGTAGCCAGCTTACGCTAGGGCCTTGTGTCTGAGCTCTGGAAGTCCGCTCCCAAACGCCAAGGACTGACAGTGTTTGGATGCTTTGCCCTGGGGTGAAACAGGTGAGTGGGTCGCCAATTGCCCACTCATTTGCCTTTTCCAATGCTGCTGCTGCTGCTGCTGCTGCTGGTGGTGCCAGCATCTCTTCTCTGCCAGTTCGCTTCCTGGCTAGTGTCATGCCTTAATTGTCCCTTATGGTAAGGGCAGTTTCTCCCCCCTGGTTGCACTTGCTGCGGTGTGGCAACGCCTGCTACCTCCGCCAATGTAGCCAGCTTACGCTAGGGCCTTGTGTCTGAGCTCTGGAAGTCCGCTCCCAAACGCCAAGGACTGACAGTGTTTGGATGCTTTGCCCTGGGGTGAAACAGGTGAGTGGGTCGCCAATTGCCCACTCATTCGCCTTTTCAATGCTGCTGCTGGTGGTGGTGCCAGCATCTCTTCTCTGCCAGTTCGCTTCCTGGCTAGAGTCATGCCCAAAATGTCCCTAATTGTAAGGGCAGTTTCTCCCCCCTGGCTGCCTCTGTCTGCGGTGTGGCAACGCCTGCTACCTCCGCCGGAGTGGCCAGCTTACGCTAGGGCCTTGTGTCTGAGCTCTGGAAGTCTGCTGCCAAACGTCTAAGACTGACAGTGTTTGGGTGCTTTGCCCTGGGGTGAAACAGGTGAGTGGGTCGCCAATTGCCCACTCATTCGCCTTTCCCATTTTTCAATGCTGCTGCTGGTGGTGGTGGTGGTGCCAGCATCTCTTCTCTGCCAGTTCGCTTCCTGGCTAGAGTCATGCCCAAAATGTCCCTAGTGGTAAGGGCAGTTTCTCCCCTCTGGCTGCGTCTGTTTGCGGTGTGGCAACGCCTGCTACCTCCGCCGGAGTGGCCAGCTTACGCTAGGGCCTTGTGTCTGAGCTCTGGAAGTCTGCTGCCAAACGTCTAAGACTGACAGTGTTTGGGTGCTTTGCCCTGGGGTGAAACAGGTGAGTGGGTCGCCAATTGCCCACTCATTCGCCTTTCCCAATTCTGCTGCTGCTGCTGCTGCTGGTGGTGCCAGTGTCTCTTCGATGCCAGTTCGCTTCCTGGCTAGTGTCATGAATCAAATGTCCCTAATGGTAAGGGCAGTTTCTCCCCCCTGGCTGCCTCTGTCTGCGGTGTGGCAACGCCTGCTACCTCCGCCGGAGTGGCCAGCTTACGCTAGGGCCTAGTGTCTGAGCTCTGGAAGTCTGCTGCCAAACGTCTAAGACTGACAGTGTTTGGGTGCTTTGCCCTGGGGTGAAACAGGTGAGTGGGTCGCCAATTGCCCACTCATTCGCCTTTCCCAATTCTGCTGCTGCTGCTGCTGCTGGTGGTGCCAGTGTCTCTTCGATGCCAGTTCGCTTCCTGGCTAGTGTCATGAATCAAATGTCCCTAATGGTAAGGGCAGTTTCTCCCCCCTGGCTGCCTCTGTCTGCGGTGTGGCAACGCCTGCTACCTCCGCCGGAGTGGCCAGCTTACGCTAGGGCCTAGTGTCTGAGCTCTGGAAGTCTGCTGCCAAACGTCTAAGACTGACAGTGTTTGGGTGCTTTGCCCTGGGGTGAAACAGGTGAGTGGGTCGCCAATTGCCCACTCATTCGCCTTTCCAATTTTTCAATGCTGCTGGTGGTGGTGGTGGTGGTGGTGGTGGTGCCAGCATCTCTTCTCTGCCAGTTCGCTTCCTGGCTAGAGTCATGCCCAAAATGTCCCTAATTGTAAGGGCAGTTTCTCCCCCCTGGCTGCCTCTGTCTGCGGTGTGGCAACGCCTGCTACCTCCGCCGGAGTGGCCAGCTTACGCTAGGGCCTTGTGTCTGAGCTCTGGAAGTCTGCTGCCAAACGTCTAAGACTGACAGTGTTTGGGTGCTTTGCCCTGGGGTGAAACAGGTGAGTGGGTCGCCAATTGCCCACTCATTCGCCTTTCCAATTTTTCAATGCTGCTGGTGGTGGTGGTGGTGGTGGTGGTGGTGCCAGCATCTCTTCTCTGCCAGTTCGCTTCCTGGCTAGAGTCATGCCCAAAATGTCCCTAATTGTAAGGGCAGTTTCTCCCCCCTGGCTGCCTCTGTCTGCGGTGTGGCAACGCCTGCTACCTCCGCCGGAGTGGCCAGCTTACGCTAGGGCCTTGTGTCTGAGCTCTGGAAGTCTGCTGCCAAACGTCTAAGACTGACAGTGTTTGGGTGCTTTGCCCTGGGGTGAAACAGGTGAGTGGGTCGCCAATTGCCCACTCATTCGCCTTTCCCAATTCTGCTGCTGGTGGTGGTGCCAGTGTCTCTTCTCTGCCAGTTCGCTTCCTGGCTAGTGTCATGAATCAAATGTCCCTAATGGTAAGGGCAGTTTCTCCCCCCTGGCTGCCTCTGTCTGCGGTGTGGCAACGCCTGCTACCTCCGCCGGAGTGGCCAGCTTACGCTAGGGCCTTGTGTCTGAGCTCTGGAAGTCTGCTGCCAAACGTCTAAGACTGACAGTGTTTGGGTGCTTTGCCCTGGGGTGAAACAGGTGAGTGGGTCGCCAATTGCCCACTCATTCGCCTTTCCCAATTCTGCTGCTGGTGGTGGTGCCAGTGTCTCTTCGATGCCAGTTCGCTTCCTGGCTAGTGTCATGAATCAAATGTCCCTAATGGTAAGGGCAGTTTCTCCCCCCTGGCTGCCTCTGTCTGCGGTGTGGCAACGCCTGCTACCTCCGCCGGAGTGGCCAGCTTACGCTAGGGCCTTGTGTCTGAGCTCTGGAAGTCTGCTGCCAAACGTCTAAGACTGACAGTGTTTGGGTGCTTTGCCCTGGGGTGAAACAGGTGAGTGGGTCGCCAATTGCCCACTCATTCGCCTTTCCCAATTCTGCTGCTGGTGGTGGTGCCAGTGTCTCTTCGATGCCAGTTCGCTTCCTGGCTAGTGTCATGAATCAAATGTCCCTAATGGTAAGGGCAGTTTCTCCCCCCTGGCTGCCTCTGTCTGCGGTGTGGCAACGCCTGCTACCTCCGCCGGAGTGGCCAGCTTACGCTAGGGCCTTGTGTCTGAGCTCTGGAAGTCTGCTGCCAAACGTCTAAGACTGACAGTGTTTGGGTGCTTTGCCCTGGGGTGAAACAGGTGAGTGGGTCGCCAATTGCCCACTCATTCGCCTTTCCCAATTCTGCTGCTGGTGGTGGTGCCAGTGTCTCTTCGATGCCAGTTCGCTTCCTGGCTAGTGTCATGAATCAAATGTCCCTAATGGTAAGGGCAGTTTCTCCCCCCTGGCTGCCTCTGTCTGCGGTGTGGCAACGCCTGCTACCTCCGCCGGAGTGGCCAGCTTACGCTAGGGCCTTGTGTCTGAGCTCTGGAAGTCTGCTGCCAAACGTCTAAGACTGACAGTGTTTGGGTGCTTTGCCCTGGGGTGAAACAGGTGAGCGGTTCGCCAATTGCCCACTCATTTGCCTTTCCCATTTCCTTTTCCATTTCATTATTTTCCTTCTGATACACAACCAACCAAACATAACACACACAATAACACATATAACACATATAACACACAGTGACATCACACATAACACACATACACACACACTTACAATGCACAAAACACAAGGACCTTTTCCTTGTTATTTGCCCTGGCCTTCACTCACTAATAGCATTACATTAACACTATAACTCACACTTCACCCTATAACATTTTTCCATCCACATACCTGCCAACAGACCCAACTTTTTCAGGGACAGTCCTGCTTTTTTCCAGTCCTGTCCCATCTAATTTAGCTAAACTAGGTATGCAAAATGCAAATACACATAGGTAGGTATAGCTCGGTAGGTAACGCTACTATAAACATTTAATAAATATAATCAAGTACTAAATAATAAATCTAACTTTAAAATACATTTAAATAAACCCCTATTTTTTTTTAAAAAAAAACATTAAAATTAAATTATTATTATTTAGACATAATCCATCTTTAACCAAACCAGTGCACTGCTACTAATCTTAAACATAACCGTACATTAACCCTAAGCTATTTTTTAGTTCTTGTCCAACATTTTTCCATCAGCATACCTGCCAACACACCCAAGATTTTGGTGGACAGTCCTGCTATTTTCCAGTCCTGTCCAATAAGTAAGTTGGGTTGTTGCAAAGTATGCCATTGTAAATAGGTAGCAAATGTTAGGCATGTAAAGTGGTCCAAAATCAATTTAAAAATGTAAAATATTCCCTATTCTTTTATTAAACATCTATGGACAGTACACCTCGGTATGTGTGTGCAACTCTATTGGTCGTTTCGGCAGGGGGCTCGCCTGCCATCAACGAATGAAGTGCATTCTGCAGTTCTGCAATTCACTCGTTGATGCCAGACCAGCCCCCTGCCGAAACGACCAATAGAGCTGCACACACGTACCTTCACGGCAGCTGCTGCTGCTGTGATGTGTTATTAACCCCGTATTAACCCCTGCTAGGCAACCAGGAGGAAAACGAAGATTAAACGAGCACGAAGAATGTCCGCGAATATTCGCCCGAAGAGAAGACAGGAACGGGCGAATATTCGCGGAATACGAAGATTTTTTTTCCCCCGAAGACGAGCACGAAGACGAACACGAAGAGCCCCCTGGTGCCCAAGTCTAATTTTTATTATTGTTATATTTTAATAGTTTCTAAAACCCCATCACAAGAAATCCTCACATTTGTCAGACGTAGAAATGGCGAAATTCTTCCTATTCCCCTCTGTTTTATTACTGTTTTTGGAGAAGCATGGATAGATGAGAATGATTGCTCCAGCCAAACGCTAACAGGCTATTGTTGGCAACCAGGTTTTAAATAACATTTTCCGTAGGGCATTAAGTTTGGTAACAGTAACTTTATCGGCGTGCCAGGCCATTATCCAAGTGTAACAGTTACGGCTTCCATTAACATATGCTAATCAGGCCCCTTACTCATTTGAGTGCTAGTGGGTTGTGTAATGACTTGGTTGGGAATGCATGGTGTTCTGTATCAGGGGTCGGTTTATTTACAGTTCGCAGCTACGTCGGAAATGCAGCAGAGCCTTCAGCGCTCATCGGTACTCCTACCAGTGACATGTTATGGCTCTCCTCTATACTGTAACGCTCTGCATTGTAATGTGGGTTTCTCACACACAAAAGTCCAAAAGAGCTCTTTATGCGTGGGCAATAAATGAAGCAGTCAATGGATAAGCTGGTGAATGACATGAAGAATCACATTATAGGGTGGCCATGGTTATGAAAGCAGTAGTTTGCCATTTTTGACTTAAGTGTATGTACTTTAATTATATGTTGTTAAGTTTACTTGTTTTCTACCTGTGGAATTAACATAATAATCTTTCCTTTCGCTGGTTGTGTTTAACAAAAGAACACTTGGGTTCACCGGCAAGAGCATTTGACTTTTGAAGGTATATGGGAGAAGACTAGAGAACTACGGGGCAGATAAATTATATTTACCAATAAGAAACACATATCACACTGTACTTTATGGCCACCGATAGACTGTTAGTACAGTATATATGAATGGTATTGGCCCATCACTGTCCTCAGTTCAGTAACAGAAAGGTCAGTCTGATAGCGGAACTGCCTGAGCTCAAGGCTGATCAGTAGCTTGCGAGGCTTCATTCAGCCGACTCATTGCCAGATAATTGTATTAGGGACCAATGCGACTGCACGAAAAAAACAACAATTCAACCCGGGCCAATGTGTTTGTGTGGAAACCCACCAAGACAATTCCAGAAGGCATTATGCTGCAGGCTGAGTGGGGTGACCTCCCTAGGATTGGGGTTGACACTTGAACGAAGGCATGTGTCCGGTTAAAGGACAGTGCTACCAGAAGACTTTCATCTCTTTTAAATTGGATTACTCGAATCTGCTTGTTCTCTTTAAAGATATCTACTCCAAGTCTTCCCTCTCTCATTCCGGCTGTCTCAGTTTGTTACTTACTGATTACTGCTTAGTGGCTCATCCTTCCGTGTTATGGGATATTTACTCATAATGTCCACCTTTCTTCTACTCAAGCCCACGTGAACTCTACTGTTCAGCAGAGATTTTTCCACCCATGTACTCGGCTTGTAAACTACAGCGATACACTATGGGATATCATATCCGTTCGCTAAAATGTTGACAGGCCTATTGGTGACCGGCTTCTCAGAACACCCTTATATTTATTGGTAATGTGTACGCATAGTCATTTAAACATTGTTGATCCAGGATCTTTTTGGATTGTCCATGGAGTCATAAAGGATTTTATCCTCTTATCGGCAGAATTGTTAAATGCTTAAAGAAGTATTTTTTGTTTGCCTTCATCCGGATCAGCAATTTAGGTGTATTTTAAAAAGGTTGAAGCTGATGGAGTTATGACTTCTGAGTTAAAATTGTGGAATGGGTGATAATTTTCTTTGTTGGACCAGACATTCCAATGGTTTTATTCTTCTGATTCTTCTGCTCGCGTCTTTTAATGTTGCCAGTGTGTGAGATACTATTCAGCCTAAAGAAACATAATTGCTTTAGTCCGGTTAGTCTTTACTTTCAGAAAGGATCTGGATGGGATCGAGGCAGGAGGCAGGCAGTGCCCCTTCTTGTTCTTAGCCTTCCATGCTTAGACGGCATAATGGTTGTGATCCAAGAGCAGGCAGATGTCAGCCCCTGCGCTAGCATGATGTCAATCACGTAACTAGCGATACAGGAATTATGAAAGGTGCTCATATGTAATGAGACGGGTGATTAACTTTATATGGCCGTGAAACAAATCGCAAATTGCTGTGGCATACAGAAGGTTAAAATGATTTCTGCAATGGATTCCTTTTCGGCATTTATACGCACATTGCCCCGGTATACATACTAGAGACATCCCCTGCATTACGCTGCACATTTATTGATAGATAGTTAATTTGTGGCACCCACCATGACTTTTCCTGTGCGCATGGATCATCGCATAGCAATAATGTTCTAAGGGATACTTAAAAAAAATAAAGTCAAAATAGTACAAACCCAGAGTAGTCGGAAGCCTTTAATATTAAAATGGAAACACTGTACCTGTTAGGGGTCCTTATGCTGAATATTCTTACTTTTTTTCATTTCGCACATAAACAACAGCAAGTATGGCTTTGTTCCTTTGTGCTTGTTATTAATCCCAGCCCCCTCCCATTTCCCACCAACGCATGGTGGATTACACAAAGCAAAAGTCATTAATTTTTATCTCTGACTATCTGTAGGGTTTTTAATGTGGCCTGGCTTCCTTATGCACCACCAATTACATGTCATAAGTGCTTGTAGATGCTGGAGCTGTATCATGGGCTGATGGATCGCTCCCCGCGTGCTGATTAGTATGCAGGAGCTGTTCTAGTCTCTGAGCAGCTGGCATGCCAATGAGGATCTGACTCCGCTGGTCAAGGCATCTGGACATGAATTCAATATGGATCGCTTTAATTAAATGGCTAAGCGCACGAGAAGCAAAGAAACAACTCCATCATTGAGTCAAACAAGAAAATATAGTCTACATGAAAGAAACCGGGCAACCTGAAAAAAAAAGAGAGAGAGAGAGAGAGGTAGAAATAGAAATTCCATGTACGACTGAGATAAAAATCAGTTAAAATTGATAAAAGACAAAATGGTAAAACTAGAAAACATGCAATATAAAGACTGGCTATGATTTAGGGAGTGGGAATGGTGTTTAACAATGTTACATCCTCAAATTGATTTTGGGAAGCAGGTAATGTTCACAGAGCTGGAATATTCCCAATCACTGCATAGAGAGCATCCTTATGGGGTATACTGGTACGCAGAGCTCGGAGATGTCGCTCGGGCGCTCCCCTGGTCTTTCAGTATGGACAGCATCTATTGGTTACTCGCATACACGTCGGGCGCTCCCCTGGTCTTTCAGTATGGACAGCATCCATTGGTTACTCGCATACACGTCGGGCGCTCCCCTGGTCTTTCAGTATGGACAGCATCCATTGGTCTTTCAGTATGGACAGCATCCATTGGTTACTCGTGTACACGTCGGGCGCTCCCCTGGTCTTTCAGTATGGACAGCATCCATTGGTTACTCGCATACACGTCGGGCGCTCCCCTGGTCTTTCAGTATGGACAGCATCCATTGGTTACTCGTGTACACGGGAGAGCGTGACACAGCGGCAGGAATTCCCTCACTGTGACTTAATAATGTCTATGCAACATACTTACTCTGTGGTCATGTATTTATATTCCTTTTGTTTGGTACATACGGGGATAAATGCATGTGATTACGCACATACATGTTGCTTAACCTGTTTGCATTGCATTGATGTATAGGGGAACTTGTAACCCTTTTGTTACTGCAGGCACATGGTACGCCGAGACAAGGTGCCAGATTCCTGTGACTCTTAGAGTTCGATGGTATAATCATGTTACAATGACTGTATTACCTTTCAACTTCTTTGATCCTCGCAACTAAATAGTTTTCATGTGTTGAATATGCCTAAAGAAAAAGAATCACTATTGTGCTATTTCATATTGTGCTAATCATAAATGTTGCATTCTACAATGTATTTAATGTAATGTTATAGCAATGTATATTCCATGTCTATATGATAGCCTATAAGGGCATGTTGAATAAGGAATAGAAAAATGTGTATCGCTGCATCAAAATGGAGGTTTTTTTAAGGCAAAATGTATCACGTGCCTCGTTCTAGCAGCGCGACTAGTGACAAAACCAAGGAGGTGGGGGCAAATCACATTTTACAGTCATGGAAATCGTAATGCTGCCGTCTGTACCCCGTTATTATGCGGGTGTCTGTACAAAGCCCCTCGGCTCGTGGTTATAAGTTTGCGGCTGCAGGCTGTCCCACAGGGGCGTTATTAGGCAGCCGAATAAGCTTTTCTCTTGTCACACATCGGAGCGGGCTCATGGTCCTTCTCATACCGAGTAGCAAATATGATTTTTATCACCTCCCTTTCCCCATCCAAGTCCCAAATCCCGAGAGGCAGCTGCACCCTGGGGATTGTTTTTTATAGGATGGATATCATTTGGATGTTAATGTTTTTCGCTCTACCTTTATGAAGTGCTCTTCTTCCCCTGGGGTTAAGCGGCGATGCAGTGACCACAGCTTCAGCTGGGCAGGGACAGGCAACCCCCAAAACGCCACCTGCTCCAGACTCCTATGATGCTCAGCCAACCATAGGGCAGAGCACCGTGAGAGCCGTAGCTTGCAGCAGCTGCAGTGCCAGAGGTTGCCTGTTCCTGAACATTAAGTCCATGCGTGGTTTATGTGGACACTGGCAGCCAAAGGGTTATAGGCATCCATATGCATTCACTATCTTGCTCATCTCATCACTTTAATAGTGGACCGCAGGTATGTTGCCATGTGAACAGGCGGACATGTCTCCATGGAAACAGCCAGATTGCAGCACACCAGTCTGGGAGCAGACACTATTTTTTTCGTAGCCTGGGCTTTTCTTTTGTTAAATTTACAGAAGTGCTTCCAGGGGGAGCGAGCCGCGGCTCTTTGCACAATATCTCCCTTCCTATCTGACATTGCAGATGATCTTCCTCCTCCTTGCTTATCCCCGGCTTTTGAAAGAAGACGTGAGGGTCACCCTATTGCCAAATTCCACTGAAACATTTCCTTCACATTGTGGCACGTTGCGTATGACCATAATAGCACATGGTCGTGCATTATTGCAGTTCATTTGCAAGCCTTGTTGTCCTTCGGATTTACACAAGCATTACGGTGCTGACCTCTCCCTTTATATAGTGAACCGTTACCCTGCGTTTACAGGATCAGGAGGGTATTCCGGGTCCCTGAGCGACTGCAGCTCTGGGGCAACTGCAGTGGCACGAGGCATGCGAACCATTGTCCCAATACTTTTGGTGCTTTGATGAAAGGACATTTGCATTGACTGATCTCGCAGATCTGTGCAGCGCATGCACTGGATAAAGGCATTATAGAATCAGAACGTTCTGTGCAACCCACTAATAAGGGCGTATTTATTTTCCTCACCTAGCGAGAGAGCGGGATGGAGATTGTATCAGCTCATCAGCCTGCCTCACATTTCCCTAGAGTTTATATCTGTTGCAAGGCATCTAATGTTAACTCAGCTTTGGCCTTCGGTTCGATGATTGATGTTGGGGGTGCTGATTGTACTGTTACCTTTTGTTTGGCCCAAGGGGCTGACTCCATGCCACCCAATGCTGAAACTAATTACAAGATATAATTAAACTGTGACACTCGGATATTATAGTGTGAATTTACTAATGACATTGCTGCGATGTACCAGCAACACAGGACACTGATTATGCTTCATGTATTATTTAGCCTTTTGCTAAATGAGACGGTGACATTTTCAAAAATTACTTTGAGGTTTCTTAATTGTCGGCGGTGAGACGGGCAAGCCGGGCCCGAGTCCATCATAAGATATCTCTGTCTGCACAACTCCCCGGTATAAAGAGGAATGAGAGAAGGGAATGGGTAAAAGGAGCAGTTTGATCCCTGGGACCAGTGCACACCATCAGTACTTTGTGTACCTGGTACTTTATCCTAGAGAATGGGATCCTTAAGGCCCTTTTCAATAGGAGCGTCCATCCTTCTTGCACCATAAGCCCATCGCTATGTCATGTACTTGGGATGAAGCTTTGCCACAATGGAAAAAAGCTTTTCATTCAAGGATGGTGCATCAGTGGAAACAGTTACCTATTCTAGCTTTTACATGTTACAGGTTCGGTGACAACGCAACAGTGTTTCTCAGGCCATTTGGAAATGGGGTTCAGCAAAGTTGACAATGTCAAGCTGCAGAAATTCTATTGATATTTAGGTAGTAAAATAGGAACTCAACGTAACTTGTCCAGAGGGTCGGTATCAACAAAAGAGGCGTTGCGGACAGCAACCAAGGAAGGTTAACCGTCCAAAAGTCAGTGTTGAATTCCGTACTAGGAAGCTGCTGTGTTTGTCACCCATCGTTTTCATCAACACAGAAAGGTGCTTTGGGAGCAGGGTCTGCATCTTCTCCATCCTCTCTGAATTCCATTTTCCTTCCAAAAGATAGACTTGGATTGCACAAATTGTGTGGGTCTAGGCTTATTGGAGCATGTTTATTTACAGAAATCATTGCATCTCTACGCATTAATGTGACTTGATTGCGCTGACATTAATCATGTCCGCAGTACAATGAAAGATTCATCTTGAGCTGCCAAGAGAGGAGGATTTTTTTGTACGGTGTTCAGACAGTTAGCCTCCCTCTATCCTCTTACAACTCATTGGGGTCAGAGACGCTACAAGGTGCAGTCAGCCCCTTGGCCAATAACCTTACAGTAACCCCGCTGGTAATGCAATCTACTCCTCATCAGAGGCTCTGCTGGACGTCTCCGACCAGGTTTCGTTTCTTTCACTGTAATGGCATCCGGCATCTATAATTATGCTATTTTCTCTCTTGTGCTGATTAAATACGATTTACCCAGAGAGCTAAATGATGAATATTTAAGTGAAAGCTCTAAGTGAAATAGCCCCAATACATAAACTTCTAGTGATTGGATAACAGACGGGGGTGGTGTGAATCAGGAGCGACGGCTGCGTTAGCAAGTACCTGAAAACAGGCGCCCGTGTTTGGGAGCTTGTAACGTTCATGACTTCTCTGGTAATTGCTAAGGTCTAATCATCCTCGGATCTTAAAAGGAATTTAACAGGGAGATAGCGGCTCTGTGCTTACTACCTTTTCATTTATGGCTGGGTCACACAGACTACTGTTACCTTCTCCGCATACAGGCAATCCTTTCCCCAGTATAATCAGCATGTCTTTCTCTGCTGCATACATAGAGGCTGCCTGCTTTTGTCCCGAGCCCTCTTTAATTAAAGGTAACAAACACCATTAATGGTAGCGGCTATTCAGACCGGTACAATGGCACACTATAGTTTAAGATATATGAGATATGGTACTGGTGCCAGTAGTAAAAATGGCCCGATCAGTAGGAGTGTTCCATCGGTTGCTACTTTGCACCAGAATTGGTGTCTTTCCATTAACCCCATCGAGTTGCACGTCAGGGATGTCAACTGTAAACTTTAGCTCATTCAACGAGTGCATTAGCAAAACAAACACACTTTGTGGAACTGAACGACTATATAACCCAGAACATTAGCCTGCATAAGGCTGCCTGCTGCACACCAGCCCATCCACCGCTCCGCAGCTATTGTTAAAATCCAGCTGTAAGCTGACCTTGGATCACAAGAGTCAAAGCTCTAAAAAAGCAGCGCACATCCAGGCCGGCTGCTTCTGGTCTTTGCGGAAATATGTTTATATAACACCGATTTCAGCCCCTAAGTGCTGCGTGTCTCACATACTTGAACCGAACCAACGATTTGACACCTTCAAAGCACGATCATTTCAAATAGCGTAACGATATATAGCAGCAAATCGAGGCGTATGGAATGTATACATTGTATAATGTTTGGCCATGTTGTGGCTGCAGGTGAAGGATGGGATAGATTCTCAGCCGGTCCATTTCGATGTTTGCATTTTATTTGTATTTATTTTTTTACATATGGTGAACAGCAGAATGTTGCATTAGAGGACACCTAGCACACACATTTGATTCTGTTCATAGCCAGATATATAGTCACTTGCCCCCTGATGTGAAAGGCGAACCTCTGCTGCTGGAAGATCTTTGTGTATTTTTGTATAATTTTTTCCCCTGCCGTTCTGTACTCAGCACCCCCCCTCCTCCCATTTCCATGCCTCTATCAAAGTCCCAGGCTCTAATTTTCCCTGTGGCTTTCCACCCCTGCTGATTGCGGGCTCTAAATGTAGGTCACCCGAGGCAATTAGGGGAGAGAGCTGCTGTTTGTGAAAGGTATTCAGCAGGCAGAGAGCCCAGTTTCCAAATGAGTTATCAGGTGATATGATGTTTGGCCGCAGTAAGCGTGATTGACAAGGTGCTTGTGTGTTCACAGATACATTATTTAAACACGTTGAGATATAAGAGATCTTCCGCACTAATTACTTAGAAGGCTGTATTAATCACAAGACACTTTAATATCCGATCAATACTCGCATCTGTCAGCGACCTTGTAAATCACCTCTGGTTTTATGGAACAAGTCACCTCGGTAGGACTCAGAAAGAGTGAGTGGCCACTGAGGTGTGTGCTGCCCATTAAACCACAAGCAGTAGACAATTTCTGATCTTCCACATACTGAACGCTGGTTGGACCTTCCTCTCATGGATGTTTTTCCAGCGTTAAGTGAGGGTTCAATGCGTATATATATATATATATACTCAATGTCACTATATCACAATATCACTAATGCAGAATAGTTCCTCTACACACAGCGTATACCATCAATGTATTGTTATTCATGCACCCTCCACATCCAAGCTCCATTTTGAATTGGCCCTCTACGGCCGCGCTCACCGCGAAAGGTCAGCCATGGTTAAGATCCTCTCACGCTGTCTGTACGGGGGGGGGGGTCTTTTTTTTAACTCTGCTCTTTCCCCTTTTATTCTATTAGTCAATTTGATCTTTTCCGAGCAGTTCCGTTTGCTCCGAGGCTGTGTTTATGTGTCAGTTCTTTTTCATTTTATTTTATTTGTGGCCCCTGTCATTCCGCTGGAGCAAAGGGGTAAAGAGAGCTGACACAGAGAGCAGCAATGTGCTGTGTCTGGTATCTATCTTTCAAGCCAAGAAAGAATAAGAATTCATAGCAGGACATGCGCTGCTGACACACTCCCAAAGACATATTGCAGGTAGAATTATTTATTGTGGCACAGAGTTCAGAGAAGTGCTACCTCAGAGCACCCTGAGAGTTCCTAAAAGGCCCATCGCCTATCAGGTGAGGCAGATTTATGAGCGCTAGTGGCGGCAGGGTCAGGCAGCTCGGCACAGAGGAGGAAGGAGCTTCTTTCGAAAGCCTGGCGTGTGTCTCCAGCATATTCAGTGCTGAATGATTGCTTCAAAGCATAAGCAAAGCCTGGAATGCTCACCATAACGCTGCACAGAGGAACCGTCTGGTCTGGAGGGCAAGCCCCCCGAGTGAGATGGAGCAGAATTCAGGAGGAGGACAGGCACCCAGGGAGACACCACGTAGACTGCAGTCATAAAATGCCCTACGGTGCTAAAGGGTTAACGTAGGCAAAGGTCTGAAAGTAAAAGAAATGAACCCATGAAATGCAGCGACATGTACAGAAAAAACAACAAAATTACAGATTGCAAAATTACAGATTAACTCCTGTCCAGAGCGTAAAACATTGGCAGCCACAATCCGCAATTCCATAAATCTGTTCTCTTTTATTATGTATAATGTCAGGAGGCGGCTGGAAAGGGGGGCAGGAGGGTTGCTCCGATTTGAAGATTTTGAGATACTGCCTAAAGTGTCTTTGTCCGTTTTAATTGTAGCTTCACATCAAGTCACCGGGTTTCTGGTATATTGAGTAATTTAGGCCCAGATCCTTCTTTATGGGATGTCTATGAAGTTTTCCAGGGGAAAGTGTTGTAGGGTCTTTTAGTATTGGGTCTCTTAGTGGCCATGTTCCACAGAGCTAGAAGGTATCACAGATACATAGAGAGGCTTTCTGGCTGTGAGGACCAAATGTGACTAGAAAGGAGCCTGTATCTAACACACAGACAGGGATATCTATGTCTTTTGGGGTGTTTTATTTATCTAAAGTTCATAGATTCAGCTTTTAATGCGGCCAATCTACATATTTAAATTGTGCGTACAACAAAATGTACAATATCTTGTAGCGATGGTGTCCATAGTTACAAGATAAATTAGAGCAGGACATGCTCACAGTGACCAAGTGCAACAACTACATCTGAATCTCCAAAATGTAGTCTGTAGAATGTCACTAATATATTGGCAAATTTCAGCCCAGAGTTAATTGTTTTCTATGAAGAACAATGCCTCGTTATTTACTGTGGGCTTTTTTTCCCTTCACTTGGCCCTATAAGGATTACAAAGGCTGTAGACTTTGTCTTTAGCTTCCTTAAACCTTTAAGGGTATTCTGAGTCATGATTCCCTCATTCAGCTGCCTGCGCCTTTCCTGAGGATGGCTAATCCCTCCGAGTGACTAGTGGAAGCCGCAGTATTGATTTCTGTGTCTCTCTAAACCTCGGTTGTGTTAGTTGCTTGTTAGACATCTGAAGGAATATCCACTGGGCTCGGAGGCAATTGTAGAGCAGAGCTCAATGGGCTGCTCTTGAGAGAAGTTTCCGCGAGGTTACTGGTCAAAGCCAAGTGAAGGGATTAGGAGTAAAAGAAAGAATAGATTCTGGGTATGAGGAACTCTTGAAGGGCTGAGACTTTCATGGCATCTTTGTCTTCCCCTTCCATGTCTAATAAAAGAGCACCTTTCTTTATGTCTCCTAAGAAGGAGAGGTCCACTTGAGGACCTGCCAACAACATTGGGGAAAATGCTGATTAGAATATGTTTAGGTGGTGGAGTACGGGCTGCGTGGAGGAACAGGCTGCATAGCACTCCATATTTTTTCCTTTCTCTGTTTGTATTTGAGAAACAAGTTCCATTCATGAAAACAAGCCAACAGATCTGTTTAAAATGCCCTCACAGATGGAGGCACTCGGGCCCGTCCTCGTCTGTACAAACAAAACACTAGCAAAGAGCGCAAGGGTCCTATACACATTATATAGTACAACACTTGGCTTTTAGACAGACTTTCTATAATGCCACAATGAGTAAGAGGACCTCTAATGTTTCTGCCTTGTTACATTGTCTGAGCTAACTTGAATAAGCCATATGTTCCTGCACACACCCTTGTTTTGTATATATGTACCTACCATAGGTTAAACAAAACATTAAACATTATTATAAATTCTTTCACCTATTATTACCCAAATGGTGAATCATTTCTAAGCAGCTTTCATGCAATTTTGAGGACAATACCATGTTATGCAACTTCTATTCGTTTGGTTGGGTCCATGGTACCAGCATGCCAATAAATGACATTATTGTTATTCCATTTGATCCTTGATACATTGTGTCTGTAGTTAATGATAGACATTGTAAATAGTTCCTTACCGCTGATGCTACTTAAGCTGCACTCCTTGCCAATTTACTCTTTTATCAGATCTATTGAATGAAAAAGAAACAAGCTCCACTCATCAAAACAAGCCTCTGAAAAGCGATCCTCGCGTCTGTTTATAATTTTGTCACAGATGAAGTATTTGAGAAATACTATATATGTCGCTAAGGGACGCGGCAGTCTAGATATTTTCTATGGGTTTAGAAGTCATGCTCGTTGGTTTTGAGTCTGTATTAATCCAAACGGGTCCTCGCCTTGTAGAAAGTTGCCGATGCACAGACTCCCCAAAGTTGGGCTTGTAGTGATAGAAAGATTAAACGGTGCAAGTGCATAAAGGGTACCGGCCCCATGCTGGGAGATCTGTGTCTACATAATCAATGCGTTACTTCTCTGTTATCGTGATCTCTGATGGGGTTAGCATTACCCAGGAGTACAGAAGGATGAATACCTGCAGAGGGGAGATTAGAGACATGCTAACAATCTCTGTGTCGCTAAGCAGGAAATAACAGATGATTCCCCATCTGGCCGCGATGAGATGAATGTATGAAAATACTCATATTTGGCAATATCTCTGAAACAAGGGATTACGCTCTGTTTGTATCCAGGAAATATAATCCTATCCTGAGAAACCAATGGAAAGTCAGGCAATGCTTGTGCAACTTCTCTATGTCTGCCAAACATCTGATTGAATTATTAGTCTTGGGGTGCTTAAATATTGCTTAATTTGTAAGCAAGGGGCTGGGCATACAAGATTTATTCTGATTCCTCTGTGTGTCCGACCCACGGTCACATTCACAGACAGCTATGGAGAATTTGCTGAAAAGGGAATTGTTTTTTGGGGGGTTTGTGTATTTTTATTTTTTTTACAAAGACCGTCTGATTTTCTTTCTAAAACATCTGACTTTCCGGATAAAACTCATTATAAAGGCATATCTAAACATGCAGATTGCGAGATGATTACCGGGCCAGTGGGTCTCTTACAGAAGTGATTGAAGTTGCATCAGCTGCTGTCTGCCTCCATGTATAAAACCAGGGATATTTCATACATAAAGTGTGTTTGGGTATTATGTTTGTCCTTTTTTCTCTTGGTCTAATTATCTCCTCAAAGAGTAAATTGTGTTATTTTACTGCCAGGCAGTATGTAACAAGCCAGCCGAGTACCGAGGCCAGCGTGCCACTCTCTACATGCATCGCAACTCACGGGGGCCACCTTTTAACGCTTCCTTCATTGAACCCGAATTGATCAGTGAACGGGACCTCTGTGTCTTATGCTCCACTTCCTTGCTTTGTGTGTGATACAGATATGCGTGCGCATGACGTGCTGGCGTCTGAACACTTGCTGTGTTATTACCTTGTTGTCTCTTGAAGGAAACTGGTTGACTGAATCCTGAGGGGACTTGGTGACATTAATGGATCTGTTTTATGCAGCCCCGGTTATTATGAAGTGCATCTCAGATCATAAAACGCAGCGCACAGAGCAGCCGACCAGTGGGGCTTCTCTCCCTTGAAGATAATAGCAGTCAACATGAAAAAAGAAAGGTCGGAGGTCATCCAGCTGCTGTCTGATTGGTTGCCGTTGCTCTGCAATGACATTTCTGCACTTTCATCAGAAACGCTAAATAATCCATGAGAAAGATGCAGGTTATTTACAGAAAATGAGTACAATTAATGCCAAGGTCACAGCGTACACAGCACTGCGTGCTAGTGATGTTCTGAGGATGTGGTGCATACAACATATTCTAGCGCTTGTTCTGAGGATGCAGTGGATACAATGCGCATGCTATTATAGTGTTAGGATACACCTATATGCAACATGCATTTGGGCCAAGAAGCTACAAGAAATGAAGTCCGAATCCGCTTATAGTGCATGGACTTTGCTGGAGGAAAGTGGCCAGAGTCATGGCTTCTTCACTCAAGAATTCTGTTCATTGCCAATAGCATCACTCATCACTCATCATTTCACCCATATTACTGAGGAGCCCTTAAACATACATTGTTCTGCATTAACTTATTACATCACAAACATAACATAATATATATATATATAACTATTGCTGCTACGATGTCTCCCTTCCATTCATTTTTAATGAATGGCCTGGATATTCCACCTGGGCCCCCAATATCTACCCCTTCCTACATCAGGATCTGCAATGGAATAACAACCCCACGCATTATACAGTCAGATGAAATGAATTCCAAAGAAATATTCTATGACCCTCACCACCTATATACTACTCTCCCTAGATTGTCATGAGAGGGGAGGCTACATAAATAATATGTTGGTGTTTGGATTCTGGAGAACTTTGAATACTTCCCTCAATGTGTGTCTGCTTTCAAATTTCCAGATTTAGAAACAAAAGTATTCTAATTTAGACGAAAGTAAGAAGATGCAGAAATGCTTACGTATTTTACCTTGTTTTCTGGATTTGACCTAGATATAGAACCTGCTGCTGGAAACAATGACGTTTGTCAGTCTAGAACAAGTTGTCCTCTTCAGGCTTCATCCTTGAAGCTGTGACGTTCACACTATATATATAAGGATGGGCGGTTGTTATTTTGAAACAATGATATCCATCTAGACTAGATAGATGGGATGGTAGTTTGTCTAACTAAGCACCCTCTCCAGGGCAACAATGCATCCAGTCGGAGTGAATGTTTCTTCTAGATGATACATTCATGATGATATGCAGATCATCCTTACTGGCCCATGATGCCCTTGGGGTGTTTCTTAGTGTAAATGCTCAGACCCTTATTTTCAGGCTGAATTAAAAATGTAAAAAGCTTAAAATGCACTTATCAGAAATGAAGAAAAGAATATTTAATCCCCAAACAGATGTCATAGAATTTTTTGTGCAGACATGAAATTAAAAGCAAGGGAGAATTTTCATGTCACTATGAGTGCGGCAACAGTACGTTCATTTGTATCCCACGTGTTTCATGAAAATCTCTGCTGAAATGCCTATATTTGTTATAAGTAACATAAAAATATGTAATATTGTGAGATCTGTGACCATAGTGTAGCATGTGCCTTCTCTTCTATGCAAGGGATCCAGTGCTGGTGTCACGCATGCTTCTCTGCATATAATAATTATTACAGCGTAATTACTGTGCAACTATTCCAGCTGTACAAATACACGCAAAGATCTACACATGACTGCCAGACATACTTGTGGTATAAATTGTAGCATTTATATTCATGTGCAGTCCATTTGCTGGCATTATTTTGTTCTATGTTATATTATAACTGATACATTCTTACACTGCTACATTTCCAGAGACAGATGATGCCGATGAAACATCACAGACAATGTACAATATTATGTAATAATTCAGAGAATACCATAATACATATGTACGCTTTATGACAGACATATAAAATACTACACGTACATATGAACTGCATGGCAAGCATGCACAAAAAAAATCTGCACAAAATGTGCAGCGGTGCTAAGGAGAGGCACATAGTTGCATAGTAGACGTTCACAAAACTCAAGGGACATACAAGCAACATACAGTCTGGCAATGCTCAAGCCATATGACAGACATGCACCTTATTCTGCAATCATACGTGATGCATGATAGGCATGTGCCATAATCTGTAGGCAGGAGTCATACAAGCCGCATGACAGAAAACTGTAAAATAAGCCGACTGCCTGTCAGCGTGTTACAACACATGATAGAATACAACACCCCCCTCACACTTACAACAACAACCAACACGGGCTGGGCATGAAGCTGAGGACCTGGCGTGTGCCCTATAGGACAACAGTGTGTGTGCGTGTTCTCTTTATAGAGTACTAGAGTATGTGTTTCCTATATAGCATGAATCGTGTGGGGGTTTTAATGATGAAGGGATAGGATCTGTGAACAAGCCAGCTTCTGAAGCTACCAGTCGCAGAAACATAGACCAGTAGCTGGTAAGAGTCACTTGGCCCATCTAGTCTGCCCGTATATCCTACAAGTTTAAACAGAGGACTGTGGAAAGCCATGGGTAGTTTTCAAATGTATTGAAATAGGTAGTTGGTACCTGGAGAGGTCTTCCATCAGAAACTGTAGGACATTTTCCAAATATCTGGCGTGTTTATTATTTATAGTATTAATTATTGCAATTATTCCACCGCAGCATGTTGTGCCAGACACCAGTGTATTGTCAGACGGAGAGCCCTATGTACTATGAAATATATAGCCACAGAGATTATTTAGTGTCCTGCTGACATATACATGGCCATAGACATATAAAGGCAATCATAAGTGTGTACCAAAAACAAAACCTGCCACCGACATACACCACCAGAGAGACCTCCAAACAGGTGTAATACTGCCAGAGAAGCCTGCCTAATACCTCAAACACATATATATCACCAGGTGAACCTGGGTGCCGCAATAAACACATGTATGCAGCAGGAGAGACCTGTGCAATCACAAAAGAGTGCAGACGCAAACCGAACCACATAAATATGCAAACCAACCCCTGAGAACTACATGAAAAAAAAAATAAAACAAAAGGGGGTTCCTGATTGCGAGATGCACAGACAGAGCCAGCGAGGGACACGTAGACAGGCGGTCACTCCACTGGAGACGTTTAAGCGGTACACATGCAGATCTACATGCTCAGAGTGATGCACAAACATGCACATGCCACTACTGTCACTACACAGGGTTATGGCTGGTCATTGTCTACGGCGGTGCAGCCAGATCTGCCGGCAGTGTGATGAGAGCAGCGTGCGAGGCTCGCTGACAAACAAGGGATTCTTCCCTGAAGTCCTCTGATTGGCCTTTAAGCAGATGTAACTGCCCTGTCCATCAGAGAGGGTTCTGAATGACATAGTATACAAACCAATCACCGGTACATGAGCCCCTGGACCTGTGCCTTTGTGATATCTGATTTATTTTTAAGCATTTTCCATTGCTCAGAAACATTCCATTCCGCTCTCCATCTTTGTACAGAATCATCTTTCTTTACATTACTGTCAATCATCTTTGAAATGCAGCATCTCCATTGTGGCGCAGTGAGATCGCACTCATCAACGTGACAATTAGTTAAATCCATGTGGGCGACGCAGATCATCTTCTGGGCGCTGACGTTTATCCATAATAAAAATGTACAGTTGCCTCCAAGCTCAGAAAACAGCTAAATTCTCCTTCTCCTCCCAAACACAATCAATGCCTTTTCTACTTTCTCTGCTGGTGCTAATATAAGTTGGTAAATGTTCTGCCAACCATGCCATTTTCTGCTGGTAGAGTTTCTCCTCTCATCAATTCCTTGCTCTTTGCTCTGTTTTCCTTCCAAGTAGTCAAGGAATCCCCTCATACTATTACGTAGGAGTTCAGGCTCCGGCGCTCCCCAGAAGTATACTGGCAGACACATGAAGGCGGCTGCAACGGGCAGAGGATTTCCTAAAACTCCGAGTCTGCCCTGGAACAATTCTGCTGTGTTTGCCATTTCCACCTTTTGCTCCTTTTATTCCGTTTTTTTTTCTTTCTGTCTTCTGCTTTTGCTCTCTCCTTTTTGCTGTCTTGGCTTCACCCTGAACAGCAGCTTGATCCCCCCCCCACTTCCTACTCTGCAGCAGCTCACACTGTGCCAAAGCCATATGACCAGAGACATAGAACTCGCTCACAATGAATAATCAATACAGCTATTGATCCGAGGGAAATGTTTGTAAATTCCGTGGAGGGAATCATGAAGCGTCGTGCAGGCAAAGGGGAGGTGTGTGTGTCAGGACCGTAGGCTCCTGGGAATGCCAATCTTCCCATGGAAGCGGCATCCAAATTGCACCTCTCTGCATCTGGCAAGCGGTGGGCACCGGAATGTCGGGCGCCTGTCTTCGCTTTCTCTTCAACTGCTTCTATGGAAGAATCAGGAGGCACAGAGCTGCCTGAGGCTCCCTCAGTGCCACGGCTTGGCAGAGAGCCAGCACAGCTTTGTTTTCATTATCTCACGCTACTGTGCAATTTGCATAAATGCATATGCTTATTTACTCCTAACGCCTCATCAGCACAATTCCGAAGGGGAAAATGAGAGAAAACGAGCAAAGTGCATGCGTCGTGCTCACCGAGCGAAGCCATTGTGGACCGGGAAAGGATTTGTCGAAAAAGGCGCAGGAAAGCGGGGAGCTCCAGACATCGATCAATGTGCATATAGGGCTCTAAGAGGAAAACTCCAGCAAAGGCAGAGCCAGATCAAGTGAAAGCAAGAGGAAGTACTGCAAGACGGTGCAATAGAGAGGAGGGAGAAGATGGGAGAGCAAGCAGAGCAAAGAAGGCAAGCAGTCGTCCTACACATTAGCCCTGGCTGGTTATAACACTGCTAAGCATTTTGCTTTTGTTATTTACCTGAGCTGATCATTGCAGCTAGCCCTTAGTTGGCTTTTCTCTCAGTGCCTGGCTTCACTGTCAATATGGAACGTTTTTCAGGCATCTTCACTGATCGATCCGGGGAGCAGACAATACCGTATTTCTCTATTTCGAAGCACAGAACCAGCCATAAGCAGATACAAAGGAGCCAGTAGCTGGGAACCAGCTCTCGTGTGGCCAAAGCCAGTTTAGTGCAATTGCAGAGTCTGAGGTTCATCAGAGGTTTGTGACCTTTGCTTTCTAGGTGTACCCACAAGACACCGTGCTACACGCTGGCCAAGGATTGCATTCTCTCCTTTTTTACTTA
The DNA here is from genome assembly GCF_027358695.1 of Spea bombifrons. Classification (NCBI taxonomy): domain Eukaryota; kingdom Metazoa; phylum Chordata; class Amphibia; order Anura; family Pelobatidae; genus Spea; species Spea bombifrons. The sequence goes on from NC_071096.1 coordinate 33,974,847, forward strand.
AACAATATGTTTCCATGCATCAATAATCGCTCCATGCCATGTGGATATGTGAATGCTCCGAGGATCTACGGGTGCGTAACTTCAACTTGTCACGTCCCCAATGTCCATGTCACCTTCATTTTGGGAATACATTGGAAGCATGCTTACCTGCTCTTGTGACGTACCAAATATGTATTCTCAGATGCCTTCTCTTTGTTGGGTTTCCTAGATGTCAATCTCCTTGTCTGTCTCATTGGTCCACATTTTCCACATTCAAATTCCAGCATTTCTGTGGAACACTGGAGCTGTCCATGGTACATAATGAGGGCCTGTGTGATGCCTCTCCTTTTCTGTGGTTTGGGGTGAATGCTGTTGTGTTTACCCTGTATACTGAATGTACAAAACAATTACATTCTATCTTTACCTGCAAGGCTTGGATGGTAAAAGAGGACAAAACTAAAGTCAATGGAACCTGGAAATAATAAAAGACTAATGCTGTAACATGCGGATGTTAAAAAACTGAATTAAACACTGTATATATCATATGTAAATTCTGTTCATGGAGATATTTTGTCGTCGTTTAATCATTTTGAAGACTGTCAACTGCAATGCCATGTTTTTCTTACCCAACATGGTTCCTTTAAAACGTTAGCAGGTGTTACCTACGTATGCTTGTTTTCTATTAATAACTGTTCAATAATGAAATTATTGGAACTTTTATAATACAAGCAGGGTTGTATATCAGCATTGCAATTGCAGACAGACGATTCTAAAACAAAATATGTTTGTATACACCATTAGAGATTGCTTCATTAAAGGTGGTTGTGATCCCATCTCATGGTTCAGACCATGTGAATAGAGATCAGCGTTCTATTCACGTTTGCCTTTTATACCTCCCCACTATGTATTTCTATATGGTATCCTAATGTTTGGAGACTTGAATGGCTATACGATGGCTATACGATGGCTATAGAATATGGAGGGTAAGAGGAGTGGCCTGGACTCCTACATTGCCTGGGAGAAAGTAGCGGGTCCACCCAGACATTTAGTGTGGAGACCAACAAACTGCACCTAGAAATAGGATCCACAAATCTTTATCTATTTAGTATATTCATTGATAGTAAATGATCTAAAATGATCACAACTGTATGGTGGCAAAGTTATTTCCAGCACAGGTCTACAAAACGAACCCTCCCGCTGAGCTAATCTGTGGATGTGACGTATTTAATGTTGGACACTATGTGTGTATCGAAACACCTTAGCAAAAAACTCACATTTTTCCATCAGTTCAAAGATCTAGAATTTAACGCCATCTATTGCATTTATTCCAGGAGCTAATCTAGTATCAGCAGCAGACAGATTCTCCATATTTTGGGGCTGCAATGGAAAATAACAGCGGGATTGCTTAATCCCAGCTTCACCTGTCTAACCACTTCTTATTATTCTCTCCTCATTTTACTGCCCTTTTCTTACTTATGTCCTTTGTACATCTTCTATTAGCTTGAAGGAGATGCAGACATGTTTTTGCTTAGAAGCACCTGTAATTTAAATCAGGCTCCAATGATTTTCATATCCCCCCCCCCATTAACCCGGTAAAAAAAAAAAGAAGAAAAGGTTGTGTGGCGTGCTTATAAATTAAGAAAATTAGATTTACAAAGTATATTAAATCTGATTTACACAGTATAATAAATCTGCATAGTCCCAAATTTCCTCTCGCATGTTAAAAAGTTCTGCTTTAATGACAAGCTCATACCTTGTGAACATTTGTAGCACCTGGGCAGAAAATAGAACGCTAAAATAAATATTGCTGACACATAGTACTATTCATACCACTGACGTAACGCTTGCCCTATAGTACAGAAGGACACAGACATAGAAAAATAGAATGAATACTTTCAGGGCAGTGCCAGCTGGCTGCGTTGCTGCGATTGTTATCTCTGGTAACGTCTGTCCAAAATCTTTCTGCTGTTATATTGCAGAAGTGGATTTGATCGGAGAATGTTTTGTAATAATGGCGCTGAACATCATCCCAACATGCGTAGCCAACCACAGATTTGGTGCAAAATCGGTTAACAGCTGGACTTCTATACCTATCATTAATAGCCCCCAAGCCACAAGGATGGGAATGGCTGGTTCTTTTTAGATTGGCTATCAATTCCCAGCATGCTTTGCCAGCTTCTGTTGCCGAAACCGATTGTCTAATCCATGGGGAAGGGTAAAAGTAAAATTCAAAGGCAATAAGGTCTATAAACCCAGCTTGTCACTATCTATAAATTCTATTCTTTTACCGGAGATACTGCATGTGCGGTTTTATTTTTTATTAGTGAGCCCTCACTTGCTTTGTTTTCCTAAGGTGACTAAATGGTGGCAATTTGTGGACTCAATAACTCGCATTCCCTATTAGAGAAATGAAAGAAAGGCGCCGAGGGATCGCTGTGAGCGGCTGTTGAAGGGCTCGGTGCTCTCACACCTCTTCCTGATCAGTGTCAGTTTACTAAGCAAAACCAGTTTGTCACAAGCTAAAGCGAGCCCATAAAAATCATTGCAATATTTGCCTGGGGTAAATATTAACCTCAGTGGTCAGCTCTAAATAAATTGATGTTATTGCTACACAAACCACCCTTTTTACATGAATGCATTTATTAACATAGAATGTGTAAATGTGAGTGAAAGGTGAACATTGCAGACCCGGATCTCCCTGTATTCAACAGCAGCGCATAATAGGCACTTCCAGTAGCTCATTGAGTGCCGTACAATGAGTGCTTGATACAAAGAATGAGTGACAGGTCATTAATATAGAACCTGACACTATATTCTCAAGGAAACACTTCATACATTCAGCCAGCCTCACTGTTTAATCATAATACGTTCACAGATACCTTGCATTTACATCGTGACAGTTACGCTTGTCTGTTCTACACATTTGACAAAGTTCTCACTTGGCTCGCCCTACTTGGATAGCTTGACATTTCTGATGTTTATCCACACAGCCACTTCCACGGCCATGTTGCAACCCCAGGCACCCATGTCACCAACCCTTCAGATTGCCACCTAAAGCCTCCTAAAAGGTATTTTGTTTCTAAGATGTAGGCAAAAGTGGCATAAGGAGAACCAAACATAGGTGGAGATCGGGCTAACATTTGCCTACATCCAGTGTGTTTCTGTAAATAAAACAGCACTATGGGTACTGTGCGGTGTGTCGTGGAGGCATAACTGGGGAGAGGCAGGAGGAGACCATTCCTCGGGCCGCAGCACAGCGGGGCACTTGGTAGAGAAAGGCTTGTTTCATTATTATTGAATATGGGTGCTGTTTGGAAATTTTCCTGATTACCTCCCTGGCCCCCAAGAACACATTAACCATCAAGGCCACTGGATGCATCTGGGAGGGAGAGACGCCGTAAGGACATCCCTGGCGTATCGTCTGATTCATCACCATCGCTTCCTCATCATTCTGGTATCGTCATATTTAACCCACTTTCTGTGGTGTATAGAAAGAGATTTTTCTATAGAAATAAAGGTGCGTTTAATATTTCTGCAGCTTGACTTAAACACCAATTATGTGATGTTAAAGTGACTTTGGTTAATATCTTCCTACACTGCAATTAACGTTAATCAACTTTAATGGTGTCCCAGCAAGTCCAAGAGCGATCAAAAATTCAGAATCCACGAATCATTCTCTAATTACAGCATAAAATGTTAATAGAAATAATCTCTTGTTCCATAAAATATCAGTAAATTCAGCTGTGAACGTCTCAGTGGGTTGTGAATACTTGTCATGTCTTCCTAGCAGCGAAATGAAATCAATCTCATTGCCTGAAACGCAGTACTTGGCCCTCCTCTCTTACATGTCTGATCACCCATCATCAGCACAACGTCTCATCCTTAATTCCAGCCGCTCAGTCCGACCTGGAAAATCCGGCAAGAGAATAGCATACAAACTATAGATAGACTGTATGTGTAATGTATATACATATGTGAATTAAGGGTCGATAGATAGACACAAGGAATAAAAGGAAAGGGAGACGGAACTTTTTAAAACCTTTAAAAAATACAAAATGAGCAGTTCATCAGGGGAAAGCAGGCAGGCGCATGTTGGAAATTATTTTCTCCAGGTGACTGGCAAATTAAATAAAATGACCAATTCAACATGTTGGTAATGTATTTTGTGTGTATATATAACATGATAATTAATATAATATATAATAATGTATAAAAAACTCATATAATAATATATAAATAAGTGAAGTAGTTTAACCCAGATGATATAATCAATATAACTATTATAACATTGTCACCCAGACTATTGTGATGTGTATCTGATATTGTAATATCATGCACAGGAAAGCCCACAGCCTTCATTTGTGTTTCTTATAATAACTGTTACCGGAGGGATCCCAAAGCATGTGAATGATTTGCATGCGCAGAGCCTAAACCCATGCAGGAAACATTGTTTCCGATCGGTTCCTTCCCACCGTTAGTCATGGACAGCTCACGCAGACGTCAGCGACACTCGCTCAGGACTTGTTTGCTCTGCGTCTGAAGTGTGTTCCTGTGAAGAAGTGCTCTTTACTTTACTCACAAGCCATAACAAGGGGACAATTGGACACCAATAGCAATAAGTGAAAGGGCAGCCACCGACATGCCAGCATGGAATTAAAGAGGAGCTGGAGAGCACTCCTCTTATACTGTGTCTTTGTGAAGCCAAGAGGCAAAGAGCCTTTAATCCAGCCAGTGCACAATAATATTATGAATATGGACTGAAATCGGCCACCGCACTTTTTTTCATTAGCGCTGAACATTGTAGCTGAGCTGTTATTGAAAGGTAACCAATATTAGACAGCAATTGACATTTGCAAAGGATTATGGTGATCCATTTCTCGGTCGTCATAATCCGAACAATTTCAATGGTCTTAATTTGAAACTGAAGCCAGGGATCAGAGGCTTTTCTGACCTTCTCTGCGGAAATGGACACTAGAGACCCGAAGCCGTATTAGTGACGGACGCTGCTCCAGCCGGCGACACAGGTTTGGCCTAAGGCAATGAAAAACACAATGCAATCCCAGTCTGTATTTACTAAACACAGCGCCATTTGCCTCTTTGGTCATGTGACTCCTGAAGTGTTTGCTTTTGGCTGTAAGTTCCTTATAACTCGTCACATTTTTACGTAGTGTTTTGTCCTATAGCTGTTCAAGGAAGAGGCAAAGAGCCATGTGAAGTAAATGGTAGTTGTATTAGGAGAGGAGGTGCGTCGGTGCCCGGTGTTAATTGGGTTTTCAGCTGCCTTCAAAACAATATCTTTTTTGTTGCTTTGGCCAAAAAAGTTCTGCCGTATAGACAACGTGATACTGGCGTTATAATATATATATATAATATATATATATGGCGTTATATATAACAGTATAGCTTTTTGGCATGTCCTAGCCTACAACAAAGTATCATCAAGTGCTGGAAAGGGAAGGGGTTAGACTTTTTCTTTTAGTTTATTATTTATTAACTGTTGCATTTCATATTTTTGGAAATTATTTTGAAAGCTCGGTGAAATTTCATCAGATGGATTTTTGGGTTATTCTGAAGAAACTTGGTGCAGGATATTTCTTAAAACAGTGTTGTCGCTGTGAAGTGTTTAGAACAGCTGAGCTTTAGAAAGCCCGGCGTAAATTACAGACGTATCTGGAAGGTGCGGGGAAAATCAATAAGTAATGAAACAGAACGGCGGTGAAGTAGCCAGAGAGCACTGGGTGGAAAATCCCAAGGACTACAGATCATTTTGTCAGAGTGGAAAGGAAACGGCTATGGTGTTTTCCATGAAATTACCTCCTATCACAAGAAGAAAGAAGAGGAAATTGGAAGTGGAGTGAAGTGGTGGAAGGAAAACAAAGAGCAATGAGGGAGAAATAAGCGTAACTGAGGAGGCAAAGCAATGTCAGTTCAGCTCTGTAAAACAAGCAGCAGATTTTGGGAGAGGACGTTCTCTGCGGTTTGTGTCCCTTTTAGGCCCGTTGCTGCTCCAGTTCTTCTCGTGTGTAGATATTACTTCATGTGTTCGCTTGCCACCTAGATAGATGGTGGGCTGAGCCATTCGACGTCAAGTCTCGGGATGGCGATGACTGAGAGGAAGCAGGGTCAGACCCCAACTCCAGAGGCTGCGCACGCTCTAGTTAGGATAAAAGGAGAGTGATGTGTTCCTGGAGACATCTCTAATTAAATGCCAGACTCCTGTGTAAAGGTCACTAGTTTTAACCTCCTATGAAAAAAAAAGAAGAAGCAGATAATTTTCTTGAATGAAAGCTCCATGGTGAAACTCTAAATTGAATCCAGTTTGTCTACAAATCTCCTTGTCTGTAAATCGTTCTCAGTGCAGTGTCAAGTGTCAGGGTTGCCCCGACTTTGCAGAATACCACTGCGTCGACTTCAGTTCTGAGCGAAGTAGACCCCCACCCCTGATACCAGGCGTATCAAACTCGAATGAGGCCCTCTCGCTCTGACTTTGTGGCGTGGGGATGCGCACCTTTCGTGAAGAGGGTGCTGGACCGTGCGCGTCTTTCAGAGATGTTATAACCTTTATGTTAGTAACTATGATAACATTTTCCAGTTTGTGCTACTTACAGAATTAAATACGGATGAACACATTGGCTGTATTGCACAAATAACATAAATATTTACACAATTTGTGCTTAGTTTGTGCTTTGTTTTGTTGGTATTGCAACTTAATTGGGACACGATGTAGTTCCTTAGACCGTATGGCATCGTTCTGCCATTCTTTCACGCCCCTGTGGTGCTAGAACCCAACTGAAGAACTTGTAGACCCACAAAAAGGAAACATCACAATTCAAGTAGTTTAGGAATATTTTGTGAGGAAAGATACAAATGGGGAGAGATAGAACAATGTTGAAAATGGCAGCTATTTTAAGTAGAAATCTGAAATATGCAAAACTATTACAATTAAATTACGTTTTGAAGGTGCGACCTTATTAAATTAAAATGTTTCCAGCCAAAGCTTTTTAAATATGATGCCTTGTCTTGCTGTGTTTTTTGAATGTAAATTGAAAATGACAATCAGTACCCCCTTACACATTGATCTCCAATCTTTCCCAATATCCCAAACTAATATCTACGTTCTGAAGAAATAATCTGTCTCCACGGTGTATATCAGATTCATTCAGAGACACAGGGCTGCATGTAACTTTCTGTAACGGGGGCCTGCTTGTCTTGTAGATAATCCCCCCGTGTGGCACTGGGCAAACCCCTGGAGCCGAGGTAGCCATGGCCACTCTTGACAATGATATATATTGACCTCTGTGGGTGCATTATAAATGTTTTGTTGTTTTTAAAACAAATAAGATGGCTCCTAATATATTCTGTCTGCCTTTTAAATGCTACAAAAATTTGTCCAGCTCTGTGCCTTCAAATTCAACAAACCCCACACCGGGGCAGCGGCCAAAGTAACTGCAACATATATATATATATATATATATATATATATATATATATATATACACATAGATATAGAAAGAGGCCAGGGCTTGTTTCATGAGCAGACCGTCTGTAGCTTGGTACCAGACCCGCTCCAACTAGCGAAGCAAATCATCCTCTGATATCGATTTTGTCATTCCTGACCCTGCGCCCGGACTGCAGATTTAGTTTTGTGGCGAAAAGCTACTTTTCATACCAGACACTGATGTTCTTAACACCAGCATCCGTCTACGCTTCTCCCTAGCTCTGTCCTGATCCGTCCGCCGTTAGCCTGCAGCTCTCATTATCTCGGCTAAGCACTGGTGCTTCTTAAGTTCAATGTCAATAGCTAGTTAGAGCAGGGCGTATGGGTCAAGGGATTAGGACTCAGAGCTGTCCTTGGTGTTCGGCTGCTTGATCTGCAGAAAGCATCATCTGAATCAAAAATCCCTCTATCTCTGGCAAGATCAGAACATAGAAATGTCATTTGGGGGGCCTGTCAGCATTCTGATAAGAAATAGTATAAGAATTCAAGGATACATTGTGTTTGAGTGTGCATGTGGACGGTGGAGTGGAGAACAGAGACAGATGGCTACAAAGTTTCCAATAAAGAAAAAATGTTACAGAAGTTTTTACTTCTGAAGCGTTCACTTTTCCCAATGAACATAGTAAAGTCGAGCAGAGCTAACGTTTCTCCTAGGATTCTGAATGACAAGTTACTGAATGTTTGGCTTAGCCGTAAGTTAATCGCCAGGTTCTATTACCTGTGAATTTTTATTAGGTTTTCTCAACAAAAAAAAAGAGAGGAAAAAAAAAATAATTAACAAAAATGTTTAGTTCACTAAAAAAAAGGACAGTTGCCTCGTATACTTTGATGGTTTAGTAGGAAGAAAAAGTTCAGACTTAGGGCCGGAGTAAACGGCTACTCTGCGTAGGAAAAGTCGATGAGCAGGGAAGTTCCCCTTCTGGGCTGATCTGGTTTAAGAATTTTCAGCTACTTCCTTTAAATGAGATAGCAGCCAGCAGGCATTAGTGTATTGCTGCATACATTGTCCATATAATGGGCTTCTGTCTAGGTGTAAGTAATGCTGATGGTTAGATGTTAAATAAGGCGCTTCTTGCTTACAGTTACCGATAGGAGACGGCTGTGCAAGGAGCTTCCATATTACCGATCCCAGCGTAACTCCTTCCCGGCGCTCGCTTCTAGGAGTTCAGAATGTTTGCCGGGTATGTAGGGTTCTACATCTCTAAAGGTTTATAAATGAAGTTGCGTAAACAAACTATATTAGATTACATAGAAGACAGTTACATCGATGTAAAATTGGAATGAGAATGGAATTACTTCGGTGGAATGGATGAATCCAGCGTGTTTTGCATATGAACGCATGTGTAATGTTCAGCGTTTCCAGTATATCGCGTGTGTAGTAGGTACAGCTGTGTGCTTTTTATGTGTGCTGTGTGTAGTATGTGGAGCGTATGAAGCCGTGTGCGTTGCGTGTTGTCGTATGTAAAGATGTGTGTTGGCTTGTGCATGCAGAGCAGGCTCCTGCGTTGCTTTCCTCAGACATGTATCAGTCTGCGTGCTTCCCTGGCATTTCTCACAGGGAACGGCTGAGCTATTTTTATTTGGTTTGTTTTTGGCTTTTTTTTCCACAACCTTTTTAGAAAGTTGATCCCGATTCCAGGCCTGCGAATCGTGAATGTGCTTCCTCCCACAGCAGCACTGGCACTGGACGTCACACACGCTCCAGGAACGGCCCTTTCTCAGGCTCTGTGCTGGAGGAACGAGGAGGGACGGCGGCGAGTGGGAAATATGGGAGGAGAGATTTATTAGCACAGGAGATGCAAGGAGATCCCATGCAGGACAGCTCTCTCCCGCTCTGCACAATACAGAATGGCATGGGCTGCAGGGTTGCTCTTTTTCTCTCTACGGGCCATAGGGAACAATTCAGAGGCTAAATGGGAAACAGTTGCTATGGAAACCAACGGAACATTCCTGGCTACCGCTCCACATTTAGCTCGGGGCATCCTGCGCGTGCAACAGCCGCATTTCAGCAAGAAGTCCGCGAGTCAACTTTAAGCCGATCTTCTGCTGAGTTTTCTCCATATTAGAAATGTCTTTAAATATTAGGGAGATGGACTCGTTTTTTCCCCCCAAACACTGAGATGATGAATAGTTTTCCGGGTGCGTTCTTTCAGCAGTGTCCTCCTAATCATAAGAGCTTCACTGTGCAGTGTAAATAATAGACTGAAATAGAATAAAAAGAGAATATTGCCATAAGCCTCACATCCATCTTTCTGTCCCCTAACTGCAGAAACTGAACTGTTTCTCTTACGTCCTCTACAGCCAGCACTGACCCAGTTCACTGAACGTCAAGTAGACCCCATTATCTGGCAAAGGATGTTGACATGAGACGTTGGCACAAGGTGGTCTGGGTCATTGTCCTTGTGTTCAATACCTGCCGTTGTTGATCCAATCGCATGCCTTGGTTTATTGACATGGTCTATTGTTGATCTTATGTTTTAGTTGTGCGTTTTTTCCCACGCTTGCCAGTTTTGTAAGTCTAGAGTGAAAATACCCATGTGTGTTTATGTTGAAGTTCCCTAATGTGCAGTCATCCTGCGGCTAAGAGAACTCTTTATCTCCTGGTAACGTACAAGACCTTCGCACCCCTGTAGCACAAGCAGATTTATTCATGAGAGTTTGGTAAAGTTTGGTAAAGCTGACGGCTAAATAAGTGCAGCCCTGCACTATGCATTTCCTATAGATGTAGCCCGTGAAACAGCCGCCCTACTTGAGGGGAAGCTTTGTTATTGTAGATGTTTGGTGATATACAGCTGAGAATCGTCTCTTTCTCTGGCTGTGCATCCACTCCCCGCTCTTACCTTCAGCCCTGACAAAACACAGACAGAGAGGAGGGATCTGGAAAGCAGACAGGGCCAGTCTTCCACTGTGCTGGCTCTTGTAACTCGGAATATTTTCACAGCCAGGAATCAGCAGATGGTTTGAATAATCCCAGCCTTGCTGAAGGATGCCTCTGTCTGGACTTTACATTCATTCACACATGACATGGAACACGAGGGCCGAGCATGTGGTGCACACATTACATGGAATCTGTGATCTGTCTTTAACAACATACATTATCCCTTTGGAGTCGTTTCCATTATGTTCACATTGTTAGAAACCCTTCTGAAACAATCACTGGGATATTTTATTTTCAACGATGGAAGCATCTGCAAAGCAGGCCCATTACCAGAGCTGCGCAGCTGTAATGTTTGGATTTTAGGGATGGCCACGCTGGTTCCTACCTGTGAATAATCACGGACTCCCCGAAGACCTGACCTGTTACTACCTCTTCAGGGGTCTACGGTTGGTGGGCTGTACAATCATTTGTGTCTATGCCTCGGATCTCTCACAACACAAATTCTGAGGTTTTGAGGTTTTTTAGTCTGCCTTGCAGTTAAATTCCAGAGCAAAGCCCTGCTTACACATTATGATTACCCCTATCCCTTAAGTCCGTCCAACCAGTATATTCAATGTTCAACCCACCCTATATTGCCTCCATCCAGTGCCCAGACCACATTGTATCACCCACTCTATAGCACCCCCATTTACAGCCCAGGATACACGGTGTCTCGTGCCGGTGTCCTGACCGCACTGTATTGCCCACCCTGCAGTACCCAAGGACGCCAAGGGACACCGACACGTACTCCCTGCTACAGTCTGAAACTTTTATGTGCGCTGTTACACAAAATCTAAAAATAAAATGTATAAAACCAGAATATACATGTGAAAACAATGCGCAAAACACATAAAGAAAATTAGGGGGGCAAAAGCATCAATAATATTTAATTTGAGTTGCTGGCAACAGCGTACAAGATGCCGAAGCTGGCCAGAAGTTGAGCTTTGTTTGTGTACTGCTGGCGAACGGTGTAAGAGCTACTTCACGCGGCAGAGAGGGGTCAGAGCTCCTCCCAGCGCAGTCACGGGCCGAGTCTGGCTGTCTCGCAACACTAACGGCCTTTGCAAAGCAGATGCAACGTCTTAAAAGCAGAACAGAAAGGAGACGGTTGTTGGTGAGGCACGTTACATTGGAACGAGCAGAAACCTCCGAGTGTCGCGTTAGGTGTGTGCTTTATACAACAGCTGCTACGTGTACTGAAAAGACAAGTGACACAGCTGGAAAGGGACTTTGGAAAAAAACAAAGGAAATGACAGAGTGTTTTGTTAAAGCGTGGAAAGGGGATAAAGCTCAGAGATGAAAGGGCATAGCTTCCGCAGGCCAGGGGTGCTACACACAGCGGCCGTCAGAGCGTTCAGCAAACCCAGTTCCAAAAAAGTACAAAGGGCCTTCAGTGCAAGCTAATGAGGCGCATCTAATTATATTTAAGAAAGTACAGCAAGACTTACTTAGGAATCCAGCCCTCCCCACTTCTCCTCCGACATGGACTCCGCATTCCACAGTTCCGTGTCCCTGGAAGGGTGGGGTTTACGGCGCACAGCTCAGGGCTTTCACGTTTCCCACAACACTAAAAATGATATTTAAAAAGAATTCTAAATATACATCGTGCACAAGTCTGGGCCGTATCTTCCCATATATATCTTGTCATCCCTTTGTGTCACCGACTGTTTCTTAAACCGCGTACAGTATGTCTGAATGTCACATGTTGGCATGGCTTCCCATACTGACCGGCCTGTCCTTCTCGCCCCGTATCGTGGTCATTTTACTGACTGCTTTCAGCCTTCTCTGCATCCCTACAGCTCCCCACCTGTCTTGTCACCTGCTCATCTCCTAGGGTTAGGGAATCTCAGTGCGCGCCCTTTGACCTGCCAGGCCACCGTCACCGGCCTGAGAGAAGCAATCCCATTGGTGGGCCACAGGGAGACATTACTAGTGGCCTGCGCTCCCCGACATGTGTTTCCCATTTGCTTGCCGTTAGCTGGTCCTGCTTATATTTGCTTTGGCAGAAGGCCCTGCTTGGCATGGTGCCGGCATCTGTCTCTTTGTCCCAGCCACTCACAGCATACCTTTTCTCTCTCAATGAGAAAACCAGCTTTGGAGAACAGTAAATTTGCAGAGCAGCTCAGTGCCCCGTGCATCTTGTATCCTGTAAGTACCGAGCCCCCACCACCACCTCCCAAACGCACCCCATCAACAAAGCAAAGAAAAAGCTGCCCACAGCTGAGGGCAACTTAAACACAAAAGCGGTGGAAATGAAAACAAATTGGCCCATTTAGAGGCTCATGTTGCTATAAATACTGAGCGGCTCAACTGAACGGAGAGACAGTGGCATGGGAAAGTTCTCCCTGGAAACTTGCTGGTGTCAGACCAGATACACATGTCCAGCAAGCCTGGGAAGGGAGGCCAAGGACACGGGAGGGGTCTGAGTATGGATATCAAAGAAGAAGGAATTAACCTAAAGCAAGGCAAACAGAGCCTTAAGATTGGAACCGATAAAATATTACTTTCAGAGTTATTAAGTTGCAAGCTCTCCGGAATGAGGATCACCTCCCATTTGCCTATATATTGCCTTTTATCACTTTGTCTACATTGATGATGAAGATGTATATGAATGTTTTGTTTCAGAGGTGAACTAACGTACCTGAATGCAGTTTAGTATGTCCCATGACACAGAGCAAATCCACTTTGTGCCACAAATACAACTATTTCACTGCTTGGCATGGATTTCCAAGCTAAATAACATTTAAATCACTCACCTATTTTTATAACTGTTTCAGGACAATGTCTTTTTTTTGGAAGAGATACTTGGTACAATTCACTGAATTACCAAACCAGCCGTACAGAACCTTACACAGAATTTCTTCCCTGGGCTGCTTTCTCGACCCATAGAGAAGTTGTCACAGAATTACACATATCAGCTCTTTTATTTCTTCACTCTGTTGGCTGAGTTGTTTTTCCCCCTGAAAGTGGGATAATTATGTTTGACATAAGCATATGGATTAAATATGTGGGCTGGTGACAGAGGGCGGCTTCCATTCTTTCTTTTATGTCCATATGGAGAGTATAAAAAATGTAACATGCAAACTTCCAAAAAAGAAGAAATGAAAGGCTACAGAAAGTTGTGCACTGGTGTCTCGTAGAAGTGGATTTTACATGGACGCTGAATTGTTGTTAGCAGGACTTCTAGTAGGTGGTTTAATATCTTAATAGGTGTAAGAGACGAGGAGTGCCAGCCATGGAACATAGCCTAGTGTCACATTCTGTGCCGCAGCGTGTCGCCCTGTTAACTCAGCCTTCTTGTCTTCTTACCATTCAGCAAGCCCCCACCAGTGCTTCGATATGTCAGTGCTGCCATGTATCATGTGAGCGTCCCCTCGGCATGTCAATGCCCCATTATCAAAGAACCAGAGATAGCTCCGGAGGGGTCCCTCGGTTCTTGTTTTTCTACTCACAGTAGAATTCCAACCCTTCAGTGGCTCCTCTTCCAATGTTACCTGTCTGCTGTATATTATCTGTCACAAGTACAGACCACAGCCCCAACCTTGTGCAGCCTGTCCCCATTTGACTTTTTCTTTAAATCTAATAATAATAATAATAATAACTGGACTTTTACCTGGGTGGAATTAACACATTTGCCAGGGCACCCCCCCCCATCATTGTTAGTGTTAAGCAGCATTTCTTTATCCTTTCATTTTCCTAAACCCCAAGATGCAGTTCACGCTAATCCTGATTTATATGGGATTTATCTGTGTTATTAATTCAAGTGATGGATGTTGCATGGGACAGGGGAGGGTGAGGGTGTGAAGTGTGGATGCAGTCCTGCCTTCCTCTTCCCTTAACCCCTCCGAGCGAACGCAGCTTACCACACAAAGAATGGCTCAGGATGAGCCGACTGCAGTAATTTGATGTTTTTTGTTTCCCATAAATATCTTGTCATATCTCTCCTGCGCTAATCGGGATTTAGTGTGGATTTAAATATTAACAACGCAAAATAATTTAGGTTAAAAAATAATCTCCCCGGATAAAGTAGGGAATAAAATGCCACATATTATCAGCTCCGAGAGCCCAGGCGCCTATTTACATATTCAAATCAGCGCAGGGATATTGTGAAGTGTTTTGTACCTTTCCTCTGTTTGTCTTTTGACCTGTTTGGCGTTCTGTACAAGCTCTCTGTTATTACTCAGCGAACTGCACCTTTTTTGTAGGGGACTTTTGATAGTATTTGTTGAAAGTGACACTTGTCTGTAGACCCCGGGGTAAATGGCGGGGCATCTGAGCCAAATCTGCAGGGTTCATGCTCCATTAACTGGAGTGAAGACTCAAAGTTTCAGCTGTATTCAAGGAAGGCACATCATGACCAAGGTCTGAGACACAGTCCTCCCAAAGTCATCTGCTTTCCGTACCTGATGTGGAGCTCAGAGGACCCACCTAACTTTAGCCCTTGTTTTGTGTACTTTGAGCCATCTTGCAATATGTATCTCATCTCGCCTGTGGCTTGCACCACGATACAGGTGGTGGCCTGATGTGTAATACTCGGGGATACAGGTGGTGGCCTGATGTGTAATACTCGGGGATACAGGTGGTGGCCTGATGTGTAATACTCGGGGATACAGGTGGTGGCCTGATGTGTAATACTCGGGGAGACAGGTGGTGGCCTGATGTGTAATACTCGGGGAGACAGGTGGTGGCCTGATGTGTAATACTCGGGGATACAGGTGGTGGCCTGATGTGTAATACTCGGGGAGACAGGTGGTGGCCTGATGTGTAATACTCGGGGATACAGGTGGTGGCCTGATGTGTAATACTCGGGGATACAGGTGGGGGCCTGATGTGTAATACTCGGGGATACAGGTGGTGGCCTGATGTGTAATACTCGGGGATACAGGTGGGGGCCTGATGTGTAATACTCGGGGATACAGGTGGTGGCCTGATGTGTAATACTCGGGGATACAGGTGGTGGCCTGATGTGTAATACTCGGGGATACAGGTGGTGGCCTGATGTGTAATACTCGGGGATACAGGTGGTGGCCTGATGTGTAATACTCGGGGATACAGGTGGTGGCCTGATGTGTGATGCTTGGGTATCTTTCTATAAGTTTGCTTTTTGCACTGCCCAGCACCTCTCGGTAATACCCTGTGCGGAAACCGGATGGTGTGTCTCACTGGGGTGAAACGTATCTGATGTATCCCAGGAGTCTATCACTGATTAAAATAAGCAACATACTGTACCTGTAATAAATAAACCACTTTATGAGTCTACCACAAGGAAAGCTACCTTAACTTGCTTGTCTTGTGATCTGCATAATTATTCTTCCGATAAGGTTATCTCTGTGTTATTGTTAAGTTGCTGATTGTAGCTATAGATTGTTTTATGTACTGTTTTTTTTTTGTTATGCTACGAGTTAAGATGCTGCCAGGACCCCTCAAACAGCACATAGTGAGTCATTTCAGAAAACATGTAACTTGTTGGTGTTTTGATTCTTGTATAAAAACTTAACTCTTAACAGGGCCAGCTGAAAAAAGAAACTATAGCCACGGAGGCCACGCCTGTTACAGTCCACAAGTGCATACGTGACATAATGTACACAGAAAAACATTCTATTTATACGCAACTCACTAATGTTCTCAGTGAATCCCAGGCACACAGCAGCACCAGGGGGAGCGGGTATATGACTACTTTTTAATGTCAGAGTGAGAAATGCAGTCGGAGCAGTGAATAGTACTCGGTAGCCCTCGCCCCACCTCTACATTCCCTTCAATGATGAGTTGGTCTAAACAAACCATAAAATGGAAAGGCAGTTCACATAACCTGAGGGGGCAGGCCAGGCCAGCCAGGATTCTTGGGTTTTCTGGAGAAGCTCTGGCCGGCTATCGCTCGTTTATAATCTCACAGAGTAAGGACAGCTCTGTGAGGCTGATGATAAATTTACTTTTATGATCTCTGTCCCTAGATGGACAAGTAAAGTCTTAAAACCCGAAGGCAGCGTTGGTGCGTGTTCTGTAACTCGCACGCTTAAAGACCGAGCCTTGGGTATGTGGTATACTGCTTCTTCTATCTAAGGACAGACCGTGTTCCTGAAACAAGTCGACTCACTGAGTGCAGAAGCAGAAACCTCTGCCCATCAATTTACTTAAAGTAATCAAGCATACAGTTAGGGGGTTACTGATAAACACAGGGGGATTCTGAAGGATTTGGGACAAAAAGCTGAACAGTGTTGTTATGATGCAGAAAGGTATGCCTTTTTCACCAGACCCTCCAGATCGCCGTTGACATTGAAGCTTGTAGAAGACGTGACGTTGAGGGATGTCAATTGTTTCTCCTCTTTGGCAGGCTGGCAGTGATACAGTAACCAAAGCAGAAGAACGTATGTCACGGAGCCTGGCTAAACCTTCGTACTCCTGGGCTTCGTTCAGTTCCTAGCCGTATTCCAGCTGTGGGTGGAGATGGGGAGGGATTCATCATGCGAGGTAATGGGGCTATCAATAAACTGCTCTACAGGGTCACTCAATGAACTGCCTTTACTGTGTTACCAGTTCAGAGCTGCCTCTGCCACAACAATCAAAGACTCTTTAGCCGCTATCAGCTGCTTCCATCAACCGGACCACTGGCAGTTTTCCAATAATGCTGATACCCTTCTCCCCCCAGGGTGAGGTCAACAGCAGGCGGTGGACATAGTCCTGTGAGGCACAAAGTGACAACCTTGTTAGCTCCCTCGCTATTAACAAGTTGCTACATCCTGATCTTTGACCTTGATACTGACCAAAGACAGTGCAACAGGTCGCCGACTTACAGCCTTATTCGAGTTATGTGCCTATGCCAGAATGTAAGTTTATTAAGAAGATTGCGACGTTTCTACATGTTATTTGTTTTGTACTAAAACATTGAAGTGTGAAAGCTTGGTGCATAGGGTACCCCGTACCCGGAGGGCGCGGAAGGAATTTTTAGCCCGATATCTGGGGCAG
This sequence comes from Spea bombifrons, assembly GCF_027358695.1. Classification (NCBI taxonomy): domain Eukaryota; kingdom Metazoa; phylum Chordata; class Amphibia; order Anura; family Pelobatidae; genus Spea; species Spea bombifrons. The sequence continues at coordinate 33,992,204 of NC_071096.1, forward strand.
CTTTTCAGGGTCACACAGTCTGAAGCTTTGTTCCTTTTGAAAAAAGAACATTTGATTTTTAGCATCTCAAATACACGCAATGTGTACAGAAGTCATTACCATTGTTTGTGCTGTGTGTAACATATATATTCAATACGTGTCCCATATATTACTGTAACACACCTAGCCCGCTCTGTAAATATTCGCCTCTATCACCATAACAACGAATTCCATAACTTGGGTGTGAATAAAGACTCAGGTGATTTGTCTGTTCCGCTCAACCAGACCAGCCCCATTAATACTGACTTCCCCCCCGTCTTAGCCTCTGCATGTCTAACTCTCCTACTGCCTCGGGCTTTAAGATCTTCCCGTCAATACAAACATTTCCTTTCTAAACCCTTTGATAGATTCACAAAGCAGTTAACCTTTTAGGAACTGTGCCGTCCAATTATTCCAGTTATCCGTCCTGCCTAAGTGTCTGCCCATCAAAATGCATCTGCCATTGGATTCCTTCAATTTACCTTCATGTAGGTAACTATCAGATAATGTAAGCTGTATATAGGTATCAATAAAATGCTAGAAACATTTGCAGAAATGAGATCGCCATGCGGCTCTGCACCTTTAAGAAAGCCTAGGCGTCAGGTACGAATGACACGCTACGTGAGGAGCCTTTCTGGACAGGGACACGGAGATCTCACAGGTCATGACCTTTAATGAGTCTTTTACACACGGCCAGACAGCCTGGTGGGATTGTACATGGCCAGGAGGATGAAGGTCATTTAAGTAATGAAGTAGCCAGCATTGAATTTCTGCCACTTACACTCAGGGACAAAATAACGTGTCTGCTGGAAAGCGTGAATCTCAAGCGAGCACAGAACGGTCTCGGGGGAGCATAAAGACCATATAGTGTGCTGGGGAAGTAGACCCCAAAATACGAATGGATGGTCAAAGGAGCTCAAGAAATTTGGTAATTACCAAAAGGGTCTACTTAGCATCAATGATATCTATAAATATATGCGCTGCCTTGGTTCTAGTCCGTATTAAAGACCATGTCCCACTCAAGGGGGTCCAGCCGTTTTTTGGGAAAGGAGTAGTTTCAGATTTTTGCATGTATGCCAACTTGGTACCCCTTTGCAGCACCTGAATGATACATGTGGCCACCATCCGAGGCCGTTTATTCCTAGCCTCGTATAATGGCATACAGAATACCTTCTCTTATTTGGTCTTTCCCTCAAACCTACTTAGACCAAGAAAAAAAAATGTAATTGCTTTAGAATATTTTAATTTGTTTCCAGAGCAGTTCGTGTAAGCTGTGATGAGAAAATCTTCTATTACTTGATTTCATTTAATTTCCCAGAATTGAGGGTGAGATGACAGATGGAAGGGATGTGCTCTCATATCCCACGGAAGGTTTCTCTAGCTGACTCTGATCCTGCCTTTGATTGAGAAGCGGTGACCGTTGTGTGTAACACTTAATTCTGAAAAGAAATTAAGTACCTTTCATAGTTTCTTCCACTCCTCTAATCACCTTTTTTTCCCACTGAAAATGCATGATTGTTTAGCCTTTCTAAAAAGAGGGATATTTCAAAATAAAATCTCGAGAGTCTGGTGAAAATCAGCCATAAGGTCACGCCGGTTTCTGAGATAGTTAATTCACATGTGGTTTCGGCAGGGGTCATTTTATCGTCCGGAGTATCAGAATGCCGACTGATAAACATTTCTAGCCCAAAGAACAATGAGAATTCTGATTGACACTTCAATTCAATTATAGTCAGAGAATAAATGTGATGATTCCAGCACTATAATCCATAAATCTTCAGTGTGGCTTCATTTAATCAGAGCCCTTCTGTCAAGCACTTACCCTAATATAATGCATGTCTTGATAGGGGATCCCTTAAACAAAGGAAAAAAAAAAACATTTTTTTTCCTCTTGAGTATTAGTATAAATATTAGTGTCGTACAGATTTGAAGAAACGTGCGGCCTGCGGTCCAATGATGCCGGAGCGGTGGTTGGGCAAAGTTTAGCCGGGGTAAATCATCAGAGGGTTTATGAACCGCCGGGTATAGCGTTGCTCTTTATGTCAGAGTTTTCTGATGAACACTTTGTTACGGAAATGTAAGCTCCGTTGTCAGGTTCCTGGTTTTTCCTATGCAGAGTAGAGATGGATGATTTCAGACCATACTGCGAGACACTGATCCTGTCACCGCATCCATGACTGCCATGGTTTGGGTTTTATGGGTGATGGTGGGCAGAACCAAATTCTTTAATTAATTTTACGTGTGGTTGTAACGTCATTCTTACTTGCAGGGCCCCTAAGGAGGCTGCTTAGGTAAACCTGGGACGTGGGCACCTGCCCTATTTGCCTTACATTAGAGATGGGTCTCATTACCAACCAACACATGCCTGGAAGGTACATAAAGTAAAAGAAATCAGGGCTCAAATAAGTTAAGCAGAACGTCCAAGTCCAATCTTCACCAGGAAGCTTCGCCATTTTACGACATTCCAGCCAGAAAAAGACTTGGCCAGGTTGCCAAGAGAAATTATCCACTTCCCTTTCTTGAACTTGACCACTTTTTCTTTGGTTCTTCTACGGGACACAGAATGAATCAGCTTCCACCAAAGGACTTAATGGGGAGGAATAAACTTAGAAATTGTGTAGACCAGATTTCTCCTGTCACTACCATGCTGACAAAATGAGTTTTTGCCAGGCCCGTTTACTTTAATTTGTAATCCTTATTACATATGTTTACTAACTATACTATTTCATAATGTGTGGGATAAGGGGAAGTAACGGGCTCACTTCTGGATTGAAATTATTAACATTATCCCTTTCATGTTTGCAGAGAATATATTGGATTCCGGCAGTCGGTCTGCGTTCAGCTCTCGGGTAAGCTATGTGAATTCTGTTACTAGGAAATGTTTTTGTTACGTTTTGAATGTATAAATCAGTTTACAGCCATTCAGCAGGCTAGTGGTGTTTGTGCATTTTTCAGCATTTAGTTGTAATAATAAGTTGTGAGCCTTGTTGCGTATTCATCCATGCCTCAGCCCATCGGCGGCTGTGTGTAAATCCCAGTATGAACGTTTCATTCCGTTTGTTCTTTGGGTCCTGGATTTACGATGAGTGTAAGTGATACTTTCTGTTTAATCATTTTTGCTCTGATGCTTTAAGGTAAACTATGAGCCGGTGTTACTGCAGTTGAAACAAAGTATTGGAAATTTTTGGAAATAGATAACTCCACTTAAGTGCAGCAAAAATGAGTCCCTTTCCGGGCAAAAGGGCAATAAATAATTATACGCCCCAGTCTCACGGCGCAGACCTTTAGGATCTGTTCACCATCTGTGATAATGTAAACTAGGTAGCTGCGCTTGTGTGAGGGGTTGTTGATCCTTGGTCTCTCTGTGTACTCGAACACTTACGCCATCAAACTCTGTTCTATATGTTGGGGGGACTAGGAGTTTAGAAGAAGTCAGCCGGTCCTCACAGAGATCCGTATTTTATTGAAAGCAGTTTGGATGAGCATCTGAAAAGAACCTTTGTGCCAATATAACCCAAAATATAACACATTTTACACACTGAATACGTGTGTGCTGTGGAGTCACTAACATGATGGACCCCACTCCTTTGCCACCCCTTATGATTCATCCATCTGCCCCTCCTTGCATATACCACAACAGGCACTCACGGTTAAACAGCCCCATTATGCCAGGGACAATTCTCTGTATTGCATAGGTTATCTTAGTAGACTAAGATCCATTAACTGCTAATGAGAGGTCATTAATGGGTACCCCCCATGTTAATGGCAGTTCTGGCTGCGATACACGTGTTGTGGTTTGTGGGTAATTGTTGGAAACCACATGATTAAATATGTTGTAATTAAAGTCCTGCAATAATACGCACACATATCCGCAGTGTCACCTCCCCGAACCAGAGTCAGCGGCAAGGAGGCAGCGTTTTACGGTCTCCGCTGCTAAAAGTAGAGGTCCTATGGTACAGCAGCAGGTTGTTCCTATAACATCGGCCTATGATTGTATCACATATTATATATACGTCACCCTTTCAAAACTATTCTAAAAAGAAGCAGTTGAATTTTAAGTTGATATTCTAGTTTTTATATTGTTTTTTTCACTAGCCATTACTTAGAATTTAAACAGTGTATATATCAGCTGGATAATTCATTAGGGTGTTTGCGTGTCATCTGTCGGTACGTTAGGTGATGTGTGTATGACGTAGCTGGACTATAGATGGAAGTGTGCATTGAAGGTGTGTACGTGCTGAACATTGCCAATGTATTTGTATATATTTGGGTATAAAGGGAGTTTTTCTGTACACGAGGATGTGTGTTGGCTGTATCGAGTATCGTGCGCATGCTACGATGTGTTCATGCTTCGCATATATTTGAAGTGTGTATGTTAGGATGCCGGCCGGAGGGGCATTAAGTGCGGGTTCCAGTGTTATCCGGACACTCGCATTTGAGCAGCGGTGTACCCCGAGGGAGTGGTTAAAAACTGTTTATGACCTAAATCTCCAGATTTACTGTTGTGCTTATTACAGGCCAGCCCCGGTACACCCAGGTAAAGTCTGCACTGCCTCCAGCAACTAATAAATACCGGGTGAAGACAAAGCGCTTATTGCCGAGTTCCAGCAGCCTCTTAGCACCCCCTTGGTGCTCGCAATGTTCACCCTTTTTCTTCCTGCCCCACTTTCTTCTGTGTGTTTATTGCCCGACTCCCCCTCCTCTCCCTCAGCCCCAGTCTCTTTCTCCTGCTTCTTTCATACCCTGCTGCTGGCTGAAACCTCTTTAACACAGAGGTGTTTTATCACACAGCAATAAGTGGTAAATGTAGCTATTAGATTGCTAATGTCCTACAAGCAGAATCCCCTCCTTCAAAGACCATAGTAATGATCTCACACCTATCTAATGCTGGCTTAATAGACTCACTAATGGGTCATTTTCCCCAGTGGTTTATGAACCCTCTTGATGGCTCTTGGTGGGATTCCCAGTGTTTACTACCATGTCCTCTTTCTCTGGCTCCGGTTCCTAGCCGTTTCTAAAGCTCCCACCTCTCCACCTTTCTGCACGGAAAATAATTTGTCGGAGCCTCCTGCCTCCTTAATTAATTATTTCCTTTCTGGCGCGTACTCTGGCTCCGTGCCCAACTGCACCATGTGCCCTCCCCACCAGACCAGCAGGTCCCGACTGTTCCCGACGGAGGGATGGGAAACTCACACGGGGCCATGCAAACCAAGCCAATATACCCATACATAAATACCAAATGCAAGGCGTTGCTGTAGAGCTATGCAACACACAAGGGTGTGACGTGGGTTAATTATTACAGAGATTACATTGTGTTCATTTTTTGTTTTGCAATAGACAATATAAAGGGAGAAATTCTGAAAAAAGAAAGCCAAGGGTTATGAAATAATGTATGCTTTATTAAACAATGAAGTAAAGATCAGCGTGCATATATTAAACATATATATATATATATATATATATATATATATATATATATATATAGTACGAAGACAGACGTTCCCGGGCATTGTTTTGAACCATGACATATTGTACACAATTCGTAATATCTGCTCTGTAATGATAACTTCTGTTAAAGACAAGGTCGGTGTGATCATATCAGCAACATGCTAAGGAACACACGGAAGTCAGTAAAACAGGCAATTTTTTGTAAATAGAGAAGTGAGAGTGTTTCTTGGAAACAAAAGGGCACCTCTGACACCTCTATGAATGGCGGCGCGGGATATTGTACCGGGGTATGTGGGGTATAGCTGGGCTATTACTTTGTGTCCCTACCAACCTAGAGAGCAAGTAAAACCAGGCCGTGCATGCTGTAGGCGTGCAGTGATGGCGTGCTCGGGCACTTATTGGGGGGGTATCAATGAAGCTTGGGGTGCGCAGAACACTAGCCATATACCTTTCACCCTGCGATGTCAGGAGATTTAGTTCCTTGTGTCAATAATATATATTTTTTTTAGAGATCACACTGGAAATGACCTTTATTGTTGAATGAGATCCTCACAAAAAGGTTTCGGTTTGGCCTCTCATCGTGAGAAAGAAAAAGGCCGACAACCTCATGGGCTGTGTAGTGTAAACAGTGGCAGTGGTTTGGCATCAAAAGTTAATAGGCATTCTACATTTTGAAAGGGTTAACAGGGGTATCTAGTCCTGTGTTGGTTGGTATTTGGTAGAACTGCCCCGCATGCGGATGTCTCTGTCAGGTCAGAAACGCTGTGCAAAGTGATTTGGTTTCATCGCGTCTCACTTGATCTTTCCTCTTGATGTTGTGTGAGACGTAGGACTCTGTCCAACGAGGAAGAAGCAAAGTAGGTGCATACTGCCAGCGGCACGAAATTCCTCGGCCGGGATGTGTGCATCATCCCTCTTACACACTGAATGGAGCCAACGTGCTTGAGGGCAGGAGGGAGTGCGGTGTGCGAAAGTAACTGGGAGTGGAGAGCAAGTGCGCAGTGTCAGCGTTTCCTTACAAATATCATGTGGTCCTTGGCAGGTAAACAAATGAGAAATTCCTGGAGCCGGCGCGTGTTTTTGAGAAGACAGCGGGTGGGGGTAAAGACGATCTCATGTAGCATTATTCCGAGCAGAAATATAGTTCCTTAGTCAGAGACACATGGCACACAAAGGAATACAGACAATACGCAGAAGCCACAGAGCCTTCCCTTCCCGAGAAATCAGCCCCCATGCGCAACTACTGTGCCGGGGCTCAGACCAACACATCGTTCTCTTTAGGTTTCATCTCTCAGTGGTTACCATTCTGCGAGTCTGCTGATCCCCCTTATACCATATAATGTATAATCAGTTGGTTTATAAATAAAATACTTGCGTTTATTTTGTTTATTGGTTGTTATTTTTGTAACTGTCATAGTGAGGGAAAACGATGTTTATTAAGGAATACAGTGAGGAAGCCTTACGGTGCGTTGTGCACCACCTTTCCAAAACTATTTTGGCCCCTAGGGGTTTCTGTGCCGAGCCGTGAATCTGAGTGTGAATCCTGAAATCACCATCGCTGCGTTAAATAGTAGTAGCATCACGGGGAGAGAAGCCTCGGCGCGCCGTTGTTTTGCAGACGGTTGCATTTCCTTTGTCCCTTCTCGTTCTGCTGTCACTGTTCTGTGCACCTTGTGGTGTGTTACTTTACACAGCCTTCAGGGCCTTCCACGCCATGACTGGGCACTCCCCGGGTACAGTTAAATGGCACGCGTATCAGGAATAACCTGAAGAACGTGCTTCCTGGGTGTAATCCAAGAAATGATTTCCTCTGGCACTGGAACTGTTAATCTTGTCATCCAAGGACCGTAACTAAATATACCTCCTACATACATCTGCCATAGGGCATGAGTCGGCTGCCAGCACAGAATTCTCAGTCTCTGGCAAACTAAGGCTGGCATTCGAATGCAGATGAGGAGGCCTCCCGCCGCACTAGGTGTGGTGAGCGGAACATGTAGTGCCTTTGGATACAATACAGGGGTTTTATTTATAGTTTTGTATTTTATTGGGCACTGATTTGCTTGACTTCCAGCAACCCAACGCTCCTAGCTATCTGGGAGCGTCACCAGCAGAGGAGACGCGCCCTATTCCTCCATTCTTTCTTTGCCAGTTTACTTTAATGAACCCAAAGATGGCCTTTAATGGGCTGGCTTGTGTTATGCCATGTGAAGGTGTAGTTCTTTAGTGCAATACCGTGATGTACAAGTCATTGTGCTATATTAAAAGAGTCAACTAGCCATCATCTTAAGGGGGTGGCACAGACTAATATACCCTGGTGCCCAAAGGGTTAGAATTTCTGCATCCATTAAACGGACGGTCTAAATCCAGAAATCGTGTTTGTATAACATAAGAGCTGCACAGAGTCCCCCCCCATCAAAGAATTTCAATTTCAGGAGATTTCAATATTTCTACACCATTGTGATAATTACATGGTGTTTAGGCGGGAGCTTGCTTGTTGATAATACAGTTTAGCATCAGGACCACGAAAGGTAATTTTTAATGTGTTGTCAGCGAGAGTGACTCCCGGGTGAAGCGGCCCCATCCCTCTCGCGCTACAAATAACAGAAATAAAAATTCAGAACTGTCATAAAGTTGTCAAACATGAGGAAATTGCAGGAAAACAGTAATTGATACCCCTGAAATTATGTTTGACAGACTCTCGCACATAAAATTGATCTCAGTCATTTATTAAAGGCTATTTTGTGCACTGAATCTTCTCCGTTATCAGTTTTGTGTATTTGAGGAGTGCGCCAGGCCTCTGGATTGGCTCTCTCGCTGTGAGCAGGTGCATTCGGATTTAGATTGCAAGCATGGAATGCCCAGACAGCCCAAGCAGTTTGTCTCCGGACACCCAATGGCAACGCTGACGGCTTGAAAAGCAGTCTTAAACACACTTAAGAACACTTAGAGCAGTTCTAGAGTTCAAGATGGCAAGAATAACTTTAATCATCATAATAGTTCTCTATAAGCAGCGACTGTTTTACAATTATATTTGTATATATATATATTTTTATGGGCCGCTTAAAATGACCTACATAAATTGGGTTTCCATTGATAAAATGCAAAGAGCTTTCCATTATTTACCCCCTCTATATGCCCCACTAACATGGGATTTTGCACTGGGGTGCATGCAGCATTTTATCAATCCAGGCGCAGTAGAAAATCCAGCCTGTGAGAACCCTTTCAGTGCCAGATGGGTTGCGGATTTCACTTGTGCTGGACAGAGTATCTCTGCTGAGGACATATAATGATTATTTTCTTTATCTCTGTTATGGATCATGTATGTTTCAGGGGGGGAAAAGTTAATATACGCTGTCAGGCTCCAACCTGCACTACACCTACGGGAAATGGGACCTGGAATAAACCGTACAGGGATTCCCGATAAATCTCCCATCATGACAAATAATCCCTGCGCTCCTACTCATTGCATAATTTGGGACATGGGTCTATACAAGTCATACCCAGTACTACTCTATCCACTTACACATCCCTGCCATACCCAGCACCATTGTACACCCATACAAACACCTGCCATACCCAGCACCACTCTATCCACTTACACACACCTGCCATACCCAGCACCACTCTATACCCATATAAACACCCGCCATACCCAGTACCACTCTATCCACTTACACACACACCTGCCATACCCAGCACCACTCTATACCCATATAAACACCCGCCATACCCAGCACCACTCTATCCACTTACACACACACGCCATACCCAGCACCACTCTATCCACTTACACACACCTGCCATACCCAGCACCACTCTATACCCATATAAACACTCGCCATACCCAATATATGTAATATATATAGTTTTAGTGCAGGTAAATGCATGGAAAAAATGTTTATGGGTTATATGTGATTTTTAATGTACCAGCATGGTCTGCATTGATCCTGACAATGCCTGGTGGCACAGAAGGAGTTAATTGTTGCAGTGTCCTATAGTTATAGGTTGGTAATCTAACACATATCCAGATCCTGCTGTGTATCTACAATACAAAGATACACATTTTAACATAAGTTTAAAGCTTATACATAGACACTACGCTGTTCTGTATTAGGACCAGATCTTGTGGATAATAGTGATGCTATCAGCACTTACTATAGTGATAGCTCCAATTTACCTCTTTCCACCAAAATTACTCATTCTACTGTTCTGGGGGTAGCACTGCAATGCCTAATTATAAATATAATGCATGTTTTTAGTACCCAGTTATGATTTCATATGCCTCTATGACATCACCAGCAGCCACATGTATTTGTATGAAGAACATATTATGCAAAGTGTAGCATACACTAATAATATACATTCTGTTCAGTTATATACACTGAGGGCATGTTCACCTACTATTAAGCCATAGCTTTAAGCTCCTATATATATTAAAATAATATAGCCACATACTATACTAAGTAAAAGTCAGGGTGTAATGCATAGGCAAATCTAGCATACAACCAATAATATAAACATAGCTATACTGCACTATAATGGTAATAGGATGTGTACTATTCTTATACTTCCACAACAAATACTGTATATTCTGCATCCTTTATAGCTACACAAAAATGTATACCCATATCTCATAAATACATACATAAATACATATACCCTATAGCTGCGATCTTTGTAATGTAAAAATAGATATGGATAGATAGACAGATAGATAGATAGATAGATAGATAGATAGATAGATAGATAGATAGATAGATAGATAGATAGATAGATAGACAGATAGATAGATAGACAGATAGATAGATAGATAGATAGATAGATAGATAGATAGATAGATAGATAATGATTTGGAGGGCACTTCTCTCTGTATTATAACTGTGTATCTGCCCCAGATATTAGGGGCAGTTTTTTGTTGGGTGGTGAGGTTACCCCTATTTTACAAGCATTCTGGATGACCCCCCAGTAAAAAACAGCTGCTGTTATATGTTTCCCCAGAGCCCACTCTTTCCCCTAGCTTCTCATATCACGTCTCCCTGGCTCTCAGTATCAGAGTCAAATGCACACTTATCTTCTGATCTAATATTGTTTGCCCCTTTTATTTGCCCCATATCTTCCCACCTATCTGCTTTTTGTAATTTCTCAGCATATATCTCACCTGTCCCAACTGCCCCACTATGCTGTCTTTCCGTCCTGCCATTGCCATCTGCCTTCCTGTGTGTATACCCCCCCTTACTTGCCCTGCCCTGTGAATGATCTGATTAATGCCCATATTCGAGCTGGCATCGCCCTTGTGCGTGGGCACACGGGTCCTGCCACGAACTGTTACTCTTTGTACATTGGGTGAGGAGGTCTTACGGCCGCTAAAATAATTCTGTGTGGATCGAATTGGAATTTACTTATTGCAATTTATTAGTAAAATGAATTGCAACATTTTAACTATATATTTATATAACATTATAGGTACTATTTTTCAGCACATTTAGGTGTATAGATTATGCAGAGGATCGATAGGTGAATCGATAGATAGATAGATAGATAGATAAATGTACTTTATTATATTACATCGATTCCAAGCTCTTTTGGTGCAAATAGATCCGTTGCCTGCCCAGCCACCAGACCCCACAGACCCACACAGGGTCCCGAGCCTCACCCAGCAAATCCCCCATGAAACTCGGCAGTAACCTCAAATCTTACTCCCCCGGTAACTGCGCCCTGCTGACTGCCACAGCCTTCTAAAAAACACTCGTGTGACCCGTGGCTGTCACCCATAATGCTGTCACAACGAATACACACCTGGCGTGTTGTGTGTCACTCTCCTAAAACGAATATTCGCCTGTCCCGCCGCGCACGGCCGCCGTCCAACGAATATTCGCCAAATCCAGCAGGCAGGACCGGGATCTAACGAAAACAGCCGTCTGCCCCCACACGGGACCGCGGAGCAACGAATGCATTTACACCTTCCCGGCTGTGTCCGGCTGCCTCTCTGCCAACGTAAACTATTCGCTTCTCAGGCGATCTGCGTGGGGCTTCTCTCACCCCACACCCGGGGGTGGACATTAATTCCACTCACTCATAGTGTATTGCAAGGGAGAAAAATACACGCGCACATAACATACCTGCGGTTCCAAATCATTTAACATATCTTCATTTTTACATTTATATATATTTATTTGTGTGTGTGTGTGTGTGTGTATATATATATATATATATATGTATATATAAATGTAATATAATATATATGTAATATATTTGCACATAAAAAATATATATGCATATATATATGTATAGATATAATATATGTATTTATATGTATGTATACATAAATATATATATACATATTTTATGTATGTGTGTGTGTAACCTTACCATATTTATAAATATTGTTTGCATATATAAATAGATAGATAGTGTATATATTTATATATAAAATACGAGTCCAAACTGGCATCATCACACGCGTGATAAAATATATTAAGTTGCGATTAGTAAATACATTTATGCACACGTAGTTCTGTATATTTGTGTATGTGTTATACTAGTGCTGCTATTTCTATACACACGAGGTAAGCGCGTACAAAATCCACGTGCAGGTGGACTTGGGGCTCCTACAGACAGTGTCCGTGGGTAGCTGTAAATGTTTGGCACAGTTCGGTGTGCTGTACATGGTGACACGGGGGGATCTGTCACACGGGCAGTGGGTAGATTAGTGATCCCCGATTGTTACGTAGTGGGGCCTCCTCACCCGGACTGTGCTCTTACCGCAGCCCCACGCGTGACCCGATGGTCTCCGGACAGTTGGCCGCCTCTCAGCTCCCTGATGACATGTATGTAGCGTGTACAGGACGTTAAATACAGCCAAGCATTTGGTAGGCATAGAGCACATGTATAGGTTTTATATACGTGTGTGTGTGAAGAATTCTACAAAATCAAAAACCACTCCACATGCTAGTTAACGTGGAAATCCACCGATAGCAGCGCATTATATATTTAAAGAGTGGATTTATCTGAAAACAAGAAAATTCCAGAAAAACAGACTCGTGTAAAATGCTTTATATGACATGATTTCAATAGATTAATGGCAGGTATATTTATCATAAATTATAATGCATGGAATTAAAAATACTTCTTGAATACATATTCTTATTCATAATAAATGATATATCTATATACATACGCACATATTATATATATATATATATATATATATATATATATACACACAGTATATACACACACATATATATATACACATACATACACACAGTATATACATATATATATATATACACACACAGTATATACACACAAATATATATATATATATATATATACTTACAGACATATAGATGCATAAATACATACATACATACATAAAATATAAAAATGTGAAAAACGATCTGCATAGCCGATAACACATTATACATTGTGTATTGTTTGTATATTTTGAAATATTTGTCAATAGGCTGCAATAAACATAAATATTATAACTTCAATATTATGTGTGAACTATTTACATACACATCACTGAAATAGGAAATACAATTCTGAAAATATATTAGGATATATATATATATATATACACACTTAAAAAAATATATATATATACACACACACACACTTAGAAATATATATATATATACACATATATAAATCATATAAATATACACAAATAGAAATACATATAAATATATATATACCTAACTTATATATATATATATACACCTATAAATACATATATATATATTCATATAGAGATTTATATAAGTAGAATATAAAATAATATATGTGAACGAATGAATAAAGTAGTCATGTACATATCGATCCCCACGCAGAATAGTTGTGTATACCTGTGGTGAGCCAGCAGTGTGAGGATTCCGTGGGGCAGGGGGTTGCCATCTGACCTGTCCTGAGCAGCCCCCACCTCTTGCAGAGATAAGAGCCTCTACTGGACAAGTGTTCAGAACCCCCTGCCCCACGCGTGGGTGAGACCAGCGGCCTCCCTTGCTATCTGCCACGGCCCGCCCCGGGAAGGCTCCGCTCCCTGTGTCCGGCCGGCATGCCTCAGACACCCGGCTGCTCTCCGCTGCTGCAGGTGGCTGGGAGGGGGCAGTGTCTCAGGGTGCCGACCAGACACAGTCCAGTCCCTAAAATACCCCGGGGTCACGGCTGACATTCCCCCCGCCCCTCCCAGACATCGCCTGCACTCTCTGATGCCCTCTCGTGCCCCTGCCTACACCCCCTTGTGCCAAAACAACTTTTTGGATCGGCCAAAGGGCTACTGGTCCTACAGACCCCCGCACAGTACTGTCCATCCCACAGAGCAGGGTGGGTGCCCGGGGCATGTGGCACGAGTGTCGCACACGTGTGATGTTCCAGATTCCTGGATGTGTGTGAATGCATAATTAATAAAGCCCTGGATTCCCCGAGCCTCGGCTCCCATCCCCTGGACCCCAGCCTCCTCATCACACCCTCCCCTCGGCTGTATCCCTCGCCTCACTCACTCTCTTCCATCTAATCTCACTGAGCTGCATGTCCAAAAAAGAGGGGGAAAGGGAAGTCCACAGTGTGCCCCATAGACCGGCAGAGGAAGTGGCAGGGGCTGCCATCCCAGGACAAACTTTTCCCTTCTTACTCAGCTCTCTCCCGACCCCCATACTTTTCACCCCCAAATCTCACACCTGTGCCCCTACTGCGTCTCTGCAACATTATCATTCCCCACTCCACACCTCTAATCTGTCCCCCCGCCACCCATTCCTGTACACTCTCCCCCCCAGTCCCACTCACTTGTCCCTCTCCCCACCCCATCTGCCCCCCCCGACCCCTTGCTCCCCTGTGTCACTTGTCCCTTGGCCCCTGTGTGCCCTGTCCCTCTCCCACCCCCCAGCCCCTCTCCTCCCCTCCCCTGTCCCTCTCTCCCCCCTCTTCTCTCCCCTCTGAATCTCATTGATCCAGGCGCTGGTAATTAGCCCTTCCCGTCGTGCCTGTGTAATGAAGCACATGCGCACTGAATTAATCAGCCATTTTTTGCAGGAAACTAATTAGCAGAATAAAGATCCAAAGACTTTTTTTCTTGGCGACCATCAGATGTGAGTGCGGGCTCCTGGTGTCCGGAGCTTCTCCCCCGCTCCACATGTGCCCGGGCTGCCCTGCGGAGCCCGCCGCTTCCCCTGCACCGCTTCGGGGCTGAGCCTGAGTGGCTTCATGGGACCCCGAGCCGAGCCGGAGCGGACTAAACCGAGCCGAGCCGAACCGCGCCGAGCCGGAGCTCGCCCAGGACCCAGCGCCCGAAAACCGTCAGCCCGAGTAAGTGACAACTTTCCCCGGCTGCCTCCCCGCGGGGGCTCCCCCGGGACCCCTTAAACTTGACGACAGAGATGGGCACTGACCTGCCAGAGGTCCCGATCCGCTCCGATCTGTGAGCCGGTGCTGTCCGGGAGAGCGCTGTGTATACAGCCGTGCGGTGTGTTCGCGGTGTGTACACGGTGCACGGTGTGTGTGTACACTGTGTGTGTGTGTGTGCGTGTGCCGTGCCGCTCCAGATGTGAGTGCGGTTAGTGGAAGGGCTTCTCCCGGCTCCGCTCCCCGCATTCCCTGTCTCCGTGGCCGGTGTGCGGAGCGCTGGCTGCTCGCTGTCATTCTCCCCGTCATTCTCCCGGTGAGGCGGCTGTGGAATGGCAGAGTCCGGGCAACTTGTCACATTGTAACATTGTATCCTCTGTGAGAATGCTGGAGCCAGATGTGTGCAGATACACTCACTATTTATAAATAACTTGCCTTAAAAAATAAATCCCGAGGATTCTGCTTTGGGAATCATTAGAATTCCACACCATGTTAATTGTTATTGTTAATGGATAGACCCTTAAACTCCGCTCCTATTATTTTTTACAAGTCTATGGCATCTTTTGTTGTACCTTATTTGTCCATTCTAGAGAATATTAGAGAATATCTGCTTTGTGTTTTCTCTTTTTTTTTTCTTTTCCCGGATTCTAACTTTTTTTTTTCTTTTTTTTTTTTATCGGATCGGTGTAAAATGAAATGCTTGCAATTGGGGAAGAAAACACAATGTACAAATCATTTCCATAATCAATAAGGGCTTGTAGGAAATCCTTTCCCTTCATTTCCTGCACTTTTCAGCTGTCTCTGCTCGCCTGTCTTCCTCTCTCGCCGCTCGGATTTATATTCAATGTTTATTAATGTCCCTTTTCCTGACATTAGGCTGTGGACGTGGATTACTGTTTGGAGGGTACTCGCTGCTCCTCAGGATCTGCTTGCCTCGTTGATTCGTATAGAGACGATTTTATGAAATTATTTTCTTTTCTGTCATTTTCCTGTTTAAAATTTTTTTTTTTTTAGTATTTTTTTTTTGTTTGTTTGAGTTGCTTAAGATGATTACATTTTTTGGCAGTGTTTCAAAAGGGTGGGAGCGGAACTGGACACAACATAGAAAAATGTCATTTTTTTTTTTCTTCCTTAAATTAAATTTATTTTCTCATTTGTGGGGAGGTCACCTTTTTATGGCGCTGGTGTCAAAGGGTGATGCGAGACTCCATCAGTAGATTCCCAGGAATGGTTTCTGTATTAGGCTGCGGTGAGACGGCACAGGGTGGACAGCTGGAAATTAAGAGCAGTTCTGCGAGGCATTGGAGCTTATCGTCCTCAGTCCTTCAGATGGGTCATTGGGGACCCCCCTCCTTCCCATCATGACCATCATGTTTTCATCTGTTAATACAAAATACCCCAATATTTCCAAACATTTCGTGTCTTCTATTGCTTGGGGTATTCTTTATTCTTATTCTTTTTTTATTATTTTTTTTCTCTTGAAAACATAACTGCGTTATTTAAATGACCGCCTCGTCTTAATGAATATTCTATTGTTGGGTATGGATAACATTTATTTGTATGTTTTTGTGTAATATATATATATATTTTTACCCCTTCGTTTGAAAGCTCTGGAGCTGCGAGAATCCCTGATCAGCTTTGGCTGTTGTTGCTCTTTATCTTTAGATGGGCCTATCTCTCTGTTTTCCTGTTTTGCAATTGTTGGAATTATTCTATCCGCATAGGGTTTTTTTTTTTGTTTTGTATTTTTTTTCCCCCCTTCCAGCCCCCGCTTCGTACAGAGTAATTTTGCAGGGGCTCGGTAGTTGCCTCTTTAGGGTCACGTCAAGTTCGTAACTGTGAAGGAAGGTGCGGGAATCCTGGAAGCAGAAGCATAAAAGCTCCCCGACAAAACGGGGTCAGCTCGTATGCTAAGAGGCGACAATAACAAAAAGAGAGCAGAATAGCAGCTGCTTTGGTTTAGTTTTGGTTTTTAATCTTTCTTGCCCCTTCCTCCCCTCCCCTGTGTTTCTTTCTCTTTTTTTTTCTCTCTTTTTTTTTTTCATTTTTCACTGTTTCTGTTATAGCCTGCGACCTGCCTACGAAGTATTTGCTCTAAAGCTTAGCGAAAAGACAAAACCAGCAAAACCCCTATTGAATTCAGGCAAATAAGGTTAGGTCTGCATCTCATATTACAAAGCAGTTTTGAATATGCTGCCCATCGCATCAGACCAGTTATTCCTGTTGCTACAACTTGGAGGAAGAAGAAGAGAGAGAAAGAGAGAGAGAGAAAAAAAAAAAGACATTTAAATCGTAATTTGTTAGTACAAGAAAATGGAAAGTATGTTAAGCTCTTTTTCTGCCTGATAATTCAACGTGAGCCCATCCCTTTTTTTTCTTTTATATTTGTAGCCGTCCTCCTGCTTTTCTTACCTCTTAGGATGTGAATTTATGACTAGATTAAAACAAAAAAAAAAAAAGCAGGAAGAGGATAAACAGAGGAGCCGAGCAGGACCTTTCGCTTATTCCTCTGCCGACACCGTATCGCTGTGTAAATTGCGTCTGTCTCTGGGTCGGAGGGAAGTTGGCTATGATCCTGTGGTTTTGCAGTTACACAACATGTTATCATGTTTGTTATCACTAAATCATTGCCGTGGTTATGGATTTGCCGTCGTGGGGTATTGCGTTCAGGAGCAGACGTTAGAGCCGCCGCCGCCGCCGTGTGATCCACCTTCCTTAGCTCACCTGGGCCCTTCTTGTCACGCTCAGGGTTTGGATCTAGACTCCTGCAAATGAATTCATTTAAATGGCCCGTTGACTTGAGGTCAGTTACTTGTCCGCGTCTTCAAAGGCCTTACGAAGGCTTGCTCCCTGTACGTATGCGCATTGTTTTATTTTATTTTATTTTTTTTGCTTTTCATTTAATTTTTTTATTTTTGGGGGATTATTCCATTTTTTTTTTTTACACTTTTTAAATCGTGACGTTCAGCAGAAATTACCAGCACGGTCTTGGAATTTCACATTTTTACACTATTATAAACATCTTCCCCTCCCCCAGTACAGTGCGATGATTTGTGCATTGGTCTGCAGCAAAAGAATTTCTGCGTGGCTCAAATTAGAAGTAAATAATTTTTTTTTTCGAATGTTTCTGGCCCAGTGCTGGCCCTCACTGCCCCTCTTCATCCTCTGTCTTTGAAATTATTATGTAACAGAATCTAAACCTACATTAAAAATTCAGCATTGTAATACAGCCTCGTTAGAAGCCCTGTCTGGCCCAGTATTAAGTCGAACACAAAGCACGGGCTTTTACATTTTAAACACCAATAAATATTAAGTATCTGAACATGGAAACCCGCAGTTGCTGAGGCTTTTGGCACCATATGCTCCCTCCAAATACTGATTAATTTCTTCTTCTTCTTCTGCCCCTCTTGGAAGTATCCATGTTTTAAGGGCTGTCACGATATCTCTTCATATTTACAGGGCTCTGCAGCCCCCTCCCCGAATCTGGCTTTTCTGTTCATTTTGGATATCTGCTGCTCGGTTATATATTTTGGAGGCCAATTTGTACCCTTTTTTTCCAACTATTTATTGTTTTAGGCCTATTTTATATTTGTTTTTTTTTTATTTACATTTCTTGATTTCTGTTGTTGGAGAACAGGGGAAACAAAAATATTTTTGTAACAAACAACAAATTAGCCAATTCATACACTCCTGCAGGAGAAACCAAAAGTAAAGATTTTTTTTTTTGCTTTTTTTTTTTATCCTTGGGTGTAAATATATATATATTCCTCTCTAAACGTGATATGTTTTGTATGATCCATTTACTATAATTTATAATTTCTCCTGTTCTTTCACTTCGTGCAGCCAGTGCAGATCCTTTGCCAACCGGATTGTGCTTCCAGGGAGCTAAGTGCTTCTTTTGGTGTGGAGAGCATCGTATTGTGTTCTTCGACGTCCCTGCTTCCAGTAGCCAGCAATGGCAGAAAGTGTCTCTGTGTTGACACTCTGGCTTGCTGTGAAACCCTAGGGTAACCTCTCAGTGTCCCTCTTCTGCTGGCCTTTTGTTCTGTGAGAAATGAGCTAAGGTGCTTTTGAGTCCGACTGCAGGGAAAGAGGAGACCCATGTGTGCTTTCTGCCTTCTCAAATCCGTCTCAGCGTATTGTCTCAGAAGCGAAAAAAAATCAGGGCAGACAAATGGATTCTGTTCTGTGTGCACCCTCAGAAGTTGTCTGAGAATTGGACACCAGCGCACTGTCCGGTTTCGGTTTATTATATATAAATATATTATAGATATATAAATAGCGTGTGTGTGTGCTACTTGTCTCTGCCGCATCGGCAGGTCTACGGCAAAATCTACGTTCTTATATTTTTAGATGGCTTTAAACCTATTAAGAAAACCTACGAAAAGGTTAAAATATATTTTAGACAATAACACTTGATATGCGTATTGTGGTTCTTATTACAAAACAATTTCTAAAATAATAGTATTTCTGGGAAGGCATTAAAATCCCAATTAGCCCTCTTCTTTTTTTTTTTTTTTCCCTTGGGGGCGTGGGGGGGATTTTTTTTCTTCTTCTTCATGTGGCCTGTACTGTTGGTTTTTAGTGAATACAAGTTGTCTCTTCTGCATCTGGTTCCATAATCTCCCAGCCAGCCATCTTAACATTACAAATCTATGCCGCTTATCGAACAACCTTTCCTATTTTTTTTTATTTATTTTGGGTTTTTTTCTTCCACCCGTTATACGTAGTGCCACGAAACATTTCATTAACCCTGCTATATTTAGTATTGTACCAGAATGATATTTTCCTATTTTTTCCCCCATTGAGGTATGTGAAAAAAGTGTTTTTATTTCAGAGTGAAAGGGCTTTTTTGCTGTTTTCCCACCGTACGTTAATATGGGGAGTCGTGCGTTTCATGCATTCTGGTTGCCTTTTTCCAGATATGACCCTAGATGCTGGTGTTTTGAGCAAGAGGTGACTGTAACCGTATAACTAACCCCTGTCCTCAAGAAACAAAAAATAAAAGCCTTTGTGTTTTCAAAGACTATCCTTTTAAGAAAAAATAAGCTTTGGTTGCTACAGCAACAGCACCCTTGAAAATAAAATGTATGTAAATATTGTAAAGGTATGTCTTTAGTCATTATTGTTAAAGGGGGATAGCTAGGTATGAAGGGTTTTTTGTCAGTTTATTTTTTTTTTTTTAACCCATCGGCAGTTTCTGCCATTTCTGCGCTGGCGATGAATGCTACAAATGCATCGATCTCATTTCCACATCTGTGGGAGGATTACGTGCATCATTTCCTCAATCCTTATGCCCAAACGCAAGCTTAGAGGCGCAGGTAAATCTGGGCTTGCGTATGGCTCGTTCGCTTGCCTCCCGTCGGTCTGAGCAGCAGCAGAACCTTTAAGATGGCTCTGTGTATGGAAAATACACTTCCCAGGTTTGAACTGATACAATATACAATATACATCTTGTTACTGTTTTTATTGCCAGGGTGCACATGGGACAAGGGGGGCTTTATGTACAATAGAGAATGCTATCCTTGGCTATATGAATGCAGAGTCGCAAAATAATTACTGCATCTCCCTATTTACTAATCTATATAGATATGTAGGTTTTCACCATTTCCTAATAATAAACATTTACACAGAGAGGGCGATTTAGGTTCCGGCCGTTGGGTGACGACCTAAAGACCAGCACGATCTGTAACTCCATCTAGCTCCGTGGTAGAGTAGTCCTTCTATTAATTGCTTGTGTTGAGTTTACTTGGGCCGTAGAACCCAACCTCTGCAGTGCTTCTGCCTTTGAGTCGGAATGGTGCATCGTTATCTTCTGCTACTGATTTTGGCATACGGTAGTAAGAAGGCTGTTGGACCCTCCAACACGTTCAAAATGCCTTCAGATGGCACTGAGCTGTGATCTTGTCGGCGTAGATGTTTTATGGGGGTGAATGTGCCGGCCCTTCTGGTCAGTGTACAGCTTGGTATTTCCATGTCGCGTGTGATTTGCCCTTACAGTGGTCCCTAAGAAACATCATCCATTTAGTCCCCCTTTAGGCCTGAAATCCTCCATGAAGTGCGGCTAGGCCGGTTCCTCGATATATATTAGTATAACGCGGTTAATGCTTATAACCCAGTAAAATAAAAGTAAGTCTGTGTGAGCGGTAATTGGCGCAGCGATGTGAGCACGCTGTGCCGCTGCGTGTAGTGGGACCGTGGGCTTTTCCCCCAGCACGCTCGTACACTCACTGCTGCCTGTGTAAGAAAGGAGCAGCAGCCCTCAGGCATATGAAGATCATTAAAGGGCTGAGTGTTACATATGAATCTGTGAGTAAGGGTACCCGGATCCCCCCCCCTGTGTATGGTATGTGCTGGAAATGTTTCCGATTAAGACAGGGAAAAGCCTTTCGCCAACCCATGACTTCAGCACCGGTGTAAACAATGGAGTGAGCGTGGAACTGGGTGAGAAATGGGCGATGTAAATTTACCACGAGCTCTCCCGCTGAGGACTTCCACAACATAAGTTACTATATAGAGTCTATACATTGGTCTTGGAAAGTTTCTGAGCAATGGGAAAGCTTTGGTAGTAGGTGATCTCTGATAGCTTGATACGCGTAGTGTTTGTGTTATGATAAGGCTGTTGCTCTTGGGAGCGTGTCATGGATGTAAAGTCCGTGTTTTCCTCATGTCTTCTTAATGTGCGCATGCATTTGGAGCAGGCTGCTGAAGGTGGAGCATTTCTCTGCCGTGACGCTGTAATGTCTGCCTTTTGCTGTCCCGCTGTTTGGTTACACGGCAGGCACTAGCTGGTATCTGAGCCGACTGGGTGAAGGGGACATTGTTGTTTGGCCCTGTAGAGTTGGGTATAAGTTGGCGCCGTGCGTTGTTAAGACATTAGCGGGTGTGCTGAGAAGGTTTTGGAGATATACAGCATTGGGCGTCTTGGATGGCACCTCATTACAGAAACTGCCTGATGTTTAATAACTGCACAGCTCGCCCTTCCCCCTGGAACAGCTGTAAATAATAATAGATTTTTTTTTTGTAGATTAACCGTGGCGTTCCTATAGCAGAATGCATGCATATGTGTCCCTCTCTGCTTTCAGTGTCAAGCCTGGAGCTGTCAATGAATCCATTTACCAGCTGTAAAGCACCACGATCTCTGCCATGTCTCATCATGAAGAATCAATTTAGAGGCTAATTATGCTCCATTTCCTAATCATCTGTCCCAAAACTCCAAGCAGCGTGTGTTGTGCTCCCTATTGAGAACTCTCGCTTCAGATAGGTAGAGGACCATCTTGTCTGGTTGCAGTTACTCGGCGAGGGCAGGCTTCTTAGGTATATGTCGGCCGTGCCCCTGCAGCGAGTACGCTTTGCCCCAAGTAAGGCCCACCTGTGCAGGCAGAGGACTGACTCCATTGTTGCCACTATTTCTGTTTTTAGTGGATGCAAATATTCCAAACTTTCTGTTAAGCTGTGCGTGAGCGAGGCTCCTGTTTTTGTCTCAGCAGTCTCCTGGCCAGCTGCATGCTTCAGACCTGCCTTTCTTTATCTGATCGCGGCAGAATCCCAGCCCCTCCCGAGTTGGCGTTGATCTGGGTGTCCTCCAAGTATCTCTCCTGCTTCCTGGCACGTTGTCCCTCCCACCTTCACGTGGACTCCCGCATCCCCTTTGTCTTCCGCCCAAGTCCTGTGTTAATGGTTGTTTGGTGATCGTGCGAATTGCTGGAATCACCGAGATTTATTTGTATGTCTAATTACACTTCAGAAAGACCTCATCGTTCCTTTTGCACGGATAAAACCACTTGTTACATATAAAAATATCCGTGATGTCGGATGTCCCCTGATGGCCCTGTTGCGTTCCGTAGGTACGGTGTATGTTTTGGATTTTAAAGTAGAATATTGTCAGCGTTGGGTGACTGTTTGTTTGTTGTACGTTTATGGATTCCTTTCTTTGCTACTTTTAAATAAAAACAACTAAATATAAAAAGAAACCTAGAAACTTTCCACTTTGATTTATTTCTTTAACTCCGTTTCATGCCGTCCGCTCAGACCTGTCCTTCTGCATTCTTCTCTAATTTCTGTTTGATTAGCATAAAAAAACTTTTTCTTTCTTTCTTTCTTGTAGCAACAAGATTGTGCGGAATCAAAGGGCAATTTTGTTCCCTTCTTCCTATGCTTAACCCACCTGTTAAATTTGAGGATGTCCGTGCCCCAAATTCTCGTCCTACCTATCGCATTTTTTTTTCCTTTGATCCCCATTTTAATAAGTAATAATACTTTGTAGAAAACTGATGTTTTTTGGCAACATATATTTTTTTTGTTCTTTTTTCCATGCGCTTTCGATCCCTCACTTTGTTGGGACTTGGCACGCCGAAAACCCCGAGGTTTCAGATGGGTACTATTAAGCTTTTGCCTGTACACCCGTCCCCCCCGGTGTGTTAAAGGAATGTAAGTGTGTGAGAATGCGCTGAATGATACAAGGGGCCTCCCTCATTGTTCGTTTCCTTCACCCTGGCCCAAATATCCAGCGACACTTTCATGTAGAATTGCTGTTCCTCTTTTAATGTGTGCCTGACCCCATGCAGGCAGGTCTGACAGGCAATGTAGTGACTGTTTGAGGGGAAAAGGCTGGCCAGTCTCCATAGAGACAGGAAAGCATCCCTTGGAGGTGGACGGTGCGGAGTAGCGGAGGGAGGGGAGGCTTTTTGTTTCATGTGCACTCCTGGAGAGGTCCCTTTTATCCTTCCCTGTGCTATTTCCTCATTCGCAGCTTTTATTTTTGTTATATATATATTTATGTATTAGGCTTTTTAGCGCACACTGTGTACAGATCGCAGGTGTCCATAACCGTCCCATAGTTCTTGCTTCTCCTGCACCTTGTATTCGTGAAGCTCCTCTCTCGCGCAGGTTGTGCTGATCCTTTAGAGGCTGGAGTCGCCGGAGAACAGGTTGTTTCCTTCTTCTCACCCAGGGCTAAATCTCTTCCTGTCCCGACACCCTTCCCTAGAGCCCCGGGTGCTAATCGCAGTATTTGCTTTGATTTGTTTACGAAGGTGTTAAATAAATGTAAACAGCCCCAGTCCCCTCCCTTTGCCATCCAACTCCATCAATTAATCTGTTTGAATGTGAATGGGGATTGCAGATTCCCTGTGGGGTTAATGTTTATCCATGCTTCCTCTCCAACATTAACAAGGAGGTCTGTAATCTGCCTGAGGGAGGATTAGTGACCTCACTCCCATGGAATGACTCCGTCCCCAGCGACTCGGGGTGAGCTGCACAGGGATTTGCCTCTTGCAGCTCCAGGTATATTTTCTTGCCACCTCTGGATCCCGGGCAGGGGAAGGGGTTATAAAGCCCCTGATTGGGGGGGGGGGTTGGAGATCAGGAGGCAGGAGCATGGGACCTTTTTTTCTTCTTAAGAAATGAAAGATGGGTTACTATATTTATATCCTCTAATTTTAAAACGGTGTATTCCGAGAGGACATGGTTCTAAACACATTAATCATAAGCGTTGCACAGAGCCAAAGAGCCATGGGATGTTTTAACTCTTTCCGCGTTCGAGGAGCTTATCTTCCCACTGCGTTTCTGTCCACACAAAGGGTTCTCTTATGAAGCTAGGCACGCAGGTAGCACATGCAGAACACCCCTGAACCTGCGCAAGCTGGCCGTTCCCATGTTCACGCTCAGCCCTGGTGAACGATCACTCCCAAGATGCTTAGCCAAAGCTGAGGTCCACAGCCATCAGAGAAATATTAGGTTGCGCATGACTGGCCCATGCTTTGCCTTTGTGCAGCCGTCTGCCAGCGTATCTGTACGAATAGTACGGTATGTAAAGCGAATATTTATAATCTATAGATTTATTACTATGTGTTATTCTGAGCAGAGGTTGGGGGATGTAACGTAAAAAATAAAATCTAATCATAAAACAAAGAGGAATCGGAGCTGGTCTGCTGGCTGTAGCATGCGCTTTGTCAAGCTGTGTGAGTAGAGAGACCCACTATGAAATAATGCGGTTGGAGCAATGTGGGGACTAATTAGCTCGCACCTCCTCATTAGAGCATTATTGTTTTTGTCTGGCAGTGTGTAAGTACTGGATACTTGTCTCAATGAAATGCAAAACAGCAATTAAACATAGACCTGTTGGTACGATGCAGATGCCAGCCTGGCACAGAGCTGTCTGTCTGCAGGAGGAGACGTTGTCCGCTATCTCCCAGGAAGTTCCTCCTCTCCGTGTCCAATCCTGCCATCTTTTAATTCCAATTATCATTAGCCATTCTAAACAGGGTCGTATTCACCAAAGCCTCCCGCAGACATCTCCGTAGTGAGAATAAAGAGACTGTATGGGCCGAGAGGAGACTGCAAAGCCCTAATTACTACACCTAGCCGTACGCCAGAGCATCTTCGCACAATGCATTTGGAGAAGGGGGGGGCTCACTGGCCATTTATTATTTACTTTAAACCATATCTGATGATTTCTGATAAATTGATAAGAGGGATTGTGCGAGTCAATAGAGATGTAGACAGTTTGCCAATAGAACCCCCAGAGTTATTGATCCGGCAGTAAATTAAAGTCTTACTTAGAAGCTGCCGATATTTCTAATCTCTGCCCTCCCCAATTACAGGCTCGCGGCTACCGCCGGCCTGAGGGTAGATAATGCAGACTGGATGGGGGCAAGCGACAGGGGTCACGTTGTTTTAGGGATTCCGCTGCTTTTGTACCAGTGCTCTACATCGAGTGTTGCTGTTTATTATGCTGAAGTTGGGTAGGATCAGCGATTTGACCTGGGCTTGAGTGATGTCTCCACAAGCGATCGTTTGCCCGATAAGCATCTTTAAAGTCTCGTTTAGGATTGAAAGTCAGCAGTCGGCTTTCAGGAGGAGGGAAAAAAAAACCCCTTGGTAAATGCTGTGTTCTTTCTAATACCCCAGAGCGAAAATCAATGGGAGGTATAATTCCTACACTTGTCCTACAGCGGCTTTTATGTGCTCTGCCTGATCCCACACCCGCTGACTGCTGCTTCCTGCTGGTACCAGCACAAGGGTCCCCTATAGGCCTGATCATCACTGGAACATATGGAGTCTTCTGTAAGGAGCCTCTTCTTATACTTGTTTGTGTGTTCCTTTGTTTGTTATTAGATGGTTTTTTTGTGTTAGGTGAGCTTGAAGTTGTGATGATCAGAGCAGTACCACTTCTTTCCTGTGTGTGTGTGTGTGTATGTATGGATATGTGTGTATGTATACATGTCAGTAGGGGCTTTCCAGTGTTTCCCCTTTCCTCTTTTCTTTTAGCGCTATGCCCCTGCGTTACTTTATAAATCTGGCCTGCTGTTGTCGTCGGTGTGCTGTCTGTACGGTGCGAGGATGGACAGCTGAGGAATGTGTGTGGCTGAGCAGTGTATTAAACAAGACTTGAGTGCAGGAGGCTAGTATATCAGAGGAAGAGATAAGCAGAGCTCCCTGATTGTGGATCAATAAAGGTTAGTGACATCATATCTCAAAGTGAGAGCGCCTTCTTAATGCAGCTCTATTTATCAGATGGGGCTGGAAGCCAGTAACCCTTCTTCTCCCATCTGCCGGACTGCTCATTTCACTGATCTGCTAAGCGTGAGGCTGGCTCTGCATTGCACGGCAGAGCCTTTACCAAGCGTGGCAGTGAACGCTGTGTGGGGTTGTGCCGTGTTTGTTCATACAGGCTCGTTGAGGTATCTGTCTAGGAAATGACTTGGGAGCTCTCCAGAAAGGCCTCACTTCCTGACACACTGATGACTCGACAGCCAAGTTCATGTCCTTTTGGTGGGGGAGTGACTAAACTTTCCTGAATCACATCTGCCGCTGTAAAGCGTGGCTCCCAGATCAGGTTTGGGCAGGTAACGGAGGGGTGTGATCCGTGTGCACTTTCCACAGTAAAGGGTAGCCTTGGCCTGCGTTTGGGGACCTTTCGTGGTCCTGGCACTGCCTATGTGCTACAGTGGTGGGCCTGGGATGGGAAAAGGGTGGCTGCTTGACACCAGTTGGGGTTTCACAGATGTAAAGAGGACGGAGCCGGGCGTTGCTGGGAGTGACGTAGGTCCCATAGCACTCAGCCTTGGAGAGCTTCAGAGAGCCCGGGGCTACCGCATGCATGGGCACCTTGCCACGAGCATTCAGCGGTTTCTTGTGTTTTGTCTTACCTGCAGCTGCCTTATCCTGCTGGTGGCACCTGTTACAGAGACCTCTTCTCAGGCTCCGGTCGCTGGATCCAGTTGGGAAATCCCCCCTAAACCACTTAAATATCAGGGGGTGCGCTGGATCTTTTGCGCTTGAGGCGTCACAATATTGTTTGAGAGCTTTCGCTTTGAATAGCACACTATTTCTCCGCCTGACGTGCGTGCTGCTCCCGGCCATGTTGGTAGGACAGTAACATGATCTTGTTTACAGGAGTAGGCTAGGTCAATGGGAGGGTCTGCCAGCTGTGTGCTACGCGGGGCTTTACTGCATCTTACCTACGGATTAGAATATTAATTACCGTCCAGACAAAGAGGGATTTAGTGAAACTGCGGGGCCGTTTCCCCTGTGAGAAGCAGGGGATTTTTTTTAACCTCTGGGATTGAAGTACTAGAAAGCAATTAACCCTAGCGATGTCTAAAAGAACGACTCCGAGTATGGTAGAAAATAAGAAACATTTGGCCCGTTTACGGTCATTTATTTCTCTACCTGCTGGTAACATTGTGGCGTAGATTTCTGTTCAGGATAGCCTTATGTCCATCCCATGCATGCTTAAATTCCATCACCGGATTAACTCCTACCGCTCCTGCTGGAAGGCTGTTAGGCTTATCTACCACCCTCTAGGTAAAATTATTTCTGTAACATTTTACTTTTTTGTGTCATTTCATCAAAACACCTGACTATGACCTCTTGTCCTGCTTGGCATTGCTGAAGATAAAACTGTGTACTCAGTGCTGTACCACTACACATCCCAGAAGATGTCAGACCCGGCGATGGATCAGCAAGCAGACTGCCCTGTAGCAGCTGGCTGAGCTTGATGGGAGTTGTAAAAGTTGTAAATGTGCTGCAGTTTCTTATTCCCCATACTCCCTGATCCAGGGCATGATGTCAAAGCGATGCCCTGTTCTTGTGTGACTGGCGTGAGGTCACAGCGGGACAGTACGGATTGGCAGCCGGCTCTCGTGCTCCTGTATCAGCCGCCACTGGGCTGGGCCAGTCGCTTTAATTATTCAGCAGAACGTTCGGTATGGCTGCCAATTCGTGCGGATCTGCCCCATTTCCAAGGACTTGCTATTATATGACACAGATCTGACTTTGGCTTCCCACTTCAAAGGCTTGGGCTTGACCACACGGCTGCAGAGGCAGAGCCTTCCTGTTGGGGTAGCGTGCGGCAGGGTTTCTGCAGCTGGGTGCTGCCTGTATTTAGCCCCGGGTGCCCCCCCCTCTCCCTCTCACCCCCCCCTCTCCCTCTCACCCCCCCTCTCCCTCTCACCCCCCCTCTCAGGAATCTGCATTTAACTTGATGATTTACTTTGAAGTTGCTGAGAGAGTGAGCGGTGAGGGCCGAGCTGCAGCCGCTGGCGTTTCCTTCATTGTGAGCAAAGGAGTGATGTGCCCCAGCTGAGTGAGCAGAGCCCGCGCCAAGTCCTAATTAAACCTAATCACAGTGACAATGATACAAACAGGTGTTACTAGGGAAAATAAACCATGTCAAATGAGCCGTGCTCCTCCCTCAGCCTGCAGGTGTGCGGCCCCAGACACGGCGATGCCGAGGCGCCGTCATCCATCTCCGCTGCCCCTAGCGTCCTGCTGCTGGGCCCTGGGAAAGGGGGGGTCCTCTGCAATTATGCAAATAAACCGTTTTATCATCTTCCCAGCAATCGATGCTGTGGCCGGGGCCTGCTGTATTATCTCAGAGCTATTGATTACCTTTAACAGCTCTGCCGTGGGCCACATTGGGTACATTTCTACATGTCACACCTCGCGTTTCTCCTTCGATCTGTGTCCCCTGTCATTGGACTTTTCCTGCAAGTGTTCACTCGAGATCCGATGGGGAAAGCTGGACACGCAGAGCTTTGTGCGCAATTTCCCACTTCCCGGAGAAATGTTTGGGGAATCTTATATACTTCTGTTTAGAACCCCCCCCCTTTATTTTCCTCTGTTTAAAATCTGTAGGATGGCTTTTATGCCCCTGCTAACCTCTTATCAACAATGAAAGCCGTAGCCGAGACCCGTGATCCAGCAGAAGTAACATCGCGTTCTATTTTAAGATTCGGGAAGATCTCTCCCTGCAAAGGTTTGATGTCCAGCGTCCAGAGACGTAATGAGGGATTCTCGGAAGAGACTAGTGCGCACCCAGGATCCACTCATACTCAGCCGCACCTCACCCTCCCTGCACGAGCAAGGCTGGGAAACCAGGTGCTTGAGTCTAATGGAATTTCCCATCATTTACTGCCCTGCTGATTTCTGATCAATGAAAATGAATTTGTTAGCTCATTGCAGGCTGGTCAGAATTCTGCTGCTTCCAACCGTGTCAGTTCCGGTAAAACCTGCTTATCGGCAGCACCGGCTGATAATATGAAATAAAAGGGCAGGCTCCGAATTATCAGAGGCCGTCGAGGCGGTTAACTCTTTACTCTCTGCACCACATGGTCCAACGTTCAGGAATCTCACAGTCGTATCCCTTCTGACGGCATACAGTTTAAGAGAGTGGCGGGGACCTGTCCTACAAAATCGTTTCTGCATGCTTAATTAAAATTATAAATAAATGCTGAGAAAGAAAAATGTTACCCATTTTGCAGACATGAACATTATTTGTGATCATTTAGTGGGCATTTTAATGGTTTTCTATAGAGCTTTGCTGGTTAATTTTCTCAGGGATGGTAACTTTTGTGTTTGTATATTCTTGTTAGAATACTCTTGCATTGTGTCTTTTTTTGTGTTTTGTTTATAAATAGTGGAGGGGAAAAAAGAACATGTACTGATGTGGAGTTAATCATGGCCACAGCAAGGCTTACCGTGACAATGCCGAATTGTAACTGTAGCCTTTCAAATATGTTAACGTCTTTGTGACCGCGTAATAAATCTGGGTAAATGAACAGAAATACCAAAGGTTGCCAAGTGCTTTATGGCAAGCGGAATGGTCACAATTAGCCGTTTGTGCAGTTAATCTGTATTGTGTCTATGGCAGTTCCTCAGACACTAAAGCCCATAAGAGCATAAAGGCAAGGCAGCGTTTTGTTCTCAATGATACTTAGATTATCAACTGAACAGCGTTTGGCAGATTAAAAGAAACATTTCTTAAGGTTTGTTGGTGCTGTTAGGTCTCAAGCTAATTATCAGTGATTTCAGTTAAAATAAATGCTGTATTGTCCAAATGGTGTTCTTAAAAACGTGTATGGTCATCTATTTGTCATACCGGTCCCCTGGCCTGGGATCCTCTATGGCCCCGGTATTATAAATCATATAGAATTCAGGGGTGTGTGTGTGTGTGTGGTTTTGGACCGTGCATTTGCATGAGAGACCTCCAAGGTTTTAGATAAACTCTACAAATGAAGAATCAATAGGATCGTGAAAAGGCTGCGATCTGGCTAAGGGACTAAATCAATAGCCGGATTTATCTGTCGCATCAAAACATCCCAGCACCTGCCAGAAGTAGCCGCGTGGAGAGCTGCCGCGGCACGGCCCTCCGTGAAGCTCCCTGGACACGCGGTGTGTCGGGGGGATAGGAGCCGTGTAGTGCCCGTGGGCAGTGTGAAGGAGGTTGGCGCGGAGCTCCCCCGGCTATAACCAAGCTGCCGGCAGTCTTGTTTGGTTTGGTAGTTTCTTTAGCTTCCTGCTGTTAGAAAAGCTGTTTATGCTAATGAGGCTATTACGATTTCAAGGCCTTTGCCATTCTGCGCGTCTGTGTGTGTGCGCCGTGCCCCGTTAATGAGCGTACACAGGGCAACTCGTGTTTGTGTTGTCATCGTGCCAATTCCGGCCCCCTGTGCCAGAGCAACAGGGAGAGAGACAGCTGTTGAAGGCAGACTCTCACCTAAAGTCTTTTCCTGCTGGGACTCGGAAGCTCCCCTTCTCACTTTCACCCGGGCCCCTGCGCCAAAGAGACGCCTTTGCACCTGGGCACGCGATGGCTCCCGCCTGGCGCAGGGCTCGACCCAAACGCTTTCCTCTTTGCGCTGAATATAGAACTTTTATTTTTGGGTGTGCTGGGAAAAGTCTATTTCCTGACAAATGACTTTATCCGCAGAGCTCTGGTACTGTTTTCAGAGGAACTAAACATCTGAAAATACACAAATTGGGATGATTTAAGGCCCTGTTATTTCGCTAACCACAATAAACCCGCCTCAGCATCGCTTCCCTTTACAAACTACTGAGCTGGCATTTTCTTGTCTTCCAGTTTTTTTCCCTCCTCATTCATGCTGGAAATGGCTCTAGTCCTAAACATAACTCATAACTGTTTGCGGGATGGAAGCTGCTGCTGCCTCCTCTGTGTCTATATTTTCAATGCTTCGAGCACTGACAATTGGCTGAGGGTTATGGGAGTCATAGCCTAACGTAACCAAGATGCCATAGACCGGCTCAGTATTACCGCCCTTCTCCATTCACTGCTTTTCTTTTTTTTTATGGCTGCTTCACTTTTTTTTCTCCATTTTTTAATTTATTTAAAATGTTGCTTCTTGGCTTGGGTTGCTGCCAAACTTCCTCTTGTGAGGGAACTGCCTAATTAACACTGTACTAATTAACAATTTGAGATTACACAGCGCTGCTGTTCAGATATAATCCCGACGATGTCAGGGTGGCATTTTCCCACCCCATCTCATGCATTTCATTCCCTGTATCCTCCCCGAAGTGTAGCATCTGTACGCTTTTGGGAGGATCGTTTCGGGGCCGGTGCTGGCATTGTGCCCTCCGGCTCAGCCATGTGTGAGGGCATTTAGATGTGCGTATCACTGAGAGGGCACAACTGTGTTTAGGATTCTGTTTAATATGCATGATTTAAGAGGCAGCCTCCTAACCTGTTGAAAACTGGCTTCGGTTTGTGTCTCATTTATAACTCCTAAACGGCACAAAGGATTGTGTAGAAGCAGAGCAAGGGAGATGCTGGATGTTTCAAGGAAAAGTTCCCATGCCTGCACTTTGATCATGGAAAGCTTGTGTCGGTTACACGTGCCGCTCGTAACATACATGATCCCAGGTAGCTGTGTATGAGAGACTGTGGCGACTTGATGACTGATGCAATAGTCAGTGAATGCTAAAAGTGTGATGTCATCAGAAACTGAGATTAGATTTCTTGAGCTGCCATTTCAAAAGTGCAGCTTTCATTCAGCAAATCTTAAAAAAAAAAAAATATATATATATATTTATAAAGAATAAGAGCCGAATCAGACTAGGGACCGTCGTTTTAGTAAGAGATGAATGCATCCCCCATTATCTCATTATTTTAAGAATATCTTGGTTTAGGTGAAAGGTGTGGACACCTCGCCGGCTCCTAGCAGAACAGAGAGCTCAGGAACGTTTTGGCTTCCACGTCCGCACTCTGATTGGAGGTCATTGATTTTACGGGAAAACATGTTTATAGACAGAGTGCTGATCGACCTGAGGAGTTTGACTTCTGCTTCCTTAAGTAAGAGCTGCTCCTCTCCTATTGACTGACAATCAAAGTGAAAGATGAAAGCTAAGGGAGCAGAATATAATAAGGGAAGTGAGCAATTCATGAAAATTGTGTAGACAGAAAAAGAAAAAAGGTGAAGTCCCAGTGAGTCTGGGCTGGGCTACTTCACTTTTATTTCTGGGTGTCAACTTTTTGGGGTAAAATGTAGAAAAAAGGGTATCTGCCTCGTCACCAATCTGAGGGTTCAGATTGGCCTGTATTGTAATTTTTTTTTTTTTATCGTTAATATATTCATTTTGGTTTAGTTGGTGGAAATAATTTAGACGTTTTCACTCGTTCCCTGGCCTGGGGAGCACAAGGGGTTTTACATCAATAAACAAGTCCCCAGTGCCCCGTCAAAGTGTATCTCTCCCATCACTGCCTCCCCTTCCCACAGCTTCCTGGAACTTACCAGGCCTTTATGGCATTGATTTTACAATTAGTCTGTTAACCCTCCCGCCCTTCCAGCCTTGACAGTGCCGCTGACCAGAGCCGTCAATCAGCTTAGCTGGTCATGGGGTAAGGTTCCATTTTGGTCACAGCGGTGGCATTAAATTCTGATACCTCCCGTAGCTTTTGTGCTAAACGTTTTCATAATAGAAGAACTCAAACACCCTTTCTACCGATAACTTCCAACAGGAAACCTAATATGTCAATTTGCCATCTCACAATCTGCTTCACCTGGCCACCAACCATGGAGCCTCAGCGGAGACTTATAAAACTTCTTGAAAAGGAAAGTCACAGCTATTAATGACTTGAGATATTAGGAGTGAAGATCATGAGATGCTCGCCTCAAATATGACTTCAAGAATTTAATTATCACAAAAGTGTGAATCTTGGGTTGCACTGATCAAGCAGCAAATTTTTAATTTGCTCACGAAATCATGAATCCAAGAGATCCCAGAAAGAGCTTCTCAGCAGCCTCTGTTTTTCATGAGGCAATCCCGCACCTGCCCCTCTCAACAATGCCTTTGTGATATAAAAGAAGAAATGATTTGTTTGTCACTTTGCTATTTGTGTGCTTTCATACTCCAGAGTTTTATTAGATGTGTGTTTATGTCATATGTACCCCGTGGTTTCTGTCTGCGTTTTGTTTTATATTGCGCACCTTGCACTCCACTAACCTTTCCTCTCTGTATTTTGGCAGGTCCGAGCTGTATTGGGTGCAATGACCTCTCTATACAGACCTCGCCATGGAAGGCTGTGACACTCCTGTCATCCCTGGGAAGGACAATGGGTGCAGCGTTCCACCAAACAAACAATGGACTGATCTCAACAGCACTCTCCACCTTGACGAATCTGGCAGCATGGAGCAGTCCAACATTGAAAGCCATGGGTCTCTGCAAGGTCTGAGTGGTTCATTTAATGAGTGCATCTCTGAAAACTCTAATCCATCCGGTGCCATCTCTGATCCTCCTGGCAGAGCAGTAGGTTGCAACGAATGTTCGTCCTCCTTTGCTAGTTTACAGAACTACATGGAGCATCATTGCCCTGGTACGCGGCCGTCTCTTGCACTGAAGGAGGAGAGCGAAAGTGATGTAAGTGAGGAAGGGGAGGAGGAAAGCGACGTGGAGAATCTGACTGGAGAAATTGTCTACCAGCCCGATGGCTCTGCCTACATAGTGGAAAGTGTCAGTCAGCTGATCCAGAGCGGTGAAGCTTGCGACAGCAGCCCTGGTGAGGCCCTTCTTAACCTGTATGCGAACTCCTTGCCCAATTCAACAGGAAAATCAGAGGAATCTTCCTCTGTAGGCCCTGCTTACCCACAAATTATCAACACTTTCCATATAGCCTCGTCTTTCAGGAAGTGGTTTGAGAGTTCAGACAAGTCTTTCCTGAATACCTCAACCGCAGCAGGCGTAAGCCCGGTACTGCATAGCTTCCGGGTTTTTGATGTGCGACACAAAAGCAACAAAGATTACTTAAAAAGTGACGGTTCTGCCAAAAGCTCGTGTGTATCCAAAGATGTCCCCAACAATGTAGACCTGTCCAAATATGATGGCTTTGTGCTGTACGGTAAAAGGAAACCAATTCTAATGTGTTTTTTGTGCAAACTCTCCTTTGGCTATGTTCGGTCATTTGTGACCCATGCTGTGCATGATCATCGAATGACTCTCAGTGAGGATGAGCGGAAAATTCTTAGCAACAAGAACATTTCTGCCATCATTCAAGGAATTGGTAAAGATAAGGAACCCCTTGTTAGTTTTCTGGAACCAAAAAACAAAACTTTTCAGCACCCTTTAGTTCCTTCAGCAAACACTACCAGTCCCGGGAGTGGTTTTTATGGGAAATTTAGCGGCATTCGAGTGGAGGGAGATGAGTCCCTGCAAGCTAGCCTAGCACTTCTAAAAGATAATGACACTACAAACATTGGGGTAGAACAGACACAACCCAATATTTTGACACCAAATTCCCTCCTCAGTCTTGGCGGTTTGGCAAATTCCCCCCTTAACATGTCTAGTAGCTCAATTCCTTTTAATTCCTCAGACACTGGCACTACCAAAGCTTCCTGCAGCAAGGAATCCGATATGGTAGACCTGGGTAAGCATCATTTGGGAGACCAGGAGAGTGTACCTAAAAGGCTAAAGGCAGAGGAGCGAGACGAGGTGGAGGAAGAAGAGATGGATGAGGAGGAAGATGACATAGAGGAGGATGAAGAGGATTGCAAAGCAATGTTTCCAAGCGGGCTTGACGAAGATTTTTTGGGTAGGGCTCAAGATCGGTCTGGGGTGTTTGCCGGGAGCAGCGGCAAAAAGGACCTAGCTCTCACAAACCAAAGTAAATTGAACTCTAATTTAATGCCTAACATGCCCCAGCCTGTGAGGGGCACATCTACTTGTTCTTCTTCATTTGTTGTCTTTGGTGCAAACAGGAGGAACCATTTAAGCTTTAACACTGATGGCGTTGGTGCCAGCTTGGCGGAGGGTGGGCCGAAATTGGACTTTATGGACGAAAGTGCCAATAGGGACAATGTCACAGCACCTGAACCAAATGAAAGTGCAGAGGGAGAGGAAGGAGGCTTTTCCACCCACCACCAGCATGCCGATAACCCATGTGATCTGGGAGCAGGTGATTGCCTTCCAGGGAGCGGGGTGGAGTGTCCAAAGTGTGACACTGTGTTGGGCTCTTCACGCTCACTTGGTGGACACATGACAATGATGCACTCTCGGAACTCTTGTAAGACTCTTAAGTGTCCAAAGTGTAACTGGCATTATAAGTATCAGCAGACGTTGGAAGCACACATGAAGGAGAAACACCCAGAGCCGGGTGGCTCCTGTGTCTACTGCAAATCTGGGCAGCCTCATCCACGGCTTGCCCGGGGAGAAAGCTACACTTGTGGTTACAAGCCTTTCCGCTGTGAGGTCTGTAACTACTCCACCACTACCAAAGGCAACCTCAGTATTCATATGCAGTCAGACAAACATCTCAACAACATGCAGAACCTGCAGAATGGGGGGACCGACCAATGTTTCAGCCACACTGCCGGAGTTGCTGTTGCTGCTGCCACTGCAGCTGCTGCCTCCAACATTAGTAATTCTTGTGGGGCCCCTTCTCCAACCAAACCAAAAACGAAACCCACCTGGCGCTGTGAGGTGTGCGATTATGAGACCAACGTCGCCAGGAACCTGCGTATTCACATGACCAGTGAGAAGCACATGCACAACATGATGCTGCTTCAACAGAATATGACTCAAATCCAACATAACAGGCACTTGGGGCTCAGCAGCCTGCCCTCCTCTGCTGAAGCTGAACTGTATCAATTCTACCTGGCGCAAAACATGAACTTGAAGATGGACAACGCAGCATCGGAGTCCCAGTACATCATGGGCGGCTTCCAGCTTGATCCATCAAGTCCCATGGCAGGGATGGCCCCAACTCTAGGTAAGCACAGTCCTTCGTTACATATGATCCACCAACTTGGGTGTTTTGAGTTTTGAACACATCACTCCATATATTAACCATTAAGCTGTCACAAGCCCAGTAAGTGGATGACTGTAAAGCCTTGTGAGAGTTGTAGTCAAATAACGGCTACAGGTCTAGCTTTGGCAGTTAAGGTGGGACCAGGCGCTGCTAAAACGTTTCCCTTTACTATAAGGCTATATTTATATTTACCAGGAACATTGTATAATGATTATTAGGTATGAGTTTACGTAAAGCTACATGTCATTCCTGGTGTAATTCTGAGGGGGTGGATGCGTTTCGGCATTAGCGTTACTGTTGCACTAGTCCCAGTTCTGTGAATTAGTTAAATAGTCACAGATTCGAAGGTCGCAAAAAAAAAAAACTTGGCTTGCTCTATAGGAAAGCAAAAAATGTTTCTTTTTACAAGTAACCATCCTACTGCTATTTTTAAAGGGATACATTCATCTAAAAACAAAGAGCTTGTATGAATGAAACATGCTTTTCTTCTTTGACTTAAATAAAAAACTTGCTGTCCCCCCCCCCCGAATACGCAGGCAACCATCTTGCCCGATCACAATTTAGACTGGTTACAATGCTGAAACCTGAAGCAGATAATTGTTCTGAGATGGGAAAACTTTTTTTTTTTCTTATTTCTGCTTGTTGAATTACATCAACCTCTGTTTAAGCAAGTTTAGAATGTAAGTGTATTACATAATTAGTCTCATACCTATTGAAAGGAAAGGCAAGTTCGGACAACAGCAGTTAGCGCATGATATTTTAAGCACGCATCAGCCTTTTTTTTTATTTTTATGGGAGACTGTCTCTTTTAGTAGGCATTTGAGATGAGAATTTGTGTCCCCCTGTCACCGTGTCGGCAAAGCCACAAATCTTAGAGCTGTTTGATCACGTGAAACGGGGGGCTACACCCAGGCTTGTGATACAAGAGAAGGACAGAAAAGGCTCGGCTTCTCTCTCCCTCCCAAGAGAAGACAAAAATACCATTATATTCATTTTAATGACAAAGCAATTAACCCAACAACAAAGATACTATTCATTTTGTACGTTGGACATGTTCCTGGAATTGCTTAATTGTGTTTCTTAGCAGGATTGCACCTTTAATGCACTCGATGTTCTCTGAAAGATACTGCATAATTTACATTGTATATTTGTATACAATAACCAGCGAGTTAAGCAGACGCTTAGTGCCTGCGCTGCAACAATAGCCACCTGGTAGGTCTCCAGTTGGGGTTGTACTGTAACTCTTCTAATGCTCTGCCAGCCGATGGTGTTTTGGGACAATGGCCGGAGGGCCACAGGTTGGCTTCCAGTGGGCATGGAGTGTAGAATTAGAAATGGTTGGAGAGGTTGTGCTTCCCCTCCTGAGCCCCTGGTTACTTATTACTCATTAACTGCAGGTGGAAGATTCACTCCAATGCAGTTTCATTAAGGATCAGTGAAATTATTTAGGAGCTGTCTGTCCCAGCACTAATACGAAGCACTTGTTGTCGCGTGAAGCTGTGGGCTACATTTACTTTACAAGTCTTTTTGTTGTTTTTGAACTAGAATCTGGGTTGACATTTACAGAACTGAATGTGTCTCCAGCATTCCGTGCCATATGATGAGTTTCCTGCATGTCTCTGACCCACTAACAATGTCTCTCCGTGTTCTGCTCGTGTCATTGTGTGTTGTTTTTTCTTCCTCCCTGCAGTGGGTGGTGACATCCCTTTGGACATGCGACTAGGGGGTGGACAGCTGGTGTCTGAGGAGCTCATGAACCTTGGTGAAAGTTTCACACAGACAAATGACCCTTCGTTGAAACTCTTCCAGTGCGCTGTGTGCAACCGCTTCACCACCGATAACCTGGATATGCTAGGCCTGCACATGGGGATGGAACGCAGCCTGCCGGAGGAGGAGTGGAAGGCGGTGGTGGGAGATTCTTACCAGTGTAATCTCTGTCGCTACAACACCCAGCTGAAGGCCAACTTCCAACTGCATTGTAAGACTGACAAACACATTCAGAAGTACCAGCTTGTGGCTCACATCAAAGAGGGTGGGAAAGCCAATGAGTGGAGACTGAAATGCGTGGCCATCGGAAACCCCGTGCATTTAAAGTGCAACGCCTGTGACTATTACACCAACAGCCTGGAAAAGCTGCGTCTGCACACTGTGAACTCCAGACACGAGGCCAGCCTAAAGTTGTACAAGGTATGGTGGACGGGGGCAATGTTTGTGGGTTTTGTTTCCGGGTCTCGGAACCATACAGCGTTATGACCAGAGTTTATTTCTAGCCGTTTACAAAGCATTGTTTCTGCTGTGCGCTCAGAATCCTGTCCTCGTTTCGCATTGAACTCACTTGTGCCGAAAATATTAGCTCACCTTAGAATGCCAGGGTCTTGGGCAAATTTCTGAGAAGAGGCTTATTGGCATAGCTCATGTATCAACGACTTGTTCCTTCTAGTAGTAAATTTGGCCTTCGAGTCTTTATTAAGAGCTCAGTTCTCGGGCTCTCCACCTTTTTTTCTGCTTGGCGTTGATTGCGGTTCTCTAACCACTGTAACCATAGAGGCGTACAAGATCCCGTAAATAGCCTCTCGCTAGCCCCGCAGAATTCCTCCAGACGCTGTTATTGATTTTCACTGGACTTAAAGCCTCAACCTCCTTGCTAATCATTCCATAATGACTTTAGTATAAATGGCCAGGTATAGTTCCCCATAAATCTCTGCAAGCTCCTTTTTTTTCTTGCCTTCCACACACATGTACAAGAATATCTTTCTTGTATCCTCCCGTATTTAAGGAGGACGTTCCTTGCAGCTCTCCCCTAACATTCAGGGCGCTGCAGAGATGGAGCTGCTTTGGTGGACTTTAGCTGTCCCCCTGGCCAGCAGTTCAGGTTCGAGATGGATTGAGATTGATTGCATGTTATGTTTCTGCTCGCAAATGTAATCCATTAGCCTGGCACATCCATAATCAGGTTAGAGCAGAGTTAACTGCGTGTAATCAACTTCTCTACTGGCGGAAGCAGAAAATCTCTCCAGATGCCAAAACGCCTTCGAAGAGCTTGTGTGTATCTGTAACATACGTGTCTTCTCACTTGTTTTATTGTGTGTTGGACACGCGGCGCTCTCTCTGCTTAGATCGTCATCAATACTAGTTATCGGGCCATGTATTTCCAAGAACATGTGGGGCAAACAAATTGCTTTGTATTTATCATTGAGAATCAATAGGACCTTTTCTGTAACTACGGAGCAGTAGATTGATCCGATTACCTTGATGCGTGTCGGCTTTTCTCCGGCAGCAGGATGTGACGTCCGGTGACCGAGGCTTTGCTTACAGGGTTAGTTTGTTGGTTGGTTGATTTTTTTTTTTCCTAATGTCAGGAGTAAGGAAAGCGTCAGTGACGGCGCCAGAGGCTTCACCCCAGAGTGTTTGGTGAGGTTGGCTGGCTTTTTGGAGAGGTCCAGAAAGCGATAGGCGAGTAACTGTTGGTTGCGTTGATTCAGCATAATTGATGCGCCCTCATTTCCCACAGCTGATGAGGATTAGAGGAGCCTAGTTTAACAGTCTCATTTTCTGGTCCCAAAGCACACTTGTTTTAATGTGTTTCAGTTAATGAGGTAGAAGAGAGGAGGAGGTGTTGATGATCGTACACAGGCAGCTTTGGCTGCGAGTCTTGTGCAACATTTCACACAATAACCAGGCTAGTGGCAGACCTACACGGCCAGAAGTTTCCTTACACTACGTTGTGGTCGGCCTCCCCTGTACACATGGACTCTACATTACGTAGCGGTCGGCCTCCCCTATACACACGACCTCTACACTACGTAGCGGTCAGCCTCCCCTATACACAGGGCCTCTACATTACGTAGCGGTCGGCCTCCCCTATACACATGTACTCTACATTACGTAGCGGTTGGCCTCCCCTATACACATGACCTCTACACTACGTAGTGGTCAGCCTCCCCGATACACAGGGCCTCTACATTACGTAGCGGTCGAACTCTCCTATACACACGGCCTCTACATCACGTAGCGGTCGGCCTCCACTGTACATACGGACTCTACATTACGTAGCGGTCGAACTCCCCTATACACACACAGACTCTACATTACCTAGCGGTCGGACTCCCCTGCACATGCACTTCTGCTACAGTAATAAGGGAGCCATCAAACTGCTTTAACCCCTGCACTGCCTTTGTGTGTCGGCCTACTTCCCCGCAGCTCGTGTGTTTGTCGAAGTTCAGAGTCTAGTGAATGAAGAGGCTGAATCCTTCAGGGACCGTCCTGACAGATAGAGCCTAAAACTAACAAAATGCTGGCTCTTGAGCGGGCGGCTTGAAGCCATATGGGGAGCTTCTGTTTGTCTAGTGGGGAAGGTGGAGTGTCTGCTCTTACCGTATAATAGGCCGGCTCAGCTACAAGTGAAAGCTGTTATCTCCGGACTGGCATGGCTCCAGCCCCCCTGGCACAGAGAGGCTGACAGCTCAGCACAACACATGATACTGTTCCCCAAGGCAAAGCCACCGTTGGTTTAAGTAGGCATTAAACAATTACCCTGCCTTAGTTCTCTTCACCTTCCGCAGATTGGTTCTATAAATTGTCAGCCTGCTGACATTTTAATGTGAATTATGTCATGTGGTATCCCCTTTGATTTCAACATGCCTCGGTTTGTAACTACACGAGGAACTCAAAGCCTTGTGGTTAGCGCACACATACGAGGCCTGGGGCTTTTTGGTGGGAAGAGAAAGGAGAACGGAGGCTCGGTTCTCGGATGTTCTAGGTGCTGCGTAGAAGGAGTCGGCGCAGATTTGGGTTAAATGTGTCTGCTATTAGCTCGGCTTCTAATCCCCAGAAAGCTGCTTTGCCGTGTGGCTGTGCTGTGAGCGCACTCGGGAGTGAAATCTCTACCCCCCCTGCAGTCTTTCACCTCCTCTCCCCGACCACAAAAAGAGCAGCCACGGATTTTCCGAGCTTTGATACACTTTGAGTTCCCTTTTTTAGCCACGCGTGTTCTGGTTGTGCCGCGTGTCTTGGCCGTCTGATGTGACGTCGGAGATCCCCGGGTCCGGTTTTCAGTATAATGATAAAGTGTAGTCTGTGAGTTAGTGTATGATGCAAATATGTGTGTATGTGCACATGCACACATTTGCATACGTGAAGCCGGGACTTAACAACCTGGTTTACATGTAAATACAATGAGTGATGGTTCAGAAGGAAATCAGATTAATAACAAATGTGAATTGCTTCTGAACCATCACTCCCATCGTCCCAACAGTGATAACCCGCCACATCCTCAAGGCTTTATCTGCTTGACTGCAGGTGAGTCACTTGTGTGCTCATGTTTAGCACTTTGATACAGACGATGCACACGTCGTGCGCTGTACCAG
The DNA here is from genome assembly GCF_027358695.1 of Spea bombifrons. Lineage (NCBI taxonomy): Eukaryota > Metazoa > Chordata > Amphibia > Anura > Pelobatidae > Spea > Spea bombifrons. Next base: position 34,033,919 of record NC_071096.1, read on the forward strand.
AAACCTGCGAGGATGTAGGCGAGACGTTCAGCGTTGCTTTCTGCCCCTACAGCGAACGAGTTAATGTTGTTTTTAGTGGTTTGGGAAAGGGGCGCGTTATCCGTTTGAAGCCTGTCCGGGCTTGTTCAGCCTCCATTACGGGGATGTCCCGAGGGTCCGGCCAGCGCTCGGCCACTTCAGACAATAGGGTGGGGTCCGCACACCTTTTGTTATAATTGCTTTGCGGCTGAGAGGTTGTGTTCCTGGCCTGAGGGCCGAGAAGCTCTTTGTGTTGTGTTTGGGCTGCCTTTTATTCATTATTTATTTTACATTTCTTTATTTTATTTATTATTTTTTGCACCTCCTAAGTTGACGCGGCCTCCTGTTTATTTATCCATCCACGAGTATCACCTATTTCCTACTTGCCCGGCTGGGTTGGTGCCAGCTGGCTGTCAGTGTTGCTAGGAAACCTGTAGGCCTCTTTGCCGTTTCCTAAGGACAAGGCCCTTGCTCAGCACTATGAGCCCTGAAAGCAGCATGCATCAAAGCCAACACAATAGAGACAAGTAGGAGGCTGTGACCCCGGCCTCATCCTCCCCTCCTCCCCTCGCACTCCAGGCTTTCTGCGCATCCAAGCTCCTTGGAAATTAATCTCGGGGACTCGGCGGCTGACGTAGCAGATGTCTGCACCTTCGTTCCCGGGCCGGCACTCACTTTTTTTGTGTCCGGTTATGTTTGGTTTATTCACTGTTTGTTACGAAAACATTAGTGTTTTTTATTTTTTGTTTTTCCAACACATTGTAATAATGTTAAACGAATGGGGTCCCCCCCCGGCTTCCTCCACTCAGTGCCTCTTGGTTTGGCAAAGTGTGTGATCTCTTCTCTTCCCACAGCAGGTAGAAATATTTTTTATGGCCGTCTGTGGCTCGGTTTCCGATTCTCTCAGGGCCCGCCGGTGTGAAGCATCAGCTCGTGGCCCACTTGGGATGATACAAAATAACAAAAAACCCTGGCACATGGTTGATAAACGTTAACCTCACCTCCTAAAGCACAATCAAAGGCGGCAGATATAAATCCAAGACGGGGCTAATTTGGGGCCGTATTGTTTTGTGTTAATCTATTTTGTTTTTGTGTCCCGGGAGGGGAGAGGCTTAATGCTTAGTGAAGCATGCATAAACGGCAAGCTCATTAAGAGATGGTCTGTTTATCAGCCCTCGCTAAAAGCCCACAGCACAAGCTCGGGCAGCTACTGGTGCAGACTCCCACCGGGCCGCGGCCCCCTCCTCATTAAGCCGGTCCGGGGTATTGATCGGGAAGCTGGGTTTGAAAGAGTCTTACTTACACCATGCATTATCTTGACAGTTTGATCAGACCTGATTGAGAACCTCTTAAAGGAGCGAGCGGCCGTAATGGGAAAGTTGGACTCTGTCATCCGTTAGGGTGATTCTGAGAGCGAGAAGAACAAGCTGACATCTTGGAGCAATTGTATTTACAATTAACATGGCTGAAAACGATTGGCTGTATTGATTCCCCTTCCTGCAATTACATATCCATTGTTTACATTCCAGCACTTCAGTTATAAAAAGGAAATCCAATAATTATTGCATTATTTAAAGTTAAAGTGCCACAGAGTTTGCTCGCTGCACAAAACGCTTGATTTACTGTTCAGTGAGCTCCGCGCTGGACTTTTAATCTAAAAGTCAAAAGAAATTGGCTCTTAATGAGGCCAAAAAATAAAACTCAAGTGTCCCTGTTTGACCGTTTGTCGTTTGAGCTGGAATTTGAATAATAATCCCATTGACCGTTGTCCTTCTGTGATCTAGAAGTTCACAGGACTCTTACGGTGTGACCCGCTTCTGATAAATGTAGCAGATATTGGCCTCCTTCGTGCAGGAGAGGCGAATGAATAACACATTCGCTTTACAATGCTTTCTGTCACGCGGTAAGGAGCGTGGATAACATTGTGTGCCGTCTTGGGATATGCCTTAAATCGATAGAGCCCTAGTTCTTGTTGGGACCCCAAACTCTTCTTTTGACCCTTACAAGCAGGTTAGTCTCTGACGTCCAGACGTTCTTACACAAGTTATTTTATCTCAACGTTTTTGGTCTCTAAGATTCTATGCATTCATAAGCAGTCATTACGATTAGCGACTGCTGTAGCTTAACTTCCAGAGTGACTTTCGATATTTTATTTATTTCTTGAATAGATTTTTTGTTGTTCCAGTTCCGCGTACAGATGTCTCTCATTTGTGTGTTCCACGTCGGTTATTCCACACCACAGGGCAGGCCCTCTTATCTATACAGACTTTTTTTTTTTTTTTTTGGTCTAGTTTGGCTTATGGAATGTATTTTCAAACACGCAAAGAACATTTCCTACGGGGCAACCCTCAACACAGACTATCGTTATCTGTGCTAGTGTATCCCTGGATGATCTATAGCTCTGAGTTGTGATTGGCAAATTAATAAGTGTTTTATAAAATAAAGACTATTATTGTGCCGGCACTTGGTGGGTTTTTTTTTGTTTGTTTTTTTTCTTCCTTATTATTGATCACCTAAGCGCCAGCATGCGGGTGTCTACTAGGGAGTACTAGGCAGTCGCTTGTCCTTCCCGACAGACGACATTTCAGATTTTTATACTTTAACCTTACCTATTGGTTTTTATTGTCTTCCATGTGTATTATCGCACTGTAAAGTTTTACCCCATGCGTACTTGAACCGAGCACCGCTTCTACCTGATGTCTTCAGTTAGAGAAGAGGATATTGGGGGGGGGGGATTTACATCATATTAACTTAAAACATATTGGATAGGGGAGAGGGTGAGTGATGTGGGGAGCGAGTTGCCCCCCTCCCCGACCAGGAAATTCCAAGCCTGTCTGCAGGTGCTGGGCTGTTCAGGATGGATCCAGCCTTAGACTTTTATGGAGTATTTGGAACAGGCTGAGAGGACAGCTGCCTTCACATACCTTTTTCATTAAAGAGATGGATTCTCCAGCTGAAGACTTTGTGATTTATGACCCGGGGTTATGAAGATCTGAAAGGAGCTGAGAGAGGCCTCAGATTTTTGGGCAAGGAGGGGGGGAAGTGGCCAGGGATGAACATATTCTGCAGATCGCATTAGAGCATTCCAGGCTCAGAAATCTCCATTCTAAACAAATTATTATTCTACTTCTCTGCGCTGTTAGAAACCAGAGACACTCTTAAGACTTTTATCTTGGTCTGATCACTTTTATTGTTGTTGTTAAACTTTGCGTTTCCTCCGTCTCGTGGCACATTGCATGTCCTGCGTGGTATGTGGAATGTGTTTTCCATGTGCGGCTCGCAATTTGGTCGCGCAGAAGAGCGCACGGAGTTCTGTGTGGTTGCCGTGTCCTTTCCCTTGGGGTACTCCCCGCCTTCCATCACAATGTTCTTCTGTCTGTTCTGCTTTAAAGTGGTGCTTCAACTAAACCTGATCAATATTTTGCTTTCCATGCGTGAAGAACCAGATGTTAGAAGTTTCCTATTGTTGGGAAAAACGGCCCCACAAGCTTTCTAGCAATCAATGGGATAACACATGCGCCGTTGTCACCTTCACAGCTAACAGGGAAAAAGCCTTCCTTTTTTTTTTTTTTTTTTTTTTTTTTTTCGTTTTTTTGATCTCGTGTGTTTGAAAGCTTGATTCAGAATAATAAATAATATAACTCTTCTCCATATTTGATAAATACGAAGAAGTCAACGCTTTGGAAGCCAAGACTATATAATGCTCTTTATCCACCTTCTGGCCTCCTATAGAGACACCTTGTCCTCACCTGGATGAAATCTTTTTATTGCGTGATGACCGGCTGTCCCCATGCATCTCCATGTAATCTTCCCTCCGGTCCTTTAGCGTCTTACAGCTGGCGGGCCCCCCGAGGACGTACCGCGTTTAGAGCCTCTCTTATGTCCCCCGTTCCACCTGGCTCCATGTGCCTATTGTGCGATGCCTTCCGCGCTCCTCTTCGTGGCATCTCGCTTTGGGGTCTGGAGAGTCACACCTATTCTGTAAATAAACATCTGCCCTTTGGTCCCATGGCATGTCTGGCTCCTTGTTAGCAGAACAACGTGAGCTTTGCAATTAAAGCTTTTCTGTAGAGACAGGATAGCACGCGTTAACACTCTGCTGGTGCGAAAAATACATTATTTGGCTCACTGTGATTGCTTCTATGTCCAGACTGTTTTTAATGTGACTGTTTCACACCAATTTTATTGCCAACTTCATATGATCAACACTTCTTCAAGGGAGGTCTGCCTGCGGATCTCCCGATGAAGACGGAAGTTGTAAGTTCACCGGCGAGGCCAGCCAAAGCAGAAAGGGCATCCCTGTACTTTGAAAATATACTTTTTTGTTTTGTTCAGTTTATTTTCTTTCTCTAGTCTGTCCCATTTTAATTTGCTTCTGGTTTACTGTTTTTTTGTAACAATTTGCCTGCTTTGTTGGTCTCTCCGCAGCACTTACAGCAGCATGAAAGTGGAGTGGAAGGAGATTCCTGGTACTATCATTGTGTTCTGTGCTCCTACTCCACCAAGGCCAAGCTCAATCTCATCCAGCACGTGCGGTCCATGAAACACCAGCGCAGCGAGAGCCTGCGCAAACTTCAGCGACTACAGAAAGGACTCCCGGAGGAGGACGAGGATCTGGGCCAGATTTTCACGATCAGGACATCTTCATCTCCCACAGAGACCGGTAGGTTGGCGGGGTTACTGTCTGGGGAGCGTATACAAGTTGGAAGGTTAGCTAGTCCTATAAGTTACGCGGGACACGGCGTCTCAGGCCTTGCTTCTACACGGTCACGATTTTTTTTTAGATGACACCCACACTGGGAAGGTACACACCTGTGTTCTGTGGCACATCTGCTTTCGATATTTTCACAGATTTAAAGCCATACTAAAAGTCCTCTCCACCTGCCCCCTGGGGTGCTTACTGCTAATTGCAGCAATAACGCGGCAGAAGTAATATCTGGAGAGGCGAGCGCTTTTACCCAGGATGCCCTTGGGATACAACCACATTTTTTGTTAGTAATACAAGTGCCTAGTTTTGTGGAAATGCCTGTGTAACTGTAGCATTCCTCCTGTTCCTTCCTTGGGCCTTTTTTCAGACCTAGGACATTCATAAGCTTCCCTGTTCTTTCCGAACTCCCAGATCTGCAGCTCGGGGGTACTGCGCGCTCTCCCCGCAGAGCCGAGAGGTGTTGGCTGCGCCTCTCGCATTCCTCTGGTGAGACAGGATCTTCTTACTGGACATATTGTTTCAGCAGATTCTGCTAATCTCTGCCGAGGCCTTGGCATCTCTCCTCTAACACATTGCCCCCATTGTTACCGGTCTCCGATGAGAGAGGGTGGGGTGAGGGGTGGCGGTGGGGTCTAGTAGGGAACCGCAGCACAAAGCCTTCTCCTTGAAGAGAGCTTTTGTTGAGACCGGAAGAGGGTGATCGCTACTGTCAGCTCATGACTCCAGCAGTGTGTCAGTGTCCGGGGCCGCCTCTATCGGCTGCCCATAAAACTCTGTGTTTTGTGTAGAATCAGCTTCCCGTTAACCCTGTGTTGGGCTAGACCTCTCTGTTTCGAGATGCGTCTACGTTAGTCCTCTGCGTGACCAGCTCGATCACGCCCAACGTTTTCCTTTTATAGTTGCAGATACAGGTAAATCTATGATCACCCAGGCCGTGATCGAGGCTTTCTAGCCGAGATAGGCACAGAGAGAGAGCGAGAGAGAGAGAGAGAGAGAGAGAGAGACAGTCGTCCTGGTATTTTTAAGAAGTATAATTAAAATTCCCTGTCAGTTAGAGAGATGTGAGGGGAGAAAAAAAAGACAAATTACGCAGAGCGTGAAGGCCTTAGATGATGGCGTTCATTCCTATGGTCTGTAGGTGTAGCTGAGAGAGGTGTCCAAGAAGGGGGGGGATACCCCGTATGGTTATTATGTGCAAGCAGGTGACGGCCTGGCCTGATTCTTGGACTCTCTCGCTAATTCTTTACATGCTCTGCTCCTGATCCCGCACATAGGCGGTGAGATGCAGCCGGCGAAGGGCCCAGGAATGCGAGAAATGCCATGCAGCCTGTTTCTTGTTTGCTTTCTGCGGCTCGGAGCACCGTGGCTTGGAAGAGGATATGAAACCCTCTATCCTGCTCATTTTCTTTTTTCTTTTTTTTTTTTTTTATTAAAGCGTTTGCCGGATAATTCCAGCTTCTATTTAATCTGCCCCTGGCTCTGGAAATGAGGAAAGAGGGCTGGGAATGAACAGGACACTAATACAGAGATTCTAAATAATATTTAAAAAAAAATAATAAAAAAAGCTTACTTGGCTTATAGAACTGAGCGCGTTATCCAGCATGGAAAGGCAATAGCGTGCCGTGTGTTACAGTTTTCTTTCCCTATAAGTTTTCCAACAAACTCTTTGAGAAGCAAAGCAATGCGGTTCTTGTAAAGAAGCCGTATTGGGGCTGCTTCCTTTTACGCGGGCTTCGGTAATTTGGTAAATGGCTATTTTCATGTACAGTACAGGTGGACTTCTTTATGGTTTTACTCTGATGGAGGGATGGCAGCTGAAGATAAAGGGTTAATACTAGTTAGGGCTTGCTTCCATCTAGTCCGAGTGGGGCAGTTCACTCATCCTCCTTCTCTCTACCACATATTTCACCCCCTCCCCCCCGTCCACTCATTTCGTCTCCATGCGCAAATTGAAAACGACTAACCTTGTCATATTTAGTGCACTGCTCACAGCCGCTGCCTTCCAGGGCTAATCAGGCACAAACATATTCGCAAAGTTGCTAAGCTCTGAGCTGTCTTCTAAGCATTACAGTGTCCTGTCTGCCTGCGAGGTCACTCCTATCTTGGCTGTGCCGCTCTCGTACGGCCAGTAATATTGATTGATTAATGTATAAAAAGCACCAAATCCATTTGCTTCTATGAAACTGAGCAAAGTGCAGCCGCTCGCTCAGAATTTTCACCTCATCCTTTTGTTTGAAGGACGCGTGTGAGCCGGCGTGTTTATGCCCCATCCTGCGCATGTTTCCACTTTGGTCCTTTTTATTGCAATAATGGCAGCTTGCTGCATGTATCTGTGTGGTGATCTAGGTGATGTACGTGTAGGACTATGTCTGTCTGCAATTATAGATGTTTTTTTATTTTGTCTTTCCGCAGATATAGAAAGGGATTTTCTACAAAAAGAGAACATTTTACGGGCACTAAGAAGAATCCCCCCCATTTATAATAAGATTATTTATTATTATAATTATAAATAAATAATAATGATATTATCGCATATGTTTACTTTGGTTTCATACCTTCCTTGATGCTGTAACTGTATCTGGGCCGTAAAGCCGAGCAGTAGCAGGTTAGATGTCGCCAACGTAAATCTCCCTCCTGTCGTAAACTGCATAACCGGGGCAATTGGGTAACATGTCACGCTGCCGCTCCTTTAGCTGGCAGAGCATTGTGGGATTTGTAGTCTGCAGACTCCAGAGCGCCACATGCAGTAGTTGGTATAGGGTCTTACTCCGCGCCCGGGTCTTGAGTCTGGGTCTCACAGCGTAAAGATGAAAAGTGAGTTTTCTCCTAAACCTTTAAGTGGGGAAACCATGCTAATTGTAAATCAATGCATCTTAAAATGTACCATTGATCTGCAGCTACGAGATAGAAAAGAAGCTGTAATTACCTCCCGATTTGAAGGCTTTTACTCTTAAGTTCCTGGCAAAATAAAATAATAATAAAAAAAAAACCTGTTGAAACGCTGGCTCCCTTCTGTATAGAAACCCGACACATTTTGTATCTCTGTTTTGGCAATGAAAGGGTTAACACCGGCACCATTGTGAGTGGATTGCGACCCTCTGGATAATGTCCTTATTATCGCTATTAACAGGACGGGCTGGATTGGGCAGACGTGGCAGCGCATGGTCAGGGGGAATGCTGGGAGTTGTGCCGGGCCCTCACCCGGGTTTGATGTTTGCCCTGTCGCCGCCGCCTAACAAGCGAAGAACAAGTGGCAGCTGCTGGCTAGAAATTGATTTAATTAATTGCTATGCCAATAAGCCAGCTCGTTACGGCTGCCATTGGTTAAGAGGATGGCTAACAAGTCCATTGATCAATGAAGCCAATAAAGATTTTAGTCATTAATGAGCAGAGCACTAATTACTGTGATCCGGTGACCGATTAGGTTTAGTGGCTCGTGAGCCGGTGCGCACGCTTGCCGTTCAGCGTGCGGATGACAAGCCGCGGCGGCGGGTGTAATGGAAGCAGGGGCACATTGAGCAGCGCCTGCTTGCACCCTGACGGAGCGCCGCTATACTGACAAAACCCAAGTTGTAAATGTGACATGCGTGGCCGGGTAGGTCTGGCAGTAGTGTGTGATCCGCGGCCCTTTGCTAAATTTAAGCAGGTTTCGGCTTCTAGGGGCAATCTGACCTAAAAGAGCTTACAAAGTATCCCTTCCACGAACACAAATAAACGAGTCTGGTTTGTATATAAACAGGCTTTAGAATCTTAAAACGTAGCTGCGTTTTTCTTTTTGTGCCAATGAACCAACTGCGTTCCATTGCTTTTTATTATATGGCTGCCTTACCTCTGTGTCAAGGCGATGTTTGGTATTTATTTATATGACTCTTGTGTATTATTTATTCAGACACATCGCCTAACGTACTCTCTTCATAGAGGAACATTACCTACAGGTTGTATAAAAGCAGACCAGCGACGCACTTCCTTTATGATGGAGACCCCTTAAAGTTTTCAGTGCCGCGGGGGGATGTAGACATTCACCGTGAGAAGCGCTGATAGGAAAAGACGTGCGGTTAGGACTGCCTGCAGGTGCGAGATGGCGCAGGCCGCTGAATCCTGTACTTCTCAGCTTGTCTGCTCCTTCCCTTATTGACCCGGTCAGACCCCTTGTGAGCTCTTTAATTGAAAATTAATAAGGGATCAATGCAGAAGGCTATTTGCATATTGATTATTCACCGTCCTAAATGCACCATATGTGTAGCTGATTGATCGGAATCGTGAGCCTGCCTGGGAAAATGGTTTTCACACGGGTGTGAGGCGTCCTGTGCACGGGATGCCACCCACTTCCGAGCACCCGGTAAACGCATGCACCGGATCATCACACCAGGAACAGATACTTGGCGGAAGATAGCATGGTTGAGGATGTAGGATACATTTTTTTTATTAAGCTGCTGCCTGGCCAGAAAATGTCTGTTTACGTTTTCACTAGGTCATAGAGTGTCGCTTCTTGGACCGACGGCCACCAGATGTTACTTTTACTATCATCCAAACCTGGTCTGGATGAATTGAAATGAACGAATTGTGCCTTTTATTCAAATAAAATGAAAGTTGCGAGTTTGGTGCCGATACACAGAATTCAGCTATTAGTGGATTTCCGTGGTCAGCGTGTACATGTGTTTCTGGGTTAAAAAGCATCGCCAGAATTTTATGGGGTTACTTGTGCGGGAAATATGGAACGACACAATGACACCATTAAAATGATATTTTTTGTGTGTCTGTGTAAATATAATTGATACACAAGTTTCTATCTTTACTCAATGGCTTTGTGAATCTCCCGGCTGCGTGACAATAGGCAATAGGAATATTACACTGATGCTAGTAAAAGCCCAGTCTCCTTAGCATCAGACACAGCCTTGGAATTAATTCACTCTGTGTCCAGTATTAAGGTTGGTTGATTGCCCGACTCCTTTCTATTCATTCATGCACCTTGCTTTGCTAAGAATGACACCTGTAGGCCGTGTGCGGTATTGCACGCAGCCGGCGTGAACAGTCACAATGCAGCATAATCCGAGAACCTCGCCGATGGCTCTTCTGTGGTCATTCAGGGATGCAACATACTCTGCGTAGTCTGCGCATGAATACTATATGACATGTATTTACTGATGTGTGTACTAGGTATCTGGGGAAAATGTTTCCCCGTGTACGCCTTCCTGTTTTTCCACCCCTGGCAGTAGTGGTAGTGGTTAAAAATCCAGCCCATTTATTGCAGCAGTATATTCTTAGACAAATGCATTATATTTTATCTTCTACCTCTTTGTTTCCATCATAGTGTTAATATTGTGTTGGGTTGTTCTGTTGTTACCCGCTCTTGCGATTGGGCAATCCTTTGCTTCTTTATCTGCTGTATCTTAAGATATAATTATCGTTCTTTAAGGTGTTAAATAGGAGAAATGCTAACGGCTTCCTTTTGCGAAGTTGTCCGTTTGTTGAAAGGCCTGTGTCATTATGAAAATGGGATGTATAGTGAATGGTGGGGGGATGAATTGCCCGACAGACTGAAAGGAGGCTTGACTCTAGCACGCTGAAACCTGGTTTGATTCTTTGTGTCCTTCGGCGAGTATCTGGCATTTCCTCTGCCTCAGGCACAAATTATCTATTCTGTGGGCTACTTATGGTCTCATGGTCTGTACCTGGGGAAATCCATTATGCAGCTTAAATGCTTTTGCCATATAGCTGAACAAAAGATTACAGCATAGACGTATTGACAACATGGTTACTAATTATCCAAGGTAATGACCGCGTCTCTAAGGCTGCATTATTTCTGGTGTTCTTTGTGTTCTGAAGTGTTGTATTTTGGCACAACGTGCCCCCCCTCCCCATTTCATTATTTAATCAGAGGTGATCTCTTTCATTTCAGAAGATCCAGCAGAGGATGCAGAAGGTCCCTGTGAAACTGTCACTGATCCTGAAGAAGTTCCAAAAGATCAAGTACCAGATGGGGCAAAAGACTCCACCAGGAGCACAGGTATAATACACCGAGCCAGGCCCCGTATGAGTCGGTTGTCCCTGACAGATGCACGTGTGTTTGCCCTGACATCAGTCCAGATCTGGCTGCGACTGCAAAAGAACAAAGGACATGGAAAGGGATGTATGGAGTGTGTTGTGTTTAAACCTGGAATTTCTAGTGTATATTTATGGTTGTGTGTGTAATTTACCCCCTCAGCTCCTTCTAACCCATGTGAGAAGGACCCTCCTGATACTACACTCCCCAAACTTTCATCTACCACCAGCGCAGAGCTGCCTTCCTCCGTGAAGTCAAAACCAGCGGAAGAGAAGAAGCCCGAGCAGGTAACCTGAGATCCCCGCGAACTTTGAGACATTTATTTTCCTCTCTCCACTGGTTTCTTCTAGCATCTCCTAAAACGTGTCTGCCTTGTTGTTTCTCAGATGTTCCAGTGCCCGTACTGTAAATACTGTAATGCGGATGTGAACCGCCTGCGCGTTCACGCCATGACGCAGCACTCTGTGCAGCCCATGCTGCGCTGCCCGCTCTGCCAGGACATGCTAAACAACAAGGTCCACCTGCAGCTGCACCTCACCCACCTGCACAGCGTGGCACCGGACTGCGTGGAAAAACTCATCTTAACGGTGAGTAGGGATACCCCACAAACTTTTTATACAAGATGTATGCACGGTAACGACCAAGCGTTCCCTTTGCCACTTTAGATATACACACATGCATGCACGCAAACATACACATTCTTGCACACACATACACTCCTTCGCACGCATGTACAGTTACCAAGTTAGAGCGATAAATTGAGGAACAAAAAAATGCTTACAGAACATTGTCACGCACGCGCAGTTTGCATTTACGTAACGTCTCTAATAATTCAAGACAGCTCTGTGGAACCAGCACCATGTTATGTCTGTTGCCATGGTAACTAAAGCTTTGATTCTGCTATGTATCACAAATGTCTCTTTACAAACATTGTCACCCAAGGAAGTAGAAAGTGATCGCCTCGTTTTAAACTGACCCGGCCACAGTCACGTCCTCTGCTCCGCAGGCTGGAAATGTAGTGGCCCCGTTTCCCAGGTCATCTCAGCCTCGTCATTTTTTTTTTTTCTTTTTCCTTTTTTTCTTTTTTTTTGTGCCAATGATGTCTTGCACTCTTCATCTGTCGCATTAACAGAAGAGCTAGGATTGCAAAACGATGCTGCAGCTTGGCCTATGTTTGCCAATTATGTGGTGTAAATGTAAAGTGACCTTAGTGTTCCCCCTCGGCTAACGAATATTTTCTCTGAAACCTTTGCGCTCTTTGTAATGGAAATATCCAGTCTGTCTGTGAGCGGGATTTGCATGTTGGACCTCGCAGGCAGTCAGAAGGGCATTTTTTTTTTTGACCTCTTTTCTCCTTTCTTTGTCTGAGTCCTTAGCTTTTCTTTGACTGACACCCCCCCCTCACCTCTCTGCAATTGCCGACCCCCCCCCTTTCCTGTTATTTTTTCCACCGCAATATGCATAGAGCGGCTGGGTTAAAGGGGAGACCTCTGTCCGGCGTACACCCCTTAGACCCCAGTATGGTGTAAACAGCCTGTGAAGATGCGGCTGTGTTCTGTCAGCTGGCCCCCCTCGCACAATTAGCATGTAATTATCCTGTATGATGGGCAGCCAGAGGAGAGGCAGCTGACGCGTTGCATTGCTGACCCTCAAGTCAGAGATCAGTGGGCACTGAGAGCGGTGCTGCCGGCACCTTAATGATGCGATTTACATATCTGTCCAAGCAGCTGTGAATTGTAGGACCCTTGTTATTACACGGTGCTGTGCCGGGTGAGAATGTTCCGGCTTAGGGTCTGCGGCAAGGACAATAAAACCAGACCTTTAACTGAGGGTCATTTGTGAATGTATATTTATTGCTAGATGCACGGAGGTTTGCTTCCCTGCAGGATACATCCTTAGCAAGCGTCCCTTGACAAAGGGACAGTCTATGGGGTATCTACAGTAAGCCCAATGATTTGTCCGCGGGGCTTAGAAGGTCTTTCCTTGTAGGTCCATACACGGAGAAATAAATATATCGACTCGAAGGCAAGAAGGGGATTTATAGCTAGGCGGGCAATGAGAGCATGCGGCGGTCGGCACATGGATATGCAGGTCATATCGCAAGAGGCATTTTAGGAGGGTAGGCGCTGAAAAAGATAGCAGAGACATTAGAGCTCACAAAACCTGCCAGAATTCCAATCAGGAAAGATGATTAAAGTGGAGAGCAGACAACGTCTCGCTCACCACCTCGTCTGCCGTCATTCACACTTGATTGACTTCAACCTTTCAAGTACAGAAGTCTCTCCCTTATTATTCAAGGCCAGGCGAGGTTTTCTAATTAAAGTGTATGAAAACAATTATAGAGCTGTCTTGTGGAGCTGGAATTCTCCGAGACTCGGCACACAGCTTTGCTCTCACCGGGTGTGGGATTTAGTGAACATATTTCCCTCCCATTGGGTTTAAATGAGAATGCACCCATGCTTGTGATCATGACTTCTTTTTGTTGAGCTTAAGCTCCTCACTTACATATAAGGAGATCAGATAAGAAAGCATCTTCCCTCCCTCCAAGCCTTTGGTCTGGTCATTTCCACCGACTCATCTGCTCGAAGAATAGAAGGAAGAGCCAATGTCCGCTGCTTTTATTAAATATGCGACTTAACTAACCCTGTAATAAAAATGTTCATATCTACAAAATATTGCAGCTCTTACGTCTTATTGTTTCTGCTAAATCTCTAAATTCTGACTGGTGTCTGCATGTTTGATTTGTAACTTTTTTTTAAAAACTATGCATTTCCAAGAATTGTCTGTGAGATTGACATATATTTTCTGTATGTATAGATCTAGTTTATTTTGAGTTTCGTGGAAAAATAAAACTTTTTAATAATTGTCCCCTGTAAATGAGTTGTTGTTGCAATCGCAGATTTAATCCCCCCCCCCTTTCTATCTCTTCTTTTGTTTCTTTCACTAAATGACACTGCTAGCAGGCTGCTCCTTTCACTCAGGAACGTGGCACACGTCCTTTTTTCCCATTTCTCTTTAGCGATCCGAATTAATTAGGGGTGTTAATATGTTCTTGGTAGATTAAGGGGGGGCTTTAAGAGCATCTCCGTAATTGGCTGCCCCACAGCCTGTGACAAAACACTCTTTGTGATCAAAGTCAGGTTTCTGTAGAAAGGAGAAAAATATTAATTAGAAGATTATTCTCTTAGTGCGTAGTGATAATTAGAGCAGGCCACCCCCTGAGTGACGAGGGGGATGCTGAGCAGCTGTGGATATTCTCAGCAGTTTGCTTTGGGATGAGGCACAACGGTGTCTGGGACACTTTGTTTATGTTTTACAAACACTTGTTCCTCTGCGCCTGTTGCAGGTAACCTCGCCAGAAATGTTAATGCCAAGCAGTATGTTCCTCCCTGTGAGTTCTCCAGACCAGGAGAAGACGGCCTCGACCTCCAGTGCAGAGAACACAGAGAAGCTTTCTGGTAAGAACCCATAGAATCTTAAAATAAGCCAGGACCTATCCAGCCATGGTAGGCTGGCACCATTTTTATTTTCTTCACGGGACCGAAACCAAGCCATATGGCCCTGTAACATAAAGCCCCAATGAAACCTTTTATGTTACATTGACGGCTATAACAAGCTCCTTGTTCATTGACCATGTATCTGATATTCTTTAAATGACGCTGCAGGTACCAAAAAGACGACAGGGAATATCCAGTTGCGGTACAAGCACTACTGTTATAAAATAGGGACATATATTATTTAGAAGCAGACTAAATGGTTGATCTAAATACGGTAGCTCACTGTTTACTGGGCCAAACTACGAGGCAGTTGTCGGCTCTCAGAGCTGTCATTGTAGTGTTATCAAAAATAGTGGATTAACATAAGAGGTAAAAAAAAGCATTTATTTTTTCATTGGATTCATATCTTGTTGCTTTTATTGCCAACAGAACATTTGGAAGAACTTCCTAAGGGCACAGGAGCTTCCGAAGCATCTGAGTTTGGAGCAGAGCAGCAAGCTCCTCCAGGTGACCAAACGTCCGCAAGAGAGGATTCGGGATTCCTGTGCTGGAAGAAAGGATGTAACCAAGTCTTTAAATCCTCTGCTGCCCTGCAAACACATTTCAATGAAGTCCATAACAAGCGCCCTCAACTGCCAGTTTCTGATCGACACGTTTACAAATATCGCTGCAACCAGTGCAGTTTAGCATTCAAAACTGTTGAAAAACTTCAGTTACATTCACAGTATCATGTTATCCGTGCTGCTACCATGTGCTGCCTTTGCCAGAGGAGCTTTCGAACATTTCAGGCTCTTAAGAAGCATCTGGAGACCAGTCACCTGGAGCTGAGCGAGTCTGACATCCAGCAGCTATACAGTGGTCTACTGGTGAACGGGGACATCACGGCCATGGGAGATGCGTCCCTGGCCGAAGACCAGAGTATGTTGGTAGATGAAGATAAGGAGGATGAGAGTGACCTTGAGGATAAACAAAGCCCAGCAGGTAGTGATTCTGGTTCTGTGCAAGAAGATTCTGGTTCTGAGCCCAAAAGAGCTCTCCCTTTTCGAAAGGGTCCAAACTTTACAATGGAAAAGTTTCTGGATCCTTCTCGACCCTACAAGTGCACGGTGTGCAAGGAGTCCTTCACACAGAAGAACATTCTGCTGGTTCATTACAATTCCGTGTCCCACTTACACAAGCTAAAGAGAGCCTTGCAGGAATCGACGACCGGGCAGCCTGAGCCCACCAGCAGTCCTGATAACAAACCTTTTAAGTGCAACACCTGTAATGTCGCATACAGCCAGAGCTCCACATTAGAGATCCACATGAGGTCCGTGTTACACCAGACCAAGGCCCGTGCAGCAAAATTGGAAGCTGCTGGCAGCAATACAAATGGGGCTGGTTCCAACAGCACCTGCACAACAGCAACTGCCACAACTGCACAAAACCCAGCCAGTAACAGTATTGCCAGCACCTCAAGTTGCCCAACTCCGGTTACAGCTGCTACAAGTTCCAGTTTCATGAGCCAATCACCCATGGAGAGTTCTGCAAATGCCACTGCAAGTAATCTGATTTCTCCTGGCGTCGCCTGCCCTCCCGAACACAAGGACATAAATCGAAGAAAATTAGCAGACATGATAGCTTCACGGCAACATCAGCAGCAACAGCAGCAAGCGCAGTTGGCTCAGGCACAAGCACAGGTGCAAGCCCACCTGCAGCAAGAGCTTCAGCAGCAAGCTGCAATTCTGCAGTCTCAGCTATTAAACCCTACCCTGCTCCCTCACTTTCCTATGACAACAGAGACCTTGCTCCAGCTTCAACAGCAGCAACATCTGCTCTTTCCATTTTACATCCCTAGCACAGATTTCCAGTTTAATCCAGAGGCTAGTTTGTCGCTCACTAGTGGGACGTTGACCTTAACTGGGAGTAATCCACTGGAAGACCTAAAGACTCCAATGCAGCTCCAACAGCAAGCTCACATTCATCACCAGCACATAGTTCAGTCGCAAGGACAGATATGCATGCCGGAGGCGCACCCTGCGCAGCTGCAGCCACCAGAACAAAAACTCAAACCCGTGAGAGAAAGCTTTAAAGAACTAAAGAAGGAAAGAGATTTTTCTGAGAGGCTAGACGAGAGCTGTGCGGTCAGCGAATCCGTATCTGATAGCCAAAAGTGTAAAGAGAAGAAAGAGCATACGCCAGGGTCCTCGTCCGACCCCTTTTTGCTTCCTCCCCGTATCTCGTCAGATGCTCGCGGTAATGCCACCAAAGCTTTGCTTGAGAACTTTGGTTTTGAGCTTGTTATTCAGTACAATGAAAACAAGCAGAAAGCTCAGAAAAAGAACGGTAAGAATGAGCAAGGAGATTGTTTGGATAAGCTGGAATGCAGCTCTTGTGGAAAACTCTTCTCCAACATCCTAATACTGAAGAGTCACCAGGAGCATGTTCATCAACGCTATTTGCCCTTCAAGCAGCTAGAACAGTTTGCCAAGCATTACAGAGATCACTATGACAAACTATATCCATTGAGGCCTCAAACTCCGGAGGCTCCAGCACCACCTCCTCCGCCTCCACCACCACCTCCTCCTCCAGTGACTCCACAACCAGCTATAACCCCAACAATTCCCACTTCAGCCCCTTCTCTAACGCCACCCAGTATTTCACCGGCCCAGACATCTGTGCCGCTGACTCAGCTCTCAATGCCAATGGAGTTGCCACTCTTTTCACCCCTTATGATGCAAACCATGCCTTTACAATCAATGCCAGCCCAGTTGCAGCCTTCACTAGGGTCTGTGGATACACTGACTGCTGATTTGGCCCAGTTATACCAACATCAGCTCAACCCCAGTCTATTACAGCAGCAGAACAAAAGGCCAAGGACAAGAATTACTGATGATCAGCTGAGAGTTTTACGCCAGTATTTTGATATTAACAATTCCCCAAGTGAGGAGCAGATCAAAGAAATGGCTGATAAGTCTGGGTTGCCTCAAAAGGTAATAAAGCATTGGTTCAGAAACACCCTTTTCAAGGAGCGTCAACGTAACAAAGATTCTCCTTATAACTTTAATAACCCTCCCATCACCAGTTTGGAGGATCTGAAGATGGACTCCAAGCCCCCCTCACCAGAGCCACAAAAACATGAATACTGGGGAAGCAAAAGATCATCCAGAACTCGCTTTACGGACTACCAACTTCGTGTTCTTCAAGATTTTTTTGATGCTAATGCTTATCCAAAAGATGATGAATTTGAGCAACTCTCAAACTTACTCAACCTACCTACGCGTGTCATTGTTGTCTGGTTCCAAAATGCCCGTCAAAAGGCTCGTAAAAACTATGAAAATCAGGGTGATGGGAAGGAAGGGGAGAGGCGTGAGCTAACCAATGACAGATACATACGTACAAGCAACCTAAACTACCAGTGCAAAAAGTGCAGCTTGGTCTTTCAACGAATATTTGACCTAATCAAACACCAGAAAAAGCTTTGTTACAAAGATGAGGATGAAGATATGCACGATGACAGCCAAAATGAAGACTCAATGGATGCCACGGATTTACTTACCCCCTCCAGTTCTTCATGCAGCACCCCGATGCCCTTTCCGTCTGTAAGCACAGCAGCCTCCTCTTCAGCCAACGCAACTTGCACCACTGTCATGCAACATATGTTAGAAATGGATGACATTCTTACTTACGGTTCCAAGTCAGAGGCTGCTCACGATGATAAACCA
This sequence comes from Spea bombifrons, assembly GCF_027358695.1. Taxonomy (NCBI): domain Eukaryota; kingdom Metazoa; phylum Chordata; class Amphibia; order Anura; family Pelobatidae; genus Spea; species Spea bombifrons. The sequence continues at coordinate 34,051,889 of NC_071096.1, forward strand.
AAGCATTTTGAATCTTCAAGGGAACAGCAAAACCAAACGCAAGAGCAGCCACTGCAGCCAAAGCAAGAACCCCAACAACCACAGTCAACACAATCGCAGCCTCCGCAACAGGACCAGTCTGAGCAAAAAGCAAATGCCGCAACCCAGAAGCTCCTGCCTCTTTCTTCTCCGTCCACTCAACCACAAACCCCCCAGTGTTCTGTTAGTCAGCCAAGTCCTAGTGCAGCCCAGATGTCTCATCTTTCCCTCAAACCCCTACACTCCTCAACTCCACAGCAGCTGGCAAATTTGCACCCTCCGCTTATCCCTTACCAATGTGACCAGTGCAAACTGGCGTTCCCTTCATTTGAACACTGGCAAGAACACCAGCAGCTTCATTTCCTCAGTGCACAAAGCCAGTTTATCCATCCACAGTTCTTAGATCGGCCCATGGATATACCCTTCATGCTTTTTGATCCCAGTAATCCACTACTCGCCAGTCAGCTTCTTTCTGGAGGTCTCTCTCAAATCCCAACTAGCTCTGCTACCTCTCCTTCCACACCTTCCTCCACAATGAACACGCTGAAAAGAAAGCTAGAAGAAAAGGCAAATGCAAGTCCGGGAGAGAATGACAGCGGAACAGGGGGCGACGAACCCCAAAGGGACAAACGCCTACGGACAACCATAACACCAGAGCAGTTGGAGATTCTATACCAGAAATACTTGTTGGACTCTAACCCGACACGCAAAATGTTGGACCACATTGCCCATGAGGTGGGACTGAAAAAGCGTGTGGTTCAAGTATGGTTTCAGAACACACGGGCAAGAGAAAGGAAAGGGCAGTTCAGAGCGGTTGGTCCTGCGCAAGCCCACAGGCGTTGCCCATTCTGTAGAGCTCTTTTTAAAGCAAAAACGGCACTGGAAGCTCACATCCGCTCCCGTCACTGGCATGAGGCAAAACGTGCTGGGTATAATATGAGCTTATCTGCAATGCTTGTTGATTGCGATGGAGGGATCCAACTGAAAGGGGACCTTTTTGACAATTCTGGCTTCCACAACCATCCACAGAGTAGCAATGACGGGCAGTGCATTTCTCTCTCCCCAGTGAGCAAGTCCATGGACCTCTCTCCCAGGACATTGCTTAGTCCGTCGTCTATTAAAGTAGAAGGAATGGAAGATTTTGAAAGCACCTCGATGTCTGTTAACTTGAGTTACGACCAGGCCAAGCTAGATAATGACGATTGCTCGTCTGTGAATACCGCTATAACGGACACCACGACAGGGGATGAAGGAAATGCTGATAATGACAGTACCACGGGTATGATAGCTGAAACCAAATCTACATCTGTAACCAACGATGGCTTGCCAAAGACTGCTACGATGACCATGTCTGAATATGAGGACCAAATGTCTTCTGGTCTGGTCAGCCCAGCCCCTAGTTACTACAGTAGAGAGTATGACAACGAAGGCATAGTTGATTACAGTGAAACTTCCAGCCTCGCAGACCCTTGCTCTCCAAGCCCAGGTGCAAGTGGCTCAGCAGGCAAGTCAGGCGACAGTGGGGAACGCCCTGGTCAGAAGAGATTTCGGACACAGATGACAAATCTTCAGCTAAAGGTTCTCAAATCCTGCTTTAATGATTATAGAACACCCACTATGCTGGAGTGTGAAGTCCTGGGTAACGATATCGGACTGCCAAAGAGAGTCGTCCAGGTCTGGTTTCAGAATGCCCGGGCTAAGGACAAAAAATCCAAATTAAGTATGGCCAAGCACTTCGGAATAAACCAAACAAACTATGAAGGACCCAAAACAGAGTGCACTTTGTGTGGTATCAAGTACAGTGCGAGATTGTCGGTGCGGGATCATATCTTTTCCCAACAGCATATTTCCAAAGTTAAGGATGCTATTGGAAGCCAGTTAGATAAGGAAAAAGAGTATTTTGACCCAGCTACAGTTCGGCAGCTGATGGCCCACCAAGAATTGGACCGCATCAAAAAGGCCAACGAGGTTCTAGGTCTGACGTCCCAACAACCGGGTGTATTTGATAATCCTTCCCTGCAAACTCTCAATCTTCCAACATCATATCCAACTCTCCAAGGTATCCCTCCTGTCCTGCTGCCAAGCCTCAGTAGCCCATCCTTGCCAGCCTTCCCTCCAGCTAACACAGGTGGGCACATGAGAGACAAGGCAGTAGTATTATAGTGTTGAGCATGCTTGGACAATTTATTTTTCATACAGTCTTCCATTTTTTGTTTTTAATGATCCATACAGACACAGTCAATGTATTTAGTAACACTCTAGTCTCAATAGTTTGTATGTTTTTGTTGAGAAATGCACTTCCATTTTATGTTCCCTTACGGCTAGAGGTTTAAATAGTCAAATCTGCTCTTCCGAGAGTGTTTGGGGGGGGGGTCTTAGTGCGTCAGTAAATGTGGGAATCACTACCTCCTATGAGTTATAGTCTTAATTACGCATGTTTCATTGTTTGTAGGTTCGTTTTTAAACTGCTTGTTCAGTTTGTGTTATAAATTGTACCCAAAGTCTGTACTGCTAAGGAGGTCTTTCTCTGCCCCTTCTCATTGAAGGTAAAACACCAAGGCTTTTTTTCAGAGACTGCATAAATGGGTGGGGGGGGACTTTGTTGCCCTTAGGTATTACAACACATACAAACGTGTTAAAACAGATGTGTCTTTAGAGTTTTTCCAACTCTTTATTTTGTGTAGAATTGAACACACCAAGAAATATGTGAAGCACTTTTGTAATTCCATGTAGATAGTTCATCTATATGAATGGGTTTACAATTTTATTGTCTGGAAAAGCTGTCCACTTCAGTCTCCTCACTTCAGTTAGTTTTCACCTTATCTCAGAGCATCAGTTTGCAACTCCTGTGTTTCATCATGTGCATAAAATGCCTTTTAAAATGCTAAATTGTCTGTTTATCTCTTGCAGCTTTAAGTTCTCCCAAATCCAATGTGATGGGAGGGTCCAGCACAACAATCCCTTCCCCTGGCCTTCCCACATCTGGACAACCAAATAAACAACCCGCTAAACCACAGAGCCCCCCTATTTCATCACAGACTCACCAGTTACCCGTATCCCAGCCTCCAGAAATGCAGAAAGAAAAAGACAACGAGAAGATGAAAGAGAAGGGGAAAGGTAAAGGAGATCCCTCCCCTACACCCAAAAAAGAGAAGGGGGAAACTCTAGCATCAACCTCCACTTCAATGGCTGGCATGGAGTATGTGGTGGATTCCTCCCAACTCCAAGCTTTACAAGCTGCTTTGACGTCAGATCCCACCGCGTTGCTCACCAGTCAGTTCCTTCCTTACTTTGTTCCTGGCTTCTCTCCCTACTATGGCGCCCAGATACCTGGGACCTTGCCCGGTGGTTATCTACAACCAATGTATGGAATGGAAAGCCTGTTTCCGTACAACCCTGCACTCTCGCAAGCCTTGATGGGTCTGTCTCCAAGCTCTTTGTTGCAGCAGTATCAACAGTACCAGCAAAGCTTGCAAGAAGCTCTACAGCAACAGCGGCAAATGCAGCAGCAGCAGCAGAAGCAGCAACACCACCACCATCATCAAAGACTGCAGCAGCAACAACCCAAAGCAAGCCAAGCCCCAGCAGTTCCTCCTCCCTCCGACAAAGACCCTGCCAAAGACTCCCACAAGCTGGAAGAACAGAATCCTGTGGCCCATGAGGTATCTCTTTCCAACAAGCCCCCAGAACAGCATGAAGTAGAAAGCCAAGGTGCAGACTGTCTCTTGGACCCACTCATAGTCCCAAAGGTGCAGTACAAGTTGCTCTGCCGGAAGTGTGAGCTGAGCTTCAGCAGTGAAGAGGCGGCTCTCAGCCACCTGAAGTCCCTCTGCTTTTTTGGCCAATCTGTGGTGAACCTGCAAGAACTGGTGACTTGCGTCCCCACTGGTGACAGCAGTGGTTCTTACCGCTGCTTGGGCTGTGAGGCCACTATCTGTGGGGGCGATGCTCTTCGTCAACATCTGGAGTCGCCCTTGCACAAACACAGAACAATCAAAAGAACAGCAAGAAACGCCAAAGAGCACCCTAGTTTATTACCTCACTCTGCCTGCTTCCCCAACCCTGACACCGCATCTACCTCTCAGTCTGCTGCTGACTCCAAAGCCAGCCTTTCACCCCCTTCCCCATCTGCTTCTCCCCACCATATCTCCACAAAGTCTTGGTCTCATAGTGCTCCTAAAAAAACTCCTCCTTTCCCCACGATTTCCTCATCTTCAACAGTTACCTCAAGTCCGTGCAGCACCTTAGGGGCTGCAACCTCTTTTCCAACAGATGGCTTCTCTGAGGAGTCTGACTCGGACCTCAGCCAAAAGTCTGACAGGGCGAGAAGTCCCCTGAGCGCTCCAGAGAACCCAGGCTGTCACGAGGACAGCTCTCGAACTGCTGTGGGAGTGGGTTCTTTACGACTGTAGACTTCGATGGTGGACGATGATAAATAATAATAAAAAAAATATGAATTTTAAATAATAAGATAACCAATTTCACAAACGAAAATACTGCAAATTCCAAAGCTTCTAACCAAAAAAAAAAAAGAGGACCCCCTCCCTTCCCAATATGAATCTCTTCATTCCTGCACCTGCCCCAACAACCTGTTCTCCCCTCAACCTACTGTCACATTGGGCTCCCTAAACAGGGAACTGGGTCTGACTTCTTTGTCTCCCTTTACCTGGAGTTTGGTGACGACTTTTTTTCTGCTCTCATAGCGACCGCTTTGCTAAGAAGAAACCAATGGAAATATTGTGTTATTCTCAGGTCAAATGCTCACACCGTGTTCTGACTCTGGTCTTGGAGTTTTATATATACATATATATATAGATAGGGATATATGTGTGTATATATGTATTTATTTTCTTGTTTTGTTCATCCACTGATTTATTATTATTATTATGTTTTTCCATTTCTAAATTTGTTCTGTTTTAGTTATTGCGAACGGGCAGACAAGATTCAGGACTGGGGTGAAACAATGCCTCCCAGGGACAAAATGTTGGGTGGTGTTCATTCTTTATGATTTCCACATCCAAGAACCACAGCTCAAAAATATATATACTTTTAAAGAAAAATGAACAGACTTTCTGTATTTCTTGTACTCGAGGCCAATGATTCAGGACAGTTTTCAGAAGTGGAGTAGATTTTTGTGTACACTGTTCGTGTCCCTATGATGTTTCTCATTTGACGGTGATTTTCCAACAACAGACCCCGTGGTCCTCCAATATTATACCCTGAAAGACCTCTAAGCTTCAGCTCCTCAACCAAAAGAAAATCTTTTGAAACCCACACTTTTTTTAAACAGCTCTTACTAGCAGGACACGTGTATCTGCTAATTTTTAATTTGCATTTTAGCCCAAAGGGACTCAGCTCTTCACATTTTTAATCTAGAGTGTGGTACAAAGTGCCGCAATAAAGTTTAACGGGCACCGTCCGTGCCAAGATGAGCTTACACTCAATAAAACCTGACTATTGGATTTGGGAAAGATGGTTTACTGTTTTAAAAAAAAAAAAAAAAATGTAATATTCCCTGTTGTTTGGTGTTTGTATTTTAACACTCCCCACCCCCAGTGTTACCTGTTGCTCTGTTTCATATTAGTAGACAGAGGTCTGTTTTGTTTTTGTTTTTTTTTTTTCAGTTTTTTTTATTTTATTTTCTTTTTTTTTAAGAAAAAGGAAAAAGTGAAATGAAAAATGAACCATTTGTACATCTGTGTATATGCGTGTGTGTATATGTGTATGCATATATGCATTATCATACACAGACATATGCACACATATATTTAAATTTCTTTTTGAATGAAATCTGATGCTTTAAATAAAATCCAAAGAGTAGCCTCCCTTGTGTGCTTGGCTTGGAAGGCTTTTTTTTACTTGAAAAGAATATATATATATGTAAATGTTAAACGGAGACTGGTGACGCTCGGTACTAACCATTTTATTCCTGGGTCGTCGGCGCAGAGTTTGGTCAATAATCCGGAAGAACCATCCACCTAAAATAAGATACAGGCCGCACATACACACCTTCAACAATAGGTACAGGTAAACTCACGTTAAAATACCATTTGTTTAGACGTTCATCGGCTGTCGTGTCACCTGTGCTCATAGAGCATCTAAAAATCCCTGCCAACTGCGGAAATACTCGTTGTGCTTGAGGATATCTGACAGATCTTCAGGATATTTGATTAGTGGTGTCGGCAGTGGGTTTTGCATATTTCACGGGTGATGTACGTTCGACTTTATTATTTATTTTTTTGCATACCGATGACCCACTCAGCCTTCCTGTAAAATCATTATTAATTTAAGTCATCCCTGATTAATAAATCATTCCCAGTGCATATAGTTCTCACACAAGTGTTCAAATTGCGATTGGTTGTCAAGTCCTTTGCGGTGAAACACATCCAGAGGCCTCTGGCTAGGAAAGCTGTTTTGATGCACTTTTAAAGTAATATGTTCTTATGTATTTCCCTGGACTATTTTACTGTATGTTCATCCTTGTTTTAAGTTGTAGGCTCGATGGTATCCATCAGCCAGTCCTCCAGTTATTTTGTGTATTTTAACCCCCCCTCCAAAAGAAAAAAAAAATCTATCCTAGATGTAGAGTAGAGATGTAGAATATATTTACCATTTTTTTCTTCATGCATAACGAGTAGAAACGTCCAGCTTGTAGGAGGCCTCATGTTTTGTGCCCAGATTCCTTGGAACTCCAGCCATACAGACGCGATACTGTAGGATACCACTATATTCCATCTTCAATTGCTACTGAGAAGGTCTGTTCGTTGCCAGATCTGGATTAGGCATTTTAGGAGACCGGAGAAGGCTACAGGTGGATTTGGTTCTGCGGTGAGCTAGTGGGTGATGCCATCTGGTCACAACACAACACAGCAACAACCACAACAACCACAACACAGATGATTATGAGTGACTTTCTTCTAAGCACAGAACACTATCACAGAAACTATCTGGGTTTTTTGTTTTTTATTCATTTATATAAAGGTAGACAAATCCTTTATGAGGTACATGCTTATTTAAACGTTTGAGTGTATCGATAAAAGCACAGCTTTAGGTGTGAACATATTGTATATCATTACACGGCTGGCACACGTATGTATATATGTTGGAAAGAGGTGTAACGTCAGAATCGGGTGCTGTAATTTTGGACGCTTGTGAGGCGGAAGGTGTCCTTGGATGGGACATTTTGGGGGGGTATTTATGAGCCAATAAAGTACTTGCAATGTACAAAAGGTTATCAACCAAAAATCTTAATTCAAACCAAAATGAGGCTACTGTAGCTCTCTTCCTAATTTATTTACCATACCAAAATGTGTAGCAGGAACAAATGGCCTACTGTATATGAGATACATGTTTGTTGTAGCCTGAAGAAATCCATATATATGTACGATCTTTGATCCCCCCCCCATAATTCTATTTTGCCCATTGTAATATTAAAAAAAACAAAAACAACAGAAAAAAATGACTATAACTGTTTTGTATCCAACATTGCAATTGTGTTTTTGTGTGTAAATATCACTGGGAGGAACCATAATGGTAGCGTTCCTCGATCATTACGTAGCCACCGACTCAGTAATGCGTAATATGCTGATATAAGCTTTTCTATGCAAGGATTTGAGAATATTTTCAGGTCGATTTCTTTAATGCTTTTTGATCTTTATCAGCTGGATAAAAGGTCAACAACACATAAGATTTAGAGGAACAAAAAAAAAAGTGATCCAGCCTTTCTTCAGGAATACATAGAGATTGCCATACATAATAAAGACCAGATGAGATTCTTGCATATCCCTGTCCGTCAAATTAAGGAATCCAAGTGAGTTCGAAAATTAGTCTATCCGTATTAATGTATGTTTGGACGTCTTACAACCAAGCGTATTTCTGCTCCTGGGATGCATCTGAGGGTGAGTCAAAAAAGAAGATTACATTTAGTGTTCTCAAAATCTTCTGGGCAATTTTCATTAATGTTTGTGTGTGTGTATGTATATGTGTATATATGTGTATATATATATATATATATATATATATATATATATATATATATATATATATATATATATATATATATATATATATACTATAATCTCTATAACTTTGTAATTAAACACACTAAGATGACACAAGGATTGGCAATATTCTTACATTGGATTTGTGCTTACAGTGTTAGAGAACAATGATGAACAAAGCACTAGCACTCCAGAAGGCAGATGTTACACAAGAGAACAAAGCCTATTTAAATGGTGAGCCGTAGACATGGCCGTTTGTGTTGACATGTGACAATTCAACATGCTGTCCCACTCATTAATGGTGTCCTGCTCTATCTTTGATTTTCAATGGGCTCTGCTAGCCCTTTAGGGTCATAGAAAGAAACTAAACCGGTATCTTATGGGACATCTCTTAAACATGTCCTCAGCACGGTTTCACCAGAGCAAGTTATATATACTCACCTCAGAAGCGAAGCCGTAATTCTAAGACTACCAATGCTTTTGAGTGTCTGTTTCTGCCCCTTCCTACCTCTGGGACAAGCCTCTTCATGAACCTTGTGTATACTTCACTAAATCTCCAAAAGGTGTATCCATTCTGCGGAGACTCTACCTACATTGTATTTATAAATATGCAATTATTTTAATAACTCTCAATGAAAGAATATTTAATATCTTTTCTTAAAGCTGTGAACATAGGCTGCACACCTGTCTGACACATCAAAGTGTTAAATACCTTCTGGTATCGCTCCTTTTAACGCTGGGCTATTGTACACCCAAGGTGGGAACCCTGAGCTTTGGGAGACAATTGAGTGTCTTTATGAGTCACATCGTGATGCCCTAATAGGATCACACTTTAATGTGTCAATTGTGAACATGAATGGTGTTTTGGAAGGACAGAACTCTCTCATCCTAATCTCCCACCGTTTGTATTTTATATTTAAACAGTGGATTGCCATTGGGGTTGGAAAACCCATCCACTTGCATACAATGCGGAAAAGTGGGTCCTATAGAAAAGAAACTTTATAGTCTAGTGCAGCTTTGGAAAATGCTGTACATCTAACCTGCTTGTGGGTAAGTTATAGAATGACATAATGTAGAGTGTATATTTATCCATTAAAGAGCAATATGAGCACTAAAAGCATATAGTAAACTCCACTATGCTGCCTGTTGTACAGCAGAGTTATTACATTCTTGTGGATCTCCTTCTATTTTAAATATTATATTAGAACTCTCTAAATTTGTGTACTGTATTTGTACAATGATTAAGATTTAACTAAGAAATAACTCATGAAATTAAGTGATGCTCCTTTTCACCTAAACATTATTGGAATGCTCAAGCAAATTACCCAAAGCAGATTAAATGAGTAAACTAAAATTAGACTAAAATAGATGATTAAAAGACTTGATAATGTTGACATTTTTAACTAAATTGTTGGTAGAATTCTTAAAAAAATAAAAAAAAAACTTTACCAACATTTTTACCTGTGGGGAGTCCCCTCTCTGCAATGCATTTACATTTGAGGAAAATCAAAGTTAATGTATCATTGGCTTTGGTTTTCCTTGCCTTTATTAAGATCAAAGTGATAGAGACTGCAAGGTTCCGCATTAGAGGGACGCTGTAACTGGAATTGGTATGTTTTCCATTGTAGGGCTACAGAGCGTAACAATTAATTGTACTTAGTGCTTACAGAAGTAATAGTAGAAGAGGGTATTAATATAGCCCATATCTTTGATATCACCAAAAAGTCGTCTTTGTGAATAAGATGCTTAGTGATGGTAAAAGGGATTGTATAAATGTAGTGCTTCCTAGGCTAATGCCAACACACAAGTATTAAAGGGCCGTACATATGCGCTGTGCTTGTTCGGTATAGTGAATTAAGTGTAAAGGTGCAAGCATCTGGTCGTTCGCTGTTTACTTGGCTAGAACCCAGATACGTTTTCATTCTTCTCGGCTCAATGTGTGGATTTCTTTATATGCTCCACACCTGCCCCAAACGTGGTTGCACACTGGTTACGTGAAACGTTCCCTTTAATGTTTGCTCCCTGTGGTTAGCTTTTAAAGTATATAACTCATGCCCTTCAAGCACCGTATTTCAAGGTGCTGGCTACTAATTAAACCCATATTGTTGCTAAACCTATAGAGCTTCCTATGTCTTATGGGGCTGGCAGCTAAGATTATGCTCCCCAAGCACAGGGAGGAGGGATGGGGGGCTAAAATATTTTGTGGAAAATCCTTTCCATTAGAAACATGTGTTTAGGCCTGAAAGTGAGATTGTGTTCACCTCCACCCAGCACCTGAGCCGTGTGTAAACCAGATGTGCTTTATTACAAGAGCTGTCCGCCTGTGTCATGCACAGTGAGAGATTACAGAATGCCTAGAAACCGTGAGGACATCTTCCCAAAATCCTAGGACTAACAAAAAAGATGTTAACCCCTTAATGACAAAGCCTGTACATGTACGGGCTCAAAATACGTTGTTTTCAATGGGTTTTGGGACCGCCCATTGCCCTTAAGGGGTTAAATACTGTCACAGCCTTCCATACTATACTCTAATGTCTGGCATCATGGGAAGGTAAGAGGCAGTTGCACTCCCCTGTGATTTATACATGTTTATTACAATAAACAACACCAACATTTTTTTATTGGGGCAGAGTAGGTCATGGTTTCTGTACCTTTTAAATTATGCTTCAGTCCTATTTTCTCAGCTCCAATTCTGGCCTTGGAATTAAATCAAGTCTCTCCACTTCTGCATATGATGTCACAGCGAGCTTCGTCATGCTTTTCTGCCGCGATGTTGATTTTGAAGATGCGTCAACCATGCTTCAACGTACCTTGCGTCATCAACAAGAACCACCCAGACTGATGTTTGCCATCTGATATACTTCATTTGGTTACAGGACACATAATAATAACTGAGCTTCCTTTGATCCAACTGCACTATGTAGTGTAAATCGGTTTTAATGAGTGTGAGTGAGAATACTTCTCTTTACATAGCCGTGAGATTGTTAGTCACTGGAAAAAGAAAAAAAAGTACAAGTTAAATAGAGGAAGGGGGACAAATTGTTGAGGGAAGAACACCATGTCATCTCAGTCTGAACTTGCATTTAGGGTGATGTAGGGTTGCTGAATTATGCAAAATGTTGCATGGGTATCATGTGAGTTTCAGTAGGGCCTTTTACTCATCGGAACACCATAATGTCTTCCAACGTGAAGCCTGAGGAACGTTATCGTCAACCTAGACTGTCCTGCTATAAAAATAAACCACAAGAACATAGTATGTTCCTGCTCATGGGCTGGGGTGTTATGGTGGCCTGGACCCATTCCTACTACTGAGTTTGGGCAGAGATCTGCGTCTGATTCATTGGGCCACGTTCCTTGTCCTATATGTTAGGAAAGAGCATTTTCCCCACACACAAACGCAACAAAATGACATCTCAGTTAGCCAAAGTTGACACTTTATGGGGATATATTATCACAGATAAAAAGGGTCTAAGCCAGGGTGATCCCAATGATCGATAAACCCTGTACCAGAGGCTGCCTAAATGCATTACATCTACTTCCCAATGGCCGTTTTTTTAATTTACATTTTTATATTTTTTTACAATTATTTTGAGCTGTAGCATCATCAGATATCCCCGTTCCTGAACTTATAAGAGAGGAGAACCTAACTCTGACATCAAGAAATACTCATATCATTAACAGTTGATATATGCAAAGATAGTAAGTAAGCCTTGCTCAGTGAGAAATACAAGACAAAGTGGCTCCTTCTCTTACCGGACCTTAGAAAGACCATATGCAGAGGATTTTCAGGATCATAGAAGAGGATGGTGTCAAAGGAATAGAGAAGTCCCTCTTGGACATTGTCAATAAAATAATAATAGGTTGAATGAGAATCTTGGACCTGACGCCATTATAAACGATACCCAGATCTGTTGGCTGGAGCCTGCTCCATGTTCTGGTTTCGATTTAGTGTATTGTAAATGTCCGTTAAACGGTACCCTGTCCTTGAAGGATTTAAATATTGCGGAACCCAAACTTAAATGTGCAGACTCCATCCATCCATTCCAGACGGGGATGCAGCACAAGACAGGGCAACCGTCTCCGTGGAAACAGAGCCTGCTCATCCGTCAGCTCCAGCAATAATGAAAAAAAATATATATGATCATTTTAGTAGAAGCAGTCTGACATATAAGAGAGATTAAAAGGGAAGGAAGTGTGTTCATGGATGAAGGTTAGATCTAACTAAGGCACCCTTTGTGTGATCTGTTAAAATAACAGACATGGTGTAAGTGATCTTTCTAGGCACCCCAGCCACGTGTAAGCGCCAGCCTATGTCATCAGAGACCTGTCCATAAAACCGGGATAAAATAAGTAATGTTCTAGGTTTAGCAAGCAATCACTGCAAGTAAAAGCAGTATTATATGTGGCAGCATTATGGCTTTTGGATTGGAAATGAATATTCATTTGTTAGAGAACCATTCACACAGCTGGCCCTTCTGCCATTAAATTCCTGTACTGTCACACTCCGTGAAGTCATAGTCCTTTAACGTATTATACCTTAAGCCTTTAGTATTAATTTAGCATTCTTGTGTTTTTAAACTTTATGCCCTTTGCTTAGTTGAGTTCCATTATACAAGACATACAAACTACTTTGTTAAATCTGGCGCAGGGTATTTGAAGACAATCAGTGGTTGCTGCCAGGTAGCTCAAAGGCAACTCCAGCCATGCTTTTACTACTACATTTCCCATCATGCCTTGCACCTGTGTGGTATGTGGAGTTTCATTAGCAAGGCAATCCTTCAAGCAAACAGGATCTGAACAGTAACCGCATGAAGGTAACATCTGTAATGTGAATTATCATTTTGCTTGGTTGCCACGGTAAGTTTTGCAATTAAAGGCACAGAACCAGCATAGAGGCTGTTAATGGAGCAAGGAGTTATGTTTACTTTCTTTCTTGTATGGGTTAACCCAATCCCACCGCGACTGTACACCCTAGACACAGCTGGAAAGAGTTACCGGCTTAATGATTGCGTGTTGTCATTTAGTACGGTAACTTTAACTGTTTGTGCAACAAAGAGGGTGAAATGGTTAATTCGCAGTGCATGCATGTTCATAGAGACATTATGGCCAACCTGGTACACGCATGCAGATCATGTGTCAGTGCATGCATCCTTACAGGTGACAAGATTTAACCGGATGAGTACTTGAAGCACTAGTAATACATGGCTCTGCTCACCCCCTGGGACTGAAATGGTTACAGCTCCTCATAGCCATTCGTCTCTTAGTACCAGTGTTCTTAATAAAAACAGAATTCTTTTATAAGAAATATTTAAAAAGTACACTTATGCTGCAGATAGATGGGGAAGATAGCAGTTTGGGCAGACACTGGTGGCTCGCAGATTAAGGTGGCCCAGATGGATGCTGTATAGAGATTCACATTAGTTAACACTTTATGTGCCTCTTAGAAACAAGGCCTGTGGGTTATAAGACACAGTGTTTTGTGTAAACAGACTGTTTGAAAACAGTAAAGCTGCATTAATCCGGAGCTGGAGTTGTTTTCATCAATTAACCGTACAAATTAACACAGACAATTTAAACCAAAACAGAAAATATGCAACAGTTTATTAGCACTATTCAAAACAAAGCCGTCACAGCTCTATCTCGTACCATTTTCTGCACTCATGACTGTGTCATACCTCCAAAGTGCCCTTTTTTGAGACCTAAATTATTACAATGTATTGTTTTATATAGCACCATCATATTCCATAGCGCTGTACAATGGGTAAACAGACATATGTAGTATAATTAGACTTACAGAAACAACAGGGGAGGAGGGACCTGCTCAAACGAGTTTAAATCCCCTGTGCCCCTCTTTGTTCCCCAGAAGCCCCTCTTTTGTAGGAGCTCAGAGTGTTTGCTAGGTATGAGGGTCTCGCAGGGTTCTGCAGTCTTAATAATGTGTATAGAAACAGCACGAAATGGATTTATAAATCCGATAAATAAAACACAGTATTATACTCTTTAAGCATACATGTATTTTAGAAGAAAAATGCAAAGTATTACAATATCTGTTATAGGTTTATATTCTTATTTTTGTAGGGAAACCGATAGCTGTCCATTCGGAATTTCCTGAATGTCATGATGCCCTTGTGACCTTTCTGAATGGTCCGGCTACACAGATCTTTACATTAATTAAAGGGATCACATGCATTGTTTGTGACATCTGCAAGGAGGTAAATCCAAAATCCTTTATTCCTTCCCAGCGGCCTCGCAGCTTTTTCTTCTACCTTTTAGATATTCCACTTAAGCCTTTTTCCCCCTACAGTAAGTAACTGAGCACAGATACTGTGTGTAAGAAATGGCAAGTGACAAGGTATCGAACGAAGCATTGGAAATCAATTCACGCTAAATGTGCATCTTAACTATAAGTGAAGAGTTGAAAACAATCCCGTTTTTATAGCTGTGGAGATAAATACTCTGTTTTTATTAGGAAAAAATTGCTTTGGACTAAATAAAGTCATTTGATTAACAAGTCAATGCATGTGGGATATCGATGTTTTGGAGAGGAGCTTGCAAGGTCCGCAGCGCAGCCTGGGAACGTACCTCTGAATTAACAGTCGGCCTAATAATATGGCCCAGAAAACCCTGCGCTTCCAGATTTACGAGGGGCTCCTGCCCTGTCTGTGCCCTGTTAGGTTTATTAGGATGAAATATTGGGTCGTGGCAGTACTCTGTGAAATAAGAGCCGACCTTTAGCCCTTGCACCTTCTCGGTGAAAATTAGCACTACATCTTAATGCAGATCACAGCACACAGAGTGCCAAAGGGTACGCTGGTCATATTGTAGATATATGGGCAGATACATATTTATTTCTGCCTGTGGAAGTAGCTAAATAGATTAGATAGCTGGATATATATATATATATATATATATATATATTGTGGAAATGCCTGACTAATCAAATCTGTTGGCTCTTAAAATTGTACATGTGCCTGCCACTGTTTTTTTTTTTTGCTTTTAGACAGATTTGGTAGCCAATTCTTGCACAATTGAGGAAGGGGCTGGTCAGCCCTTAAGGGTTCTTCATTGCTTCTGTAATATGACATCATTATATCAATAGCCTCAGTATCTGGAAGTTATTGAGCCTGTTGCATTAAAATTAATTAACACCAATATATCCAGAATGTTGGCTACTGCTATAAACGGCATTATCTTTATTTATAAGGGGTCACGACCCTGTGTCGGAACTCGTGTGGGTCCATCTCCACAGATTCTCCCCTATCTCATTCTGGTTCTGGAATCTGCTGCTCTTTTGGTCTTCATGTTAACTGCTGCTCCATGCTCCGCTTCATAGTGTGCGTCTTTATCCTGTGTGTATTATGTCACTAGTGTATGACATCATAAACATTGGAGTCAGCAACTAATGACAAGTACCCGTTTGTACATTATTGTCTGGTATAGGGCCAGTTGTGGCTACTCCCGTCATAGTTACATAACAGTACATCTGATTATGGAACACTTTTGGGTTACATTTCTGATAAGTGTATTCAGTGACTTGTTCATTCATTTTATGCCATATATTTCTGACCAGTTACAATTAACTTATTTCATTGTAACTGGTCATACTGTACGCTGTGATGTCATTTAAGGGAAGTGACCTAATCTCTGAAACATCTCTATTGCGGCGAGGTAAAATTACAATCTATTTTTACCTGTGTTTTATGACTCTGTCAATTTGTTTAGCTCATCAATCCTCGGATCATAATTGCAGGCCAGTGTCCAATTCTCCCTTTGCATTGTAATGCAGATTGTACTGATAATGTCCTTCACTTTATTGCTTAGTGCTTCATCATATATTTCTACCGTGAATGTTGGATTAGCATTATTATAAATAATTCTATATGTTGGGAACCGTACAGTCTTCAATATACTAATTTGTGACTTGTGACCTCTAGATATAGAACTGATTGTATTTTATTAATCATCTGCAGCGTATCATCATTATTACCTATTGATTGCTGGGTTTATTGAATGTTGCTATGGATACCTCTGGGATATACTTATCATATGCTTTAGTGTTATTAGTATATATATATATATATATATATATATATATATATATATATATATAAATATAAATATATATATAAATAACATTGTGAATGGTGATAGATAGTTGTTCACATTCCCAGTTTGTAAGCTGAGTAGCACTGTGACGTCAGTTAAAGTCCTTTTAATATTCCACCTCTAGAATGTTTGTTTTGAAAATAAGAGTAACAGTTTGAACTTTTGTTTGCATTCGTTGGTTTGTTTCTAAATAAATCTGATTGTTCTGCTACTTCTGCTACTCCTAAATGATTGGCTCGGGGCCACTGAAGACCCCGCAGCGTCCCGTTCTCTATGTGGGCGGTGAGGACCCCCTTACTACGTATTTTAACCGCAGAAGGCGATGCCTCCCGTTAACTGTTTAAACTGCACTCAGTTGTCAAAGGCCGTCTCCATAGTGACAAGAGGATGCTTCAGCGCCTATGAGCCTTCCCTTGGCAGGCCTCCCTGTCCCGCTGATTGGAGGCGAAGTTTGTCACTAACCTGCGGCTATCCCCCATTGGTTAGCTGTCTTGCGACATTACCCGTCTGGTGTCACTAAAGTGAAGCCGTTACCTGGGCAACCTAGTGTGTTCCCTCCGGAAGCCCGCTCTGTTGGTTGCAGAGGGCACTCCAGGGGCGGGACTTGAGGAGCGGTTGGTAAAGTCGCTTGCCAATCACCAGCAGCGGGACATTCAGCGGGTTTGAGACTTTGTGGTGAGAAAAGTCACAGAACCGTCGGTCCTGACGGTTTAGTATCCGGGAGAGACACACAAGCGTTCGCCAGCACACATGGAGGACCGGGACGTGCAAGGGGACACCGGCTGGAGCACATGTGAGCACCTATTGGGGTATTTGGGGGGGGGTGAGGTACACCTGAGGTAACCCCAGCTGGACAGGTATCAGGCTTTCCACACATGAGCACTGGGGGCACCTCTACTGGCCCAAGTGGCTAATACCTCGGCGCAGGGGGGTTCTGTGGCACCATGTGAGGTAACTGAAGCTCCTGCTTTTACCGGGGGTTGTGTTTCCGTGTGAGGTGTGCGCAGCTTCCAATAACGTGTTTTATTATTTTTTGTGGTAAGTGCCCCCCTGAGTGTCCCTTTTGTGGCCCTCTGGTGCAGTAGCTACGAATGTCTGCTGGGTATATCACTGGGCTCTGCAGGCCTGAAAGGCACCGGTGATGTTTATAAACAGGGCAGTAATGTTTATAAACTCTGGTGTACTCACTAAAGTACTTAAACCTGTATTATTAATAACTCACAAAGTAAAGCATAAAACTCTGTCCCAGTGATTCACCTGGTACAGTTTTCTGCTTCAAATATTCACCCATCAGTAATATGTATATGTATGTGTGTGTGTGTGTATATATATATATATATATATATATATATATATATATATATATATATATATATATATATATATATATAAATTTTAGCTGGCTTTATTGGGTATGCCATGTATCATGCCCCAAATAGGCATAATTACATTCTTGCGACCAAACCATTGCTTTTTTTTATTTTATCCATAGCTCAATGCAGTAAAGGGAGATTAAAACCATAAAACCCCATACATAATCATTACTTTGGGAACCATATTGAGTTTTGCATACTGACTAGTTTGGTTTGCTGCCCAGCGGGTATATGGAAAGCACTTTGTAACACTACTAACAAGTGCGTAATCTTTTGTGAGTTTCACTTGGTGTATTCCCTGATCCTTGAATGTTTTGCTGCTTTTTTTTCTTTGGAAGGTGACGATGGCGACAAGATGGGAACTAAAACCAGCCAGAGGTCAACAAGGGACAGAGCAGCCTATGGAGATTTTCATAGCATATACCAAGAGCAGCTGCGCAGAATAGCTTCGCTGGACATCATCAGTGAAGATGGTATAAAGGTCAGTGAATAACCCTCGCCCAAAGTTTCTGACCCTATTGACCATAGTGCAGAGTCTTTTCAAAGTCAATGAAACTCCTCTGCATGGACTCTTCCTGGGCTATTGTAAAGAGAGTAGATTCATTGGAATCTGTAACGAGATTGTGCTATTGCATTGCAAAGAGGCATTAAATTTAATTAAAACACTCTAAGAATGTGCTGTTCATTATTTTACAGGAAGCTAGTCTGTTTTGACTTCACTTTTGCTGATCAATGAAAAATCCCAGACTTGGCCAATGAAAAATCACTGGCTTGGCTGCTGTCCTGTAATGACACACAGCGGTTTCTGTTAAGCAGTATTTTCTGTAATATAAAAAGGAGGAAAAAACAACCCTCTTTTGTAACAGCGCCAACGCATAGATAAGGAGTAAGCGCAGACATTCTCCGCTCTCCTCGTGGAAGCCCATTTGGTGAAGATCCCAGCTGTGGTATCCAGTTGCTCGGTTCGATGTTAATAGGAACACAATATGTTTGTTTCCTCACT
The DNA here is from genome assembly GCF_027358695.1 of Spea bombifrons. Lineage (NCBI taxonomy): Eukaryota > Metazoa > Chordata > Amphibia > Anura > Pelobatidae > Spea > Spea bombifrons. The sequence goes on from NC_071096.1 coordinate 34,070,389, forward strand.
TTTGACCAGAATGTTGACTCTCCTTGCATCTCCACTACAGTTATGTGATTATGAATCACGATGGCTAATTAACGCGTTTAATCCTTTGACATGAATAATTATTGTACAGTGGCATGTGAATGATGTTGTTGGATTTGAGGAGCAAAGTCCATTATCTCCATGCTATTTACATGTTTGGTTAAACCCACTTATATCCTTTATAATTACAAATCACAATATGTTGCCAGATGACGTTTAGCCTTGCACTCTAATTAGGCAGCAAAACAGAACTCCTTGAACGGGAACAAACAGGTATTAATGAGTGCTTTGGCAGAGGCTGTTCTTTGCTTCCAGATATTTTTTTCTTGGGGGTTTGGAGGGCTTCCAAACAGTTAAAACTGAAGCACAATGTGGGTGTTCTGTTTTTCTGTGCTACCGTAGGTTAATTCCTGCTTTATTTTACCTAACTTAATACACAATATAGGTAAAAAGAAAACTGCTCATGTGCTATTTATTTCCATTACCATTCATAAGGCATTCCAGATGGGTATCTGTAGCAAATGCAGGGACCCCCAGTCACTAGAGATGAAACTACACACTTGCATTGATTTCTCCATACCTGTTTGTCCTATGCGTTAATAATAAATCAATATTGCTAGGTCTATGTAACCTTAGGTATAGCCCTCTTTTCATCTGATATACACACAAGCAAAGTATCAGGTATTTTTGCAGTGAAATATATTGGGATCCATAGGTTTACTATGGTTTATGGAGCCAGAAGAGCACAGAAACAATTGGTTATTCTCCAGAATATGAACATGTTATTTAAAAGTTAGGAGCCAGGAAAGCAAACAACTTTAAGGTTCAATATAAAACAGCACAACAATCTAGGACACTGGGGTAAAAATGTAGGAGCAACAGCTTGGGATTTGCCCAGCTCTGTTAAATGTCGTGCAGAGAGCAGCATGATCTCTTGGAATAATTGAGTATGTGGCATCAACAGATTTGGGGATCTGTTGGATAACGTGACTACGCGGCTACAGGTTAGCTGAGGATGGATTTATTTACTTTGATGTATTGGTCCAAGAAAATTTAGGATCCATTGATTTACTTTGGATAATGGAGCTAAAATACCATTAAGATCTATCGAGTTGGTGTTTGGTGCCAAGAAAGCTTGGGATCCATTGCTGTAGTTTGGTATTGAGAGCCCCAGCAAAGTAAACACAAAGGTTTCAAAGATTTGGAGCAGACGGTTAATGGCACTGTTCATAAAGCCTCACTCGTGCAGGCCTGGTGTATTTTCATTCACTTCATCATACACACTTCATATGATCTCAGTGAATCGTACACTGGATATCTTTGGGTTTGAGTTAAAACACGCACATGTTGCTCGGTAGCCGGGGCTCTGTTTATGCAGCACTTCATAATCAAAGGAAAAATCTCCTTTGTCTGGCTTAATTATTTTCCTGGACCCTTACTTGGAAGGTGTCCCAACAAATGGGTTTAATTTACTCAGTATGTGACTTTTCTAAAACTAGCAGTCTTTGCTTGTTCATTTCTACACGTTTTAAAAATTCTATACCTCTATAGCTTGCCCTTATGCAGGAATGGAAATAATTAAGAAATACTGAGATAGATATTTAAATGCTTGTGTGAGGAGCGTTGGATATGAGAAGGATTAAGATAAGCGGGCCTGGTCTCCAGAATGATTTTATTATGAGCAGTGAGCAGGAGTAGGATTGTGTTAGAATGGATACGTGATGATATGATTTGTTTTTTGTTTATGACAGGAATGTTTGCTTATGGTTTGTTACACACAGCTTTAGCTGGTCACATTTTTTTTGGTGCTTAATTAAATAATTATGGGGTAATATAGCGGGCACAGCTGCATTATTAGGGCATTAGCAACTGTTTAAGAGTTGACTGGTGACATACATTAAACATTGTCCTGTTCATTAGTGCCCAGACAGCTATTGCTATTGTTTGCCATTACTGATGTGAGCTGGAAGAGGCTACTATTCAGTGCAATAAACAGATCGAACCGCTAAAATCTTTGGTGCTTTGCATAAAAGAAACTGAGGTTTTCACTCAGCTAAGGGGAAATCCACATGTTGTAATGAAAGAACAATGAATATAGCCACATCAGTCCACGTTTCGCACTTTTCAACTTTAGCAACTTCGGCATCGTTGACTTGAGTTGTTTCTGTGGAGTTTCCTATCAAACTTGGGTCAGCACTCAGGTTTTAATGAATCGAACCTTGAAGTTTGTGTCATGCTGGGTTTCAAAGCTACGCACTTCCACAGATATTGTAGATTACATTTTATTATCCCTTTACTGATGTCGCTGGGTCAGTCCCCTGCCTAGCAGAGCTGCATAGTGGGCACATTACGAGGGCCACGTTACCACAGCATGTGCTTACGTTATATTAAAGCACGTGCATCTTTTTGTTTGTATCCCTTTAAGTGCGTTCGGGGCTTGCTGACGCTAAGCAGGAGGCCGACGGCTTTAACAAAATGAAGGATTTTAACTGTACTATCTGCAAAACCTCTTCTAACTATGGCCTTCAAAAGGTAGCCTACAATCTAAAAACTTGTTCAAAACCTCTATTGCTGGATAAAGAGAACCATTTTTTATATGTAGCCTTTTCTGTTCTTATTTTATGTTAATTCCCTTTCCAGAACTTATTTTTACAAAGCTTTTCAGGAAAATGCATTGCTCAAGACATATCTTTCTCCTTCTGTGCCAGTGCATAAGTTAGAAAAAACAGAGCATTTTCATATATATATATATATATATATATATATATATATATATATATTTACATACCATAATCTACCGACCCTATACATACGTTGCACAAATAAAATAATATTCCCTATGTGAATCAAAGGGCTTTTTTTAACCAGTGCAATGCTGGTTTCTTTTAAAAATTAGGAACGCGGTAATCATATTTAGAATGCCTTATAAACAAACTATATATAAACATCAGACGCGAACGTGTGGATGGTTTTAGCGCTACTGATTATTGTGGATGAGTAGACGGCAAAGTCCTTTAAATTCTCTGCATCAGAAAGAAATTATGGGCTCTGCCCGGCAGAGATATTATTGTCCAGGGTAATGAAATGCGCCTTGCTTCTTTCTACTGCCAGCACAAGGTATGGAAAGGATAAATCAGCCCATGTTATTTTACTGCCTTTTCTGGAAATTCCGCGCATTGTGGGGTTTGGTATATACTTTTTGGTCACATGGGTTAATAAATTATAGGTGACCATACGTACTGCAGGGCATTGAGGTGTGTCTAATATTCCTGTTAGAATGATTAGCTTTCAGGCCTGTCCTGTACAGTTAGGGACATCATTTATATTCTGTGTCCGTGTTTGACAGGCTGTGTGACAATATAAATTGTGATGCATTTTTGCTATATATGTTTTTTTAAATCAAGTTCTGCAGATACATATAACATGATTTTTTTTTCTTGTTGTTTTTAAGGACTGTGGTTAGATATCTTCGCCTCCCTCTCTGTATTTCATTATACATGCAGGAAATCTAAGAGAAGCAGTCACCGGTCTCGAGTTAGCAGCGAGGTGCAAAGAGAGGCTGTTATTTGGACAGCCAATGCACGCCCAGAATTTCACACAAAAGAGGGATTGCGGTTGGCAATTATAATTCAGAAAAGCACATCCCATTGCAATTACTACAGGCGCTCAAAGTGACCAGGGGTGCTGTATGTCTGGAAATTGGAACTGCGGCAAAAGCAGCTTCTTCTGCTGTTCACATTAAGGTCCAGTAAATGTGACCCAAATTCATTTCACGGCTGTAATTGAATCCCGGTTTGTGCCAGAGAAATCTTTGATATCTCGCCGCTCCTGTTGCTATAAGGAATGCCTTTTTTTGCGTATTTGCATGATGTTTGGCAAGGAACAGCTGCACGGCACACCAGGGAATTCGGTGTGAGGACCCTCATTTCAATATTTTGAAAGTTTAAAGGAAAACATTAAATGTAGACCACAGTCCTTCATATTTTGGCAGCATTTGTGTTTATGTCCTTGTTTAATTGAAACTGTAAAAGTTTTTTACAGTCTTGTAAATCATGTTGAATCTAACAATCAAACTGCATATCCCAAATGATTTGACTGGTATTTGTTAAGCTGACAGTCGGGGTACTGTCCCATAGGCGGAAGACTGATGGGGTGCCTAGAGGAAGTAATAACTGATATTCCAGCCATGCAAAGTATGTACGTCTTCTAAAGCACACGTCACGTTGTGGCATTCCGCGCAGGTCTACAATGATTGTTTATGTAGTGCCATCATATTCTGGAACGCTGTACAATGGACAACAAGGAAGTAACATGTAGTAAATCACATAACAATTTAGACTTACTTAAAGAAACAAAAGTTGACGAGGCCCTCTGTTCAAATAAGGTAACAAAAATTTCTGGCAGTGAGAAATGTAGAGAGGGCGTTTTAAATCCAGCCAGGGCAAGATACGTTACCCCTAATTTAAATTGTGGTTACGTTTTTTTTTGCCTTGAAGCATAGAATTGGATATGAGTCAGAAAGCAGCATAACCTATTAACAGCATCTAAATACTCCTCCTAATTTGGCTGGCTTGCCCATTTTTCCAGGAAGCTGTGTGCTTACGGAGGTGTATAACCTTAATGGCTTGTTGTATGCCATTAAAAGGTATTGTACACTCATAAAAGAATGACATTTTGATCAATGCCGTTAAAAGAATTATTGTCTTAACACAGAAAAGCTTTCCTGTTACAAGTTTAAAAATATGCCTTTAAAAGCTTTTTATTGAATATCTCCGTGTCCCGGAGAAAGCAGCCTGTTTTGGCACGTGCCTGCCCTGAAATACTCTGCATTTAACCCGAATACAATAGCTGCCTGGCTAGATGGGGGAGGACCCGAGTGTCTGCCACATGGAGCAAAGCTTTAAATGAATTCTAGCATCAAATCCCAAGAGATTCCCATACTGTTTGGGTATAGAAAATGGAATAAAGGCAGCCAGAAAGGTTAACAACAAAGACATTTTTACAATATGGAAAATGCCGAACATTCCCAGAGAAAGTATGTGTGTATATTTTATTTATTATATTTATAATACTGAATGAGTATTTTTGCCCCCAAAGCCCTGCAATAAATGCCATTTCTCCACCCCACCAACCTTCCATTGTCATGACTCCCAAGGTTTGTCCTTTACTCCATCACTAGCATATCTTTTATCTGTTCTGCTTCCACTTCATAATACTACTGCATTACAGACAAAACAAGCTTTGTGTGCACAGAAAAAGTTACTTTGGTTATCTGCAACCTGTCCCTAGCTAAACGCTTGCTAAGGGTCATGGGATTTGTACTTTAATAGGAGCTGCCTGGTAGCTTTGCCTGGATGTTCCTGCCAACTATATAACTAATGCAGATATTAAAGAATGGGTAGAAAAGAGAAAGCTTGTAATCTCAATGCATTCCCAGACTTACAGTAGGTTACGCTTTGTGGGTGACCAAGTTGGACTTTATTTTTTTTTTTTTTTAGGACAATTCAGATTAATGATATACATGTTCTGGTCAGCAAAGTGTGAAATACTTTGGCTGTGTACACTGCTCTGGTTTGGTTGTGTGTGTTAGGCATTGCCATCTGCAGTAGAGGATAGGATCAGCCCCTAATAAACATGGATATGTTTTCCCTTTCCTTCTTATCTGACACCCCTGATCATTACATTGAGAAATTACCTTCGGTTTCATATTCTGCCTTGGATAAGCATTACGCTACCATTAACCTCCAAGTTACTTTTTATAGCATGTTCTTGTTCCTTTGTGCTCTTTGCAGATTATGTGTAGTTGTAATTATGTGTATTCCACAGATTGGTGTTCTCTTGTTCTCTATAATCATACCACGGGTTCTGATGAATCAGTGGTCTTGAGTACCTAATTTAGCCAAATACTAAATGAGATCTGATCGCACTGGATACTCTAACAGACACACAACACTTCTCGTAGGCCAGGCTTATTACCGGGATAACGACTTCTTGTGTCTTAACCCCGGATCGGCAGCAAGCAAAGAGGCAGCAGGTGCGGCCGGATGACCCAGAAGCTGTTTAGATTCAGAGCAGCAGATCCTGGATATCACGATCTGTAAACTACCTGTCTAGCAAAGTGTTATTGACTGAAGATAAATTCGCTTCATTATTAACTTGTGTCTCTGTTTCCCTTTAGGAAACGCATCAAAATGTTTTGTTTCCTATCTTTGTATTTAACCGCAAGAAATATCAGACTGAGAAAGGGGGCTTTGTAAAGCCGACATGTCTGTTTTATTAGGGAGAAGATTATTCTCTGGCGTTTTGTGTGCATGATATATCCAGCCTCTGATCCTGAGGGTGGTTGTATATAACAACAATAACAGACAGTTATTGAAAGGGTTTGAAATGATTTGCCAATACAAGGCTTCCCTTTACAGCCAGATCATTGATCTGTTCAGTGGTATCAGCGCCCGGCTTTTTCTTTACTTTAAACCTGATAAGTATTTATTTTATTTATTGCGTGTGTGCCGAGCAGAGTTTGACAAGCTACAGAGCCGAGGCTTAATTTTAATGTTAATCTCAAACATCTGTTGAGCTGCTTTACTCGTAGGATATTTGAATTTCTTTAGTTGGTTTACGAGACATCATACAACAGACGGGCTAAGTTTTCTGCTGGTCTCTGTGCTTTTAACTCAATTACCCCGCTTTTTCAAGACCCCGCAGATAAATCTTTTGATTTGAACATGCCTCGGAAATGACAGCTCCCTCAGCCAGCCGTCACTCCCCATTGTGAATTCTGGACTGGCGCACACACACGTGTCCCCCATCCAACCATTTAATTATGTACTGAGGCTGCTTTTCTCATGCTAATATGCCTAAGCAAATAAGAAGCAATAAAACAGTTGGAGTGGAGAAGGCCTCCTATTCAGATGTTTTCTCGTTGTGTTTACTCTTTCTAATGAACTAGATCAACCAAATGCTGATTATTTAAGCAGAATGACAGAGAGTCAAGTGCACCTCATTTGCCTGGCTCTAGCCACAGAGAATTAGTTCTATATGAGAAAAAATACAAAATGCCCATTTTCTGACCTGGCTCTCTTTTTAAAGGAATAGTAGAACTTCACGACGAGGACTTACGTCGGTAACAGTATACGAAGAAGCGGCAGTGTCGGAGGCGATAGAGATGCCAGGAGTTCCATTGTGCTCCATAGTTTACAAACCCTCATATATTCCTCTCATGCTCCGTTTCTACTGTAAATGTCACACTTTCCACAACAATTTCTGCTATATCATCATCTGGTGAACAGGCAATGTTTGACATGTCACTTTATTTTTTTAAACAGACCAAGAAAGGTCAGATTTGACCAAAACAATACTATTTGTTGAATAGTGCAGGATAACCCCCAAGAATTGACAGAGACTGCAGCAATTTGTTTCAATATATATAGTCTACAACATGTGTAGAAATCTCTCACCTCTTTTTTAATTTTCATAATTTCTCTTGGGCAAATAACCGCCAGGCTCCTCACTTGGGGTAATGGTTGACACATCTTACATTCTACCCGGGGTACGCATACATGCCTTTCATGCTGCCGCAGTCCAGCAGCGCTACTAAGGATTCACGAAGGGGCACATAACATATGGGATATTCTTGTCTATAGTATGAAGGATCTCTTGTTTGGCATAAGGTATGCTTTAGGGAATTTAGAGGACAGTAAAGCTCCTGTAAGTCATTTGCTTGTAGCCGACACGCCACACACTTCTGTCTGTAATACATTATTATGCCATTATTACTGTGTTCATTGCCAGCCACAACCTTTCAATACCCTGGCTCATTCTGGGGCTTTAATGGAAAAGGGAGGATTTTAATTGGCGTTTCTTCCTACGGACAACGCTTTACCTTGTTTTTAACCTTTCCCTGGCTGCGGAAGAATCGTCTTTAGACTAATCTTTCTTATAAATAAAATTAAAAACAAAAAAAAAGCAGTTTGCTATAATAAATAAATAGCGAGCACACACCAGGCTATTCTGTATTGTACACACACACTATATCTGTTACACAGTGGTTTTCTCCATTCATTACCATGTAATGTAGCCAGATACGTGTGCATTCCACATTACATTGTGCCTTTTGCAGACACGCTGTGTTTAGGTGTTCTAATGACCTTAAACGAGACATTGTAGCATTAGCATTGCTAGAGGGTAGCGTTTGTGTCTTTTGTGGAAAAATACCTATCCTGTAGGACTCACAATCCATGAAAGTTAATTGAAACAATTTCTCTTCACGTTTTGGCAAGCGAAGCATGCATTATAAGCATTAATATCTATAAATTGAGTTGTTAATGAATCTAGACACCAATAATGAATGCAATTTTACCGTCTTAACCAGAAATACTGAAGTTATCAGGAGCTGTAGAAGAACTTCCAATCATTTTTTGCTTATGCTGTGGTTTTAATAAACTAATCATTTTTATCTGGCCCCAAAGGAGCCCCCTTTGTGATTAGAAACAGGTTTCCTACCGCCGACTGTTTACTCTAGGAGTAACTTTTTGTGTAAGGCTGAACTTGGTACATCATTGTGTTACTTTGTGTCTGTACAGTGCTGGGGATGTGTTTTATTATTGAAAAAGTGCAACAAAGTTACAACAAAGCTTCAAGGTAAAGAGATAAAAACAACAGAGTAAGGACAGAGGTGGGAATAGGCAGGAGTAAAACCCAACACTGTACTACAGAGGTCAAGGAAGGTCAGAGCTGGTGATGGGAAAGCGTGTGACCTGATGCTGTAACACAAGGATAGCACAGGAGAGAGTATACAAGCGATATACATTCTTATTGAATGGGTGGTTGGGGGTGGGCAGAAGCATGCCAGGGGTAGGCAGGTGTGTTATTCAGCCTTTTAAATCAAGTCCTTCCTACATCAGAGGTATACCTGAGGTCCTGGTTCGTGCTTTTTCTACAAAACTCACGGTCTTTTTGTATATGTTTTGGGAACCAACCCCCTACTTAGAAGATCTAAACTACATAGTGTGACAGGTTAGCAGAATCATCACATTCAAATTAAACAACACTTTGACATGCAGATATGGCTTTATTGTATACAAGGTGCTGAATCTTTAAACCAGGTTCGGCAGAAATAAACAAAAGGAAAATCAAATCCTACTCCAGTTTGGAGACTAACTAAACATAAATTGCCCTCTCTAGCACACCGGCCGGCTGCTCCGGTTCCCAGCTACAAAACAGAGTAAACAGCAGAAACGGGTTCTCACACAGTACCTTCTACCAGGTCTCTGAACAGAAGTCTCGTAGCCTACTCGCTCTCCCGCAGTTAGAAACCCAAAGGCCTTTAGAGCTGTCTCTTATTCCTTGTGGGCCAGAGACAACGACATGCACCTGAGAAGGGCTGCGCATGCAGTATTAACCCTTTCAGGCAGCTAATAGAGAGCACTCCAGCATTTGGCTTTCATAAGAAGCCTCTCCCACATTGCCATAAGAGTACTTTGGTCAGTAAACAGGGACATGAACTGCAGTGCTTAACACCTCTCTCTCTAAGGCTGTACCGCATACCCACTACCTCCATTTGAGCTTTTCGAAGCTGTTTTGAGTTGATAGACTTTCTGCTGTTAATGTGTTGTATGCCATTAGGCAAAGAGAAAGCTAGGCAGCCTCACACACGTCTGTGAATGAACACCAATTTAGAACATAGCAACCACGGTTCCGCATGTTATTCCAAACCCAAACGCCAAAACAAGAGGGGAGTGGTACAGAGAAACTACAGCACATGTTGCCCCAAAGGTATTGTTTAATGTTTTACACACTATGACTGTTGGGCTCGGGACTGGGAATATCCTTCTTTATTTTAACCTGCTGCACCGTTTAGCAAGAGGGCTTTGTTAAGCCATGCCGTGTATGTATTGGGGTGGAGGTGGATGGGAGAGGCAAAGAGTTTTAGGCTATCACGCGAGCAGGGCCCTCTCTACCTAATGTATCAGGTTGTCTTAGTCTGTCGATTCGCGTCTTGTCATACCCCTTGAATATATGTATTGTAAGATGTGCTGCGTAAAATGTTGGCGCTATAAAATAAAAGATAATAATAATGATGTCATGTGGTTTCTGTTTTCCAATCTGTAACCCGCCTCCCCAAGGATCTGTCTTTCTTGTACATTCCATTGCTTTACTCCTCGCCTGTTAATATTTATGACAGCCTCGCCTCATACCCAATTCCGAGTGTCTCTTGCCCAATCATCCACTGACATTTCTGTAATGTCTGTCACTAATGTCACATACACGCTGTATATACACCTTTTGAAAGGTTTCAGTCTCTTTATTTATATATATCCTTTTCTTTTGCATTAATGTCAGTCCCCAGGCTCACTTTATAAAATTAGTGACAGATCCTAATTTTGTATATTTCTAATATCACTATATTAAGGCGTTCTTTTGTTTCAGCTAGGGCTCCATCATGGCTCTGAGGAATGAGAAATATTCTGCTGGTCCCCTGTGTTGTTTTCCCTCCCCTGCATGGCTGCAGCTCCCTCTGCTGGTGATGCTGTAAAATGCCTTTTCTGTTCTCCTCTGGCTTGTGTACACCCTGGGGGGGCTATAGATAAATAGACTGCGTGATTTAGATCACTGTGTGCGTAGGAGATATGCTTGTAAACTGCATATGGCCAGAGTATCCGTAACCCATAGCAGCAGTATGTGCGTTTGTGGGGCAGATCTCTGGGGCAGTACAGAATATGTCTGTGGCAGGATAGGGCACGGTCGGTGTAAATGTGGGGACAGTCGCCATTCTATTCCTGATCGCTTTTTGTGTATCTGTGCTGTAACTGTGTCTGCTGACACCCTTGTGTATTCTGTAAACCTTGTGTATAGAGGAGGGGGGTTGGTAGCTTCTGCCTCATTTGTGTGCATGTGTGTCGGAGGCAGAGGAGGGGGGGCTGAATTACAATTTGAAATGAAAAATGAAATTTTTTTGCGATAAGAAAGTGATTCAGCAGCGGCCCATAATCATATGCGTTTTAATAATCTTTATTTTGCAGGAGTCAGTTTCCAGGGCAACAGAGTGTGAGCCTGTGATGAGCTCCCGCTGAACACAAGGCGTCTGCAGGCAGGAATATCCCTGAGCCCCTTCCCGTCCCCGTAATGACGGCTGCTATTCCTCATGCATCAGATTAATAAGGATTCCTCTGCCCCCCTCTGCTAATACTTCCATTATCCTGTCGCTGTGAGCTGCAGTAATGGCAGGACGTGGAGCTCTGAAGCACACTAGGCCAAGTGAAATAACAGATGGAATATCTTTAGCATTTTTATGTAATTACTTTCTTTATTGCTCCAATTCCTCCTTCCCTCTGTTCTGTGGCCGCTTCTCGCTCCGCGCTGTGCGCCAATCACAGTCGTTCAGCAGAGGGGGGGGGGTGCTCAAAATTAGGTGTTTGCAATCTTTGCATGTCAGGAAAAGGCAGTGAGTTTACAAAATACATTATTTAGTGAGCTAGAGAGAGCCTTACTGCTGAGAACAAATCAGAGAGACCTAAGAATACATTTTGATGGCAGATACAAACCAAATGGCCCCTATCCTTATTTAAAAATCATAATTTTCCTTTTTGCGTCTGTCCAAGATATCTGCATTTTGAGGAATCTGTATATTTGAGCCCTAGGTCCCATAGTTAGAGGTCACAACGAACAAAAGAAATTGTGCACAATTTCTTCATAAGACATAAGCGTGCTGTAAATAATGTACTGTGCAGAGCGACGCGTCGGCTACCTGCGCCGTGCACTGCGCCCCACCAATGCGGAAAGCTCCTGCCAAGTTGCTTCTGCTTCCTCAGGGGCCACATTAGTGGACATTACTGGGATTTCTCGCTATATAAGCTCCATCGTGCTGGGGAAGGCTATTCCATGCATGCAACCCGTTCTGAGAAAAGGAACCCCACAATATGCTTCCTTTTCTGTCGTTTTACATGTGTATACGCTTAGTGTATTTGATCCGTTTGGCTTTAAGCCTCGGTCCTCTGGTTCATGCTATTACAGTGTGGTTGTTTCAATCAATGAACCACAAGGCTATTCATGCTGTCATAAGGTTAGGAACCGTGAAAACAAAACAACAGGGCTAACCCTGGCAGGGGATAGAGCTAAAAGACAAGCCCAGTAGACTAGCACAGTATATGTACATATTTAATAGACTCACACACAGGATTAGTGCTATCGCTGGCTGGCAGAAAATTGAAAGCCGCAAAAGGATCATTGATATGTGCGCTGGAAACTCTGGCTTTCTAGAGTGCTTTGTGTGTGCGGAAGCCGTAATATCCGTGAACCCCTTGGTGCTACAAAGTACCAACCTCATTTGTATACCGGAATAAGTAACCCCTGGCAGTCCAGCTGCTGAAACGCTCATAATGTTTTGTTCGTTATGTTGCATTTGGGAGAAAGTATAACATCTCCAAAAAGGAGAGTCACACAAGCCCTGCGCCTTAAAACAGCATGTAGAAATTGCAAAAGCCGTGACTGCCTGTGCTAGCACTGCTCTGTAGGAGAGCAATCTAATGGAAATTGCTCTCGTTCCTATTGAATTTGGGATTAAATGAGGAAAGTGAGCCAAAATGAAAGGGTAGGGGTTGCTGAATACAGTGTTGTGCTTGCATATATTATGTGTGGTCTTTACTCCAAACATGACCATATAAGCTTGTGTATGGCATTTAAATTCCATGGGCTTCATGTTATGTGATCCTTGTCCAATAGTAGCTCCCATATATGAATATAATCAGTCCTGTGTGCTGGGAAGACCATTGTGGCTGTCGAAAAAAATCGAATTGCTAGAGATCTAATGGGAGAGGGCATTAACACTACCTTGCGGGGTAGTTGGCACATCAGTCAGGTTATACCAGGAGCATTAAACTCAATGATTAAGCTAGATGGGCAGGACTCGGGAGTAACTGTGAAAATCTTGGGATATGTTTATGTTGTGTGTTCGAGTTTAACATCGTCTGGACACTGAAGTTTTTGTTGGGTAGTTCTGGCCTGGTTTATAATAAGTGTTTGGAAAGCCCTGACCTTTACCATTGGGTCCTATGCACTGTACACCCCACTCCTATGTTCCCCGCACATCTTTTATCTCCAATACGGCATCCGCAGCATATGCTCCATTCCCTCTCACCCCTCCACCATATCACGCAGGAGTTTAATCTGAAGTGATAGATGTAGAAATTAAAACTACAGAGAGAAAATCCAATCCAGCCCCTCAATAAACCTGCAGTGAAATGTATAATTTAATACTAGCGCAGATAGCTGCTGTTAGGTGTTATCAGCAAATGGGAGCTCCGGGAGCCGGTCTGTGGCACTGCGTTTGAGCGGCGGGCCCAGCGTGTGCTGTCTCTTGGTTTGTGGCACTTTGTCATTACTGTACTGGTAGCCTGTGAACAGGAGATGGGAAGGGAGCCCTAGAGAGATTCAAGAACAAGCACGCGCAATGTGTCCTGTTATTTTCACTCTATAGTTATAAACCAGCAAAGATATCGTGGCATGTCACAAGATTTCCCTGCCTGCGCATGTGAGCAGGTGTACATCTGTGTTGGTGGTGGGGTATACAGGTATGTAGGCAGGTATGGCTGCGTACTAGAATTGAACCCGCACCATCCAAGTATGTTTGAGGATGCTTTTAGTCCCATTGAATGTTGGGAGGTGATCTGGTAAAGCAGACCTGCGTGTGGTTACAGGTTATTTTAAAAATTAAGAGCATTTACTCAGATTGGATTACCAAGGAAACTGCATGTCTCAATTAAACCAGCCGACTATAGCAGACACTCATTTTATTGGTTCCGTTATATATGTGAGGCTTCTCTGAGCTGTGGGAATATGACATTAGATCTACTTTGTAATAGAAATAAACTTTGCGCAGATATACGGGTATCCGACCTGCTGATGCTAATACACAGTGCCTTATTTTGTAAAGCTGCAATATTTTGAGGAACCTGCAGAGGGTGCTAGTGTTCAGGCTGAATATCCCCATTACATATGGAGGGTCGGTACATCTGTACATCACCAATACGCAGGGTAAGAGAGGCCAGTATACCGTGCATTTGTATTGCAGCAGTGGTGTGTAAACGCTTGGTTACCGTTCAGACACAATGGGGGCACGTCTATTAAATACCGGATTTAAAGGTGACCTCGTAATTAGCAGAGCAGGAATGCTTGGTAGATATATCACATCTAAATTTCTTTATAACCCTCAAACCGGTGCAGACAGCAGAGGATATAAGTAAGATGTGTGCTTTTAGGGTCCGCAACATCCCACAACTTCCTTTGTTTGACAAATGTGAACCTGGCATATTGACATTTTTATGTCTTGCTACTAGTTTTTGCTTTTGCTTTTGCTGTAGTGGCGACAGCTCCGTATGTGGAGTATCGTGTGTATATGGATTACTTTGGGATTGCGGGAGAGTTATTATCATTTACATTTCTTATACAGCTCCATTGTCCAGAGTGATTTACAATGACTGTGAAATGTGTGGAGCATCCGGTACCTGCGGTCATTGCATAGTAGATTAGGGAGAATGTTATACGCAAACAAAATGTATAGACAGTGGACGTGCGTTAGGTAACTTACATAGCGTTAATGTGAAAATGGATTGATAATGATAACAAAATAATGGATATGTGAATCCTTCTAAAGTATTGGCGTATGTAAATGTTCCTCGGTGGCGGTACAGCGACTACCCTCTGCAATCTGTATTTTGGACATTTGCACATCGTCGATGAGACCAGTAACAGCGCCGTGTGTCCGGTTCAATTATTATTTTCATTGAAAGGCAGAAGAGTTGGCTAAATGAGACCCTCTCCTTCAGATACATTTTCCTTCCTTTATTATCCTTCTTTTAACCAGATTATATCCAATGTTAAAAACTTCTCCAGCTGTCTGTTGAGGTACCTTGTCCTATGGTCTACTCTGTCAGTTACGCCACCATCTTTCAAACACTCTCATTTTCTGAGTAAATTACTTGGGTTTTTGTTCCTGGAATCCAAATGTAGTTATAGCTACTTATATGATTACAAATCACTAATCTATCTCCAGTTCCGACATCTTCAAAACGTAAGCGTACCTGTAAACGGTGTGTCTCCGTACAGCTTCTGTTTATTTCAGCCACATTTGGCTGATATGATTCAAATGACTTCTCTTAGTGAGAGTGGAAGGGAAACTGTGGTGGGAAAATGACATTGTAGAATATAGAACTTTACCACAGCTACCAAAATTGTAGAACTAACAAAAAAACACTACTCTGTGCCGATTGTCGACAGTAAAGGGTATTCAAAACTAAACGCTCCAGAGGTGGAGTAATAAAAATGTAACCAAAAGAACATTTCTTACGGATACAGGGATAGATAACACCTTAAACCAGAGAAGTGCATTGTATATTTTCCGCATAGAGACTCTCTCATTTAGATGGTTACTAAATTTTACGTACTAATCTAAGATAACCCCTAAAGTATGTCTTGGCCAAGCAAGTGGAATATTCAAGAGGTTACGTTTCAGGTTAAACACATGCAAGGGTCACAGATTTATGCTTTTTGGGGGCTTCCTAGTAAAGGTTCATTCATGTAGCTTATTATAACATTATGAATGAATTGATCTGCCTGGGATAGAAAGCAGAAAAGTAAAATAAGATGTGCTCCAGCCCTTGCCATAAACGCTAGAATATGCATTCCTGCCCTTGTATAGTTTTGTCCCTTGTAAGTACCTTGGACAGCGCCAGCAAATGAAGCAACTGCAAAATGACATGCAATGTGTGGCACCCGATGCTATTTGTTATAAGGAAAATAAACTGATCAGCCTGTATTAATAAGATGCAGTCCAGGGTTGCCACGGTAGATAGATAGATAGATAGATAGATAGATATAGATAGATAGATAGATGGATAGATAGATAGATAGATAGATAGATAGATAGATAGATAGATAGATAGATAGATAGATAGATAGATACAGGGATAGATAGATAGATAGATAGATAGATAGATAGATAGATAGATACAGGGATAGATAGATAGATAGATAGATAGATAGATAGATAGATAGACAGATAGATAGATAGATAGATAGATAGATAGATAGATAGATAGATAGATAGACAGATAGATAGATAGATAGATCAGCGAGCGTTCCTGGCCTTCCGTCTGCAGTACAGGTATAGCTGTCACAAAGGTTCAAACTGTCAGTGAGAACTCTGCGATTCTACCATTCTCCATAGTGTCAGACATTTCCTGGCTTTTTAATTTGCTGTGAATGTTGGTAGAAAGGGCACAGGGAGTGTTCAGGAGAGCTGTGAATGCCAAGAAC
Organism: Spea bombifrons; assembly: GCF_027358695.1. Taxonomy (NCBI): domain Eukaryota; kingdom Metazoa; phylum Chordata; class Amphibia; order Anura; family Pelobatidae; genus Spea; species Spea bombifrons. Next base: position 34,086,718 of record NC_071096.1, read on the forward strand.
TGCCTTGCGTGTGGGAAAAGGCAGAATTTTAGCCACTCTTTTCCTTTACATGTTTGTGCCACTAGTGTGTGTTTATATAGCAAATCTCCACTGCAATCTGCAAATGTTTCCATGTTTGTATGTGACTGAAGTGTTTGCAACATTTAAGAGCATTTTGTATCTTTTCTAGAAACAGTTCAATGTGGTCGCTCTTCAGATCACGCATCACTTCCATAAGAAATGTGTTTAATGGGTTCACCAAATCCCTAGCATGACGACAATGTTCCTAAAACTTTTTACTAACTATGATGCCGCTCACAAGACCAAAACGTGGAATGCTAGTCAATAATTACGGAAGTGGTAATCCAACCGCCACAAGCATGTCTAGCCCTCATCATCACACCTATAGATGATCGTGTATAATAATCGATACCCTCTGAGTAATTTGCGTAGCTGCCCCAGGTGTAGGTGACATGTACAGGTGTGTTGCGCACACATGACAGGAAATTGCGAGAACAGTAATTTTGTGCAATGATCTCGCGTGTTTATTGCATATTCTATAGTTGTTATCTGTGTGTTGAAGAAGCTGCCGTTGATGCATGTTGTGTTGTGGCCAACTAAGCAGAAGGTCAACATGTTCTCTTCCCTCACCTTTAAATTCTGCCCCTGGCCCTGTTTTCTAATGTGTCACAAAACCATACATTGCTATACTAAGTGTGAGATCCCATCGCTCCTATTCAACATGCAGATGGAGTCGTTATGTTTTAGCATATCATTAAAGCTTTCTGCAGAACAACAGCGACATCTGCGTGTGTCATAATATCAGCGTGCCAGGGCATGTGGGGGAGGGAAGTATGTGAGAGTGTGACTTTAACATGTAACAGCACACACTCACACTCACACCTTCTGCAGGGACTAGGCCCTATCACTTTCTACACGCACCTTAGTTCCCAAGAGGGAATAGCTGGTGGTGCAGACGGGAGACATACAGTGAAGAAAGTTCTAATGGGATTGAGTGGCGAGGGATGGCTGGGGAATTCCTGAGTGGACACAAGCAGAGAGCGTTCTCATAACATTCTAAATGACAAAAGATCTCACCTTCCACATTTACCCACTGTGGATATGCCAGTGCTTGGCCGTGACACCAGTCTTCTCTAACCAAACGCCCAGCCATCTGCTCGTGTCTGGCTGGAGACAGGATCCTAGACCTCTAACGCCGTGCGAAGCCATGGCCAAACTCATCTTCAGGAATGCGAGGCTAGCGCTCGACTCCTCTTTCAGGAATTGGCCCCATTAGGCAAAGGGATGCGCGTATTGGAAGGCACCCTCTGATTAGCAGATATCCACATTTCTCCCAACTTTACTCCTCTCCGAATGAGCTACAGCACCGGCAGCTCTAATGAGATGCAAATGAGATATCCACAAAGCCATAGCACTGTAGGATGATTAACCACCGGAGACATTAGCTGCCGACTTCAGGCTGTGTGAGTTTAATAACCCTCTGCTGCCCCTGCGCTCTTGGTGGGGGCTGTGTACACCGCTTGGCAGAGGAGTTTGATTCCAGACCCATTGCCCATCCTTACATATCTCCTTTGGAGGTGGGGGCCTGCTCCCCCAACCACACGCAGAATCCTCAGTGCTTGTCTTTGTAATCCAGACAGTGTGGGGATGGGGCACTTCATTATTTCATAGTGTGCCAAAGCTCGTTAGCTAAACAATTATTCCTCATTAAAGCCGGTGCAGATTTATTAACAATATACCAAAAAAAAATCCCCAGCGATTGGCATATGTTTAATCAGGAGGCATCATCGCAGCTGTAAATCCTGCGCGGGTTTATATTCCAAGCCAGGTTGCCAGTACCCTATACGACGGGCAGCAGCACAAACCCCTTCTGCGTAGTTTTGTAAAATCCACACTGTGTTGTCGTGACTCTAATCTCACCGTGTTCCCTTTTTTGTTTTTGTTTCCAGCACCAGAACGTGGCCCTACACCCGGTGCCCACAGAGCCAACAGGACGCAACATCGCACCAAGCATGTGAGTACTCCTCCAGCACAGCAGAACACATCCCGGGGCACACGCCTGAGCTATGCCCACTACTCGCGCCCATGAGGTGCAGCCCTCTTTGCAAAGTGATATACTCCTTATGTGCCTAGCTTCAAGTTTGTGCTCCTCTGTGACGATCCTTCTCTCCACATAGGCTGATATGGGAGAAAGGGTTTGGTTCGGCCCCATTCATCTCCCTGGTGATAGCAGCAAATGCAGATAAATCTCTCTCAGCCTCCTGATCCTGCTGCTTCTGGGAAGCTGTCTCTCCTGCCACGTACCTGCTCTGGAATTGTTTGTGTGTTTGTATGCGAATGCACAGTCATAGAAGTGCCCCTCCAGGGTTTGAAGTGTGATGTATCCTGGGGCATGAAGCAGATCCAGTAACTGAGCATAGGAGGTCCCGTATACCAGGTTCTGTGTTCAGTATTGGGTGACTGCATCTTCCAACCTTTCTCCTCCAGTCCAGGCTGCTGGCATCCCTGTCTATTCGAGAGCCTAGCAGCGGCCACATTCTATGGCGTATGGAGAGGTCTGCGTTGCCTGTGCCATTCCTTCCTCTAAGCAGGCCAGATGCTTTTGTTTGTTGTTGACAAGGCGTTTCTTTCGGTGTTGTTAATTGTCCAAAATCGTGAATACCAAACGAGCTTACGGAGCCGCAGGAAAAGGAGTCCCCTGAGAAGTCTCCGTTGTGTGAAAGATGCCAATGTCCTTGGCACCGATGCTTCTTCACAGCCGTAATTGTGTTTTTTTGTCCTGGTTCCTCGGCTTGCGGGTACCGCCGATACCACACTTGGGGTGGTCAAACGCAACATGGCAACTAGGCTTTCCATGGCGTGCAAGGATACATTAGTGCTTGTTCACTGCGGCAGAAACAGAATTGAGGGAGGGAAAGCCGCGTCAGTCACCCCCAAACTCCAGTCCCTGCCTCCCACACATTTCCTATGCTCTATGCCTTGTTTTCCTGGGTGAGAAGGTTTTCTGTGGTAGTCCGTGCCCGTTCTTTGTCTGCTTCGAGGCTGTAAAGGATCTCCAGACTTACACCATTGGCCGCCGTGACATATACCCGCTGCCGATATCACACGAAACGGTGGCGTTGCCACTGAATGGATGGCATTGTGCCAGCACGTCTGCCATCCGCCCATGCAGCACTTTCTCCTCCTCCTCCTCCTCCTGTCGGCTTGATGTTAATTAACAGACGGGCTAATTGATTTAAAAGCTAGAAAAAAAATTACAGTTAACTTTTCCCAGAGGGTATCGGCGGTAGCAGGCTGGCATGGGTTTGCTGGGTGCGGGGGAGGGGGCAGAGACAAGCCTGCAGCAAATGGAAAAAATGTAGCAGCCAGAAAGCGTTGGCTGCTTATTGGAGAACAGCTGATAGGGATTGTGGTGGAACTCCCTCTGCATGACTGTATACTGCCATTATATTTTATTCCAAATAAGCTGGGCACTCCCTTTCCCCTCCCCCTGAGACAAATGGGAGTCTTTCTGAACTTATACCAAACCTCTCCTCCTCAACCAACCCCCCGTGACACCCTGCAATTAAGTCAAATAATCCCAAGTGACAGAGAATGCCTCTTACGATGAAATAATTATGAAGCGTGCGCTCTCGCACCCCCCTCTCCGTATGCATACTGGCGTAAACCGCCTTATCCCCCCCAAACCTCAGGCTCCCTTGCCACGTCTGATGTCTATGTTTGGCACATGCCACCTTAGCTTGGATAAAGCCACCCCGATGCCCCTCCTTTCCCGTGCCAGCTTTCCTCTCCAGTCTCCATCGACGGCTCGGGTCCTTTCCATTCTGAGAAGGCCTTCAAGAACTGGCATCAACCCCTCCAGCACTGAACCGGTTAATTAACAGCACAGTTAGCCATGCAAATGCCGTCTTTGTTTGGAGGCTCTTCTCTAGAAGTGTTTATTTAGCGGAGGGGCTTGTGTCTGCCAGCTGAGGGACAGTAGAGAAATACCATCATCACCCTATCTGTCCTGCACCTTCCTCCTGCCTGAAAGGATAAAGCAGGGAGAATACAAAGTGCAAATCACTTGGCATTTGCATAATGTCTCCTGCCTTGAATATGCAGATTAGCTGTATAATTTATGAGTGCTGGTGTCTGGAAGTGTTTTTTTCTTCTGTCAGGAGGTTTGGAGTACTCTCTCTACCAGCTCAGCGCAGACTCCCGCGACCTCCCTCTTCATTTTACAGATCTATGGCTCCATGTCTGTCACTCTCATTTCCTAGGATTTCCTCCCTTATTTGCCTTTTGTTCTTTTCATAAATTCAGCACACTCTTTGCTTTTCTACGCGAACGCTTCTGTAGAGGTTAGATGCGGGAACGATAGGATTTTAGTTCAAACGAGATGTTTGTTGGCTAATTGAGCGGCATTACGGCGCAAGCTTCAAGACTGCACGGCTCTCTTCTTCAGGCGCGTTAGGTAATTAAAGCTAATATATTGTATCATTCTTAAAACGAATCGGAGGAGACTGTCTGTGCTGAATGGTCACATCTCACACTCACAATCGTGGAAAGTTTTATATACAGTTTATAGTAGATGTTATTCTATAGCTTGCCATACAAATACTTAGGGGGCTTTTAAAGCTTCTAATACAATCAGATGAGCCAGACTAGGTGTCATCTTTACCGATTTCCCACAAGGAAACTTTTTCTTCCACACTAGAACATTTCTGGATACATTGTTAACATTTTGACTATGTGTTTGTCTAAAAGGGCAACATTTGTTGAAGCACAGTAGAATGTTCTGTACATGTACATGTAGAATGTAGAATGTACATGGTATTATATGACCTGGTAATAGAATTGGTCGGTTTTGTAGCGAGTTTGCATTTATCAAACAAAAAGACAGCCAAAAGGGTATCTGCACCATCTGTCCCTTCTTCTGTCGAAGACACTGGACCGTCTTGTTTCCTTGTTGGATTATGCCTTGTTATACCTTTAGGGAGCATGAGCTATCAGACCAGTACAAATGTAGGAAAGTTTTAGAGAGAAGAACTGGAAGCCTGCGTGTCTTCTCGTTGTATACAGATCTGTATAGTTGTAGGTGCTCGTAGCGTTGCTCCTCACAGTTAGCAGAAGCTGGTTTGGTTCTTGTGTGGTCAAGGAGAAGGGAGCCCAGTTTAGTTCATGGAAGTAATATTTTGTGCTGTCAGTATGCATGCTATTCCATGCATCCACAGCTTCTTCTAGAAAGTAGTATCCCCCCTATGTCATCTACAATTCTGTTCTTCTTTCCTTATTTCATTGTTGCATCGGTACTAATCTGTTTCGGAGAGGACATTGTGTGAAGTGATACAGCGGGAGATGTAATGTCACTGGGCGGTCAAATGAATTATATAATATGGTGAAGCAAATTAATTTTCTTCATGTTTACATTCAGATTGGTTTACTGTTCTTCCAAATCATCATACAGAGACAAGGGTTTCTCTATTGTTCCGTGTCTTCGTCCATCTACGATATATCTTAATTACCTTTATAATGCTGATGTCAATATGTTTGCATTCTTACGTAAGTATATTGTATCTCGGCTGAGACGTGTCATTTTTCTGGTTGTTCCAGGGGATCTGGGCGAGAGCTGGAAGAGATGAGGGAGCTTGTGATGAGCAAGGAACAGCTGGTCCAACAGCTACACACCCAGCTGAGAGATGCCATCCACAGCCAGGAGATGAGCCGCATCGAGGTGAGATGTTTGTGAGTGCGTGCTCACGCGACCATTGTATCGTAATGAGTTTAAACTTTAGCCCAGTTTGTAGATAATAGCTTCTGATGACCTTGTGATGCAGATTAGAGTGGCTTAGGTGTAGACTGCGTGCAGCTTGCTGATAGGAAATGGAAAGTGAGTTATCATTCATGTAAGGTGGCATTTTACAGTGTATTAGCTAGTAATTGATACGATTATATTGATTATGTTATAAGGCAAGCCTGTGATATCCCCTGCCATTAATCTGAAGCTTTCATTGTGAGCAGCTGGGAGAGAGAGGAAGATTTACTGGCACATACTTGCGTGATCACCCTGCACTGTCCTCCAAGCCCATGACACTATAATACATGTGCCTGGCAGCACCCCACAGATCACAGAGCACTGGAATCTATCATGACAAACTGCAGCCACCTGACGGATGCCTGAGTAATGGACTCGGAGTACATTAGCGAGCCCCAGAATAACGCAGGCTGTTGCCTATGGCTCCTAATGCAGATCACTCATAGTGTCCTCAAATTCATTAGCTGCTGCCTGGACTTGGCTCTCGTACAGGTGGAAAGCAGCCCTGGCTGAGAGCCTTATAGTTAGAGTTGTTTGTGTGTTGTACTTATTCCTGGTCAATTTCTTCCAAGCATGCTCAGCCATCTTGCTTTCTTGTTCACTGTGTTTCCAGTTCTTAAACCGGTAGACCGTACTGTCTTTATAAACATTTGTTGGTTACGTTTACCGGGCAGATTCTTGAGAAGGACACAAGGCTTCAGGAGCTCCAAGGAACCATAACAGAGCTTCATCAAGAGATTTCACTCAAAGATTCCAAGGCAGTTATCCATCTGCAGGAGAAACATCACCTGGAGAACCAGCTCAAGGCCGTGACACAGGCGGTAAGGGGCGACATTTTCCTTAATTTGTGAGCGTAATTGGATGCATGTCAGCGTGCTGTGTGTCCTGTGGCGTCTGTGTTTGTGCGTCACTCACTCTGCAGGGTATCTGTGCAGCGTATCTGACTCATTTCTCTGTACTTGTTTTCTAAACTTCTTTTAATGCAGTTTATATTTGGTTAAATGTCTCTCCGCAGGCTGCCGGTAACCGCGGAGACCCTTTTCTGATAGGTTCACACTCTTCTGTGTCTAAAACAAACGAGATTCTAAAAACCGAGGTATGTATTTAGTAAGCAAAGAAGTTCTTCTTTAATGGACTTGGAATGGGTCATTTTGGAGAAAAGCATGTATTGGCTGATAACTAGTATGCAGCTGTAAAGTGCAGTGTTTGTTTCAGATATCAGTGTTTGTGGGCAGAATTGTGTCACAATTATGTTATATTTGTTCCCCCTGTTTGTAAATGATCAAATAAGGAATCTGTATCGAAGGGCCAGCCTAATTCTGTTCTCTTTCTTGTCTTGCTTCCTCAGCTGGAGCGGAGAGATGCAGAACTAAGGCATGCCCAGAGTGAACTCCTCAGTGCGCAGAACAGCAGAGATGTTCTTTCCTCCGAGGTAGGGAAAGATTCCCATTTCCATGGCCTGAAATGTCCTGCCGAGCCCCCCGCAGGTAACTTACTGATACTTTGTCTGTATTCGAAGCTGGATTCCCAGGAGCAGCAGGTGTACAGGCTGCAGCGGGAGCTTCAGGAGAGACAGGGAGAGCTGGAGCAGAGACATAGTCGAATACAACAACTCCACCATGACCTGCAGACCTGTTCGGCCCAAAGAGAAGAGGCCCACAGGCAGGCAAGAGACCCACTGCTATCCTGTATAACAGTATTATGAATGCATACATGTGCTCAGTAGCTGTAGACACGGTGGATCTTTAACTTAAGCCATCTGTCCTTTAAGTGATGGCCTTTTTTATACAGTCCATAACTAATTTCTAGTAAGTGCAGATATAGTTATCCCACGTTATCTGCTTCTCCATCGTGATGTTCTAAATCTCCTGTCCCCAGCTCTCTGAATGCAACCTACGCCTCTCTCAGCTGGAAGGAGAAAACTTTGCCCTCAAAATATGTAATCGAGAGCAGGAAGCAGAGGTAAAAATGCTGCGTCTGTACATCAATGTATCGCCTGCTCAGTCACTGCTCCTGTGGTTAACAATGGGTTTCTTCTTGGCAGATAGAGAAACTGAGAGGAGAGTCGTTGTGTTTGCGTAGAGGAGAGGACATAGAGCCGGCATGGGATCTGGAACAGAGACTTTCTGAGGCAGAGGGCTTCAAGCGGGAGAACGAGGAGACGGTTCACAGACTGAGAGCAGAGCTGAAGGAGGCCACTATTACTGTAAGATGTGTGCAGATGTAATGGTTTGTGTTGGGTCATAGCTGCAAGCATGCTGTTATGAGGGAGAGGTGTGTAACTGTTCTTATGTGCGGTTGTTTGGGACGTGTGAGCATTCTCAAGAACCAGAATGCTGAAAGAAACTGATCTTTTTTGGTAGCTTGATGCTTTATCTGCCCTTCAAACCTTCTCCATCCTGGGGTGTCCTCCAAGCAGCCGGCTTAGTTTTTTAACCAGAAAGTTTCAAGGCACGTCTGGACTTTCAAAAACTCCAAAATATCCTCATCATAACTAGGACCGTTACGGTGTCTTTGCAGGGAAATATTTTTAGCACAGTTTTACCTTTTTTTGGGACCCCCACTCCCGAATTGCAGTTTATCTGCTGATTGTAAATCATAATGAAAACGATCTATTGGCATGTGCATATAGCTTTATAAACACACCTTTCATTCTATTTAGTTCTCTGGTATTGATGCTTAATATTGGTATTATGTTGCTCCTTGTAGGTGGGGGTCATGCAGGGGCAGCTGCAAAAAGCACAGATGGAAGCAGCTACCCTGCGTGGTAGGTACAGTAGCTGTCAAAAGGAAGCCATGGAGCTACAAGAACAGGTCCTGAAGCAGGAGAGGAGAATCATAGATTTGCAAAGAGAGAATCGGAACACATTGGAGAGTCTTCGTAGCGCCAGGGAACAGGTAAGCTCTAAAGGGGCGGTTTGGAAGAAACCTGTATACTGGGGACCAAAAAAAGGAATTATCGATGATTCTCTCATGCCTGGAAATAATCAAAAGACTAATGTTGTGGTGCTTCCACAGTTAGTCCACCAAGAAGAGTGTCTGCAGGAGCTGCAGGAGGAAAGAGCACGTCTTCACGAGCATTGCCAACAACTGGAGCAGGAGACTGGATCCCTGCACGCAGAACTGGAGACGCAGAGCTTAGTTCTGAATGAACAGAGCGGCATCACTGCCAGTAAGGTAAGAAACCTCACCTAATTATCAATTACTAGCTTAGCGGCTCCTAAAATTGCACCCATGAAACCTCGACACATTAGCTAGGCCCTTACACACATGATCTCAATGTGTCATCTCCTGTATTGCAGCTGAACCAAAAGGAGCAGCAAGCCGATCGTTTGCGGCGTGAGATGCAGGCTTTGCATGGGCAGGTCCAGTATGCAGAGGAGAAGGTACACAAAATCTAAAAGTATTTTAGTTTTAGTCATCCACGTGTGTAACTCTCTATCCTGTAGCTCGATTGTTTACATATTTAGGCCAATAGTATAAGAAGTTTGATTTCGGGGATCCAGCTGCCTCGTAATGCTACAGCCCTTCACTTTACATACTTTACAGGCCCGACAGCAGGAAGCCACGATACGCAACCTCAACGAGAAGCTGTCATCGTGTCACACCGAGAAGACGTCTCTCTTCGATACAGTCCAAACGCTGGAAAGAGAGCTCAGTGATTCCAACGGCCGGAGAGCGGCTATGGAGCGAGAGGTATGCTTGGAGCTCAGTGTTTTCACTCCTTTTACCAAAGTATGAACGTTAGCGAGTAAACCCTCCCGCGAGCTCGGAAGTTAATGAATATTATACGTGGGGTTGGAGCCTCTGTTACTATGTAAAGATGTCTGCGTTGTTTCATCAGATACATTTGCAAAGTGAAGCTGTGGAGAAACTGAAGGCAGAGCTGACAGTCTGTCAGACAGCGCGAGATGTCGCTTGTGAGAAGAGTACCTGGCTCCAGGAGGAAAGAGACACCCTGCGGAACAAAGCTAATGAGCTCCAGAAAGAGGTACGACCATTTCCGTATCTTTGGGATAGTCTACAGGCACCTGAATCACGGGGCCCTGGTGCAAAAATTGCCCCGGGGCCCCCCAACCTCAACAGCTAGTCTGTGCCATCATTGCCCCCACGCAACTGGTCTGTGCCTTCTTTGCCCCTTGCCCCCTCTTCCAACACACAACATATGTAAACACACAAATCACACACCTACAAGTACACATCCCTGCTCACACACACACATTCACATCCCTGCTCACAAACACACACATATACACGTTCACATCCCTGCTCACACACAGGTACACATCCCTCTCACACACACATCCACAAGTACACATCCCTGCTCACACACACACACACACGTTCACATCCCTGCTCACACACAAGTACACATCCCTGCTCATACACACACACGTTCACATCCCTGCTCACACACAAATACACATCCCTGCTCACACACAAGTACACATCCCTCTCACACACAAGTACACATCCCTCTCACACACACACAAAAGTACACATCCCTGCTCACACACACATACATGTTCACATCCCTGCTCACACACAAATACACATCCCTCTCACACACACACAAAAGTACACATCCCTGCCCACACGCACACCCACAAGTACACATCCATGCTCAAACACACACACGAGTACACACCCCTCTCACACACACATCCACAAGTACACATCTCTGCTCACACACACCCCTGCTTACACATACACACAAATACACATCCCTTCTGAATCACACACACAACTACACATCCCAGCTCACACACACACATACAAGTGCACATCCCTGCTCACACACACACAGGCACACATCCCTGCTGATACACTCACACACACAAGTACACATCCCAGCTCACACACACAAGTACAAATCTAAACTCACAAACACGTACACGTCCCTGCTCACACACATACGAGTACACATCCTTTCTGAAACAGACACACACAAGCAAGTACACATCCCTTCTGAACCACACACACAAGTACACATCCCTGCTCTCACACACACACACAAGTACACATCCTTTCTCACACACACATGTGCACATCCCTGCTCACACACACACAAGTACACATCCATGCTCTCTGCCACACACAAGTACATATCCCTTCTGAAACACAGAAAAGGGCATACCCTTGCTCACGCACACACACACACAGATGTATACATCCATTCTCAAACACACATACATATCCCTGCTCACACACACACACACACACATCCCTACTCACACACACACAGTCAAGTACACATCTGTGCTCACACACAAGTACACATCCCTGGTCAAACACACACACACAAGTACACGTTATTGCTCACACACACAGATGTATACATCCCGTCTCACACACACGCATACACGTCCCTGCTCACACACACACACAAGTACACATCCCTGCTCATACACACAAAGTACATATCCAAGGTCTGTCACACACACAAAGTACATATCCATGGTCTGTCACACGCACAATTACACCTCCCTGCTTATGTACACACAAGTGCACATCCCTCCTCAAACAAACACACACAAGTACACATCCATGCTCTCTCACACACAAATCCCTGCTCAAACACAAGTACACATCCTTGCCCTCACACACACCAGTACACATCCCTGCTCACAACCACACACAAGTACAAATCCCTGCTCGCACACATGTACACCTCCCTACTCAAACATTAACACAAGTACACATCTATGCTGAAACACACACAAGTACACATCCCTGCTCTCACACACACACCAGTAGGCATTCCTACTCACACACACTAGTGCACACCCCTGCTCACACACACGCACATATCTCTGCTAATACACACACACACACAAAGTACACCTCCCTGCTCACGTACACACACACAACTACACATCCTTGCTCGCACACACACCAGTACACATTCCTGCTCACACACACAAGTAAATATCTCTGCCCACACGCACACAATTACACATCCCTGCTCACACACAAGTACACACATTCCTCAAACATACACACAAGTACACATCCTTGCTGAAACACACATAAGTACACATCCCTACTCACACACACACAAGTAAACATCCCTGCTCACCAACACACACAAGTACACATCCCTGCTCACACACTAGTAAACATCCCTGCTCACACACTAGTAAACATTCCTGCTCACACACACAAGTGCACACCCCTGCTCACACACGCACACATCCATGCCCACCCACACAAGTACAAAACCCTGCTAACCCACACACAAGTACACATCCCTGCTCACAAATACACACAAGTACACACCCCTGCCCACACATACATCCACAAGTACACATCCATGCTCAAACACACACAAGTACACATCCCTACTCTCACACACACACAAGTACACATCCCTGCTCACACACACATCCACAAGTACACATCCCTGCTCACACACACCCCTGCTTACACATACACACAAATACACATCTCTTCTGAATCACACACACAAGTACAAATCCATGCTCTAACATACATACACAACTATACATCCCTGCTCACACACACATACAAGTACACATCCCTGATCTCACACACACAGGCACACATCCCTGCTGACACACTCACACACACAAGTACACATTCCAGCTCACACACACAAGTACAAATCTAAACTCACAAACACGTACACGTCCCTGCTCACACACGTACAAGTACACATCCTTTCTGAAACAGACACACACAAACAAGTACACATCCCTTCTGAACCACACACACACGAGTACACATCCTTTCTCACACATACATGTGCACATCCCTGCTCTCACACACACAAGTACACATCCCTGCTCACGCACAAGTACACATCCCTGGTCACACACACACAAGTACACGTTATTGCTCACGCACACACACACAGATGTATACATCCCGTCTCACACACACGCATACACATCCCTGCTCACACACACATACAAGTACACATCCCTGCTCACACACACAGAAGTACACCTCCCTGCTTATGTACACACACAAGTGCACATCCCTCCTCAAACAAACACACACAAGTACACATCCATGTTCTCTCACACACACAAGTACACATCCCAGCTCACACACACACAAGTACACCTCCCTTCTCTCACACACACAAATCCCTGCTCAAACACAAGTACACCTCCTTGATCGCACACACACACACACACACAAGTACACATCCCGGCTCTCACACACACCAGTACACATCCCTGCTAACAACCACACATACAAGTACAAATCCCTGCTCAAACACACGTGTACACCTCCCTACTCAAACATTAACACAAGTACACATCCATGCCCTCTCAGACACACACACAAGTACAAATCCCTCTCACACACACATCCACAAGTACACATTCATGCTCAAACACACACACAAGTACAAATCCATGCTCTCACACACAAAGTACACACCCCTGCTCACAAACATACACAAGTACTCATCCTTGCTCTCACACACACACACACACAATTACACATCAATGCTTACACACACACAAGTACACACCCCTGCTCACACACACACACACACACACACACACAAGTACACACCCCTGCTCACACACACACACAAAGTACACACCTCTGCTCACACACACATCCACAAGTACACGTCCCTGCTCACACACACAAGTACACATCCATATTCAAACACACACACACAAGTACAAATCCATGCTCTCACACACCCACACAAGTACACACCCCTGCTCACAAGTACTCATCCTTGCTCTCACACACACACACATACAATTACACATCCCTGCTCACAAATACACACAAGTACACACCCCTGATCACACACACACACACTCACGTACACATCCCTCTCACACACACACAAAAGTACACATTCCTGCTCTCACACACACGTTCACATCCCTCTCACACACACACACACAAAAGTACACATCCCTGCTTATACACACACACACACGTTCACATCCCTGCTCACACACAAGTACACATCCCTCTCACACACATCCACAAGTGCACATCCCTGCTCACACACACACACAAAAGTACACATCCCTCTCACACACACATCCACAAGTACACATCCCTGCTCACACACACAAATGTTCACATCCCTGCTCACACACAAGTACACATCCCTCTCACACACACACACGTACGCATCACTGCTCATACACAGAAATACACATCCATTATCACACACACATCTTTGCCATCACACACATACAAGTACATACAAACACATATACAAATGTCCCACTTACCTTTCACCACCACTGCAGCCTTCTCTCTGGCGGTGTGCCTGAAGGGAAGAAGAGTTCGCATTGGGCCCGCTAGAGGTACGGACCTCTTCGCAGCTGCGACCCCTGTAGTTACACCAGTGACCTGCACATTCTCCTGCCTACTGTCATCGTCATGTTCCTGCCTTCTCCGTCCATTCCATGTTACCCTTTAACACCCTATGCCTGCCTTCTTTTGTGTCACCTTGTGCCGTTACTTAAATATAGCTTTATGATTTGTTGTCATGTCAGCCATTAAGCCCTGTATATTCTTTACATATAGCTATCACATGCTGAGCAGCAAGTAAGCTCCACGCTCCAGGAGGTAGAGTCTCAGAGACTTGATGCCAGCAGGAAAGAGACAGAGCTCCAGGCTGTGAGACAAGAGCTTCATATAGCTCAGGGTAATCTGGAAAGTGCTGCAAAGGAGAAAGAAGCCTGCCTACAGGAGGCTCATGAACAGGTAATGTCCGTGTACATATATGCAAATGTGCTGAGGCAGGAGAGAACGTACCAAACTGAATTCCGTTATCTGTCTGCCCTCAGACGCAGCAGAGGGATAAAACCATTGCATCTCTACAGTATGAACTGAGCTCCCTGAACGAACAATATGAATCCTGCACGGCACAGGTGAGGCAGTCTAAGGAAGCTCATAGGCACGTGTATAGGTGGCATTTGCAATGGATCCTTTAGGGTCGATATGCCAGGCTGGTAGTTATCTGGGAATCTCATTCTTTTGAGAAAAAGTGTTATGGTTCCCAAGGGCATTTGTCCATTATTTCTAACGTCCTCGTTTGCAGATGTTAAAGTGCCAGGAGCTGATGGAAAAGCATAAAGTACAGCTGTCAGACACGGCTGAGGAGCAGGCTGCTGCAGCACAAAAGATATCCGTACTAAGCACCAATAATGAGAGACTGGAGATGGATCTCAGAATACTCACCGAGAAACACAAAGCTGCACAGAAAGAGGTGTGTAGAGCATTAGGGCAGGCTTTACAACGGTCCCTATGTATCACACCCCTGACACTGGTCTGATGAATGGCCGCTAGCCCTCTGCTGCTGTCACTAATGAACCTTCTCACCTACTTTTATCTCCAGGTGTCTAAGAGGGATCAGATGCTAATAAACCTTCGCGCCGACCTCACCACTAGAGAACAGGAGCTGCAGGATGCACACAGAGAGGTTGGAATGTACAACATGTTATGGGAATAAAAACACGGGAGTAAAAATGTTTGCGTCTGTTTCTTGCATGGGCGTGAAGGGGTTCTGCCTGCATTTCCTGCTGTGGTTGGTGTAGGTAATTTATTACCAAACAATCGTTGTGTTTTGTAGATCAATAAGCGTGAAGAAGAACTGAGCAGCACACGTATGAAACTCAAGAATCTGCAAAGTGATCTTCAAAGCTTGCAGGAGATGTGCACAGAGCATGAAATGACATCATCTGAAAAGGAGAAAAGAATTAGTGGACTGCAACAGGAATGCACTGCAAGCCATGCAGAAGTAGGATGGGGCTGGAAGCCGTCTGAGTGTACTTACTTAAGAGTGACAAGGAGACTTAGTCGTAACCCTCGCTTTCCTTCTAACAGGTGCAGCGACTGAAGCAAGAGCTTGTAAGTCTGAGGCAGACGCAGCAGGCTGATAGCGAACGCATGCAAAACAATTCTTCCAGGCTGCAGGAGAAGTTGGAGTCTGTCACCAGGAGGCAGAAGGAGCAAGAAGCAGAGCTGCAGCATTCCAAGTTGAGAGTGGAGAGAGTGTCGCAGGATCTGAGCCTTGCACAGCAGCTGCAACTACAGCTGGAGGAACAGGTGACAGAGTACTCTCGCAGTATATCTGAGCCCTCTATATCTCCGATGGCACCCGCCCATGTGACTGATTTTCGTATCTGTCCTTATCCCAGGTATCACAGCGGGATGCTGAGCTGCTTCAGCGAAGTGAGGAGCTTCAGCGCCTGCAGACACGTTTGTGGGAAGCAGAAGAGAGGGCAGTGAGCGCAGAGAGTCAAAGTAGTTCCTCGCTGAGCAGTATGGAGCTTTACCGCAGCAAATATCAGGCATGTCTGAGCCGTGCGGGGGATCTGGAAGCCAACCTGAGACAACTGGAGGATGAAAACCGAGAGATGAAGCAAGAGGTGTATATAAAAAAATAATAATAATAATAATAAAGAAGATAATAATTGAAAAAACACAACCTTCTATCCCATTCCCCTAGATCTACATGTAAAAAGTATAACCCCCTGCCCTCGTTCACTAACCCCATTATTAAGCCACAACTCTAAAAATGACTACTCTATAGTGTAGAAGAAATTCTAAGAAAATTTGTCAAAAATATATATATTTATATTTTGTAGGTTTTTTACATACTAGCACTCACAATTATTTATTTTTGCATGTGGTGTGTATATGGTTTCAAATGAAATCCCTATTTATTGATTCTGAACAAAAAGATGTGTCATTTGTATGGGTTCATCATGAAAAGGGAATCTTAAACCCACATAAGGTAAAAATGGCGAAAAAGCGCTGGGACATAAGCAGGCCTGGATTGGCCATCGGGCACACCGGGCATTTGCCCGGTGGGCCGGGGCAGGGCCGGATTGATTTAGTGTCTAATGGAGCTGCAGCGTGTACATCATCAGTTGAGGTAAGGGGGTGAGGGAGGCTGTATGGAGTATGTGAGATTGAATGAAAGAGTGAATTTATGAGTATCTGTGAAGGAGTGAGTTAATTAATGTTTGTGAATGAGTATATGTAAATGAGTATCTGAATGAGGGAATGTATGAATGAATATCTGAATGAGTGATTGATTATGTGTGAATTAGTGAATAAATATTTGTGAACGAGTAAATGAATACCGTATTTGCTTGATATAAGACGACCCTGATTATAAGACGACCCTCCAAATCTGAATATTAATTTCGGAAAAAAAGAAAAAGCCTGAATATAAGATGACCCTAGATGAAAAAAGTTTTACCAGTCAGTGTTAATTCATCTAAACAATTTGTTTTTTAATAAAAGCTATGATTGAGTAAAATATTTTGATAATATTTCCTTCTATTTTCCAACCTGACCCCCCCAGTTATGCACATCTGCCCCAGAAATGCCTTATACCCCCCTATATGCCATTGTGCCCCATGATATTCCTTTTGACCCCCTATGTGCCACTCTGCCTCCAGAAATGCCTTATACCCCTGTATGCCACTCTGGCATTTAGAGGGTTAAAAGGCATATTATGGGGAAGAGTGGCTTATAGGGAGGTTTAAGGCATGCAGGAGGCAGATTTGCGTATAGAGGGTTAAAAAGGCATTTCTGGAGGTAGAGTGGCATTAAGGGGGTTAAAAGGCATTTCACAGAGCACTCTGCCTCCAGAAATGCCTTATGCCCCCCCATTTAACCCCCCCCCCAATTTACCGGTGCTTCTGACTTCCCTGTCATGTAGCCGGGGCAGCGTGTAGATCCCACGCACTTCTGCTGCAGCTGGAAGGAGGCGTGGCTAGCAGCGGGGGTTGACTGCATCCATTGCGCAGACCTTCCCCGACTGTCACCGGTGAGGGGAACTCTGATCTCTGACAGCGGGGGAAGGTCTGCGCGATGGATGCAGACAACCCCCGCTGCTAGCCACACCTCCTTCCCGCTGCAGCGAAAGTTGTCTACGTGAATCGCGTTGATATCTACACGCTGCCCCAGCTACACACTGGGGTCTCAGAAGTACCGGTAAGTGGGGTGGGGTGGGATGGGGAGACAGGAGGATCCAATTCCCCTGCAGCTGCGGGAGATCTGGGTCTTAGTTGTCTCATAGTCAGAGCTATTTGAGGTCTG
This sequence comes from Spea bombifrons, assembly GCF_027358695.1. Classification (NCBI taxonomy): domain Eukaryota; kingdom Metazoa; phylum Chordata; class Amphibia; order Anura; family Pelobatidae; genus Spea; species Spea bombifrons. Next base: position 34,104,584 of record NC_071096.1, read on the forward strand.
ATTATAAGACTACCCCGATTATATGACGAGGGGTATTTTTCAGAGCATTTGCTCTGAACAAAACTTTGTCTTATAATTGAGCAAATACGGTATGTGTGTGATAGCATGGATGCGTAAGGGGGGGGGGAGATGCCACAGGCAGGCTGTTGTGGTGGCAAAGTGCCACAGGCAGGTTGAGTGAAACTGTCCGTGGAAACCCTCCGGATGTGGGTGTCAGTGTGGCAAAGCCTGTCCTGGTGTTTGTGATTGGGTGTGTGTGTGTGGGTGTGTGTGTGTGTGTGGGTGTGTGTGTGTGTTTTGGGGTATGTCAGTTTAGCGATTATTCTCTGTTCCTGTGAATAGTGTACTCATGTAAACTATATATTGTTTTTTCAAGGAGAGATAGAGCTTTCGTTTGATACCATAGTTGGATGATTAGCTGAAAATTTAGAATGAGAAATTTAGTAAAAACTAGCGAAGATTAGGAAAATAAACTAATTTTCTTTTACATTTTCCCTCTGAATCCTCACAAGATTAGGTAAAGTGATGGAAAATCCCCTCCAAGTTTATCAATTCAGGTGTCCTGATTTCAGAAATACCTAATTTATTTAGATTTTCCAGACTTTCCCAGCACCAGGGAGCATACTATAAGGTGTACAATTTTGAATAATTTTTATGCCTATGGCTTAATGGGTTTGGGAGTTGTGAACGGGGGCAGGAGGGTTATACTGGCTAGATGTTATGTTAGGGCAATGGGATGTAAGGTTTTTTTAAGAATTTTGTTATTATTTTTTATCACAGTGACATCACAGCTCACATAATATTTTTTTTTGTATTATTTATATTATTATTTTAATGATTTATTTAATATTATTTTTTAAATTAATTAACTTTTTTTTTCAGCTTTTCACTTACAGGACGGGAGGGGGAGTGAGAGAGATGGTTTCTCACTCCCCTCCCCGCGATCCCCCTGCACCGATCACACTGTGATCTCTATGCAGGTCCTCACAGATTCATGGCATTGCATATATATTGCAATATATATATATAATTTATTTATTTATTTTCTCATTCATGCAACAAAAAACAGCACTGACCCGAAAGTCCTGCGTGCTTCCAGGTCAAATGCTGTGAGTTTAGTAAGTGGGCTGATGATGATCAAATCACTCCTAACCAACTGTTTGTTAGTTTAAAGAAACAATCCTGGCTCCTAGATTCACAACAAATTTGTCAAGCCCTGTCCTAATCACAGCTATCGGAACAAACGGCTTCAACACTTCAGAAGCGGATCAACTTATCCTCACCCAAGCTGTCCTCTCCTATCGTCCCACTCCCCTCAACCGCCGGCTAGATTATAAGCTCACAAGAGCAGGGCCCTCTTCTCCTTTGCACCAGTTTGTTCTTGTGTTTGTTTATAAATTGTTCAAATGAATGTAACAGCGCTGCAGAATCAACCGGTGCTTTACAAATAAATGTAATGTATGCTGGTGCTCTATTTGTTGACCCCGGGCCCATAACATGAAGCCATGGCCCAGAGTGATACTTTTTTAGACTGTGTCTGAACATGCAATGTGCCCAAAAATAGCACCATGAAATATGAGGCTGCTATTCAGTTATTTCCACAGCTGCTTTTAACTCCCTGATAGCACAGCAATCGCATACAAACTTTCCATTATAACTAACTCTATAAGATGCAACCTTAACATTAAAATAAATTCGTGCCCGCAATGGTTACTTTGATGCAAAGCCGTCCCTTTTATTCAACAAATATGGTTATAAAACACATTGCTAACAAATATGATGCTCTCTGATACTTAATACATATACAGACGTGTCAGGACATGTTCTATTAGGAATAAACCATTTTAACAGACAGCTGACCCATGGTTGTTTCCCTCTGTTCAGGTGTCTGAGCGGGACTCTCGTCTCTCTGCGCTGCGAGGGGAAGTGCTGCTGCTGCAGCAGGAACTGGAAAGAAAGTGCACAGAGTTAGACGGCTGCGAGGAAGCCATTGATCAGCTCACCCAGGAACTCCAGGCAACGCAGACAGACCTGGCCAACAGCCGTGAGCAGTGTCAGCACAGCGAGGAGGTCGTTCAGGCGGTCCGAGAGCATTCACAAAGACTGCAGAACCAGGCAAGTAGACGCGCTCTTACTACTGTTACAGGGGGTATCTGTTCAGCCTCACCTGCAGGGTTAACTCTATAGGCGTACCATGCGCACCTTCTTAATGGTAATTCCATCGAACCAGCGAAGGAGGTGCGCGGGATGTGGTTTCTCCTAGAAAGACAATGAATACAAACCTGCAGTCGATATGTAAAATCGCAATTGTATAAATTCACTGTTTTATGCACACAATACAACGGCAGAAATGGACCGGAACACTCTGTACGCGAGTCCCACTATAATAGTGCCATCAATGTCACGTCTTACTAAAGCTGGTACACGGCATCCTCTCCGCTCCAGAGGCCAAAGATGCTCCAGTGCCTGCATACACTTGTAACACAGCCAAAATGGGAGCAATGGGGGGAAGGCCTCCCCACTTAAATAGACTAATCGCCTACCCTGCTTTCCTGTAGGCAGGGCAGCAGCAGAATGGTCAGGTGTGACATGATATGAATTGTTATCAGTTATGTTTCACGTATGATAGAAGCTGTAATGCTTCCTCCATCTAACGGGCTCGGGAGATGTAGTGAGGCACAAACACGGCCGCTGAGGACTACGGGTGTGTGAAGTTTGCTCACGGTACTTACTGTTGTGACAGGTAGTGGAGTTGGAAGAGGATCTGGTGAAGCTACAGACAGACTTTGCTTCGTATAAAGCCTCCCACAGACACAGCGACGGAAGCTATGGGGAGCTCGAGAGACTCGTGGCGCAGCTCACGCAGGTCAGTTAAGCGGTCGCACTCTAGAGCTCCTGTATTCTGCCTCTTGTCATTGTGGTACCAGTGATGGCAGTCTGTGTGCGCAGGAACTGGGTCGAGCGGAGGGAGAGGTTCAGCGACAGATGAAGGAGACGGAGCACTGCCAAACACTTCTGAAAGAGCTAAACCTGGATCTAGCAAAAGAGAGAGAGCAGCAAAAGAGCACAATGAAAGGTAAGCGTGTCTGTCCGCAAGCCGGCCCTGCGTGGGACTGTTTACCCTTGCGGTACTTGATGTACGTGTCTCTATACAGACGTGGAGCGACTCGAGCACGAGGTGTTCAGCTTGCGCAGAGACACGGCCCAACAGGTGCAAGACTACAAGCTTTGCGTTTCTGAGCAACAGCAGCAACTCCAGAAACTGCAGGAGGAGCTGCGAGACAGTAATACGCTGACAGCCCACAGAGAGCAGGTGAGAAGAATCAATCCGGTGTGTACAAGCAAGTACACGGCCACTAAAGAGCAGCCGCTCGCCTGCTTTAAAGGCTGCAGACGAGTACATGCAAGCTCCGGGTATAACAACACATTTAGGAGCAAAGAAAGAAACTATCTAATCTCAATTTCAGTTTCTCATTCTGAGCAGGGAACGTGTATTAAATCGGCTAGTTTCATGTTACTGTGTCGCACGCGTTTTCTGGGTAACTTACACAATCTGTTTGCACTTTTCATGTGCGCTGTAGGCCATACAGAAGCGCGACTCACTCCTCCGCCAGTCAGAGGCTGACCTCTTACAGGCCCGAAGCTCGCTCAAGTCTTTGAACCAGGAGATAGAGCGCCGCCAGTCAACCGCCTCTGGAATGGAGAGAAAGCTGCAGGACGCTCAGAGAGAATATGAGCAGAAAGAAACCGAGAACACAACATTAAGGGCTGAGTTACAAGACCTGAGAAATGAGCTGAAAGAGACCTATGTCCTCCATCAAGAAGCAGGTCACTGTCATAAAAAGGACATACACAAGAAGCAGGGCTGGGGAAAATGAGAGAATGAGAACAGGCAGCATACAAGGTTATTGCTAATCGTGTCATTTTGTGTACAGTGCAGGCATTGGCGGGTCAGGAGGAGAAGACGCTCCTGGTGGAGAGTGCCCTGCAGAGCACACAGGATCAGCTGAGTGAGCGCGTGGCAGAAGTTGTCAGACACGAGCAGCTGGTACGCAAAACGGAAAGTGAGATGCGGACTTTGAGAGAGCGAGTGAACAGTAATGATGAAGAACTGGAGCAATGCAGGTGCCGAGTCTGTTTCAATCTCCTCCTCCTGTCACGGCTGCTGCCCTATCCCTTGTATTGAATCTTCCTTCCCATCAGATCTCCTGCAGCCACCTACGCAATCCCCTCCTCATGTCACATTTTTCACCTTTCACACCTGCTATCTCCTGCCGATACTTATAAACTGTCCCATAGCTACCTATACCATGACCTTCCACATTCACCAACACTATTGCACCTTTCACCACTGCCGCCTGTATGGCATCTTCACTCCGCCTGTACCGTCTCTGATGCTGCGTACACACTCCTATCCTCCTATCTTATCTCCTGCCACTTATTCAATCTTTCATATCAGATCTCCCGCTGCCACCGACAATCTTCTCTTATCTGTCACGGTTGCTATCTGTTCAGTTACCACTGCAGATGTCATCTCTTTCCGCCGGTATCATCTCCCTCTGTGTCCAAGAGCGTCATTCCAACTACCTCTATATACTGTCTTCCAGAATGCTGATCGAACGTCTCAAGTCAGAACTAAGTGACGTAAAGGACAAGTCCAAAGCGTCTGCGCAGGAGGCCTTAAAGTTGCAACACACGGTCAGCAAGATTCAGTTGGAGCAAGCGCGTGAACGGGAGCAACACCAGGCCGTGCAGCAGCAGGTAAACCGCCCCGGGGATAACACACAGTGCAATGAGGGAAACACTGACTGGAGGATAATGTGACACTGGTAACCGATAGTTACAGGAACAGAGCAAAGTCCAGCAGAGCCTAAGACTAGAACTGGAAGAGCAGCAGAACCGTCACGAGGAACTGCTGAGAGAACACCAGAGGAGCAAGGACTGTGAGAGCTCCCTCCAGAGACAGGCGGAGGAGCTGAGCCTGAGAGTGCAGCACTCTGAGCGCTTGGTGAGTATACGCACATTGACAAAGGGGGCTTCTCCTTTATATGAAGGGTCTGTCCTGACATGTGACCTCCGTCAGTTGGCAGAGAGGGACCGAGCGCTGCAGACTCTGCAGAGCAGCTACTCGCAGCTGGAACGCAGATCTCAGAGTGCTCACGACGAAGCCCGGGATAGTGTGGCCCAGTTAGAGGTCACCAAGAGTGCACTGGCGCAGGCACAGAGGAAAATCCAGGCTCAATCGCAAGAGGTAAGTCTTGCGCCGCCGAGAATGCCAGGTTCAAAAGTGAAACTTACAGTGGCTTAGCGTGTGCTGTTCCCTGCACGGAACGCTGGCTGCTCGGTGCCGAGTTTCAATTACACGTCTCATCCTTGTGCAGCTAAAGCACATGGAGAAGCTGTTGTCACGTATGCGCTCAGAGGAAGAAGCGGCACAGAAGATGGCAAGAGGCCGGAGCGAAGACTTGAACGCAGCCCAGGAAAGTCTGCAGGAAATGAGGAGCCAAGTGATAGCCGCTCAGGCCGGGCAGAGAGAAGCTGTAGAGCAGGTAAGGGGTCCCATAGACCACATAACCACATCGAGGTCAAGAGTACAAGAGAGGCTTTTCATGCCACCACTCGGGAACACGGCTGAGATATATTCCACATTCTCTCCTAGATTTAGAAATGCGCATATATTGCATAAGCGGGCGACTCAGGTTCTCGCGATGAGCTTCCGTATTCTCCAGTTTACATTTACTGTAAAATCTTGTTAACAAACCCTTTAGTATCCCTCATTATTTAACTAACATGACATATTTCCACAGCTGGGTGACAGAAGCCGAGAGCTGGCAGCTCTGAGAAGTGAGTTGCAGCGATGCCAGCAGAGGAAGACTGAGCTGGAGAGAGAAGGCGCAGCTCATGACGAAAGAACGCGGCGGCTGAGCAAAGAGGTGGCGGCGTTACATGAGATGCAGAGACAGAAGGAACGCGAGGTAATGGAGTCTCGGATAGAAGACGGGCTGAAAGCATTTATCTAGCTCTCCTTCATGGAGTGGTAAGAGTTTCTCACACCTCACACACCCTGCATTCATCACGTTGCAGATGGAGGCTTGTGAGGGACGCTTGAGAGAAATCTGTAACCAGCAGCAACACTGGCAGAGACTCCACCAGGAGCGTACCCAGGACCTGGGGCAGCGGCAAGATGAGCTCAAGCAACTTCAGGAGCAACTGGCAGCCGTGCAGGAGAAAAGAAAAAATGAATGCAAAGAGGTAAGACGGTGCCAGCGGCAGACAAGCTAAACACAAGCCGATTTCTGCTGCCACGTACGCGCTATAACGCTCACCATGTTTCTTTATACAGAGAGATGCTTTGCAGAATGCAGTGAACCAGCTGAAGCAGAAATATGTGGCAGCAACTAGTGAGGTTTGTGATGGGTATTAGAACGAGGGAAGCACATTTTAGTAAGTGTGGGGTGGAGAGGGCAAGGTGTGGGCACTGGTGCTAGCACTAAACAGGAGATGGGGGGGGCGCCCTATCCATGCAGATCGATTGCCTTCAGGTCTCACACCAGACTGTACTGCTTGTAATCCCTACAGGTGGAGACTCTGAGAACATCTCTGGAAGCGGCGAGGTCAGACTGTCGCCGACTACACCGCGAGAGTGAGCTGGTCGTTTGCAACGTGAACGAATGGGTGAACGAGCAGAAGTAGGTATTCGCTCTCTACAAGCTGTATCAACTGTTTCCTTATCTAAAACAAATAAACCCGTGTTCTTGTGCTACAGAGAAGCCAACAAGACACTGAGTGAGAAAATCCGTGAGCAAAGCAAGCAGATTGTGCATCTGACAACGGAGAAAGAGTAAGTCCTGTTAAAAGCATTTTTTGGTGGATGCCCCCATAAGAAGGTGGCATATGTAACCTCCTCAGACTGAGCGACCGTCGCTAGGCTGTTATTACATGTAACTTGCTATCAGTCAGGGCTACGCTAAGTGGCCCTCCATACATTCCTCACATGTCTGTCAAATCCATTCAGAAAACACTAGCCATCTTCGCATAAATGAAGATACAGAAGAAACTGGTATTACAATACAGCGCTTAGTTCAATAAATATTAACATTAAAGTTTGTTACTCACATGCAGGATCTCCAGTGGAAGGCCGAGTATTGATGTTCATCACATGAGTGCCCGTTGCAGGCAAATAAAACAGACATTGGCACGCAATGCAAATTTACTACAATAAACAATAGCATCAAACATTTTGCAAACTGCGTTCTCTTGTCTCCGGTGAGAGATCTGTCATGTCATCTGGCATTTGGTTTTTCCATTTGTCACTAATGTAACATTGTCGCTGCTTCTGTCCCAACAGCTATTTGCAGGAGGCGATGGAGCAGCTACAGCGAGAGAACAAGCGCCTGAGAAGCCAGGGAGACGAGAGACGCGTAGAGAATGAACGATATAAGGTACATGCTGCGCTGTATACAAATTAACCTATGTGTGTCGAGTTATGGAAGTAGTCTGTGCATTGTCATCACAAAAGGTTTACTAAATACCTTGGCTTTTACAAAAAAATAGTGCTGTGCCTTTCCATCAGAGGTAGATGACACTTTGCTGTTCACAACTTCCCTGAGCCTATGTTATCTTGAAGCGAATACTGCAGACACTAGAAAAACATTTGCACGTAGTTAATGTGTAGAATCAGAACTTTCTGCTATCTACATATAGATCTGACACTCTATTGCATAAAATGTAACTTGGAAAAGAACCAAACACCAAATTACAAATACAAAATCAAGTGTGAAAGTAGAACATGGCTCTAAATCATTTGTGCAAAGATGACCATTTAAGGACTTCAAGTGGAAATTGGGTCTTATCGCCATGGCAGCCATACAGTCATTGTCTGTTGTGTTCTGTTGATTGGATCAATGTTACACACCCCTCTGTGCCACTTGATGCCGGTGGGAGAAATACAAGGTCCCTCTCTGCAAGCGTCTTAATGGCACCACGTTACGTGACAAGCAGATTTAAATACCAACGCTGTGTATTTGTTACCTTCCCAGCTGAGTCTGCGTGCGTCAGATCTGGATCCCGACCGCCCCAGTCAAGGGCATGCGGAGGAAGCCGGGTGAGTGCTGCTCATCGTTTGTGAATTAAACACACCAGACTTGCATGTTCCCGCTACCAACTACTGTTCCGCCTCTTTAGATCGCTGCGTTCTGCACGACGCGCATTCGCCAGCCTCGGAAACTTAAGGACAAAACCGAGGACGGGCCGCTGAACCCAGCTAGCGCAGATGTGGCGGACCAAAGCCCACGTGGTACCTTGTAATCATCGTGGCCGGAAGAGATGCCTGCAGAGCAGGCTTGTTGTGACTGCTTTGCTAATTTGGAGTTCAGCACTAAACAGGACTTGTTCATGTATTTTATTTGAAAGGAGACGTAAACGTCACATCCTACCTTTCAACAAAAATTAACGCTAATTTAGCATGTATGTAACTAGCTGACAGTTTCTACCTTTTCTGTACATATTTTGCATTTGTCAATCAGATATTTATAAGATTTTGAATAAACGATTTTATTTTTAAAAAAAACCTCACAATAATGTCATGGTGCTTCCCTTTTACTTTTAAAACCGTGAATTAACGTATAAAGTCACAGCAGCTGTAATGGCCCAGCCAGAGTAAACTATGACCTGCTGTCTGAGATGACAAAACTCCCTTCTGCATGCTGGCGAAGCTGAGCCAGAATCCCCCTGCTGCACTTTATCCAGTCAGCATTGCTGGAAAATCAATAATCAGCATTTAACAGTTGCCTTTTAGTCAATATACAGCACTTAAATTGGCTTCAAGCAGAGGGAGCTGCCGATAAGCCAAGTGATCCGCTTGTTGTGGGACTGCCTCTGACATTACGACACTCGTTAGGAGTTAATTATCATGTTAACACCAGTCTGTAGTTATTAAAGTGTCTATGCTGTTCTAGCCACATTCCAATAAGTACGCTGAGCCGTATGTATTGTTCCATAATGTTATATAAAAATAATTGCTCCACAGTCAGACAAAAACAGGTATGTTATTGCTGAAAAATAACATTATTCCACTTTACAATACACAAAATAGCACTGAAAGAGGAGCTACAAAGTCCCAGAACCTTTTCACTTCCCTTGAGTGCAGCAGATCAGGTCCAACAAATTTCATTCATGCAGCCATAGATTCATGCCAACAGGTAAAGGCTAAAGAATCAGAGTCCAAATCGTGCCGGTGTACGGCGTGGGGTCCCGGGATCTGTTTGTTCTTTCCTTCCAGGAGTGTAGATTTTTACAGACCTGTATGTACATACAAAGCACTGGTTGGTAATACAATCTCCTGGTTCTTGTGGAAGGCTGACGGAACTTTGAGAGTAAATTCAGGAGGCGGAGAAAGCGCTACCTCGTCCGGTTCCTTCATAGATAGAGCCTAAAGCTCGCCGCTGCGTCTAGCGGAAGTAATGGTCCCCAAAAATGCCGTCTTTGGGGACAACAAATGTAGGGAAACTTGCTGAAGAGAGGCTCAAAGGCAGGAGTGTGAGTCTCCGAAGGACCAGATTAAAGTCCCACGGTACCATCTTTGTGACAGGACGAGGACGATGGCCTTAGCAGAATGCCTGACAACGGGTAAGGAGGTGAGTTCAAAAGTCAGCAAAGCACTGATGGCTGAAATCTGGACCTTGAGGTTAAAGGTCAAAGTTGAAACCTCCCTGCAAAAGAAGAAGGGATGAAACCTCTTGAACCGCACCATGAACAAAACTTCTTCCAGATCTTCATGTATCTGATGGAAGTAACCCTCTTCCTACTGCAAAGTAGGGTCTCAGAAACCCCTAGCTCTCAGAATCTTCCGCTCAACATCCAGGCCCTCAGCTGGAAGATCTCGTGGTTTGGATGGAGAAAATGTCCCTGATGAAGGTGGTCTCTCAGTGCTGGCAGTCTCAGGAGGGTCCTGGAGCCGAGGTTGATCAAATCCGTATACCAGGTGTGTTTTGGCCAGTTTGGAGCGGATCCAAATCACTGATGCACGGTCGTTCTTGATCTTCTGCAGAACTTTGCATATCAGAGGAAAGGGTGGGAAGACATGGGCAAGCCCGCCAAAAGACGGTCCTCTGGATCGCGGGAAAATAAGGTCTGGAAGCCATCAGGTCAATGTCGGGCAGCCCCCGTTCTCGGACGATGAACCTTAAGGCGGCAGGATTCAGAGACCGCTCGCCTCTCGACACAGGAGCTCTAATCAAGAAATCCGTGTTTAATGCCCCCTTAACATGAACCACAATCTGGATAATGAAACAGAAAGGAGATCCTGAGAGATATGCAAAGCAGAAGAGGGTTCCTGGTAGCCCCTTGCACGTTCATATACGCCACTACTGACCGGTTGTCGGAGCTTAGCAGGGTGTTCTTGCCTAACAGCAGAGGTTCCCGATGACGCAAGGCGTTTTCCACAGCTAGCAACTCCAGGCGGTTGGAAGGAAGGAGACCAGAGGCTTTGAACAAATTTATCTCGATAGGTGGCTCCCCATCCCGTGATGCTTGTGTCATTGGTCAGGACCTCTTTGGCCCATAAGGACCACACTTTCCCCTGCAGCTAGGATGTCCCTTTGAAGCCACCAGGTGAGGGATTCTCTTACATGAGAAGGTAGTCTGATGAGCTTGTCCAGAGCAAGAAAGCTCCCACTCCAACGATGCAAAAGAAAATTCTGGAGAATCCTCAGATGGGCCAGAGCCCAAGGGACTGCTTACCTTGTGGAGGCCATCATGCCCAGTCCTTATAGAGCTTTGGCGAGAAGAGAGCGAATGCTGTCTATCTTGGAAGGTGTAAGAAAAGCCTTCCCTGAGTGAGAATCCAGATATAGGCCCAGGAACGTGGCTTGCTGAGAGGGAATGGTGCTTGACTTGTCCCAATTCAGAATCCAACCTAACTCCTCCAAGGTGTTGACTATTCTTGTAAGGTGAGACTAGAGGACAGAAGCCAAATGGGCATGGATAAACCAGTCGTCAAGGTAAGGGATGACTAAAATCCCCTGAAGCCTGAAGTGAGCCGCCGCTACTGCCAAGAGTTTTGCAAAGACCCTGGGAGCTGCTGACAAACCAAAAAGAAGGGCCTGAAACTTTTGATGAATTGGATGAATAGGAATGTGAAGATACACATCTTTCAGGTCTCTAGAGACCATGAAGTTGTGGAGTCATAAGGTGTACAAAGTGGATCTTATATAGTTTCCACCTTGAACCAGACACACCAGAGGTGACAGTTTAGGAAGCACAGGTCTATAATTAAACAGAATCCTCCCAAGGCCTTTGGCATCAGGAAGACAGGAGAATAAACCCCCAGTCCTTGCTCCGGAGGAGGGACAGGAACTAGTGCCTGCAGTTCTCTGAACTGACCAATGGCAGACAACAGGAAGGCACGCCTCGTCTGGTCCTGAGGAAGGTGGTACATCAGGAAACAATCTGGAGGTCTTTAAAGGCACCGATACCAGTGCGGTATGATGCATCTCGCCCATGGGTCTCGAGTGATGGTGAACCAGCTGTCCCTGAAGAACCCGAGCCTTCCTCCCACAGGAATGCGATTGGTGTCATGCCGAGCCCTTGGGGTCCTGGGGCGCTTTGGTGAAGGAGAATCTGTCCAATCTTCCTCTCTCTGGAACCATAGCCTCTGCACTGCCCTGGAAGGTCTTGCCCAAAAGAAAGAAGCCTTCTTTTGGAATCTGGTCTTCGCTGCGGCATCCGGTGCTTGTCCCCTGTAGTTTTCTCAAACAGGGATTCAAGTTCTTTGCCAAACAGGGATTTGTCCTTAAAGGGAATACTAAGAAGTCTGTTCTTAGAGGCATTATCCGCAACGCAAGCTTTTAGCCATAAGGCTCCTCTAGCAGCAAATGAGAGAGCAGAGGCCCTGGCTGTCATTCTGATATACTCAATAGATTCGTCACATAGAAAATCCACAGCAGCGACGTTCTTGAGGATCACATCCCTGGAGGTTTTGGCAGTGATATCCTCCTCAATCTGGGAAAGCCAGACCTTAACTACCCTGGACACTGAGGCTGAGGCAATGCCTGATTTAAAACTGAAGCAGAGGCCTCAAAAGACTTCTTAACAGCTGCTTCGGCTTTCTTTTTCATAAGTCAGAAAAATGGGAACCGTCCTCAAGTGGGAACGTGTTTTTTCTGGAGACTCCCATAACAGATATATCCCCCATAGAAGTAGCACAGAACTAAGTCCTCATCAAAGACAAACAGACGCTTAACACGCCTAGACAGGTTAAACCTTCGTTCCGGGTTCCGTTCCTGCTTGATGATATCAGACAGAGCAGGATGAACTGGAAAAGATGTATTACGTTTGGTATTACGCTGGTAAAGCGTAATATCACACTTCTGGTCGCGTGCATAGCAGACCTCACAGCGGAGATAAGGGTATCTATTTCTTCCACTGGAAAGAGAAAAGAACTTTCTTCCCCGACTTCACCTTCTTCACAAGAAACCTCCTCCACCTCTGGGTAACTGAACTCTGAATCCAAAAACTGGGACAGCTAGCGAACCAGGAGAGTGTTACGCGCAGCAAGGAGGAGAACTTCAGGCAAGTGGGGTAAACCTTTTTTCTGGAGTCTTGCAAGCATCTATGGCGGTTTTCATTAGAGCTTTCTTGGGCTTGTCCTCAACAGAGGGGGGTCTCAGAGTTATCAGGAGCAGACATGCTCAGCCAGGGTGCAGCAGCACCATACAGAACCGAGAATAACATACAGTGGGAATGGAATACAACAGTATCCTACTCACCCAGCCGCTGAAATAGCCAGAAATCAAGTTCCAGGGAGCAACAGTGACGAAAAGGCGCAAACATTTTCAAAACAGCCAGAAAACTAGGCATTCTGCACTACCAGAAGTGCGTATCGCTCTCAAGTGGAAGGAAGAGGACCACCATGGAGCATCCCCACAAAACACCCGGCGCCCACTGAGAAGCCCTTGAGGACAATGCCTCAGAGAAAGGGTATGTGGCGCCAGACAGCATAGCACCAGCCTACAGGTGCCGGCTCAACCTAGAGTCGTTTAAAATCACAAAAGGGGCAACGAGTCCTCCCTATCTAATGTAAGGCAGAAGAAACACTGGGGCTCACTGGGAGGGGAGGGGCTTTTAAGTGTACCCTCTCAGGTACAGAGAAGGAGTCCCATCTGTGGTGTTACCTGGGATGGCATGGAAAATAAATGTGCATTAACAGTAAAAGGAACCCAAGTGAAACCTTTGAAATCGGATGCCGACATCTAGTGGTCATTTGCAAGAACGACGACATGTCCCGTTGCAAAAAAACAAAATAATCTGCTTACCTTTGTAGTCATCACTAGTTCGTGGTACACAATATAATCAGGCGTGTATCCCATCCCAAACAGAGAGCTAGTCGGGTGCAAGTGGCATGGCATCCCTGTGCGCACGTTCACATACTCGCCGATCCCCTGGAGGAAAAATCAGGAGTACATTTTAGCTCAAAGTTCACCGCCCGCTCTGGTGTCCTCCAACAAATACCCTGGACCGCAGGGCAGTCTCTTTACCTTAAGTCTGGCAGCTTGGTGAAAATAAGCCGCACAGATGCACTTCCTCACGACATCCCAGTCTGAGCCGCAAGAGGAGAGGGGCATCCGCTGGGACACCATGATATCTTTCAGCTGGGCCCGAACTTCACGGACCTGCAAGCAAAAGGGTAGTTGATCGGGTCACATGCGCAACACAGAGAGAGCAGGGAATGCCCATACACCCCATTTAACTAAGTATTTAGGGTAACAGTGTATTGTCACTCACCTTGCGCATGGCCTTGGCATGTATAAAGTGTTGGTTGCACCAGCCACTTGAATAGTTATTGTTTTTCCACTGAAGGAAGACATTTAAATACGTTAAGTGGTCGCTCTCTGGGACAGCAAATTTCTCTCGCACTTGGTCACTCTCCTCCTCTCGCCCCTACCAAACATTGAGAGAGAAAAAAACAGACAAATTAAGTACACATTTCAACAACTCCTGTCATTAAGTCAGTCCACATGCCACACAACTATACCCCATACCTTTGGGCGATAGAATATGGCTGGCACAGAGAGCATAGACACCACCATCAGTATCTCAGAACTGCAGCCCATGTCACACGATACAATAAGCATCTTCGAGAGGGCAGGGTCTAAGGGGAACTCAACCATAAGTCGCCCGGTGGAGGTGAGAGAGCCTAGAGACAGAGAAGACATGGGGGAAACATTAGACCGTTTGATCATACGCAACAATTGAGCAGAAATACACTTGTTTCCTGTCTTAAGCACTTGCTTTTTACCTGTGTTATCAAGGGCCCCTAGGATCCACAGCTGATACATAGAATTGAGCATATTGTCCTCTGGTGGTGGATCCATGAAATGAAAGAGAAGCAGATCCTGAACCCCCAGGGACTTAAGCAGCAGAACTACATTGGAGAGGTTTGTACGCTGGATTTCAGGGACCGTGGTGCACAGAAGTTCGTTCTTATAGGCGCTCTGTGTGTAAAGCCTGCCAGGGAGAGTAACGACACCACTGTAAAGTCATAGACTAATAATAAAAAAGGATTGTTGGGGCTTTAATAGCTTGTGGCGAACTTACCTAAAGCACTGCCCTGGCCCAGTTCGGCCTGCTCTGCCGGAACGCTGGTTGGCATTGGCCTGGCTAATAGGATAAATCTGCAAGGCATCCATGCCAATGCGGAGATTAAACACCTGAGGGGAATAACATTCCATTTATTGAAATAGCAAAATCAGTGGGCCCGGAGTGATAAGGAGGGATCTGACATCGCGGTGGTTATACATCTAGAATCGGGAAACACTAACCTTTAACTTGCAGTAACCTGAATCCACAACAAACATGATGCCATCCACAGTGAGGGAGGTCTCTGCAATGTTCGTGGCCACAATGCATTTTCTCACACCGTCCGGGGCCTGCAAAAGCAGAGGGAAAATAATGAAACAGAAGCACCGATCACAAATGCTCCGAGTGAAACTGTGCAGATGTTCCTGCCACCGCCGTACAAGGGTTTAACCCTGAATTATTTTTCCCTGGCTCAGAAAACTACCTAATTTCTAAACTATGACTTACAGTACTTGGTTTGGTTGTTTGTGTATAAACTTGATGCCAGACAGTCGCTTAATTTCACGGCAATGCAAGACGCTTTGCTTTCCACCAACACAACAAAGCAAAATGCATCCTAATTAAAAGACTGTATGCTTTTAATAATCACATCTTATAACTGTGTACTGGGGATGGTTAGATTGCATTACATTTTGGGTACCTACAATATTCTTTCTGCCTTGTTATAGGATATATTCTGCTACACACAGACACCAGTCTCATCCTGCGCAAAGATATTTTTCACCAGATGCCAATCTATGGCCAGAAAATTACTTACTTTTTGGAAAATCTTGGCCTGTAAATCAGATGGCAGCTGGGAATAAATTGGAAGGACAGCTAGGGGTGGAGCACTCTCCAACTCCCCCAAGCGTTCGATAATCTGATCAGACGTTACCTGTATGTGGACAGTAAAGGTTTTATTAAATAAAAGATAAGGAGAAGAATATGAAAAAAGACTTCAAGCTGTTAGTGTTCTCACCTCAATATCCTCTTGCCCTGGCATGAAGATCAGAATGTCACCTGCAGCTCCAGACAGGTGGATTTGTAAGGCTTGTTTCACAGCAGCTTCCACATAATCCTCCTGAGGAGTCTGCATAGAACGCACAGAGAAAGGTGTTAGTGGATACAAACCAACCAATGTAATAATAATGGATCGGTAAGGCTAGGTTTCCACTTGGGTTTTTGTCCGGCGTTTTTTTCTTGATGAAAAACGTCAGGAAAACTGCCAAGAAAACTGCCACTCCATTTTCCTGCATTTTGGCGTTTTTTCTGGAGTTTTTTCTGGCGTTTTAGCCTTTCTGTGGAAATTGCTTTTTTTGACCTTAGGCAGTTTTTCCAGCCTTTACAAGTTAGAAGTTTGAGGCTAGGTTTCCACTTGGGTTTTTGTCCGGCGTTTTTTTCTTGATGAAAAACGCCAGGAAAACTGCCAAGAAAACTGCCACTGCATTTAGCTGCGTTTTGGCGTTTTTTCTGCAGTTTTTTCTGGCGTTTTAGCCTTTCTGTGGAAATTGCTTTTTTTGACCTTAGGCAGTTTTTCCAGCCTTTACAAGTTAGAAGTTTCACCAAGCTAAAAGGGATTAGGATAAATGGCAAGTATCTGCCCTCTCCTGCTGTCATTTACTTGGTAGACCCTTTTGTCTCTTTTCTGTGGTTTGTAAGGCATGCTTTATTTCGAATGTCTGCTCCTCTGGGAAGATTGGCCCCAAATGATGGTGCAAATTGTTTGCTGTTGCTTTTGGCACGCAGGATCCGGTCGCGTATGTTTGTTTGTAATGGCATGTTTGTTCCAAATGGTGTAAAATTCAATATGAACCAGTCCAGGACTTTGTTTTGTGTGAAACTGTTTGTTTTCAGCCTATTTCTCGTAGGACACACAGATACTGGGTCCATCCTCTGCATTGTAACTGTGGAAAAAACGCCATAAAAAACGCCAAGGCAATAAACCCACATGGCTTTTTCATGGCGTTTTTTCTCTCCCATAGACTTCTATTGGAGAAAAAAAGCCAAGATTTCTTGCAAAAAACGTGTCAACGTGTCAACATGCTGCGATTTTGAAAAACTGCCACAGAGCCCAAAAAAGCAGAAAAACGCCAAAGAGGACTGAAAAAACGCCAAACAGAAAAACGCCAAACAGAAAAACGCCAAGTGGAAATGGCATTTTGCGATTTCCTATTGAATTACAGCTAACATCTGGCTGCATGCGTTTTTCACAAAAAAACGCCAGGTGGCGCTATTGGCGTTTTTATAGGCGTTTTTAGCAAAAAAAAACCAAATGGAAACCTAGCTGAAACCTAGCCTAAAGAAGAGTACAGACAAGTAAAACTTCAAACAATAAAGATAAACAAATGCAAGGATGACAGATGGCTGGAGCAGAGGACATGGGGAAAGTGAGCAGTGGAAGAACTGGCTTGGATGCGCACGTAGTCTGTAGCTGGATTTATTGACTGTTGCTGGTGTCATCCAATTGAATGAAAGGAACTGTAGCCCGTCTGGTCAAGAAGAACTTGAGAGGTCATAAAAATAAGACAATTGTAACGATTCAGCTATAATAAAATGCAGCACGAGTAATCGGGACGTTGATACATTATTACACAAAGTGTTACATCCCTAATACATTCCAGCATCTATTATTATTATTATTATTACTATTATTATTTTTATTAATAATATTATTACTATTAGTATTGTAATATTTTATGATTATTATTATTAGTATTGCTATTATTGTTATTAATAATATTATTACTATTGTTATCGATACAATAATTTCTTTGAACAAATATTGCATCATTAAATATGTTGGTTGACAATGAACCCCTTTAATTTCCCGGTGCCCCCTGAGGCTGGGGTGAGGATGAACAGACGCCATGTCTGAAACCTTATATAGCACATACTATAGTCCAATCTTATAGCATAAAGTGCAGATATTGCCCCGTTATACATCATTCACATAATAATGATTATTATTGCCCCTCTCCATTCTGTAGGTGCCCTGTTACAGCTCCTGTAGCTGTCCTCCGATGGATATCACGGTTTATTCACGTATTGTTACTGCGAGGTCTGCCCCCCGGAGGCTGTCAGGATCTCCTGGTAGGAATGGAGGTGGATCTTGCAGGTAGAGGGCGGCCCTGATTGATCCACCTGGGTCAGGACTGCTGGGCTGTTCAGTGATTTCCAAAGAGCTGCTTTGATGTTGCCTCTTAATCCGCTCTTTCTATTAAGAAATGGAAACCCAAAAGACCCCACAAGTTTGTGTGGGGGGCTGCTGTCAATTTTCTTCCCCCCCGAAAAGCCTGTTTGGGGTGAATTGGGGAATTATCTGCTCAATCAAGCAGCAGGCCAAGGCCCTGGAATATAATATTGGTTGCAGATCGGCGGAGCTCTGGGGTCTGGATTATTACACCAAAATCTACCCCCTGGAGGGATTGTTTGGACTCCGGCTGAACTGTTACAGTAAGGACACGGAGGGCCGGTGAGTGGCTTGTTCATAAGACAAGCATGTGGTTTTATTTATCAATAAATTGTTATGTTTTTTTAAATACAAACTGGGCCGAAAGGGTTAAACCCTGTGTTTTATGCTGTTGTGATGTAGCATCTGAGATGTTTGCCGCTCGCTTATATGTCTTTAACGATACAATTGTGTTTGCCTGGCGATGGGCCGCACGCCGCTGTGGCACACAGAGGGTTAATATTGTAGCACTGTTTACTCTTTGTGCAGAGTTTATGTCCATGTTCTGGGGTTTGATTCGCTCGCTGGGCCGCGGCGTGCCGGTTCCCCTCTCATGTGTGTAAAGCTGATCGTTCCAAGTTCTTGGTGCTGATACGTTGTATATATTGTGTATATAAGTAATAATAGTAATAATGCCGTCTGCCATTTTTGTTTGCTATGTGTTATTTAAAGCCTCCCGCACGCCCCTAGATGCCCCTCGGTTCTCTGCCGTGTACTGGACGTTCCGTGTTTAATTGCCCGGATAATTCTGACTTCGTGCAACAAATGTGATATTAATGGCTGTGGGTAGTTGGCTCGGCCACGCGTTACTTTCACTGGATTTGCCCCTTTATATCGTAGCCATATATCTGCATATCTGCGTCTTTATATTATAACTTTATATCTGCATATCTGTATCTTTATATTATAACTTTATATCTGTATATCTGTGTCTTTATATTATAACTTTATATCTGCAGATCTGTATAATAATGCGCCGATACTGGATGCAAGAAATCCGCTTTGGAATGTTGATAAATTGAGTAATTGGAGGGAAAGGGACCGGGGAGGAAAAACTGGGAGCGTACAAGGGGTCACAGGTAAAGTGATGGAAAGGGCCGGCCCATGACGAGTAATGAGGGTCCTGGTCCAAGACATTTTAGGGAGCGGGTGGGAGGTTTACCTACTTGTATTTGTCTTGTAACCCAAGGCATTAAGTCCTTTTGATGGCTATAATAAGCGGAGGATCACATGCCCATGCGCAGTCTTATAGACACGCTGGCCTTGGTGCCCTCTCGCCCCCGCCGTAAAGAGAAGGGATGCGTACCCGGTGGCGTGTATTCCCCGTGGGAATCCTACTGCCGTGGAACGTGCGTGTATCCGGTGACATGAAACGCACGTATACCCTGTGTATATTTGGTGGGCCCATGCGCGTCCCCGGTGCGTGTATCCTGTGCACACATGTGTTAGCATACCCGGTGCCATGTATCCAGGGCACATACATGCCTCGGAACAGGCTTATATCCTATGTGTGCCCGGTGCCATGGAACGTGCCGTGTTTCAGTGCACCTACGTGCGTATGTGCAGTGCCAGGGACATCCCGGTGCCGTGTCTGAGTGATGGAACGTGCGTATACCTTGTGTGTACCTGGTGCCACTTAACATGCATATCCCCTGTGCCAGGAAGCTTACACATGCCATGGAGCGTGCAGTGGACCTGTGCGCGTACCTGGTGCCGTAACTTTGGTTCACATACGTGCGCATACCCGGGGCCGTGCGGACCCCCTGCCCGCGGTCCCGCTGCCCCTGCGCGCGGCTGCCCGCGGTCCCGCTGCCCCTGCGCGCGGCTGCCCGCGGTCCCGCTGCCCCTGCGCGCGGCTGCCCGCGGCCCCGCTGCCCCTGCGCGAAGCTGCCCGCGGCCCCGCTGCCCCTGCGCGCTGCTGCCCGCGGCCCCGCTGCCCCTGCGCGCTGCTGCCCGCGGCCCCGCTGCCCCTGCGCGCTGCTCCCCGCGGTCCCGCTGCCCCTGCGCGCGGCTGCCCGCGGCTGCCCGTGGCCCCACTGCGCGCGGCCCCCCTGCGACCTACTCGCATTTAAACGCATTCTCCACCCATAATCATCAATTCCTCCTTAATGGTTCCCTGGCACTTTAAATGTAATTTTGGATTCTTTTAGCCCCCTACCATCTAATTCCTCAGTTCACTTGAATATATGGGGATTTTTTATGTGCATTAGCCTTCTGCATGAAGTACAGAGCCTCACGGTGTATGCTCTGCGCCTTCTCTCTGATTAGTATTAATGGTGTAAAGTTTACATTAAATTGTCCCCGTAGTAATAAAAGTCACTTTGTAGCAACGATACCCTGGGGATAGCAGCATATTTTTGGCTACGGCTTCCCTGTTCTATTTGCATAGTCTAATAGTTAAGATCATTTTTATGTTCTCTCCGTCACAATGAGAATAAGCACCGCGCACATTATAAATGAACTCCTATTTCTGCCGCAATCTGTTGTCTAAGTTTCATATAATGAGTTACAGAAATACTGCTTCGGTTTCAGAGATGCCCTCGGATGTGCAAAGTCAGAAACCCACTCCAAAAACAAGAAAATTGCCCAGGAGAACCATTCATCAGCCTGTGTGATCTTAATGGGACAGAGCAAGAGCCAGTGTGATGGAACCTGTTGGCTGCTGGGGTTGTGATGATGTACAAAGAAAAATAGACAAACCCTACGGCTGCTGCGGATCTTCTTTGGAAGCTAAGGTGTCGATGGCAGCAGTAGGGTTCTAAAGGGTTCCTATTGTTCTAAAGCATTCAGCCTGTTGGCTGGTAAGACTGTGTGAATGATGCAGACAAACCCTATGGGTGCTGTAGATGTTATTTGGAAGCTAAGGTGTCGATGGCAGCAGTAGGGTACAAGTTGGGTTCTTAAGGGTTCCCACTAGTCTCATAGCGATGAGATTGTGATGGTTTACACAAACCAGACAACCCCTACAGCTGCTGCAGATCTTCTTTAGAAGCCAACATGTTGATGGCAGCAATAGGGTACAAGTTGGGTTTCAAATGGTTCCTATTGTCCTACAGCATCTAGCCTGTTGGCTGGTGAGATTATGTGAATGATGTAGACAAACCCTACAGCTGCTGTGGATCTTCTTTGGAAGCTAAGATGTTGATGGCAGCAAAAGGGTACATGTTGGGTTCTAAAGCATTTATCCTGTTGGCTGGTGAGATTATATGAATGATGTAGACAAACCCTACAGCTGCTGCAGATCTTCTTTGGAAGCTAAGAGGTTGATGGCAGCAGTGGGCTACAAGGTTGGGTTCTTAAGGGTTCCTATTGTTCCACCGCATACATGTTGGGTTCTAAAGCATTTATCCTGCTGGCTGTTGAGTTTGTAATGATTTACCAGACAAACCCTACAGCTGCTGCAGATCTTCTTTGGAAGCTAAGATGTTGATGGCGCGGCAGTGGACTACAAGTTGGGTTTCTCAGGATCTGCAGCAGTTATGAGCTTTACAAAGAGGATGGTTGATGACGGACAGTTCTGCTTGAGTTTGCATGAGCTCTGAGGTCTTTATGGATACCCCACGTTGACCTCGCCGAGTGGGATTGTAGATTTCATTGCCGTAGATATCATCGGATCTATTTGCATGCGGAGGAAAGATGAGGGTTATCTAAAGCCTGATTTGTGGTCTAAAAGCTGGCAGCCAATCTCAATGTGTAGCCCATTCGGAGAGGTAATAAACTGTAATGCCCCTCAATAAATAGTACCTGAGAATAACTCCCCGGGTATCATACACCAAAGACTGCATCGTACAAATGACATCGTAAGCGGCTTCCGGCTCTACGAGTCATTACGTTTGCCACACATTATTTAGCTGAACGCTCACAGATCTTGCTAAGCTCCTATAGAAGCAGACGGGCTATGTCACTCTTCCTCGGAATCTCTCACACTGACAGTTTTAAGAGCCGGCCTCCAGATCTTTCCTTTGATAATTTTAATGGAATTAAAAAATAGAAATATCTGCTAATGTTTCCAAAGGTCACTTGAAGAATAAAAATGTTACTGGGGGGAAAAAATGGTCTTAAAGAAAAAAACCTGACGTGTAACATTTTAAAAACGTTCTAGAACGAAAGAAAACGTCTCAAGTTCCCTTTTTCATGTTACAGGCAGAAAAATATCTTTTTTTTTTTTGAATGGGTATTTTTTTAGGTCTCCCCCCCCCCGAAATTTTTGATGCCTTTCTGGTTTGAGGCCGTGCGATAATATCACTGATACGCGTAAATATAGAGAAAGGGGGACATTCTCCGATTTAACCTTGCTAACCCAAGTGGCAAAAAGACCGGCGCTGGCACACCGAGAGTTAACACATCGTATATTGTCCCCAATGGAAAGCTCGCTGATTTAATTACAGGATGAATCTCAATTCCGCCGTTCTTTGCCTTGTTCTACGGTAATTCTGAGCATTCTTCGTGCCCCGTCTCACGCATCGCTTAGTATATCGAAGGCTTGTTTTGGTAACTGAAATGCCCCCTCCTCTCCCTTCCCATCACAAGCTAGCAGACCCCTTGATGTCTCTGCCACACAGAGAGCGGGCTGAAGGTCTCCTTCTCCACCCATAGGTGGTGCCCTAAACGCCTCCAACTTGACCAAATCTCTGGCTTTCTGCATCAAACTGCCTTCAGCTCCAGGAGGATCGCAGATGTTGCTGGGTTTTGATACATTGTATCTTCTCGTTTCCATTGAATCCCCTTTTCCCAGCCTGCTGGGTGTGATGAGGACCCGGCTCAGGGGCTGCCTGCTCTGCATCCTCCTTTCCAGGTGGGCTCTGGTGTCTCTGGCCACCTGGACTGATGAAGGACCTAAACTCAGAAGACCTGTCTTCTCTGGGTCGGTGCAGGAGAACTGGCCCATAGGGACTAAAGTGAATGGGTTAAACATCCCCCTGAACAGGATCATCTGGGGCTGCTCGGGGACAGGGGGTCTCTGTTTGAGGTCTATTTCCACCACAGGTATGCCCAGCTCTCTCTGAAGACCACCCAGATGCTGGACAGGGAGGAGAGCTCCCGGTATGTGTTCAGGCTGGGGCTGTGCTGCCAGCGGTGCTCCTCTCCGGGGCATACCGTCAGCGAGCTGGCCGTGCTCACCGTGCACGTGTTGGATGAGAATGATAATGCCCCCCGGTTTGCCCCCGCGAACCGCTCCACGATCAGCCTGGATGAGACGGCGGGGCTGAGGTCCGTGATGTTCAGAGTCTCTGCCCACGATCCGGATCAAGGGACCAACGCCGAGCTGGTGTTCTTCGCCGAGCCCACCAGCGACTACTTCTTCATCGTCCCGAAGACCGGCCAGGTGGTCCTGGTGGGGTCCCTTCTCAACGTCAAGATGCCCGGGACCACGGCCAGCCCCCGCTGCGCAGCGCCCCCCTACAGCTGCGGATCTGCCCCAGGGCCAAGACATTTTTGGTGCCCAGTAAAGAGGAGGCATCTCCGGGCATCTTCAGGCGGAAGAGGGCATCCCCCGTGCCCCAGGCGTTCTATGCCATCTCCATAGCAGAAGACGCCGCCCTGGGCTCTGCTGTGAGCGCCCTGGAACCTGGAGAATTCAATGGCTCCACTTTCCAGCCAGTCTCCCCCGGGGACTGTCCCATTGGGGTGAACTGGGAGACCGGCGCCGTGACCCTCTTCAGGACCCTGGACAGAGAGTCCGTCGCCAAACACCGCTGTCTCTTCAGAGTGCTGGACGGCACCGGTAAAGGGTCCATTCGGAACTCTGGTTTCCCCCTTTCTCTCTGTCTCCCCCTTTCTCTCTGTCTCCCCCCTTTCTCTCTCTTTCCCCTTTCTCTCTCTTCCCCCCCCTTTCCCTCTCTCTCTGCTTGGAGTGATGCTGCGGGGGTGTTAATGTATATTTCGTTGTGAGGGGTATCGGGGTAATGCAGTTATATGACAGTCTGGGTTCCCTTTCTGGTGATCTTCACTTATCTGAGTGATTTATTAACTCTTCGGCTGTATTAACTCTTTGGCTGTATTAACTCTTTGGGTGTATTAACGCTTTGGGTGTCTTAACTCTATGGGTGTCTTAACTCTTTGGGTGTATTAACTCTTTGGGTGTCTTAACTCTATGGGTGTCTTAACTCTATGGGTGTCTTAACTCTATGGGTGTATTAACTCTATGGCTGTCTTAACTCTATGGGTGTCTTAACTCTTTGGGTGTATTAACTCTTTGGGTGTATTAACTCTTTGGGTGTATTAACTCTTTGGGTGTCTTAACTCTATGGGTGTATTAACTCTATGGGTGTCTTAACTCTATGGGTATCTTAACTCTATGGGTGTCTTAACTCTTTGGTTGTCTTAACTCTTTGGGTCTATTAACTCTTTGGGTGTATTAACTCTATGTGCTTCTCAATGTGTTAGGAGACTGTAAGGGTTAAATACCAGGAGCCCCTCTTACTTTAACCTTTATCAAAATAAATGTGAATTATTACTTCCCAATCTTCATCGGCTAGCTGGCAAGAGTTACCTGCACTATCCAGTGTAAAGTAGTGGGTACTGGCGTAAACGCCCAACACGGGTGGTAACGTATAATGAGTGATCGTGGTGACGACCTGCTTCTATCAGTGTAATTAACGGAGGTTTCAGGGCTGCTGATCCAGATTAGTGGAGTAACGGGGGTTCTTTCAGCATTATCATCACTAACACTTTGGATCCACAGATTTCAGTTCATATGGTGCTCTGATAATCCTCTTTACCCTCATACTCATCTGATACATTATCGGGCCGCTCGCACCTTCTGCGCGCTATACATGCACGCTCGCACCTTCTGCGCGCTATACATGCACGCTCGCACCTTCTGCGCGCTATACATTCACGCTCGCACCTTCTGCGCGCTATACATGCACGCTCGCACCTTCTGTGCGCTATACATTCACGCTCGCACCAGAGCAACAGAGCTCTGCCCCAAACTGTATATTAGTTTACCAAGATGATCCCATCCAGACAAGCCTGGCGGGGGCTGGCGGTCTTGCTAGATGCTTGGTGGGGTCACCTTTGGGGTCTCCGCTGTCATAAGGCACTATGGTTTGGGGCATCCGAAAATGTCCCGCAAGGTGCTGTATATGGAGCATTCATGCCGGATCGATGTACGTCCGGTTTGCGTGGCCAGGTGGGAAGTCGCGGCTGGTAGTCCTTCGGTGGCAGCGGTGGGTTTGCTCCAAGTCCGCTTATCCCTCTTGTCAAGTTATCTATGGGGTTCCTTTAGTGTGACGGAGACCCGTACTCCGAGTATCTCCGCCATAGAGATCTTTCTTGCCCCTGAAAGCTCAATTAGGAATTAACCCTTTGTGATCACCCAAGCTCTAGTCGAGACTTAGTGTAGGGAGCAAACAGAACAGCACAGCTATTTATACATAATTAGATCAGGAGTATACTCCCATCACTACCAGACAGCCCGACGCCTCCATAGAGTTCTTTGGTCACCAATGCCCAGTGTATATTCCCCAGACCCCACGGCTACGCGAAACGCACCAATTCAGGTATATTTCCCATTAACTGTGTAATGAAACCATTCACCTGGGTAATGCGGATTAGGAAGCTTAGAATTTAAAGCGACCCTGAAACGCCGGGGCTGATCTGTCTATCTCGTCACGCGCTATTCTGTAATCGTAGTAATGTGGAGTACCGCTTCTCCCGAGAGACGGATCGCTAAATACACGTCGGGAAGGATGCAGAGCTGTCCGGTTGAGTCCGTGTAACGCATGGTATTGTCGAGTCGCATCGTAGCTGCTGTCTCCGTCCCATCATTTTCAATTCATATCGATCAGATTCCGACCCGGGATTAATGAGTCCTGACGCTGTGTGACCGGACGCAGAGCTCCGATAACCCCGGGAGCTTTAATCCCCCTTGGGTGCAGAACACTAGGAGTGGGCACCAGGGCCGGGAACGAGGAGACGTTAACCCATGAAATGCGAATGCAGCTGAGGAGGGGATTAAAGGGACCCCATCTGAAAATGATAGCATCCTATATGAATGAGTTTTTAAACGTATGGATTGTGGAAGTGTCTTCAGGTTGTGTTGGGGGTCGGGTCGGGATATATCTGCGGGTTGTGTTGGGGGTCGGCGCGGGATACATCTGCGGGATGTGTCGGGGTCCGCGTGGGATATATCTGCAGGTTGTGTCGGGGTGCAGTATATTGTACATTGTACATGCGGCATACGTCCGGGCTCATGCGGTATATGTCCGGGCTCATGCGGTATACGTCCGGGCTCATGCGGTATATGTCCGGGCTCATGCGGTATATGTCCGGGCTCGTGCGTTTTATGTCCGGGCTCATGCGTTATATGTCCGGGCTCATGCGTTATATGTCCGGGCTCATGCGTTATATGTCCGGGCTCATGCGTTATATGTCCGGGCTCATGCGTTATATGTCCGGGCTCATGCGTTATATGTCCGGGCTCATGCGTTATATGTCCGGCCTCATGCGTTATATGTCCGGGCTCATGCGGTATATGTCCGGGCTCATGCGGTATATGTCCGGGCTCATGCGGTATATGTCCGGGCTCATGCGGTATATATGTCCGGGCTCATGCGGTATATGTCCGGGCTCATGCGGTATATATGTCCGGGCTCATGCGGTATATATGTCCGGGCTCATGCGGTATATATGTCCGGGCTCATGCGGTATATATGTCCGGGCTCATGCGGTATATATGTCCGGGCTCATGCGGTATATATGTCCGGGCTCATGCGGTATATGTCCGGGTTCATGCGGTATATATGTCCGGGCTCATGCGGTATATATGTCCGGGCTCATGCGGTATATGTCCGGGTTCATGCAGACCAGCATAAGACCTCGCTGAGAGAATGAAGATACTAACATGTTCTTTTATATGGCCGCTAGCAGCGTGTCTCGCGCAGGTCATTGTTCAGCTGACCGTCCTTTCTCCGGTTGGTGGAAGCAGATATCCTAACGAAGGCGAATCAAGAGAGGTCCGGAAACCCTCTAGGAAGAGATTCCCGGTGCATTGACTTTTAGTCTCATGTTAGACCCTCACCCGGTTTACCAGATACTTCATACCATCCTGAACTATAACGTGTCGCGGGATCGCCCCAGACGCAGAGACAGCACATTGTGTGGCCCTTGTCAGAGCTCCTAACCCCATGCATCAGATTGTGTGGCCCTTGTCAGAGCCCCTAACCCCATGCATCAGATTGTGTGGCCCTTGTCAGAGCCCCTAACCCCATGCATCAGATTGTGTGGCCCTTGTCAGAGCCCCTAACCCCATGCATCAGATTGTGTGGCCCTTGTCAGAGCTCCTAACCCCATGCATCAGATTGTGTGGCCCTTGTCAGAGCTCCTAACCCCATGCATCAGATTGTGTGGCCCTTGTCAGAGCCCCTAACCCCACGCATCAGATTGTGTGGCCCTTGTCAGAGCCCCTAACCCCACGCATCAGATTGTGTGGCCCTTGTCAGAGCTCCTAACCCCATGCATCAGATTGTGTGGCCCTTGTCAGAGCCCCTAACCCCACGCATCAGATTGTGTGGCCCTTGTCAGAGCCCCTAACCCCACGCATCAGATTGTGTGGCCCTTGTCAGAGCTCCTAACCCCATGCATCAGATTGTGTGGCCCTTGTCAGAGCCTCTAACCCCACGCATCAGATTGTGTGGCCCTTGTCAGAGCTCCTAACCCCATGCATCAGATTGTGTGGCCCTTGTCAGAGCCCCTAACCCCCCGCATCGCCCGCGGTGTGATTTTCCGCTGGAGACGTTTGCGCAGAAATCGGCTCATTTTAAAGGGAAAGGACGGCTGGATCCGTAGCTCGTGGTAGCCCGGGGGCGATGTGATTTTCTAGATGTATGTAGCCGGAGCCATAGGCGGAAGGCGCCTGTCTGAGCGCAGCACGCCTCGGGTCCCCGCACACCGCTTGTCTGATCTCGTGAACAACAATAATAATAATTGCTTTGGGGGGCATTTAAATCATTTGGCACTTCTGGGGACTGGATACTGTTACCAAGGATTAACCCATGTGCATACACACAACCTATCCCGTTAGTAGGGACTGCTTTCAGTGCAGAGCACACATTAATCTTTAAAAAAACCCTATTTTAACTGCTTGGGTGGGTTGAATCATTTAAATGGTACAAGCTTATAATTAGCTGCTCTACAACATCTTATGTTTGAATAAAGAAGCCTTCAGGGCCAGGACGATGACTGGAGACGCTAGGCCGGTATTCTAGGAATAGTAGGAACTGCACTGAAATTTTGTAACCAAATTCTTCCCTTCGGAAATCCGCCAGGAGCGGCTCTGTACCTCGTTCACCTGGAGCTGACCGTGTTGGACGTTAATGACCAGAGCCCAGAGTGGACAATGGAGCCCTCGCCTTTCCTGGCTGCGGTGTTACCTTCTGCCGGCCCGGGAACACGCGTGTATAAGCTACATGCTATGGATAAAGACGAAGGCATGAGCGGAGAAGTGGAGTATTTCTTATTGGAAGGTAATAATTCCAGAAACAGCATAAGAAATGCACAATGTCTATGATCCCGACGCGTTCCTCTCTTAGATGTGTGCCATTTCTGGTGGGTATCCCAGAACCTTTTCTGCAAGCCCCCTGTAGGGCTTTTAACTTGGCATTGGGGCGAGGGTGTTCTTGCTTGAAGGTTTGCTCTCGATGTACAGTTTTATGACATCTGTTGGCTTTCCAGGTGGAGAAGACAGATTTGTCGTTGACCGCAGCACAGGTTGGATACGGACAACTAACCAGAGTCTACAGGAAGGTCAGGAGTATCTGCTCAACGTGCAGGCCGCTGATAAGCTTGGGATGAGAGGTTCCCCGGCTGTCGTGTCTGTGATCGCCGGTGTCAGACCCCCACAATTTAAACAAGCTTCGTACACCGTACACGTTTCAGAAAGCGCTGCCCCGGGAAGCACGTAAGTCGCCATTCAACGGTCTCTTTGGTTTTGGAGCTGCTGCCCGTGATGGATTGACCTGTCCTCTGTGTTCTAGGTTGGTGACCGTATCCGCAATATCGCATCAAAGCAATCCCCTGAGCTACGGCATGGTCGCAGGTCCCCAAAGCTTGTTCTCCGTTGACCGGATCACTGGCCAGGTGACGCTCATCAGGGCTGTAGATTTTGAGAGTGACCCGCAACAGTTTCTACTGGGAGTTACCGCTGCCGAAAAGCCGACGGACCTGAAGAGCACCGTGCAGGTAGCCCAACAGACGGCGGGCAGGGTCTAGGAGTATTTCTCTGTATATGCCACAATGTACGCTGTTGTGTTGCCCCATATCTCATACATTCATAGCCAGGTATTCATCATGTTTTAATGAAGTACGAGATCAGGAAACTGAGCTCCTATAATGTTCTTCCATAATGTTCCTATATATTTTAATTAAAGTGCTGCACAGAGAGGCTCGCTAATGCCTGCACAGATGGTGGGAGACTCTTTCTAGCCCAAAAGGAGATAAAATAGTGGAATTTACGTACGCCCCACGAGATAGAATGCACTTTTCAGGTGATAACTCTCACTTCTTGGTATATTAGGAGATAGCGGCTGAGAAGAGGATCTATTTGTTAATTACTGTATTAGAATTTTATTATAATGCGCTTAGAAACCGAGACTGACCATTCTGGGATTGGAAAACTTTCATTTTTTAAGACTTTGTCATATTTCTATAGTATAATATATGGTAAAATATATAGTATAGTATATGGTATTATATATGGTATAATATATAGTATAATATATGGTATAATATATAGTATATGGTATAATATATAGTATAGTATGTGATATAATATATAGTATGGTATAATTATATATGGTATAATATATAGTATTATATATGGTATAATATATAGTATAGTATATGGTATAATATATAGTATTATATATGGTATAATATATAGTATTGTATATGGTATAATATATAGTATAGTATATGGTATAATATATAGTATAGTATATGGTATAATATATAGTATAGTATATGGTATAATATATAGTATAGTATATGGTATAATATATAGTATAGTATATGGTATAATATATAGTATAGTATATGGTATAATATATAGTATAGTATATGGTATAATATATAGTATAGTATATGGTATTATATATGGTATAATATATAGTATAGTATATGGGATAATATATAGTATAGTATATGGGATAATATATAGTATAGTATATGGTATAATATATAGTATAGTATATGGTATAATATATAGTATAGTATATGGTATAATATATAGTATAGTATATGGTATTATATATGGTATAGTATATGGTATTATATATGGTATAATATATAGTATAGTATATGGTATAATATATAGTATAGTATATGGTATTATATATGGTATAATATATAGTATAGTATATGGTATAATATATAGTATAGTATATGGTATAATATTGTGAGGACTGCAAGGCAGGATAAATGGTTAGAGACCGGTATGCAGGAATGAACTCCAGGAATCAGTAGATAAGGCCGGTGAGAGTAGCCGTAGTCAGGAACGAAGCCGTGGTCAGGGAAACTAGCAAGCAGCGAGGTCAAATCCGAAAGCCAGGGTCAGGAAACCAAAAAATCAGGAACGCCGTTTAGAAGCCAAGGGTCAGGATAATAGAAGGCAGCGGAGTGGAGGACAAGCCGGGTTCGGTACACAGGAATATCAAATAGGAGAATACACCAAATGGCACTAGAGCTCGAGAAAAATAAACAATCACTGAGCACTGAGCTAATCTCAATGCTCAGCTTTTAAACTTGCCGCCAGTGAGAAGCCTCGCCCCCAGCCGTGACGTCATCGGTGCGCGTACCCCGGCGTCTCCACTCGGGGACGCATAAAGTTAGTTGAGGGCGCGCGCGCGCGCGCCTAGCGGCGGACATGCTGACGGAGGTGGAGGGAGCTGGAGACGCACCGCGGGATCCGGTACCCGCGGGCATCGGGTATTCAGGTGAGTCGCTTCGTCGGACCCGGGGTTGCGGACCCTGACAGATCCCCCTTCCGACGAGAGGTCTCCGGACTCTCTCAGGGCCTGGACGATCAGGATGGTGAGCGTGAAAAGACGTAAGAAGCTCTGGGGCATGAACGATGTCTGCAGGCTCCCAAGAATCTTCGTCCGGGGCATAACCCTTCCAGCGGATAAGGTATTGTAATTTTCTACGATAGTACCTTGAGTCTAGTATCTCTTCGACCTCATATTCAGGGATATTATCAACTAGAACCGGAGGAGGTGGGTTAGGAAGACGTCCTGGGAACGGATTATCCCTCCATGGTTTGAGCAATGAGACATGGAACACGGGATGGATGGACATGGAGTTAGGTAACTTCAATTCAACTGCTGTGGGGGAAATGGAACGGCTGATAACAAAAGGTCCAATGTACTTAGGACCCAGTTTCCTAGTAGGACATGATAATTTGAGGTGCCTAGTAGAGAGCCAAACCTTGTCGCCAGTCTGATAGTGTGGCGTGTTGCTGCGATGGCGATCCGCAAAATTCTTGTACTGCCGTTGAGCCGTCACTAGGGTCTCGTGAAGAAGGGAAAAAGTCTTGGTCAGTCTAGTAGTGTGTTCTGAAACCGAGGGGACCACACTGGGTATAGGAGATCCAGGGAGCATTGTGGGATGATATCCATAATTAGCAAGAAATGGTGACATATTGATGGAGCGATGAATATGATTGTTATATGCGAACTCTGCTAATGGCAAGAAAAGAGACCAATCGTCCTGTAAGTAGGCTGTGTAACACCGAAGATATTGCTCGAGCGTCTGGTTGGTACGCTCTGTCTGGCCGTTGCTCTGAGGATGGAAAGCCGAGGAGAGGAAACGCTGAATATGGAGTTGTTGGCAAAACGCTTTCCAAAAACGTGAGGTAAACTGTGAACCCCGATCAGATGTGATGTCGTCAGGTAAGCCATGTAAGCGAAATATATTTTGAACAAAAAGCGTAGCCGTCTCAGAGGCGGAGGGAAGATGTTCATAGGGAATGAAATGTGCCATTTTAGTAAAGCGATCAACAACCACAAGAAGCGTAGTGAAGAGATTGGATGGTGGGAGGTCAGTGATGAAATCCATCGATATGCTTGTCCATGGTTTGGATGGGGCAGGAAGAGGCTGTAGAAGGCCTGCGGGACGCTTAGGTATCTCTTTAGCTCGAGCACACGTAGAGCAGGATGACACAAAAGCCTTCACGTCCTCTTTAAGTGTCGGCCACCAGAAGGATCGCTGAATCAACTCGGATGTTTGCAGGACACCTCCATGTCCAGCAATGGGAGTGTCGTGGAAGGCCTGAAGAACTTGTAAACGAACCTCTGGGGGAACAAAAACAAGGTCATTGTGATAGTAGAGGCCATGCTGGTATTGAAGTTCATGAACCTCTGGTAAGTGGTTGCGGGATGAGTACTGTCGAACCGAGTCCCAGATGGTGCGGGTCATGGCAAGAAACTGAGTAGGGGATAAAATCGTGTTATGCGTTTCAGGAGTCTGCATGGTAGAAACGTCATGCATACGGGAGAGCGAGTCGGCTTTCGTATTACGGGACCCTGGACGGTAGGTAATGTGAAGTTGGAATCGTGTGAAGAATAAGGCCCACCTCGCCAATCGTGGTTGTAGGCGTTTAGCCGAGCGCAAATATTCTAAATTCTTGTGGTCGGAAAATACAGTGATGGGATACAGGGCTCCCTCCAGCAAATGACGCCATTCTTCCAGAGCTAGTTTAATCGCCAATAGTTCCCTCTCTCCTACACCATAATTTCTTTCTGCGGGAGAGAGAGTTCGGGAAAAATACGCTACTGGATGTAGTTGTCCGTCAGATTCTTGCCTTTGAGAGAGTACAGCTCCTACAGCGGTATCTGAAGCATCGACCTCCAAGGTATATGGATTTTGTGGGTCGGGCATCCGGAGGATGGGAGCAGAGATGAATCTGTCCTTAAGGTAGTTGAAAGCCCTTTGTGCTGCCTCGGACCAAACAAACTTGAAATTCTTGGAGGTAAGAGCGGTTAAAGGTTGAGCGAATTTAGAAAAGTCTCTGATAAATTTGCGGTAATAATTCGCAAATCCGATGAATCTCTGGACACCCTTCCGGTCTGTAGGAGGAGGCCAGCGGAGAATAGCATCGACTTTCTTCTTGTCCATCTGGATACTGGTAGGGGTGAGAACATAACCCAGAAAATCAATGACTTGCACCTCAAACGTACATTTCTCTGGTTTAGCAAAAAGTCCATTTTTTCTGAGTCTAGAAAGTACTTGACTGACATGTTCCCTGTGTGTCTCTAAGTTTGGGGAAAACACCAGGATGTCGTCTAAGTAAACTATGACGTATTGGTCAAGGATATCACGAAAAACGTCATTGACGAAGTGTTGGAAGGTGGCAGGTGCGTTGCATAATCCAAAAGGCATGACAAGATACTCAAAATGGCCATAACGGCACCTGAAAGCAGTCTTCCATTCATCATTCTTGCGTACCCTCACCAAGTTATAGGCTCCCCGTAAATCTATTTTGGTGAATATCTTAGCTCCACGAACATGTTCCAATAGTTCAGGAATGAGGGGAAGAGGGTATCTGTTTTTTACCGTAATATTGTTTAATTCTCGGTAGTCGACACAGGGCCGGAGTCCGCCGTCTTTTTTATGCACGAAAAAGATTCCTGCCCCCGCTGGGGAGGTAGAAGGTCTAATAAACCCTTTAGCGAGATTTTCATTGATGTAGTCTTTTAATACGGTAAGTTCAGGTTCGGATAGTGGGTATATGCGACCAAATGGAATGGCCGATCCTGGGTATATTTCGATGGGACAATCATAGGATCGATGAGGAGGAAGTTTATCTGCCCCTTTTTTTTCGAAAACATCTTTGAAGTGTGCGTAAGGAGGAGGAAGGTCTTGGGATGGTTGGGACAGGAGAGAGACGCATGCCGACGTTTTCTTGAGACAACCTTGGGTACAGTGGTTGGATGAAAATCGGAAAATACCAGTCTCCCAATTGATAGAGGGATTATGAGTTCTCAACCATGGGAGGCCCAGGATTACCGGAGAGATAGGAGAGTTCATGATGTCAAATCGAATGTTCTCTGAATGTCCCTCTCCGATCTTAAGTAGTAGTGTGGTGGTCTCTCGAATGATGGGTCCGGTTTTCAGAGGGCTGCCGTCCACCAGTTGAATAGTCATAGGGGTCTTCTTACGGCGGGTGGGGATGGAGAGTGAGCGTGCCAAATCAAAGTCCAGAAAGTTGCCACTGGCTCCGGAATCCACCATGGCAGAGAGGTTGACGGAACCGCTACTCCACTGCAAGGATACGGGAAGAGAAAGGTGAGCTGCAAAACGAGACATCTGTCCAGTAGATATTTGATGATGATGGATAGTCTCCTTACCCTTACGGAATCGGGCGCGTGTTCGGCAGTCTTGGTAGGAATGGCCGGCTCTACCGCAATACAAGCAGAGTCCCAACGATCTTCGACGTTCCCTTTCGGCAGGTGACAGTGGTCCATGGACGATACCTATTTGCATAGGTTCCTCTTCAGGAAGAGAGGCACTGGGGACAGGAGGAGAGGCAGGCGACCAGGTAGAGGAAGAAGATTGACGCTCGAGTCTTCTCTCACGGAGCCGACGGTCGATCTGGGTGGATAATGTGATAAAGTCCTCCAGGCCAGTAGGAATGGCAGTGCGAGCAAGTTCGTCTTTAACCAATTCCGAGAGGCCCCAACGGAATTGATCGTGGAGAGCGGGCTCATTCCATAACGAGTCCAGAGCCAGGCGTCTGAAATCAGTAATGTACTCTTCGATGGGACGCCTACCCTGCTTGAGGGTTCTCAGAGAGGTGGTAGCCGAGGAAGTTCTGAAAGGATCGTCATACATAGAGTCCATAGCCTGACGGAATGAGGCCCACGAATCCAGTAGCGGACTGCTGCTGTGGAGGAGGTGATGAGCCCATTGTTGAGGTTCATCCGAGAGGAGGGAAATAACGGTATGAACCCGGACATAGTCGGAGAGGTAGGTTCTGGGTTTAAGATTAAACAATATTTGGCAGGACGTAATGAAGGTCCGGTACTTCTTGCGGTCACCTGTGAATTGTTCCGGGAGGGGAACTTGAGGTTCAATGGCCGAGGCGCCTTCCATGTTGAGAGGCAGAGGGGCCACGGCTGGGTCTGCAGGAGCGGCATGGGGAACTTGAAGCTGTTGCACCTGCTGCCTAAGCTGGTTTTGACTTGCCTGAAGTTCTTGCAAAGACTGGTTCATAGAAGTCATTTGTTGACTTAAGGTAGCGAACATGTCAGGTCTTCCTGCGGGCTCCATAGGGCTCAGTGATTATGTGAGGACTGCAAGGCAGGATAAATGGTTAGTTTATGTGAGGACTGCAAGGCAGGATAAATGGTTAGAGACCGGTATGCAGGAATGAACTCCAGGAATCAGTAGATAAGGCCGGTGAGAGTAGCCGTAGTCAGGAACGAAGCCGTGGTCAGGGAAACTAGCAAGCAGCGAGGTCAAATCCGAAAGCCAGGGTCAGGAAACCAAAAAATCAGGAACGCCGTTTAGAAGCCAAGGGTCAGGATAATAGAAGGCAGCGGAGTGGAGGACAAGCCGGGTTCGGTACACAGGAATATCAAATAGGAGAATACACCAAATGGCACTAGAGCTCGAGAAAAATAAACAATCACTGAGCACTGAGCTAATCTCAATGCTCAGCTTTTAAACTTGCCGCCAGTGAGAAGCCTCGCCCCCAGCCGTGACGTCATCGGTGCGCGTACCCCGGCGTCTCCACTCGGGGACGCATAAAGTTAGTTGAGGGCGCGCGCGCGCGCGCCTAGCGGCGGACATGCTGACGGAGGTGGAGGGAGCTGGAGACGCACCGCGGGATCCGGTACCCGCGGGCATCGGGTATTCAGGTGAGTCGCTTCGTCGGACCCGGGGTTGCGGACCCTGACAAATATATAGTATAGTATATGGTATAATATAGCTCTATTTCTATAATGCTCCTACTTCCAGAAGTGGAATTAGCAGAGTATGTATATGTGTGTGTGTTCCTGTATGTGTGTTTGTGTGTGTATGTATGTGTTTGCATGTATGTATATATGTGTGTGTGTGTGTGTATATATTTATGTATGTATGTGTGCGTCTGTGTATGTATGCGTATGTGTGTGTATGTATGTGTGTATATGTATGTATGTATGTATGTGTGTGTGTATGTATGTGTATGTATGTATGTGTGTATATATATATGGATGTATGTGTGTGTGTATGTATGTGTATGTATGTATGTATGTGTGTATATATATATATGGATGTATGTGTGTGTGTGTGTATATATATATGGATGTATGTGTATGTATGTGTGTGTATAAGTGTATAAATGTATTGGGTAAAATGTCATTTTCCCTTTAAGGCTTCAAAATAATTTTCCCTCTGGGAAACAAAGAAAGTGAACGTCGAGCGATCAGCCGCAGACTCAATTACAGCCGTAATCCCCAAAACCGTATGACTGTCCTACTATAGGGCTGTTTCAGCTGCCAACTGTATTGATGTGTAATGATATGGTGTATCAGAGCGCCGCGCATGCTTATTGTTGTTATGTTTGCTTCTAACCAGTGACAGCCACCGACTGCGACTCCGGTTTGAATGGCGAGGTTTCCTATTATTCTTTGAGCCCCGATTTTGGCATCTCCTAGGAGGGCGTTATCAGCCCCGTCCGGGAGTTGGATTACGAGAGGCCCAACCATCTTTACGAGTTTGTGGTTCTGGCGATAGACCACGGAGAAGACCCAAACACCGGGAAAGCCACCGTCCGCGTCTCCAACGTGAACGCTGAAGCTCCGGAGTTCTCCCAAACCACGTAGGTGCAGCTCACGAGACTCTTCTTAGTTAGGGTAGGGCGGACATGTAGGTGGCAAACCTTTCCCCTTCACAGCGTGGAAGTAATGGATCCAAAACAGATTCAAACTTGAGAGTTTTGGGCAATCTTTCCCAAAGATTAATTGTTCAACTTTGGGCAATTTTCTAAGCTTTGCTTCCAAAGGGGAGGGCAATACAATGCTAGGTGATCATTTTAGAAGAGGGTAGTGTTGTCAGGTAATTAACAGCCACTCTGAATGTCATCCCCGTTCAGCAATATGTGATCTCTACTGCCCCCCGCAGGCCGGGGTAATGGTGCACGCGCTCCGCGAGGCGTATGAAATGCCGTTTCTGTTGTCCTGTATGTTGCACTCGCTCTACCCGGGGTGCCGTGTATAGCCCTGATTGTCAGAATGATTGCAGGGCCATTAGTCAGTTTATTGAGCGTGAGATGGTCATTTAAAGAGAGGCGTCTCGAGGGGGCCAAAGTTTGGTTTGTTTTGTTTTGTCCATTAACGCATCTCGGTGTATCGCAGGAATCCTTTCTTCTCTCCCTTCTTCTCCCCCATCACAAACTTGCACCTTCTGTAACTGATACATTGTTGCCCTACTTTTATTCTTTAAAGCCTCCTTTGTCTTGTGAGACCTTCCCGCGAAGTGTTCCAAACTCCCATCTCTCTCCCCCTCGTCACTTTATAGCTTTAAAACTATGAAAGCTAAAATCAATTTGCTCGTTAGACCGGAGGCAAAGACAGGGCCTTGGGCTATAATTTGTTGCCGAGCGGCGTTAGCGTCCCTCCAGCCTGGTGCATTAAACGAGGGATTCACAAATAATCTCCTCTCCAGTCTCCTTCAATTTGCAGCCGTGTGATCCTTTATGGTGTAAAATATTGTAGCTTCACTCCCATAACCTAATACATTGTAATACATTGCGGTTCATCAGGTCTCTCCCAACGAAGGCTTGAGAGTTTGTCCCAATACGATCCATAAATGAAAGGCGACTGCATAGACTTCATTCTATAACTTCTTTGCCAGGACCGGTGAGAAGACCAGTAGGTTTGGTGTTGGCCGAGCCTCGGGGTAGGAGGTAGCACTGAATGGGTCTCTTGGCAGCGTTTCTCTGTTTTCCAGATACAGAACGTTTGTATCGGAGGAAGCTGCTCCCAACACCCTGGTTGCCACCGTACATGCCTTTGATCCAGATGGAGATCATGTGACTTACAACATTTCGGAAGGAAATAAAGAAGGGAGCTTTATTATTGATTCCGAGAAAGGTACGTAGAGCTATATTTTGTATACATCCATAACTAACCCCCCCCAATGCCACCGATGCTTTTTACAGAGACCTGACGATTTCTCGCATATTCTGCTACATAAAGAAGAAAATCAGTCATCGAGATAAAATCGAGTTCCTCACCAGAATTCCGTCACAGTAACTATAACTTGAAGTTCCTAAATAGTTGAGTAGGGGGATCGCGTAGTAAGGGGGATCGCGATTGAGTAGTAAGGATTTGAAACAATGGGACGGATTTATCCTCAAACCATTTAACAGGAATAATCCGTCTTGGTTCTAACCTGCTTCCAAAGCATCATGGAGCCGAGTATGTTCTGTATGTGACCGCCACAGATGACAACGCTTCGGGGGGTCCTCACAGCCTCACCAGCACGACTACGGTCGTCATGAGAGTCGATGACGTCAACCAGAACAAGCCTGTCTTCCATCAGGTACCTCATACATTAACTCCAGAAAACCGCTTAGGAGAATAATCCCTTACTGAACGCCAACGAACTAACGCCGTGTTAGAACTGTCCTTGGCTCCAAGATGTAGCCAGATCCTAAAAGAAATGTGTGGATTTAACGTTATTTCCAGTGTGCGCAGTACCGTCACCACGCCGTAGTCCTGGAGAACCAGCCCCCAGGAACATTTGTGCTGCAGGTGGAGGCGAAAGACGCAGACGTTGGCGTCAACGGTCAAGTGGAGTACGGGATCGTTCATCACGAGGGCTCTCTTCCTGCATTCAGCATCCATCCGGACACAGGTGCCACCGCCTCCTATACCTTAAAGCCCTTTAAACATTGTATGGAGAGACGAGCTGCGGCACGGTGACCGAGGACACACTTTCCTCCCGGTGTATTTGTGTTCTAGGTTTTTAATATGCTTTTTGCTGGATTGGTGTATACGCTTCTACCCTTCTTGTCTTCCTCCAAATCACCTATTCTATTTTAGAAGATCGCAGCGGAGACCATGCTCTGTTCCACATCGATCCCCAGACAGGAGTCATTTACACAGCTGCCGTGTTTGACCGGGAGACCAAGGGCTCGTATCTCCTAGAAGTTATGTCGTCAGATGGATCAGAGTCTGCTTGACCTGGAAAACATGGGCAACCCAGTTCTGGTGAGGATAATATGGGGTTTATTTTGGCACAGTGGCCTTACTGCTCAACCGAAATGCAGCATACATCCCAAGAACTATTACTAAATAGTTGCTCACAACCCTCCCCACCCCAAGGTCCTGCCGAGATACCCATAGCCCTCCCTACCCCAAGGTCTGATCCTGCTGAGATACCCATGCCACTCCATACCCCAAGGTCTGTTCCTGCTAAGTTGCCCACAAACCACCCCAATGTATGTTCACAAAGCAGTGCCCATAACCCATAAAACCCCAATGCCTCATCCTGCTGAGGTGCTCATAGCCCTTAATACCCCAAGGTCTGATCCTGCTGAGATACCCAAACCCCTCCATACCCCAACGTCTGATCCTGCTGAGATACCCATACCCCTCCATACCCCAAGGTCTGATCCGGCTGAGATACCCATACCCCTCCATACCCCAAGGTCTGATCCTTCTGAGATACCCATACCCCTCTTTACCCCAACATCTGATCCTGCTGAGATACCCATGCCCCTCTTTACCCCAACATCTGATCCTGCTGAGATACCCCAAAGTCTGATCCTGCTGCAGTGCCAGAGGGAGGGTCAATTGTTACGTTGGTAACTCTCAGCCCTGTTACCTCCTCACTTTTTAAATATTTAGGGTTGGGCACACCTTTCAACATGTAAAGAAACCCAGGGATTAACTCATGCCGTTCTGTTCGTATAAAATGACTTTAAGCTGCCACAAGCTTATGCAAATCATGTCACTTTTTGTGTATTTAAATTAAGTTATGCACAAAAAATGAAATGTATTCTTTTATGCAATGCTAATGAAAACTATTCTAGAAGCAGCTTCAGACTTCACAAACGGCTTAATATCGTGAATTTATAATGGTGTTCAGAAGGATCTACGTCCTAACGCTCCTCTGAAGAGCAAATTAACCCCAATAAAATGCGTTATTGGGGCGATTGGGCCAGAAATATTTTTTTTTTTTAAATGAGCCATTGACATGGGGCATCAGTTATACTCGTGTTATCCATTGAAACAAATTCCCGTCCACATTCATCTCATCTTCAAGAGTTTTGGAATAACGCGGCTGTATAAGTTATTTCCGAGCCGCAGGTTCTGTCCGCGGATTGTCTGCATATTAGTTTTCATTTAACGTGCGGGCGGACAGTTTAAGGAATTGCGGCTGACAGAAGTGCCTCTGTGAAGTATTTTAATCTCCTGCCTCTCGTCTCTGCAGACTCGGCGTACGTGCGCGTTTTCATCAGCGATTTTAATGATAACCAGCCAGCCTTCGCTCAGCATTCTTACCACGTTAACGTGCAGGAAGACCAGGACGTGGGATCCATTGCTGCCCTTGTCAGTGCCACTGATCCAGACAAAGGTGAAATAAGTGTGACCGAGTTGTAAGAGAGTTACAGAGCTCTGCCCCCAAAGAGTTATAAATGTAGGAATGTGACCAAGGATAGTTCAGCTGGGTCTAGGAATGTGACCAAGGATAGTTCAACTGATACCCCTAGACCAGGGGTTTCCACCCCTAGTTCTCAAGAGTAAAGAATGGTAATAAACTGATTTTTTTGTACCAAGAAGAAATTGCTAATCTACAAAAAGTCCATGTAACGGAAGTTTGGTGAGCAAAGGAATTATCAGTAACTAGTAATATCTCATTCCTGTGCTTATCAGTAATGCAGATCATTCATTTGACTCGACATACAAGTCGTTCCGTTTAAAGGAAAGCTGTTTGGTTTGGAAGAAGCTCTCGGAATGTTTGTTTATGTTACAGGGATGAATGCAAAGATCCGCTATCAGATCACAGCTGGGAATAACGGGGGAGCCCTGGATGTAGACCCAGAAACCGGCGCTGTCTTCATTTTCCAGCCACTGAATTACGAGGAGGTGCCGGTCTATGAACTCACTGTGCTGGCGTCGGACGGGAAGTGGGAAGATTATACCACGGTCATGATCAACGTGTTGAACAAAAATGATGAGGCTCCGGTTTTCTTGCAGAACGAGTACCAAGGTCACATAATGGAAGAACTGTCACACTTACCGGTTTTGGTACTGGAGGTATCCCTGTCTACACCACTTGTCTCTTGTACTTTGAACATGTTTCCAGAATTTGTTTGACCTCATCTTCCTTAT
This sequence comes from Spea bombifrons, assembly GCF_027358695.1. Classification (NCBI taxonomy): domain Eukaryota; kingdom Metazoa; phylum Chordata; class Amphibia; order Anura; family Pelobatidae; genus Spea; species Spea bombifrons. Next base: position 34,145,753 of record NC_071096.1, read on the forward strand.
AACTCTCAGAACAAGGGGGTTAGGGGTATTCTTCAAATGTTCTTGGCCAATAATAACAATAATACTGTGTTTACTCTTTGACGTATGTAAAGGTTTCTGCTGTAGACCCAGATGACCGAGAACAAGGAACCATGAAGTATTCTCTGCATGGAACCGGAGCAGGTAATGTTTTTACCATAAATGAAAGGACAGGAGGAATATTTGCCCAAAAGCCTCTGGATCGCGAGAAACACGCTCTCTGGAGGTTTGTGGTTCTTGCCACAGATGAAGAAGGAGATGGCCTCACAGGGTTTGCCGATGTGATCATTTATGTTGATGATGTGAATGACCATGTACCGCATTTCATCTGTGAGAGAAACACCTGCAGTGGAGATGTGCTGGAAAACGCTCCTGCCAACGCGTCCGGCATGGAGATGAGTGCAGTTGATCGAGATGAGAAAACCAAGGGTTCCAATGCTATTCTGACTTACTCCATCGTTAACAATCCCCTGGATTTGCTTAACCGAAGCATCTTCGGCATAGACTCCACCACCGGTGTTATTTATACAGCCCTCGGGAACCTAGACCGTGAAGAGACAGATACTTACTTACTTCTTATTGAAGTTGAAGATGGCGGAGGAATGAGTTCCACCGGTGCGGCAACTATTCATGTTCTAGATATCAACGATCACGCTCCGGTGTTCACCCAGGATACGTGGCATGATACCGTCTGGGAGACAAGTGAAATCAACTCTAACGTCCTTCAGGTGGTGGCAGTAGATGAAGATGACGGAGAAAACGCTTTATTGTCATTTAGCATCGTTGGAGGATACCCAGGCCACGCATTCACTATTGAAAGCAACCAAAAGGAGAAACACGCGATAATTAAACTTAATAAGAAGCTGGATTATGAGATCCTTGAGGAACGGAGATTTAACCTTCCCATCGAGGTCCGGGACTGTGATTTTTCTACAGTTTCCCACTGCCTGATCGAGTTACAGGACTGCAACGACCACGCTCCGTTTTTCATTCCATCCGTTTTGCTAGTGCCCCCTTTCTTGGAAAATATAACCGTGGGCTCTACTGTTACGCATGTCACAGCTTCTGACGCCGACTCCGAATTAAATGGACAGTTTGCTTATGGCATTCACGCGGAGTCTGATGTCTTCGGTCAGTTTTATGTTGACCAAAGTGGGGCTGTCAAAGTGGTGAAAGCCCTAGACCGGGAGGTGACTTCCCAATACCACCTGGTCATTGTAGCCTCAGACCGGGGTATCCCAGTTCAAACAGGAAGCGCAACTGTCATTCTAGACCTTCTGGATGTTAACGACAACGGGCCAGCATTGGCTGCTCCGTACAAACCTATAGTTTGGGAAAACGCAGTCTGGCCTCAGAGGGTCCATGTCAACGAGACATCGGATTTTTTGTATGCTGTGGATCTTGATACTGCAGAGAACGGAGCCCCGTTTACTTTTACTTTGCCAAATGACCATCAGAATTCTTCAACATTCATGCTAAATGACCATGGAAACAGCACGGCCTCTATTGAGACTCTGAGGCCCTTCGATCGAGAGATAGAAAGGGCTTTTTATCTTCCAGTTATAATTATGGATAGCGGAAACCCGCCTCGGGCCACCACAAGCACGTTAACCATAACTATTGGTGATCAAAATGATAACCCGCACCGAGGAGCTCACAAAGACATCAGCGTTTACATCCTGGAAAGTGAGTAGCCTCAATAGTCTCTTCTCTGCTGTTGTGACCAGTGTTGTAGCTATTAATTATATCTTTACGTTCTCTGTCCCAGATGCATTATTTTACATTTTTTGGCTCCAAGTCTTTAATAACCCTTCCTATCCCCCCCCCCGAACATCAGTTTGGTTATGCGTACGTTCTCTTGATAAAGAGGCAGGCATAATGTTTGTTTTTACATTGATTATAGAGACCCACGGCGAATGGTGGCTGCAAGATAAAGGTCGTTCTAGACACGTCATTTTATAAATATGAATTTTATATTTGTACATAAAATGAATGAATAATTTAAGCGTACGAGAGATCGAAACAAAGGAAAAAATAATTAATCTCCTTGTCAAGGACAGACGCGCATGCCCACTCTTATTTTTTATTTTTTTTTTTACATTTTTTAAGTAGGCTAATGACATGTAAAATATAAGAGCTGATATTTATTAGGTCGCTTTAAATCTGCACAATGAGTTTACATCCAAAAATCCCTCCTGGCAAACGCCGCCAAGTGAAAGTGAGCAGCAACAGTGAACGAATAATCTTTAGCCAACGTTAATGGCTGTCAGTTATTTTCATTCCGTGCTTAACTGAGCTAAACAGGAGGGACGTATTGGAAATTAGTCCTAGTTAATTCTCCGGCAGGGCATGCTGATCGTATATTGTACAGTTCCTGACAGCAGAATGTAGGACAAATGATTAAAAATACAGATGGGCACGAATGCAGATATACTTATGAATGTCCATTTTTTCTTGTTTAAAACAGCCGGGTGGTCATCAGCAGAGATTGGGAAGGTCGCTGTGCTGGATGAAGATGAATGGGATACAAAACACTATTCCGCCGTCTCTCAAATACCCAGGTGAGTTCCATGGCTCGAATAACACACGCATTTCATGGTCATTAATGCACTTCACTATTGACAAGCAATGGGTTATAGGTTGACCATGTCGGCCGGTGGCTGACCAGTTGCTTAAAGAGGTCTCAGAGAAGTTGATGGATATGTATTCATCAATCCTGAGGTAAATTGGAATACTCTATGTCATGACAAGTGTTTGAGATGTCAGACTTTGATCATTCAGGTGGATCTCTGCTAAGGTAGGACGATCTTTAGTGCCGGTCTATAAGGTGTATGAAGGAACTGGATGACAAATCTGGTGTAAGAAGGATTGAGCAGACGTGTCTTGTGTATGAGGGAGATAGATGTGTCTAATAAATGACGGAGTGAGAGGACATGTTGTATAAGAGAGGAAGTAGACATGTCTGGTGTATAAGAGAGGGAGAAGATGTGTCTGGTGTATGAGGCAGAGAAAAGATGTGTCTGGTGTATGAGGGAGAGAGAAGACGTGTCTGGTGTATGACAGAGCAAGAAGACATGTCTGCTGTATGAGGGAGAGAGATGATGTGTCTGGTGTATGAGGAAGCGAGAAGACATCTGGTGTATGAGGGAATGGGATGACATGTCTGGTGTATGAGGGAGTGGGATGACGTGTTGTATAAAAGAGGGAGAAGGGATGTCTGGTGTATGAGGGAGCGAGATTACGTGATTGATGTATGAGGGTGCGAGATTACGAGTCTATTGTATAAGGGAGGGAGAAGACATGTCTGCTGTATGAGGGGGAGAGACGACGTGTCTGGTGTATGAGGGAGAGGGAAGACGTGTCTGGTGTATGAGGGAGAGGGAAGATGTGTCTGATGTATGAGGGAGCGAGAAGACATGTCTGGTGTATGAGGGAGCGAGAAGAAGTGTGTCTGGTGTATCAGGCAGAGAGAAGACATGTCTGGTGTATGAGGGAGAGAGAAGATGTGTATGACGGAGAGAGAAGGTGTGTCTGGTGTATGAGGGAGAGAGAAGACGTGTCTGGTGTATGAGGGAGAGAGAAGACGTGTCTGATGTATGAGGGTATGAGAAGACATGTCTGATGTATGAGGGAGCAAGATAAAGTCTTTGGTGTACGAGGGAGCGAAAAGACATGTCTGATGTATGAGGGAGTGAGCTGAAGTATCTGGTGTATGAACGAAAGAGAAGACGTGTCTGGTTTATGAGGGAGCGAGAAGACGTGTCTGGTTTATGAGGGAGCAAGATGACATATCTGTTGTATAAGAAAGGGAGAAGACATAGCTGACGTATGAGGTAGCAAGCAGATGTGTCTGGTGGATGAGGGAGAGAGAAGACATGTCTGGTGTATGAGGGTGTGACATTACGTGCCTGGTGTATGAGGGTGCGAGATTACATGTGTGACGGATCGTCCTGTGCCCCAGACTGGACACATCCGCCCGTGAGCTCCTTCCCTCTCCCAGTAAGCGGACACGCTGTGGCTGTCCGAAGAAAGCAGTCACAGACCAGCACTTCCCTCAATCATGAGACAGGACTTCATGCTTTGAGGTTAAAAACAGAACTCTCTTTATTACAAACACACAGAACTTATATACAATCTCCATTCACTGTGCACCAAACCCAAGCCCCAATCCCATCACTCACATCCCCTCACAAATCCCATCGGTATACAGGGGATGTATCAGGTGAGGGGATTAAGGGATACAATGGGTTTCTCCCACCTGTGTTATCCCCCCTGTAGTGTGGGTGCCGTCTGGGCAGATAGGGCTGTGCTGGCTGATTAAGAGCCCCAGCCAGATTATAGGATCGTCTCTTTGAAGGCTGGAGCTGCAGCCACATTCAAACCGGGTACACATAAATATAATAATAATAATAACAGTGAAGATCAGACAGGGTTCGTCACATTACTCCCCTCTTGTGCAAACGTCCGGCAGACACAGCCAGATCCCTAACGGATCGGCTTGGGGATGACCGGGCCTCTACTGTCTCTAGTCCTGCGGGGTAGGGAGAGCGGGCGTGCGGCCTCTGGGGCACCCTGGCAGCCCCATGTCAGTCACCCAGGCTCCTAGGCCTGGCCCGTAGTCAAGGGGTAAGAGGCCAGCCCAGAAGCCTCTCCAGTGGGCAGCCCTCTTTAGTCTCCTCTGCAGGCATGGGAGACCTTTCTCCAGGGCTTCCTTTCCCCTCTGGGCCCTCAGCCCAGACTCGGCTCCCTCCCAACCTGATGGAACCCTCCCATGGTTACCCTGACTACGGGCTAGTCCCGAGTCAGCTCCACATTCCCCCACCCAAACAACAAGAGCCCACTCCAAAGCAGAAGCAGTTTCACTTACCCCTACCTGGCTCTCCGAGCTGGGGCTCGTTTTGCCCACTAGACCATGCCGCTGGGGAGGAGTGCCGGTTGCCCTTCCTCCCATAATTGGTGACAGCCGCTGGGGAGGGTCGCCGCCTGCGCCCCCTCCCGGATGCTCGTGCTGGGGAGAGCCAGATAATGGGGGTGTAAGCAGTGCAGGGCAGAGGTCAGCGACTCTCTGCCCGGTTGCCAGTGCTTCTGCTTGTGCAGGGAACGGTGCTGGGCAGAGAACAGCGTCACTCTGCCTTGTGGCCAGCTCTTCCGCTGGTGGTTCCCTGCTAGCAGGTGGGGACCCTTCGCTGTGGGGTGGGCAGAGGCCAGCAGCACTCTGCCCTGTTGCCGGCGTTTCAGCCAAAGCGAGGATTGCTGGTGCAGGACAGAGGTCAGCGACTCTCTCTCCGGGTGCCAGCACTTCTGGTTTGTCCTCGTTAGCCGGCGGGAACACTGTGCTGGGGGATGAGCAGAGGCCAGCAGCACTCTGCCCCGTGGCTGGCTCTTCTGCCGGTCTGGCATTTTGCGGTGCTGGGCAGAGGATCGCGTCGCACTGCCCTGGTGGGTCCCTGCTAGCAGGCAGGGACCTTTTACTGTGGGGCGGGCAGAGGCCAGCGGCACTCTGCCCCGCTGCCGGCGCTTCAGCCGGAGTAGGAGGGGCGCATGGTGCTGGGCAGAGAACAGCGTCCCTCTGCCCTGTTGTCTGCGCTTCTGTCGCCTCTAGTGGAAACCCATAGACCGCTGCCTCAAATTCCGGCGACTGCATGCGGTCCATAATCGCCCGGAAGACTTCCTCCCAAAAGTGATTGCCCACTTTCACCTCTTCGGGCTCTGGCTGCAATACCAGGGGCAGAGTGGCTGAACCTTCAAGTCCGGAGCCTTGCCAATTACAGTGAGCGGCCTCCGGAGCTTGCTCTGTAACATCGGTCGGCTCACACTGCAAGGCGCAGCTCCCCTCGAATAGCGCCACGTATTCTGCCTCGAGGCACCATTCTCTGTCTACTAGTCTCTCAAAGTCTTGGCTGAGTTCACTTGTTGCAGTGGGCGGCAGGGCTCTCCGGCGCTTGTCACTAATGTCCCACCATCGGTCCATGTTGCCACTGCCAAAGAAACCCCTTTCCTCGAATGCCTCCCACAACAGGCCAGGCCCGCCAACATCCATCCCTTCCGGAGAATGGGGCTTTCTGGATTTTCGCTGCGGGCCTCGGGCTTCCCAGTATATGGCTTGGTACTCCTCTTCGAGCCCAATCTCCTGTCGGACCAGCCTCTCTAGCTCTGCAACCTCACCTGGAGACGCAGGTCCCCCGAACAAGTAGAGCCTCCTATTCACCTGGTCCCTGATTCGTTGTTCTAGGGTGGGCAGATGTGTACCTTGGTGGGCGCTCCAGTTTTCTAGGGCCGCTCTCCATCTCACGAGCCGGGCTCGGGTCCGTTTCTCAAACTGGAGTCTCCGATTCGAGGGTCTCGACTCCCCTCCAAGTCACCCCGCATCCCGGTGACTGTTCAATCCACTCCATCTGTGGATCCGTTTGGTTCTTCCTCGCCAGGGTATAACTTTGTTCTGCGGCTAGTTGCTTTGGTCCGCTCTGGTCTGGAAGGAGTAGATCCCACCGCTTGCCACCAATGTGACGGATCGTCCTGTGCCCCAGACTGGACACATCCGCCTGTCAGCTCCTTCCCTCTCCCAGTAAGCGGACACGCTGTGGCTGTCCGAAGAAAGCAGTCACAGACCAGCACTTCCCTCAATCATGAGACAGGACTTCATGCTTTGAGGTTAAAAACAGAACTCTCTTTATTACAAACACACAGAACTTATATACAATCTCCATTCACTGTGCACCAAACCCAACCCCCAATCCCATCACTCACATCCCCTCACAAATCCCATCGGTATACAGGGGATGTATCAGGTGAGGGGATTAAGGGATACAATGGGTTTCTCCCACCTGTGTTATCCCCCCTGTAGTGCGGGTGCCGTCTGGGCAGGTAGGGCTGTGCTGGCTGATTAAGAGCCCCAGCCAGATTATAGGATCGTCTCTTTGAAGGCTGGAGCTGCAGCCACATTCAAACCGGGTACACATAAATATAATAATAATAACAACAGTGAAGATCAGACAGGGTTCGTCACAACGTGCCTATTGTATAAGAGAAGGAGAAGGCATGTCTGGTGTATGAGGGTGAGAGAAGACGTGCATGAGGGGGAGAGAAGATGTGTCTGTTGTATGAGGGAGAGAGAAGATATGTCTGGTATATGAGGGAGCGGGATGGCGTGCCTATTGTATAAGAGAGTGAGAAGACATGTCTGGTGTATGAGGGATTGGGAAAACACGTCTGGTGTATGAGGGTGCGAGATTATGTGCCTATTGTATAAGAGAGGGAGAAGGCATGTCTGCTGTATGAGGTAGAGAAAAGACGTGTCCGGTGTATGAGGGTGAGAGAAGACGTGTATGAGGGGGAAAGAATATGTGTCTGCTGTATGAGGGAGAGGGAAGACGTGTCTCGTGTATGAGGGAGAGGGAAGACGTGTCTCGTGTATGAGGGAGAGGGAAGACGTGTCTCGTGTATTAGGGAGAGAGAAGACGTGTCTCATGTATGACGGAGAGAGAAGACGTGTCTGGTGTATGAGGGAGCGAGATGACGTGTCTGGTGTATGAGGGTGAGAGAAGACATGTCTGGTGTATGAGGGAGTGAGAAGACATGTCTGGTGTATGAGGGAGAGAGAAGACATGTCTGGTGGATGAGGGAGAGAGAAGACATGTCTGGTGGATGAAGGAGAGAAGAGGACGTAACTGGTGTATGAGGGAGGGACAAGACGTTTCTGGTGTATGAGGGAGAGAAAAGACGTGACTGGTGTATGAGGGAGAGAAAAGACATGTCTGGTGTATGAGGGAGAGAAAAGACGTGTCTGGTGTAAGAGGGAGAGAGAAGACGTGCCTGGTGAATGAGGGAGAGAGAAGACGTGTCTGGTATATGAGGGAGAGAGAAGACGTGTCTGGTGTATGAGGGAGAGAAGACGTGTCTGGTGTATGAGGGAGTGATCTGAAGTGTCTGATGTAAAAAAGGAGAGAGAAGACATGTCTGGTGTATGAGAGGGAGAATTCATGTTTCGTATATGAGGGAGAGACCAGACGTGTCTGTTGTGTGAGGGAGCGAGAAGACGTGTCTGGTCTATGAGGGAGTGAGAAAACGTGTCTGGTTTATGAGGGAGCGAGAAGACATGTCTGGTGTATGAGGGAGCAAGATGACATGTCTGTTGTATAAGAAAGGGAGAAGACATATCTGGCGTATGAGGTAGCAAGCAGATGTGTCTGGTGTATGAGGGAGAGAGAAGACATGTCTGGTGTATGAGGGAGGGAGAAGACATGTCTGGTGTATGAGGGAGGGAGAAGACATGTCTGCTGTATGAGGGAGAGAGAAGACATGTCTGGTGTATAAGGGAGAGAGAAGACGTGACTGGTGTATGAGGGAGCAAGGAGACATGGCTGGTATATGAGGGAGCAAGGAGACATGGCTGGTATATGAGGGAGCAAGGAGACATGGCTGGTATCTGAGGGAGCAAGGAGACATGGCTGGTATATGAGGGAGCAAGGAGACATGTCTGGTATATGAGGGAACGGGTTGACGTGTTTGTTGTATAAGAGAGGGTGAAGAGATGTCTGGTGTATGAGGGAAGCGAGAAGATGTATCTGGTGCATGAGGAAGCCGGATGGTGTGTCTGTTGTATTAGAGAGGAAGAAGTCCTCTGGTGTATGTACATGTCTGGTGTATGAGGGTGCGAGATTACGTGCCTATTATATAAGAGAGGGAGAAGGCATGTCTGCTGTATGAGGGAGAGAGAAGACATGTCTGGTGTATTAGGGGGAGAGAAGACATGTCTGGTGTATGAGGGTGCAAGATTACGTGCCTATTGTATAAGAGAGGGAGAAGACATGTCTGCTGTATGAGGGAGAGAGAAGACGTATCTGGTGTATGAGGGTGAGAACAGATGTGTCTGGTATATGAGGGAGAGAGAAGACGTGTCTGGTGTATCAAGGAGCGAGGAAACGTGTCTGGTATATGAAGGAGCGAGGAGACATGTCTGCTATATGAGGGAGCAAGGAGACATGTCTGGTATATGAGGGAGCGATCAGACGTGAATGAGGGAGCGAGATGACATGTTTGTTGTATAAAATAGGGTGAAAAGATGACTGGTGTATGAGGGAAACGAGAAGATGTATCCGGTGTATGATGGAATGGGATGGCGTGTCTGTTGTATTAGAGAGGAAGAAAGACATGTCTGGTGTATGAGGGAGTGAGAAGACACATCTGGTGTATGAGGGTGCGACATTACTTGCCTGGTTTATGAGGGTGCGAGATTACGTGCCTTTTGTATAAGAGAGGGAGAAGGCATGTCTGTTGTATGAGGTAGAGAGAAGACGTGTCTGGTGTATGAGGGAGAGAGAAGACATGTCTGGTGGATGAGGGAGTGAGAAGAAGTTTCTGGTGTATGAGGGAGAGAGAAGACATGTCTGGTATATGAGGGAGTGATCTGAAGTGTCTGGTGTATAAAGGAGAGAGATGCCTGGTGTATGAGAGAGGGAGAATTCATGTTTGGTATATGAGGGAGAGAGCAGACGTGTCTGTTGTATGAGGGAGCGATGACATGTCTGGTGTATGAGGGAGAGAGAAGACATGTCTGGTGTGTGAGGGAGAGAGAAGACGTCTCTGGTGAATGAGGATGCGAGATAACATGTCTGGTGTATGAGGGGGAGAGAGGACGTGTCTGGTGTTTGAGGGGGAGAGAAGACGTGTCTGGTGTATTAGGGAGCGAGATGACGTGTCTGGTGTATGAGGGTGAGAGAAGACGTGTCTAGTGTATGAGGGTGAGAGAAGACGTGTCTGGTGTATGAGGGATCAAGGTGACATGTCTGTTGTATAAGAGAGGGAGTAGATATGTTTGGTGTATTAGGTAGTGAGAAGACATGTCTGGTGTATGAGGGAGAGTGAAGACGTGACTGATATATGAGGGAGAGAGAAGACGTGACTGGTGTATGAGGGAGAGAGAAGACGTGTCTGGTGTATGAGGGAGCGGGATCATATGTCTGTATTATAAGAGAAGGCGAAGACATGTCTGGTTAACGAGGGAGAGAGAAGACGTGTCTGGTTAATGAGGGAGATAGAAGACGTGTCTGGTGTAGGAGGGACTGAGATGCCATGTCTGGCGTATGAGGGAGAGAGAAGACGTGTTTGGTGTACTAGAGAGTAAAGAGGCATGTCTGGTATATGAGGAAGCGATCAGACGTGAATGAGGGAGTGACATGACGTGTTTGTTGCATAAGAGACGGAGAAGACATATCTGGTGTATGAGGGAGCGGGATTAAGTGTTTGTTGTGTAAGAGAGGTTGAAGAGATGTCTGGTGTCTGAGGGAAGCGAGAAGATGTATCTGGTCCATGAGGGAGCAGGATGGCGTGTCTATTGTATAAGAGAGGGAGAAGACATGTCTGTTGTATGAGTGACAGAGTTGAAGTGTCTGGTGTATACGGGAGAGAAGACGTGTCTGGTGTATGAGGGAGAGAGAAGACATGTTCGGTGTATGAAAGGGAGAATACATGTCTGGCGTATGCGGGAGAGAGAAGACATGTCTGGTGTATGAGGGAGAGTGAAGACGTGTCTGGTACATGAGGGAGAGTGAAGACATGTCTGGTGTATGAGGGAACAAGCAGAAGTGTCTGGTGTATGAGGTAGAGAGAAGACGTGTCTCGTTTGCGTGGGAGAGAGAAGACGTGTCTGGTGTATGAGGGAGAGAATAGACGTGTATGTTGTATAAGAGAAAGATTATACATGTCTGGTGTATGAGGGAGAGAGAAGACATGTCTGGTGTATGATTGAGCGAGCAGACGTGTCTGGTGTATGAGGGAGAGAGAAGACGTGTCTAGTGTATGAGGGTGAGAGAAGACGTGTCTGGTGTATGAGGGAACAAGCAGAAGTGTCTGGTGTATGAGGTAGAGAGAAGACGTGTCTCGTTTGCGAGGGAGAGAGAAGACGTGTCTGGTGTATGAGGGAGAGAATAGACGTGTCTGTTGTATAAGAGAAAGAGTATACATGTCTGGTGTATGAGGGAGAGAGAAGACATGTCTGGTGTATGATTGAGCGAGCAGACGTGTCTGGTGTATGAGGGAGAGAGAAGATGTGTCTGGTGTATGAGAGAGAGAAAAGATGTGTCTGGTGTATGAAGGAGAGAGAAGACATGTCTGGTGTATGACTGAGCGAGCAGACTTGTCTGGTGTATGAGGGAGAGAGAATATGTGTCTGGTGTATGAGGGATTGAGGTGTCATGTCTGGTGTACGAGGGAGTGAGGAGACATGTCTAGTATATGAGGGAGCAAGAATACATGTCTGATGTATCAAGGAGAGAGCTGCAGTGTCTGGTGTACGAGGGAGCAAGTAGATGTGTCTGGTTTATGAGGGAGAGAAAATATATGTCTGATGTATGAAGGAGCGAAAAGACATGTCTGGTGTATGAGGGCGCAAGAAGACATGTCTGGTGTATGAGTCAGCGAGAAGAGACATGTCTGGTGTATGAGGGAGCGAAATGACATGTCTGGTATCTGAGGGAGAGCTGATGTGTATGGTGTATGAGGGATTGAGAAGACGTGTCTGGTGTATGAGGGAGATAGATGTGTCTGATGTATGACGGAGTGAGAAGACATGTCTGTTGTATAAGAAAGGGAGGAGACATGTCTGGTGGATGAGGGAGAGAGAAGGTGTGTCTGGTGTATGAAGGAGAGAGAAGACATGTCTGGTGTAAGAGTGAGCGAGCAGACTTGTCTGGTGTATGAGGGAGAGAGAAGATGTGTCTGGTGTATGAGGGATCGAGGTGACATGTCTGGTGTACGAGGGAGTGAGGAGACATGTCTGGTATACGAGGGACCAAGAATACATGTCTGATGTATCAAGGAGAGTGCTGAAGTGTCTGGTGTACGAGGGAGCAAGTAGATGTGTCTGGTTTATGAGGGCGAGAGAAGACGTGTCTGGTGTATGAGGGAAAGAGAAGACATGTCTGGTGTATGAGGGAGAGAGAAGACATGTCTGGTGTATGAGGGAGAGAAAAGATGTGTCTGGTGTATGAAGGAGCGAAAATACATGTCTGGTGTATGATGGAGCGGGATGACATGTCTGGTATCTGAGGGAGAGCTGATGTGTCTGGTGTATAAAGGAGAGAGAAGACATGTCTGGTGTATGAGGGAGTGAGAAGACGTGTTTGGTTATGAGGGAGATAGGTGTGTTTGGTGTATGAGGGAGATAGGTGTGTTTGGTGTATGAGGGAGATAGGTGTGTTTGGTGTATGAGGGAGATAGGTGTGTTTGGTGTATAAGAAAGAGAGAAGGCATGTCTGATGTATAAGAATGAGAAGAAATGTCTGGTGTAATGACGGAGCCAGCTGACGTGTCTCGTGTATGAGGAAGATAGCTGAAGTGTCTGTTCTATAAAGGAGAGAGACACCAGACACGTCTTCTCTCCCCCTCATACACAGACACGTCTGGTGTATGAGGGAGCAAGAAGGCATGTGTGATGTATGAGGGGAGCGAACTGAAGTATCTGGTGTATAAAGCAGAGAGAAGACATGAGTGGTGTGTGAGGGATTGAGCAGACGTGTCTGGTGTATGAGGGAGATAGATGTGTCTGATGTATGACGGAGTGAGAAGACATGTCTGTTGTATAAGAGAGGGAGGAGACGTGTCTGGTGTATGAGGGAGAGAGAAGACTTGTCTGGTGTATAAGGGAGAGAACTCACGTTTCTGGTGTATAAAAGAGCAAGAATACTTCTCTGCTGTATGAGGGAGAGAGTTGGAGTGTCTGGTTTATAAAAAAGATAGAAGACATGCCAGATGTATGAGAAAGAGAAAAGATTTGTCTTTTGTATGAGGCAGTGAGAAGTCATGTCTGGAGTAAGAGGGAGCGGGATGACGTATTTGTTGTATAAGAGAGGGAGAAGACATGTCTGGTGGATTAGGGAGAGAGAAGACATGTCTGCTGTATGAGTCAGCGAGAAGAGACATGTCTGGTGTATGAGGGAGCAGGATGACATGTCTGGTATCTGAGGGAGAGCTGATGTGTCTGGTGTATGAGGGATTGAGAAGACGTGTCTGGTGCATGAGGGAGATAGATGTGTCTGATGTATGACGGAGTGAGAAGACATGTCTGTTGTATAAGAGAGGGAGGAGACATGTCTGGTGGATGAGGGAGAGAGAAGATGCGTCTGGTGTATGAAGGAGAGAGAAGACATGTCTGGTGTATGAAGGAGAGAGAAGACATGTCTGGTGTATGAGTGAGCGAGCAGACTTGTCTGGTGTATGAGGGAGAGAGAAGATGTGTCTGGTGTATGAGGGATCGAGGTGACATGTCTGGTGTACGAGGGAGTGAGGAGACATGTCTGGTATATGAGGGACCAAGAATACATGTCTGATGTATCAAGGAGAGAGCTGAAGTGTCTGGTGTACGAGGGAGCATGTAGATGTGTCTGGTTTATGAGGGAGAGAGAAGATATGTCTGATGTATGAAGGAGCGAAAAGACGTCTGGTGTATGAGGGAGAGCTGATGTGTCTGGTGTATAAAGGAGAGAGAAGACATGTCTGGTGTATGAGGGAGCGAGAAGACGTGTCTGGTGTATGAGGGAGCGAGAAGACGTGTCTGGTGTATGAGGGAGATAGGTGTGTTTGGTGTATGAGGGAGATAGGTGTGTTTGAAAGGGAGAAGGCATGTCTGATGTATAAGAATGAGAAGAAATGTCTGGTGTAATGACGGAGCCAGCTGACGTGTCTCGTGTATGAGTAAGTTAACTGAAGTGTCTGTTCTATAAAGGAGAGAGACACTAGACACGTCTTCTCTCTCCCTCATACACAGACACGTCTGGTGTATGAGGGAGCAAGAAGGTATGTGTGATGTATGAGGGGAGCGAACTGAAGTATCTGGTGTATAAAGCAGAGAGAAGACATGAGTGGTGTGTGTGGGATTGAGCAGACGTGTCTGGTGTATGAAGGAGATAGATGTGTCTGATGTATGACGGAGTGAGAAGACATGTCTGTTGTATAGGAGAGGGAGGAGACGTGTCTGGTGTATGAGGGAGAGAGAAGACTTGTCTGGTTTATGAGGGAGAGAGTTGGAGTGTCTGGTTTATAAAAAAGATAGAAGACATGCCTGATGTATGAGAAAGAGAAAAGATTTGTCTGGTGTATGAGGCAGTGAGAAGACATGTCTGGATAAAGAGGGAGCGGGATGACGTATTTGTTGTATAACAGAGGGAGAAGACGTCTGGTGTATGAGGGAGTGAGAAGACATGTCTGGTGGATGAGGGAGCTAGAAGATATGTGTGGGTTATGAGGGAGCGGGATGGCGTGTCTGTTGTGTTAAAGAGGAAGAAGACATGTCTGCTGTATGATGGAGACAGAAGACGTGTCTGGTGTTTGGGGGGAGAGAAGGCATGTCTGGTGTATGAGGGAGAGGGAAGACGTGTCTGGTGTATAAGGGAGAGGGAAGACGTGTCTGGTGTATGAGGGAGAGGGAAGATGTGTCTCGTGTATGAGGGAGAGGGACGACGTGTCTCGTGTATGAGGGAGAGGGAAGACGTGTCTCGTGTATGAGGGAGAGAGAAGACGTGTATGAGGGAGCGAGATGACGTGTCTGTTGTAATCGAGTGGAAGAGGACATGTCTGGTGTATGAGGGAGTGAGATGACATGTCTGGTGTATGAGGGATCGAGGTGACATGTCTGTTGTATGAGAGAGGGAGTAGACATGTCTGGTGGATGAGGGAGTGAGAAGACATGTCTGGTGTATGAGAGAGCAAGAAGATGTGTCTGGTGTAAGAGGGAGTGAAAAGACATGTCTGATGTTTGAGGAAGTGAACTGAAGTGTCTGGTGTATGAGGGAACGAGAAGACGTGTCTTGTGTATGAAGGAGATAAAAGATGTGTCTGCTGTATGAGGGAGCGAGATGACATGTCTGCTGTATAAGAAAGGGAGAAGACATATCTGGTGTATGAGGTAGCGAGCAGACGTGTCTGGTTTATGTGGAAGAGAGAAGACGTGTCTGGTGTATGAGGGACTGAGAAGCCGTGTCTGGTGCATGAGGGAGAGAGATGTGGTGTCTGGTGTATGAGGGAGTGATCAGAAGTGTCTGGTTAATGAAGGAGAGAGAAGACGTGTCTGGTTAATGAGGGAGATGGAAGATGTGGCTGGTTAATGAGGGAGACAGAAGACGTGTCTGGTGTATGAGGAACTGAGAAGCTTTGTCTGGTGTATGAGGGAGCAAGAAGACATGTCTGATGTATGAGGGAGCTGGCTGAAGTGTCTGATGTATGAGGGAGCTGGCTGAAGTGTCTGATGTATGAGGGAGCTGGCTGAAGTGCCTGATGTATGAGGGAGCTGGCTGAAGTGTCTGATGTATGAGGGAGCGGGCTGAAGTGTCTGATGTATGAGGGAGCGGGCTGAAGTGTCTAACGTATGAGGGAGCGGGCTGAAGTGTCTGGTATATGAGGGAGCAAGATGACATGTCTGTATGTGTGAGTGAGGAGACATGTCTGGATTATGAGGGAATGAGAAGACATGTCTGGTGTATGAGGGAGTGAGAAGACATGTCTGGTGTATGAGGGAGAGAGATGATGTGTCTGGTGTATGAGGGAGTGAAAAGACATGTCTGATTCATTAGGGAGGAAGAGAACATCTCTGGTGTATGAGGGAGTAAGAAGACATGTCTGATGTATGAGGGAGAAACACAACGTCTCTGGTGTATGTGGGAGCGAGACGACGTGTCTGCTGAAGGAGGAAGATAGAAGACACGTCTGATGTATGAGTGAAGGAGAAGACGTGTCTGGTGTATGAGGAAGAGAGAAGATGTCTGGTGTATGAGGGAGTGAGGAGATGTGTCTGGTGTATGAGAGAGAGAGAGAGAGAGACGACGTGTCTGGTGTATGAGGAAGTGAGGAGATGTGTCTGGTGTATGCGAGAGGGAGAATACATGTCAGGTGCATGAGGGAGTGAGAAGACGTGTCTGTTGTATAAGAGAGGGCGAATACATGTCTGATATATGAGGGAGCAAGAAGACATGTCTGGTGTATGAGGGAGCGGACAGAAGTGTCTGGTATATGAGGGAGTGAGGAGACATGTCTGGTGTATGTTGGAGCTTGATGACTGTTATGTACGTAACAACCATATGTGTCTGGTGTATGAGGGAGATAGAAGACATGTCTGGTGTATAATGGGAGCGAGTAGAAGTGTATGATTATGAGGGAGTGATGAGATGTGTGGTGTATGAGGGAGCCAGAAGAGATGTCTGATGTATGAGGAAGAGAGAAGATGTGTCTTGTGTATGAGGGAGCAAGAAGACATGTCTGGTGTATGAGGGAGAGAAAAGACATGTCTGGTGTATGAGGGAGCGAGATGACGTGTCTTGTGGATGAGGGAGAGAGAAGACGTGTATGAGTGAGTGAGGAGATATGTCTGGGTTATGAGGGAGAGAGAAGACGTCTGATTTATGAGGGAGAAAGATGACGTCTCTGGTATATGAGGGAGAGAGAAGATGTGTCTGGTGTATGAGGGAGAGAGAAGACGTGTCTGGTGTATGAGGGAGAGAGAAGACGTTTCTGGTGTATGAGGGAGAGAGAAGACGTGTCTGGTGTATGAGGGAGAGAGAAGACGTCTCTGGTGTATGAGGGAGTGAGCAGACGTGTCTGGTGTATAAGAGAGGGAGAATACATGTCTGATATATGAGGGAGAGAGCTGAAGTGTCTGGTGAGTGATGAGACGTGTCTTGGGTATGTGGGAGCTGGATTACTTGTCTGTTGTATAAGTTTACAAGGAGACATCTCTGGTGTATGAGAGAGCAAGAAGACGTGTCTGGTGTATGAGGGACACAGAAGACGTGTCTGGTGTATGAGGAAGAGAGAAGACGTGTCTGGTGTATGAGGGAGACAGAAGACGTGTCTGAGGAAGATAACATTGCATTGACAGTTTGTTTTCTATAGGTATTTTTGGTTGAACAAAAACAACGGGACAATCCTAATGACCGAGAGACCTCCGCAGGGAACGTACGACCTCAATATTACGGTTTCTGACGGTATGTGGCCAGATACCTTCTCTACTATCAAAATTTATGTACAAGAGATTGGAAGTGACGCCTTCCGCAGCTCGGTGTCTCTGAGACTCACAAGTAAGTAATAAGTGGTGCGGAGGGGTCTCAGGTAGATTCTTGTAGGACTCCGCTGGGACATTTGATGGGAAGACTGCCTGGTTTGACCATCATAGAGTTTGCACTAGATAAAGAAGTGATGTACAGGTCACCATAGCTACATATATATGTAACCATTTCCCTGGACTCCTGTACATTGTACCATAAAGACATTAAAATGATGTAGTATCCCTGCATAGGGATAGAAGGAAATGGTGGCCCTTGGGACAGGAACGCTCTTGGCATTAAGTGACCCCTGTCCTACTCAGTGCGTAACCCCAATTCCCTTCCCTGCTCCTATCTGGGTAAATACGTTACTATCTCTGCTTCTCAGTTATAGCTTTTTAACCCGCATTTTAGGCATTACAGCAGAGGAATTCATAGAGAAGGATGAGTTTGGAGTCAGCAGACGTGACCAGCTCCAGGCCGTCCTGGCAGACATGGCAGCTGCCCATCCCAGCCATATCCACATCTTCAGTGTGGTGAACGCAGAGGATAACATGACCGACGTGACATTTTCAGTATGCGGAGCTGCCTCCTGCCACAAACCCGAGATCTTACGGAGCTTATTGACAGCCCAGAGAGAGAAGGTATGGACAGAGTGTTTATGGCGTTATTACTGAGTAAGAATAAAGTCGGCTGTCTCTTAAAATTAATAATATTACAAAACGCAGAATATTTATCAGTCTCGTGATATCTAGATGTATCCTGTTTGTCTTTCAGAGTTTTGTGGAAATAATTCCCTTGATTTTGAATCTCTGAGGGTACAGCCGGGGGTTTATTACTTTATAACAAAAGTAAAGATCTAAGAGCGATGCGTTTTAATCATCTTTATCTGCATTTGTTGTTGGAGGTAGCTCGTCCTGGGGTGCCTAATGGCCACAGAACTAGGATGGTGTCTAGATTTTTTGGTAAAGTTTTTGGTGCCGTTTTAACTGAGTTTTTTTGTATTCTTCTCAATGACAGATCCGATCAGTTCTAAAGGAAAGGAATTCCCAAGTATCCATTGATTTCTGTTCACGGATGGGCTGTTTGCAGGATGGCGGGTGCACAATCCATGGCGCAGTTAGCAGATCCCCGCCTCTCGTGGATGGAGGTAGCACATCTTTAGTCTCAATTCCCCATGTCGGAAACGTGTCCTGCACAGAAACAATTTTACCAGAACTGTTATTCTCTGCCCCAAAACCCTTGCCTGAATGGTGGGACTTGCATGTCGACTCTCACTGGTTACAGGTAGGCAGATTCTCTGGACCATGTTCCCGTGTGACTTAAACCTTACATCACCAACTTCAGACAGTCTACCTTTGAAACTAAAATATTTCCATTTGTCGTTCTAGGTGTCACTGTTTGACTTCGTTCCTTGGGCCACGCTGCCAGCAGACTCAGAGAACATTTCACGGTAACGGCTATGCATGGATTCATCCTATCGGCCACTGTTTGGACAGCCATCTATCGCTGGAGTTCGTAAGTGACAGCACAGACGGATTACTACTACACAGTGGAGTGTCAAGAGCCAGTAAGAACTTCATCGCAGTTGGTGAGTATCAGGATAGGGTGTAACGCAGAGGAGCAACATCAACTAGAGAGGCAGAGCATCTTCTCTCCTTTATATTATGTATTTATTATATATGGTTTTTAATAAGTTGTTCTATATTCCTGTGTTGTTTTGGACTTTATTAGGAAGATATTCGTGTATGTTTTTTTCTGTGTTTTAATAGATTCAAACTGAGAAGAAATCGAGAACTAAACCACTTTTATTGAATATCTACACCTTACAATACAGAGAGTCAAATCACAAGTACAATGCAATGAGTAACAAGTAAATCACAAGTCATAGTAACAAATCACAAAAAGTAACAAGGCAAAAAGTAACAAATACAGTGCAATAAGTTAGAAATCACAAAGCATAGAGTTACAAGTCACAATGCAAAAAAAATCACAGGTACCGTGCAATAAATTACAAATCACAAAGCAAAGAATCTCAAGTACAGCGCCATGAGTTACAAATTACAAGGCATAGAGTTACAGTTACAATTATGAAGTCATGAGTAACAGGAAGTGAGAGTAATAGTAAATCTACATTGACAATAATTACAATTTAATTACATTCTTAGTTTGCTCCAGGTCCAGCCGCATTGCTGTTAATGTGGTTTTGTTTCCATTCCCAAAGATTACGAGCGGCTGGCTCCTTCTCATCTTCAGACAAGACCTGACCACGCTGAGGCTCAGCTTTCCAGAGCAGGAGAACGTTACAGACAGAACGGCATCGGATAGACCTGCACCTAAAAGATAAAGTAAGTTAATTATTACATCGTGAGCCAGACATGTAATTAATGCAGCCACAGGAAAGCTTAAATATTCTCTTTTACTCACAGAAGTAGAATGAATGAGAATCTTTAGGAGCAGACACAGAGCTGCATTATACTCCACTAACCGACCCTCAGCTAACTCTACATGGACCATATGACCAAGACAAGTCACGCCAAATACACAACGATTCGCATCGCACGCAGTCACATTTACTTAAAGAAATTGTCAATGTCGAGCAGTCAGGGAAGATGTATTACCGACTTCATTTACTTCGGGGCAGGGAGTCAGCCTGACTCTGGATCGCTGCCACACGGCTTTGATAAATGAGACAGAGGGGATCGGAGGAAAGCTACTTACAGAGGATTGAATGACTTGTGAAGTCCACAGAGTCATCATGCAGGACAGAAGGTTTGGAGCACACTGACATCTTGGGCTGGAGATCAGGGCTGACTTTACTGCAGTCACAGACAATAAACCGGGATTAATGCCTAGCGGCTGCTCCACTGGGTTTGCAATCTGCGTGGATGAAGAGAAAGGAAGTGTTGAGTCATGACATAATTTTTATACATGTTTAATATTATCTGCAGTAGTAAAGCCCCACACCACGTGTTACTGTGACCCGTGTCTGATATGCATGCCATTCTCTGCAGGTTTTGGGAGCCGGATACCGTTCTGCAGCTCGGAGGCGTTAAGCAGTCGTCTACTCGTTCCCACAATCTCCTTCTGCACAAACCCTTTAAAAGGCTGTCTCCGCAACGTCGTTCTTAATAAGCAGGTAATGACTTTCTAGTACGCAGAGTATCGCTTACCTCTTACTGCAGACGGCTGCTCTGTAGTGGACGTGGGAGCTGCGGATGGATCCGGTAAACTGGATCAGCTTCGGTACTTAGGGGGTCTCTGAGCAGAGGGATGCGGTATAACCAGGTGGGTTAGCAGGAAAGTCCTGGTCAGTATCACGTAGGACAGAGGTTGGTAATGATTCCTATAAGACACAAATACATTAGAATGTTCTTTGATTAGTAATGTGTATTATTACCAATATTCACTAACATACAACTCGCAGATATGCAGCCAGACTGCACGAGGAGCCGGGTCAAAAGACATTCTAAAGGTAACTAAACTAAGAACACATCCAGTAGCAGGGTCCGTATCAAAGCTTTCCACCGAGTTATCTGAGCTTCTTTGTGCTGACCTGCAGAATGATCTCTAATAATTTTCTTTATGGTGTGTGTGTTTCCTTTAACACAGGTGTATGATCTAGCAGCCCCACTGGAGGCCGTTAATAGCTCCCAGGCTGTGTGAGGAAGGGTACAGCTTGCTCATCACCCGCACCCTGCGACTCTCCTTGCGTCAGTGACCCCCAGCTGTGATTGCCCACCTGCTCACCAGGACTGCAGAAAAGGTACAGACTTGGTTTACACCGATATGCTCACGGGTAATAACTCTACAAGAACATTAAAAAGAGACAAACCTGAATTAATGGTTCCACCACCTCACTGATCACAATGTCTCCCAATATACAGATGGGTTTTATATTAAGCCATTTAGAAGAAGTGCTATTTTTCATGCCAATATTTATGTTATTAAAGAGACTCACCTGAACCGGGACATCTTTGTGAAAGCACAGAGTATAGTGTAGATTGGAAAATGGGGAGTCGCGGTGCGATCATCAAGGAATCCATTCGAATGTTTGTGGCCAAAGCTCTGCCAGAAAGGACTCTTCATACATCACATCTGAATGCTCTGCCACCGCCTGGTGCTCTGCTGGGCGATCATTTTTGTATCATAGTGAATAGGGTAATCTGCATTATATACTCTTCCTTTTGCAGATGTCCACAAAACTTCTTCCATCCTGGAGGCCTCATCCAGTACCTGCTCCCTCATTCTCTCCATCCGCAGCGGACATTTTCAGGCAACGTTAAGAACACGCAACGCCGACAGCGTCATCCTGCGTTTGTCTTCTAAGGACCAGAACGAATCCATCCACCTGCAGGTACCAAACACAGCATGAAGTCCATACCTTGACACGTGCCATGCTGCACGTTGGGTAGAGTCACGTCCACATCTGAAGCTCCCGATTCAGAGCAGCCGGTAGATGGGACAGCTTTAGGGTCATTGTATTTCAGCCTGTAGATCATAGCGATGGCTCAGCATGACCCAGGGATCTAACGGCACCGTTTGTTTTGTCGAGGTGAGGCATGGGCTTCTAACAGTCTGCTACAATCTCGGTGATGGTCCCAACAGTCACACTTCCCGACCATAAAATAGACACTGGAGAGTGGAATGACGTTGGCTTGGAAAGGATGCAGAAAGTTCACGCTTCGCTTTAATGGAGGAGGGGAGCACAGAGAGACGACAGCAGCTCACGGGACCTACGAAGAAATTAAAGTTGATCCGAGAGGCGCGATTCTGGGAAGCATCAACCAATCGGGTTATCAAGGTAAAAAAACAATAGTTACCGATAAGATAAGCGTTTACGCTTTCACAACAATGGGCTTCAATAAAACTGAAAGCATTTCTAGTGAATGTAAGATAAGAAGCCGTCTGTAAATCCATGGGGTATAAAGACTCTCCCTGCCCGTCATTACCTGGAATACACCATACGATGCTGAATTCTCAGTCCCATCATGCGCTGATCTCCAATTCCTTCTGTGTAATCAGGATGCATAAAGAACGCGAGACTGAACGGCTGCCGCCTGCCCATGGAGTACACGACGGCCTCACCGGTGTCCGTTATAAGCCGGGAAGGAGTGCCCGAAGGCTGCGTCTCAGACGTCTGTAGCAGCAGCCCCTGCAGCCGCGGCTTTGTCTGCGTTGATCTATGGATGAATGCAGGTATCACCCAACGCGTGCTGGGGTCACAAGACTTCGGAAGAGATTAGAGCTTTGGGAAATTACCTTGTGCTTTTTAAGCATTATCAGTTAAGCTGCACTCCATATACCGCATTCACTCCACTCGATTGTTAAACCACCACTCCCATGTGTCGAGGGATAATGAGAATCGTTGTCCTGTATGAAAGAAAAACATTTTGAAATGCTTCACATGATTTCGTTTTACTGGCTTAAAATGTATCTGATCTTCCGCTGTTATGGTAGATTTAACCCCTTCTCTCCCTGTAACTCCACAGGTGCCCCCCAGGATACCTGCTTACAGAGAACAGCACAGACGCTCACTGTCTACACGGTATGTGCCAGCCACCCCTGCAAACATGGCACGTGCGTGCCACGCTCGCCAGCCGAATTCAACTGCCTCTGCGCAGAGGGGTACGTCAGGAGCGGATGTCACGTCTTCAGCCCTGGACTCTGGATCAGCAATCCTTATATCTTGATTTGCCTCCTGACGATCATAGGTAAATTTAACACACAGTCTCCCTGATAACCTCCCATGTAACCCGGGAGGGGGGCTCAGCACCACCTTTATGGGGATCAGTCATTCATTAACCCAAGGGCATTGGTTTATACAGCACTGGAAGTCCTACCAAGGGTGGATCGGGGCAAGTTAAGATTGGTAGCAACCCTGTTATTCATGATGGATCAAGAAAAAGCATTAAAATATAAAAAATATTCAGTACCTTGCATGCTTCAAGAGGATAATTCTTGTGTCTCCATTCACAGCACTGATCGACGGAATTCTGTTGTGGTCTCGCTGCAAGAGGAGGAAGACCATAAACCAAGGAGTTTCACGTATCTGGGCATAGCCAGGACCTTGAGGACACCAGAAAAAACATCTTCCACTACAACGAAGAAGGCGGTGGCAACAAAGACCACGTGAGTAAAGCGTTTGTGGGATACAATGTTACATTTTTTATATGTAGTTTGTAGCAAGTTTAAGACTTTGGTCCACTCACCAGCTTCTGCTGATTTCTGCCTGGAATTCTAATACAATTCATACTCCATACGCCTTAAGCCGCTTCATACACAGCTGAAAAGTTAAAGGGATAAAGGCCTTGTGTAACGAGATGGAATGTTTTAATTACCCAAATCACACTCAAAATACATTTACGGGGGGGGGTTGTGATTTTCCATTTTCTGCAGTAGTAGCTCTGACTCCAGACAGAGTAGGGAAGCACAGATTTGGGGCAGGACGGGTTAAATTGGATGAATGCTCGTTTGGTTCATTCGTCTGTCTCAGCAAGTTGCCAATCCGTTTTAATTCAAGTGAATGTTCTCCGCAGGACGCATTCAACGTGACAGAGCTCCAGCTATGTGATCGGAGCAGCGCCGCGCACGCTTTCTGCAGGAAGACCGGAGGGCTTCATGGAAACGGTCCCTTAAGCTGCGATTACGAGACGTCTGTCAGCCTGAAGGAGCCGTCAAAGTACCCCGCGTCGGAGCGGAGCGGTTCTTTTACCAGCGGAGATTTCGGCCGATACTTCTACGACGTGTTCCAAGAAGCTGCCTACATCCAGCAAGCGCTTTCATGCGACAGCTTAAAGGTTTATCACGTGGAAGGAGACGGCTCCCCGGCGGGCAGCCTCAGCACTCTGGCGTCGTCCGGAGCCGAGGGGGACGTGGAGTACGAGGAGGAGATGAGACGGTGGGGGCCAAAGTCTGACTCTCTCTAAACTCTACTCTTACACGGCCGCCGAGGATCTGCAGTGAAAGAGCGATGATCGGGAAAGACATCCTATGCTTTTGGCAGAGACTTGCGGTGATAACATTGAGGATTGTGCAGCCAAAGCAACAATGGTTTGATCAGGAGAAGCTGCAGAAATAAAGGAGAGAAAGCGGACCAAAGAGCTTACAGTCTAATCAGTGGTATCCCCTCGCTCACCTTGGGACGGAGTGCGCCGAGTCTGAAGATGTCCAGAACAGCAGCAAACAGATCTGCAAACCTAGAGCCGGGACAAAAAGCTTGCATTAGTTCCCTACCCCCGCGTGACTCCAATTAACGTCTGATCACCGCACCCCTATCAAAGCTTTAACGAGCTCCATTTAACGAGCTCCACCCGGGATTGGGATTCCATTTCCTTACGAGGGCCCAATAAGGATACAGGATTTATTTCATTTTAACATTACGGGGCTCACTCAGCCCACCGCAATTCAGCAGAGCCCTGCTGTAAGACACAGACGTGACCCCCCCCCCTTCATGCCTTACCGCCAGCATGCATTCACCTGTGCCAAAGCCCCAGCGCCCAATTCGGTTTTCACCTTTAAAGTTTGAAATAAACTCAGTAAAAAGATTATTCGGCTCTTTGTCTTCAATTTGTAGTAAAACATTGTCAGGAGCCGGCGATTAAAACAAAATATGGAGACAATTGGAGACCAGCTCAAAACTTCATGAGGCCATTTTTGCTGCACGTGGTAAGTTCCAGCCCCAATATTTGTTTTATATAGCACCATCATATTTAGTAGCGCTGTACAATGGCTAGACAGGGTATAAGTAGTATGTAACATAATTTGACTTAAAACACAGGTGAGGAGGGCCCGCTTGTGTTCATAGGGGGCAAACCCTGCATTTTCAAAGTATATTTGACAAACACATTATTTCAAGTAAAAAATACATATATAGAAAACCACTTCTAACAGGATTATGGCCCTTGAGAGCTCCTGTATACTGCGAAAGAGCATCTAAAAGTATGAAGTTAACCATTTAAGTGTAACCAAACTACTGAAAAACTGATGTAAAACAAAGAAATTACTTTCACGGTATTAGGTAACAAACACGCAAATAAATTTGTCCAAAAAAACTATGCATACCCCGACTATGTGAGACACTCTGTGACTGAAAGAAACGATCTCTGCTTCTGGGGGGTAGATCTAGAGGGCTGCATTCATTTCAATATCACAGAATTCACAAACCTTTGCCGGTCCTTCTCCAAGCTCAAGACCAGAGAATCAGCTCCACAGGACCAAAACACAGCACCAAGAAACACAAAGTTCTGGCTAGAAGGCTGGAGAAACGCCCGGGTTAAATAGACTTTTGATTGATTGAGGAAATGAGGTGCAGGTGTGAGTCAGGAGCAGGCAGCCATCTTATGTCCATGGAGAGGTAAATAGTACAAAATATAGCAAAATACATGTAGATATAGCTTGTTTCATGGCAAAACAGCAAAAAGTCTAGTTGTCTTGTGGCGTAATGGTGATTCTATTCCTGGTAAATATTTATTATTATAGCGGCTGCGCGTATATCTAAGTCTTCAGAGTAGGTGAATTTGAGTTTATCTATTATGGACGAATGCACTTGGGATGTAGAAATAGTGAGGCAAACTATAGCATTGGGAATGCCGTTCTGCCAGTGACAGCAGACGAGACGGATTTAGAGTAATAATTACTGATGACTTAAAGGTAAGCAGACAATGCCGTAAAGTGTTGGAAAAAGCAAGCAGGGTGCTGGGTTGTATAACAAGAGGCGTTGGTAGCAGGAAGAGTTTCTGCCTTGTATTGTAAATTATAAATCATCCAAAATGTTATACAAGGAAACATGCTTCTCTACGTATATATTTTGTGCTGTTTCAATAGCATGAGCATCCTGCCATCGTGTACTATTCACCATACATCAATGGGCCCATCAGGAAATACTACTTTACAGAAAGGGTAGTGAATAAATGGAATCACCTTACAGGAGAAGTGGTAGATGTTAATACAGTGAAGACATTTAAGCAAGCATGGGATAGGCATAAGGCTAAGCTAGATATAGGATGAGGCAAGATACTAAAGAAAGGATTCAGAGGTTGGGCAGACTGGATGGGACGAATGAGCTCGTCCCTAAAAAATACTTATACTCACAAAACATAACATACGCCGAGACAGGTGCTCTAACGAGATTAGAACCTGTAACTTTCCGCACGGCGAGTAACGCAACTTACCAGTGCGCCACACTTCCAATGAATGGATCTGCTCGTCCGTAATACAAATACTCAAATTCGCCCAATCTGAAAACATAATTTTACGTACAGGGCTCAACGGGATTAGAACCAGTACCAACCTGCATGGGATGTAACAAACACTGCCGCTGCGCCACCCTCGCAACAGACAAAGCTGCTCGTCCGTAATACAAATACTCAAATTCGCCCCCCCCCCCGAAACCATAATTGTACACACTAAGCAGTTAGACACACTAAGCAATAGGTAGTGCACCTTTTAGATTGTGTGCATTATGTTAGATGGTATAAGTATTGGTGCATCACACGCAGGCGTCATATGTTCATGGCGACGAAGAGCCTTCAATCATCCGATGGCGTAATGGTTAGGTGCCCTGCCTGCCATATGTTGCGGTCCCGGTTCGATTCCCTGTAGCTCCGTGGGGAGCATCCAGCCATGCGGTGGTTTGAAGGTTCGGTCTGTTGCGTACTCGATGCTGCGGTCCCAGTCTGGTTTCGCTTGAAGGTTCGGTGTGTTGCCTATGAGATGATGTGCTGATAGCTCGCTTCCGTGTGGCTCGGTACAGCCGCTGACAATGTCTCTGTGCGTACAGTGGTCTTACCCTGAAAAAAAAAACGTGTGCTGCTGTATTATTATTATTTTTTTTTAGCATTTATAGAAAAAAGCATAAAAGGTGTTGTGTACTACCGACTGGCTCTAACCCCCAATCATCCTGACCCGCACATACGCACTTTCACACACCACCGAACATACTCATACGTCTTACACACCGCACCGAACATACTCATACGTCTTACACACCGCACCGACCATACCGCACCGCAACCACTCGCCAGGCCTCACGGGGATTAGAACTAGAAACCAAACCGCTTGGTAAGTAAGTACACTTGACACCTGCGCCACCCTTGCGGCAGACTGAATTTGCTCGTCCGTAATACTTATACTCAAATTCACAGAGTCTAAAAACATAACTTAATGTCTCTAGTCGCAGGACTTCCTGGGACTCGAACCCGGAACTCACGGCACAGTGTGCGACACACGCATCACACGCGCCACCTTCGAGATGGAGAAGAATTGCTCATCCCTAATACAAATACACAAATTCACCCACTGGAAAAACATAATGTTACAAATATCCACCCTTACACGCAGGCCGCACAGGGATTAGAACCAGGAGCCTCACGCATGGCGAGCGATACACCTAACACATGTGCCACGCACACGGCTGGATGGCCACCCTCGTCCCATCCACATATACTCAAATTTACCTACTCCAAAAAACATAAAATCATACGTTATACAGGAACCACAGAGATTAGAACCAGGGGCCAGGAGCACGGTGATGAACACAGCTAAGACATGCGCCACCAGTACCATGGGGCAAAAGGGCCTTGTCTGTTATACAAATACTCAGATTCACCGACTCTGAAAACATAACATTAGTTTATATACAGGATACATGGAGAATAGAACCTGCATCCACTTGTATGGAGGGGGGGGGGTAACGCACCAAACACCTAGACCACCATCTCAACTGGGTCAGGAGGTTTGCCAGTTCCACAAATACTCTGATGTACCCGCTCTAAAAGATTAAGAATAAGATCATACAGCAGACCGGCGGGTGAGAACCAGCAGCCAACCACACGTTAGGCAATCCACTCATCCATCACGCCATTCCACCACACGAGATGGGCGCCCACCGGCTCCACATATACTAATATCTCCCGACTCTAAAAACATTAGAAATAAATCACCCATGAAGCAAAGTGGGTTAGAAGCACTATATAGTTACCTACGGGAGCGAAGCGGGTTTGAACCATAAACCAGTCGCACTGCAGGCGATACAC
Organism: Spea bombifrons; assembly: GCF_027358695.1. Lineage (NCBI taxonomy): Eukaryota > Metazoa > Chordata > Amphibia > Anura > Pelobatidae > Spea > Spea bombifrons. The sequence continues at coordinate 34,173,834 of NC_071096.1, forward strand.
CTAACCGTTACGCCACACCACGACATGGCGTCGGCCGCCCACCTGTTCTACATTTACTCATACGGACCCCCTCTAAAAACATAAGAAGAACATGCAGACGCGCTACACACATAGATCCCGCTTTCATGGAGATTTGAACCAAAATACTTTTATATGGTTAGTAATGCATACGATGTCTGCCTGCTCCACATATAATCATATGCACCAAGTATAAAATGATACAAATACACAGATCCACTATAACGATTAGACTTGGGCACCAGGGAGCTCTTCGTGTTCGTCTTCAGGGGGGGAAAAAATCTTCGTAACCCCTGCTACGCAGCCGGGAGAAAACGAAGATGAAACGAGCACGAAGAATGTCCACGAATATTCGCCCGAAAAGAAGACAGGAACGGGCGAATATTCGCGGACATTCTTCGTGCTCGTTTCATCTTCGTTTTCTCCCGGCTGCGTAGCAGGGGTTAAGAACACATCGGAGCCGCAGCAGCAGATGCGTTCGCGCCGTGAAGGTACGTGTGTGCGACTCTATTGGTCGCCGGAAGGGGGCTGGTCTGGCATCAACAAATGAATTATTTAATTTTATTTTAAAGTTATATTTATTGTTTACTTTATTATATTTCCTATTATTACTATATTTCCTGTGAGCTCCTGTTATCCCTGTGTCCTGGCCATTGTCTGTCTTAAGCCAATTAATGGCCAGGACACAGAGATAACAGGAGCTCACAGGATTAACAGCTACCTGTTATGTAATTGATAATTAGGTATGCAGCAGTGACACCTAGTCATACCTACAGGGGGTCTTAAGACAAGGGCTAACACACAATAACAGGGGAAACGCTTCACACCTATACAATCAACAATGCTAAGACAATCAGCCTTCTTCCTACCACAGGATGTCCAGCAGACGTTACAGTTCTGAGACTCTGAGTGCTAAAACATGGGGTACATCAGCAGACTGAACCCCTGTATCCACACACAGAAGTCTCTACAAGGCCCGGGCCCATAGTCGATAGGGAGGAGGCTGGCTCTCAGGCCTCTCCAGGGGCCCCAGTGATGGAGGGTTCTGTCACAAGGGTAACTAGAGAACTAATGCAAGCTTCTTATTTAGACATAATACATCTTTAACCAAAACAGTGCACTGCTAATAATCTTAAACATAACCGTACATTAACCCTTAGCTATTTTTTAGTTCTTGTCCCACATTTTTCCATTCGCATACCTGCCAACACACCCAACATTTTTGTGGACAGTCCTGCTTTTTTCCAGTTCTGTCCCATCAAATTTAGCTAAACTAGGTATACTAGTGCACGTAGGTAGGTATAGCTGGGTAGGGTAGCACTACAACATTAAATAAATATAATAAAGTAAACAATAAATATAACTTTCAAATAAAATTAAATAATTCATTTGTTGATGCAAGACCAGCCCCCTTCCGGCGACCAATAGAGTCGCACACACGTACCTTCACAGCGCGAACGCATCTGCTGCTGCGGCTCCGATGTGTTCTTAACCCCGTATTAACCCCTGCTACGCAGCCGGGAGAAAACGAAGATGAAACGAGCACGAAGAATGTCCGCGAATATTCGCCCGTTCCTGTCTTCTTTTCGGGCGAATATTCGTGGACATTCTTCGTGCTCGTTTCATCTTCGTTTTCTCCCGGCTGCGTAGCAGGGGTTACAAAGATTCCCCCACCCCCCCGAAGACGAACACGAAGAGCTCCCTGGTGCCCAAGTCTAATCGTTATAGTGGATCTGTGTATTTGTATCATTTTATACTTGGTGCATATGATTATATGTGGAGCAGGCAGACATCGTATGCATTACTAACCATATAAAAGTATTTTGGTTCTAATCTCCATGAAAGCTGGATCTACGTGTGTAGCGCGTCTGCATGTTCTTCTTATGTCTTTAGAGGGGGTCCGTATGAGTAAATGTAGAGCAGGTGGGCGGCCGACGCCATGTCGTGGTGTGGCGTAACGGTTAGGTGTATCGCCTAAACTGCGACTGGTTTATGGTTCAAACCCGCTTCGCTCCCGTAGGTAACTGTATAGTGCTTCTAACCCCCTTTGCTTCGTGGCTAATTTATTTCTAATGTTTTTAGAGTCGGGAGATATTAGTATATGTGGAGCCGGTGGGTGCCTATCTCCTGTAATGGAATGGCGTGATGGTTAAGTGAATTGTGTAACGTGTGGCTGGCTGCTGGTTCTCACCCGTCGGCCTGCTATATGAGCTGATTTCTAATCTTTTAGAGCGGGTACATCAGAGTATTGTGCTGTGGAAACAGCAGCCAGCAAAGATCAATTTGCGCCGGTGATGTAGATGTTAGGTGCGTTACCCACCACCCAAAACGCTACCGGTTCTAATCTCCGTGAAATCCGTGTTGATGTGTGCAGCATGTCCGTGTGTTTTCTTTTAATGTGTTTAGAGGGGTATATATGAGTATATGTGGGGCAGGGGAAGATCAGGAGCTGTGCTTTAGCGTGGTGTAACGGTTAAGTGCACCATCTACCATTTATCTTGTTGTTGATTCTAACCCCCTTAACTCCTGTCGGTAACTTAATGTTGGCTTGAATGTTTTTTTTCTTAAGTGTTTAGAGTGGGGTACATAAGAGTATTTGGGGGACAATCAGTCAAGTCATAACCAGCCGCAGTGGTAGGTTAGGTGTTTGGTGCATTATCTACCATGCAGCGCTTTGTTGGCTCCAACCCCGTGATCTCAGTAAACAAACGTCTGGTGAATGTGTTTTTTTTAAATGTTTTTAGAGCGTGTGAATCTAAGTATATGTTTATCATGCCATGGTGTGGTGTAGTGGCTGCGTGTATTACCTGTAATACAACAGGTGAACTCGCTGTGTATAGTGTGGCTGTGTTCTAGTGAGTGTTATAGTGCGTGCGTGTGTGACTTATTTTATATTTGGTGCATGTATGTGTATCAGGCAGCCGGCGAGCTCCCGTTCATGCGGTGGCGTAAAGGTTGGGTGCGTTATTCATGTTGTGAATGATAATTTTAGTCCCTGTGAATGTGTGGTGCGGTTGTGTTGATTGTTATAGTGGATCTGTGTATTTGTATCTTTTTAAACTTGGTGCATATGATTATACGTGGACATCGTATGCATTACTAACCATATAAAAGTATTTTGGTTCTAATCTCCATGAAAGCTGGATCTACGTGTGTAGCGCGTCTGCATGTTCTTCTTATGTTTTTAGAGGGGGTCCGTATGAGTAAATGTAGAGCAGGTGGGCGGCCGACACCATGTCGTGGTGTGGCGTAACGGTTAGGTGTATCGCCTAAACTGCGACTGCTTTATGGTTCAAACCTGCTTCGCTCCCGTAGGTAACTATATAGTGATTCTAACCCACTTTGCTTCATGGCCGATTTATTTCTAATGTTTTTAGAGTCGGGAGATATTAGTATATGTGGAGCCGGTGGGTGCCCATCTCGTGTGGTGGAATGGCGTGATGGTTAAGTGGATTGCCTAACGTGTGGTTGGCTGCTGGTTCTCACCCGCCGGTCTGCTGTATGATCTTAATCTTAATCTTTTAGAGCGGGTACATCAGAGTATTTGTGGAACTGGCAAACCTCCTGACCCAGTTGAGATGGTGGTCTAGGTGTTTGGTGCGTTACCCCCCCCCCCCCTCCATACAAGTGGATGCAGGTTCTATTCTCCATGTATCCTGTATATAAACTAATGTTATGTTTTCAGAGTCGGTGAATCTGAGTATTTGTATAACAGACAAGGCCCTTTTGCCCCATGGTACTGGTGGCGCATGTCTTAGCTGTGTTTGTCACCGTGCTCCTGGCCCCTGGTTCTAATCTCTGTGATTCCTGTATAACGAATGATTTTATGTTTTTTGGAGTAGGTAAATTTGAGTATATGTGGATGAGACGAGGTGAGTCATGTGGCACGTGTGTTAGTTGTATCGCTCGCCATGCGTGAGGCTCCTGGTTCTAATCCCTGTGCGGCCTGCGTGTAAGGGTGGATATTTGTAACATTATGTTTTTCCAGTGGGTGAATTTGTGTATTTGTATTAGGGATGAGCAGCTCTTCTCCATCTCGAAGGTGGCGCGTGTGATGCGTGCGTCGCACACTGTGCCGTGAGTTCTGAGTTCGAGTCCCAGGAAGTCCTGCGGCTAGAGACATTAAGTTATGTTTTTAGACTCTGTGAATTTGAGTATAAGTATTACGGACGAGCAAATTCGGTCTGCCACAAGGGTGGCGCAGGTGTCAAGTGTACTTACTTACCAAGCGGTTTGGTTTCTAGTTCTAATCCCCGTGAGGCCTGGCGAGTGGTTGCGGTGCGGTATGGTCGGTGCGGTGTGTAAGACGTATGAGTATGTTCGGTGCGGTGTGTAAGACGTATGAGTATGTTCGGTGGTGTGTGAAAGTGCGTATGTGCGGGTCAGGATGATTGGGGGTTAGAGCCAGTCGGTAGTACACAACACCTTTTATGCTTTTTTCTATAAATGCTAAAAAAAATAATAATAATACGGCAGCACACGTTTTTTTTTTTCAGGGTAAGACCGCTGTACGCACAGAGACATTGTCAGTAGCTGCACCGAGCCACACAGAAGCGAGCTATCAGCGCATCATCTCGTAGGCAACACACCAAACCTTCAAGCGAAACCAGACTGGGACCACAGCATCAAGTACGCAACACACCGAACCTTCAAACCACCGCATGGCTGGATGCTCCCCACGGAGCTACAGGGAATCGAACCGGGACCGCAACACATGGCAGGCAGGGCACCTAACCATTACACCATCGGATGATTGAAGGCTCTTCGTCGCCATGAACATATGATGCCTGCGTGTGATGCACCAATACTTATACCATCTAACATAATGCACACAATCTAAAAGGTGCACTACCTATCTTATAGTGTGTCTAACTGCTTAGTGTGTACAATTATGGTTTCTGGGGGGGGCGAATTTGAGTATTTGTATTACGGACGAGCAGCTTTGTCTGTTGCAAGGGTGGCGCAGCGGCAGTGTTTGTTACATCCCATGCAGGTTGGTCCTGGTTCTAATCCCGTTGAGCCCTGTACGTAAAATTATGTTTTCAGATTGGGCGAATTTGAGTATTTGTATTACGGACGAGCAGATCCATTCATTGGAAGTGTGGCGCGCTGGTAAGTTGCGTTACTCGCCATGCAGAAAGTTACAGGTTCTAATCTCATTAGAGCATCTGTCTCGGTGTATGTTATGTTTTGTGAGTTTGAGTATAAGTATTTTTTAGGGACGAGCTCATTCGGCCCATCCAGTCTGCCCAACCTCTGAATCCTTTCTTTAGTATCTTGCCTCATCCTATATCTAGCTTAGCCTTATGCCTATCCCATGCTTGCTTAAATGTCTTCACTGTATTAACATCTACCACTTCTGCTGTAAGGTGATTCCATTTATTCACTACCCTTTCTGTAAAGTAGTATTTCCTGATGGGCCCATTGATGTATGGTGAATAGTACACGATGGCAGGATGCTCATGCTATTGAAACAGCACAAAATATATACGTAGAGAAGCATGTTTCCTTGTATAACATTTTGGATGATTTATAATTTACAATACAAGGCAGAAACTCTTCCTGCTACCAACGCCTCTTGTTATACAACCCAGCACCCTGCTTGCTTTTTCCAACGCTTTACTGCATTGTCTGCTTACCTTTAAGTCATCAGTAATTATTACTCTAAATCCCTCTCGTCTGCTGTCACTGGCAGAACGGCATTCCCAATGCTATAGTTTGCCTCACTATTTCTACATCCCAAGTGCATTCGTCCATAATAGATAAACTCAAATTCACCTACTCTGAAGACTTAGATATACGCGCAGCCGCTATAATAATATATATTTACCAGGAATAGAATCACCATTACGCCACAAGACAACTAGACTTTTTGCTGTTTTGCCATGAAACAAGCTATATCTACATGTATTTTGCTATATTTTGTACTATTTACCTCTCCATGGACATAAGATGGCTGCCTGCTCCTGACTCACACCTGCACCTCATTTCCTCAATCAATCAAAAGTCTATTTAACCCGGGTGTTTCTCCAGTCTCCTTGCCAGAACTTTGTGTTTCTTGGCGCTGCGTGTTGGTCCTGTGGAGCTGATTCTCTGGTCTTGAGCTTGGAGAAGGACCGGCAAAGGTTTGTGAATTCTGTGATATTGAAATGAATGCAGCCCTCTAGATCTACCCCCCAGAAGCAGAGATCGTTTCTTTCAGTCACAGAGTGTCTCGCATGGTCGGGGTATGCATAGTTTTTTTGTAGAAGTTTATTTGCGTGTTTGTTAATGCCGTGAAAGTAATTTCTTTGTTTTACATACGTTTTTCAGTAGTTTGGTTACACTTAAATGGTTAACTTCATGCTTTTAGATGCTCTTTCGCAGTATACAGGAGCTCTCGTGGGCCATAATCCTGTTAGAAGCTGTTTTCTATATATATTTTTTTTATTTGAAATGTGTTTGTCGAATATGCAGGGTTTGCCCCCTATGAACACAAGCGGGCCCTCCTCACCTGTGTTTTAAGTCAAATTATGTTACATACTACTTATACCCTGTCTAGTCATTGTACAGCGCTACTAAATATGATGGTGATATATAAAACAAATAATTAAGCTCACCCGCCACGTCACGCCACCTTTATAAGGGTAAGAAGCACAGACAGTTTTTGTTTTTTGTATATATTGTACAGCCAATACACTGTTTCTTGCAGCATGCTTACACCTGTTTGGTAGGCCTCATATTACACATTTGTATTATTTTAGCCTGAGACTAGCTTAGCGCACCGACATTTTTTCTTTTCCCTATATAAAACAAATATTGGGGCTGGAACTTACCACGTGCAGCACAAATGGCCTCATGAAGTTTTGGGCTGGTCTCCAATTGTCTCCATATTTTGTTTTAATCGCCGGCTCCTGACAAAGTTTTACTACAAACTGAGGACAAAGAGCCGAATCATTTTACTGAGTTTATTTCAATCTTTAAAGGTGAAAACCGAATTGGGCGCTGGGGCTTTGGCACGGGTGAATGCATGCCGGCGGTAAGGCATGAAGGGGGGGGGGGGTCACGTCTGTGTCTTACAGCAGGGCTCTGCTGAATTGCGGTGGGCCGAGTGAGCCCCGTAATGTTAAAATGAAATAAATCCTGTATCCTTATTGGGCCCTCGTAAGGAAATGGAATCCCAGTCCCGGGTGGAGCTCGTTAAATGGAGCTCGTTAAAGCTTTGATAGGGGTACGGTGATCAGACGTTAATTGGAGTCACGCGGGGGTAGAGAACTAATGCAAGCTTCTTGTCCCGGCTCTAGGTTTGCAGATCTGTTTGCTGCTGTTCTGGACATCTTCAGACTTGGCAGACTCTGTCCCAAGGTGAGCGAGGGGATACCACTGATTAGACTGTAAGCTCTTTGGTCCGCTTTCTCTCCTTTATTTCTGCAGCTTCTCCTGATCAAACCATTGTTGCTTTGGCTGCACAATCCTCAATGTTATCACCGCAAGTCTCTGCCAAAAGCATAGGATGTCTTTCCCGATCATCGCTCTTTCACTGCAGATCCTCAGTGGCCGTGTAAGAGTAGAGTTTAGAGAGAGTCACAGACTTTGGCCCCCACCGTCTCATCTCCTCCTTGTACTCCACGTCCCCCTCGGCTCCGGACGACGCCAGCGTGCTGAGGCTGCCCGCCGGGGAGCCGTCTCCTTCCACGTGATAGACCTTTAAGCTGTCGCATGAAAGCGCTTGCTGGATGTAGGCAGCTTCTTGGAACACGTCATAGAAATATCGGCCGAAATCTCCGCTGGTAAAAGAACCGTACTTTGACGGCTCCTTCAGGCTGACAGACGTCTCGTAATCGCAGCTTAAGGGACCGTTTCCATGAAGCCCTCCGGTCTTCCTGCAGAAAGCGTGCGCGGCGCTGCTCCGATCACACAGCTGGAGCTCTGTCACGTTGAATGCATCCTGCAGAGAACATTCACTTGAATTAAAACGGATTGGCAACTCGCTGAGACAGACGAATGAACCAAATGAGCATTCATCCAATTTAACCCGTCCTGCCCCAAATCTGTGCTTCCCTACTCTGTCCGGAGTCAGAGCTACTACTGCAGAAAATGGAAAATCACAATCCCCCCGTAAATGTATTTTGAGTGTGATTTGGGTAATTAAAACATTCCATCTCGTTACACAAGGCCTTTAACTTTTCAGCTGTGTATGAAGCGGCTTAAGGCGTATGGAGTACGGATTGTATTAGAATTCCAGGATCAGCAGCAGCTGGTGAGTGGACCAAAGTCTTAAACTTGCTACAAACTACATATAAAAAATGTAACATTGTATCCCACAAACGCTTTACTCACGTGGTCTTCGTTGCTGCCGCCTTCTTCGTTGTAATGGAAGATGTTTTTTCTGGTGTCCTCAAGGTCCTGGCTATGCCCAGATACGTGAGACTCCTTGGTTTATGGTCTTCCTCCTCTTGCACTGAGACCACAACAGAATTCCGGCGATCAGCGCTGCGAATGGAGACACAAGAATTATCCTCTTGAAGCATGCAAGGTACTGAATATTTTTTATATTTTAATGCTTTCTTGATCCATCATGAATAACAAGGTTGCTACCAATCTTATCTTGTCCGGAGCCACCCTTGGTAGGAATTCCAGCGCTGTATAAACAAACGCCCATGGGTTAATGAATGACCGATCCGCTGAGCCCCCCCTCCCGGGTTACATGGGAGCTACTGAGGGAGACAATGTGTAAAAGTTTACCTATGATCGTCAGGAGGCAAATCAAGATGATATAAGGATTGCTGAACCAGAGTCCGGGGCTGAAGACGTGACATCCGCTCCTGACGTACCCCTCTGCGCAGAGGCAGGTGGACTCGGCTGGCGAGCATGGCATGCACGTGCCGTGTTTGCAGGGGTGGCTGGCACATACCGTGTAGACAGTGAGCTTCTGTGCTGTTCTCTGTAAGCAGGTATCCTGGGGGGCACCTGTTGAGTTACAGGGAGAGAAGGGGTTAAATCTACCATAACAGTGGAAGATCAGATACATTTTAAGCCAGTAAAACGAAATCATGTAAAGTGTTTCAAAATGTTTCTTCCTCTTTCATACAGGACAACAATTCTCATTATCCCTTGACACATGGGAGTGGTGGTTTAACAATCGAGTGGAGTGAATGCAGTGTATGGAGTGCAGCTTAACTGGGAATGTTTAGAAAGCACAAGGTAGGACCCCAAAGCTCTAATCTCTTCTGAAGTCTTGTGACCCCAGCACGCGTTGGGTGATACCTGCATTCGTGGCTCATCCATAGATCAACGCAGACAAAGCTGCAGGGGCTGCTGCTACAGACGTCTGAGACGCAGTCTTCGGGCACTCCTTCCCGGCTTATAACGGACACCGGTGAGGCCGTCGTGTCCTCCATGGGCAGGCGGCAGCCGTTCAGTCTCGCGTTCTTTATGCATCCTGATTACACAGAAGGAATTGGAGATCAGGGACTGAGAATTCAGCATCGTATGGTGTATTCCAGGTAATGACGGGCAGGGAGAGTCTTTATACCCCATGGATTTACAGACGGGTTCTACTCTTACATTCACTAGAAATGCTTTTACAGTTTTATTGAAGCCCATTGTTGCGAAAGCGTAAACACTTATCTTACTATCGTTAACTATTGTTTTTTTACCTTGATAACACGATTGGTTGATGCTTCCCAGAATAGCGCCTCTCGGATCAACTTTAATTTCTTCGTAGGTCCCGTGAGCTGCTGTCGTCTCTGTGCTCCCCTCCTCCATTAAAGCGAAGCGTGAACTTTCTGCATCCTTTCCAAGCCAACGTCATTCCACTCTCCAGTGTCTATTTTATGGTCGGGAAGTGTGACTGTGTTGGGACCATCACCGAGATTGTAGCAGACTGTTAGAAGCCCATGCCTCACCTCGACAAAACAAACGGTGCCGTTAGATCCCCGGGTCATGCTGAACCATCGCTATGATCTACAGGCTGAAATACAATGACCCTAAAGCTGTCCCATCTACCGGCTGCTCTGAATCGGGAGCTTCAGATGTGGATGCGACTCTACCCAACGTGCAGCATGACGCGTGTCAAGGTATGGACTTCATGCTGTGTTTGGTACCTGCAGGTGGACGGATTCCCTCTGGTCCTTAGAAGACAAACGCAGGATGACGCTGTCGGCCTTGCGTGTTCTTAACGTTGCCTGAAAATGTGTCCGCTGCGGATGGAGAGAATGAGGGAGCAGGTACCGGATGTGGCCTCTAGGATGGATGAAGTGTTCGTGGACATCTGCAAAAGGATGAGTATATAATGCAGATTACCCTATTCACTATGACACAGAAATGATCGCCCAGCAGAGCACCAGGCGGTGGCAGAGCATTCAGATGTGATGTATGAAGAGTCCTTTCTGGCAGAGCTTTGGCCACAAACATTCGAATGGATTCCTTGATGATCGCACCGCGACTCCCCATTTTCCAATCTACACTATACTCTGTGCATTCACAAAGATGTCCCGGTTCAGGTGAGTCTCTTTAATATAACATAAATATTGGCATGAAAAATAGCACTTCTTCTAAATGACTTAATATAAAACTCATCTGTATATTGGGAGACATTGTGATATCAGCGAGGTGGTGGAACCATTAATTCAGGTTTGGGTCTCCTTTTAATGTTCTTGTAGAGTTATTACCGGTGAGTGCATCGGTGTAAGCCAAGCCTGTACCTTTTCTGCAGTCCTGGTGAGCAGGTGGGCAATCACAGCTGTGGGTCCAGAGGTCACTGACACAAGGAGAGTCGCAGGGTGCGGGTGATGAGCAAGCTATACCCTTCCTCGCACAGCCTGGGGAGCTATTAATGGCCTCCAGCGGGGCTGCTAGATCATACACCCGTGTTAAAGGAAACACACACTGCATCAAGAAAATTATTAGAGATCATTCTGCAGGTCAGCACAAAGAAGCTCAGATAACTCGGTGGAAAGCTTTGATACGGACCCTGCTACTGGATGTGTTCTTAGTTTAGTTACCTTTAGAATGTCTTTTGACCCGGCTCTTCGTGCAGTCTGGCTGCATATCTGCGAGTTGTATGTTAGTGAATATTGGTAATAATACACATTACTAATCAAAGAACTTTCTAATGTATTTGTGTCTTATAGGAATCATTACCAACCTCTGTCCTATGTGATACTGACCAGGACTATCCTACTAACCCACCTGGTTATACCGCATCCCTCTGCTCAGAGACCCCCAAAGTACCAAAGCTAATCCAGTTTACCGGATCCATCCACAGCTCCCACGTCCACTACAGAGCAGCCGTCTGCAGTAAGAGGTAAGTGATACTCTGCGTACTAGAAAGTCATTACCTGCTTATTAAGAACGACGTTGCGGAGACAGCCTTTAAAGGGTTTGTGCGGAAGGAAATTGTGGGAACGAGGAGATGACTGCTTAACGCCTCCGAGCTGCAGAACGGTATCCGGCTCCCAAAACCTGCAGAGAATGGCATGCGTATCAGACACGGGTCACAGTAACACGCGGTGTGGGGCTTTACTACTGCAGATAATATTAAACATGTATAAAAATTATGTCATGACTCAACACTTCCTTTCTCTTCATCCACGCAGATTGCAAACCCAGTGGAGCAGCCGCTAGGCATTAATCCCGGTTTATTGTCTGTGACTGCAGAAAAGTCAGCCCTGATCTCCAGCCCAAGCCGTCCGTGTGCTCCGTACCTTCTGTCCTGCATGATGACCCCGCGGACTTCACAACTTGTTTGATCCTCTGTAAGTAGCTTTCCTCCGATCCCCTCTGTCTCATTTATCAAAGCCGTGTGGCAGCGATCCAGCATCAGGCTGACTCCCTGCACCGAAGTAAACAAAGTCAGTAATTCATCTTCCCTGACATTTCCTATAAGTAAATGTGACTGCGAATCGAATCGTTGTGTATTTGGTGGGGCTTGTCTTGGTTATATGTTCCATGTAGAGTTAGCTGAGGGTCAGTTAGTTGAGTATAATGCAGCTCTGTGTCTGCTCTCAAAGATTCTCCTTCATTCTACTTCTGTGAGAAAAGGAGAATATTTAAGCTTTCCTGTGGCTGCATTAATTACATGTCTAGCTCACTATGTGATAATTAACTTACTTTATCTTTTAGGCGCAGGTCTATCTGATGCCATTCTCAGTCTGTAACGTTCTCCTGCTCTGGAAAGCCAAGCCTCAGCGTGGTCAGGTCTTGTCTGAAGATGAGAAGGAGCCGGCCGCTCGTAATCTCTTTGGGAATGGAAACAAAACCACATTTTTTTTTGCTCCGGGTCCAACCGCCCTGCTAACAATGTAATTAAATTGTGATTATTGTAAATGTAGATTTACTATTACTTTCACTTCCTGTTACTCATGACTTCATAATTGTATTTGTAACTCTATGCCTTGTAATTTGTAACTCATGGCGCTGTACTTGAGATTCTTTGCTTTGTGATTTGTAATTCATTGCACGGTACCTGTGATTTTTTTTGCATTGTGACTTGTAACTCTATGCTTTATGATTTGTAACTTATTGCACTGTATTTGTTACTTTTTGCCTTGTTACTTTTTGTGATTTGTTACTATGCCTTGTGCTTTACTTGTTACTCATTGCATTGTACTTGTGATTTGACTCTCTGTATTGTACGGTGTAGACATTCAATAAAAGTGGTTTAGTTCTTGATTTCTTCTCAGTTTAAATCTATTAAAGCACAGAAAAAAACATACAAGAATATCTTCCTAATAAAGTCCAAAACAACACAGGAATATAGAACAACTTATTAAAAACCATATATAATATAAAGGAGAGAAGGTGCTCTGCCTCTCTAGTTGATGTTGCTCCTCTGCGCTACACCCTATCCTGATACTCACCAACTGCGACAAAGTTCTTACTGGCTCTTGACGCTCCGCTGTGTAGTAATCAGTCTGCGCTGTCTCTTACGAACTCCAGCAATAGATGGCTGTCCGAGCATTGGCCGATAGGATGAATCCATGCATAGCCGTTACCGTGAAATGTACCCTGAGTCTGCTGGCAGCGTGGCCCAAGGAACGAAGTGACACCTAGAACGACAAATGGAAATATTTTAGCTTCAATGGTAGACTGTCTGAAGTTGGTGATGTAAGGGATAAGTCACACAGGAACATGGTACAGAGAATCTGCCTACCTGTAACCGGTGAGAGTCGACGTGTAAGTCCCACCATTCAGGCAAGGGTTTTGGGGCAGAGAATAACAGTTCTGGTGAAACTGTTTCTTTACCGGACATCTGCGGGACATGTTTCTGACTTGGGGAATTGAGACTAAAGATGCGCTAACTCCACCCACGAGAGGCGGGGATCTGCTAACTGCGCCATGGATTGTGCACCCGCCATCCTGCAAACAGCCCATCCGTGAACAGAAATCAATGGATACTTGGGAATTCCTTTCCTTTAGAACTGATCGGATCTGTCATTGAGAAGAACACAAAAAAACTCAGTTAAAACGGCACCAAAAACTTTACCAAAAAATCTAGACACCATCCCAGTTCTGTGGCCATTAGGCACCCCAGGACGAGCTACCTCCAACAACAAATGCAGATAAAGATGATTAAAACGCATCGCTCTTAGATCTTTACTTTTGTTATAAAGTAATAAACCCCCGGCTGTACCCTCAGAGATTCAAAATAAAGGGAATTATTTCCACAAAACTCTGAAAGACAAACAGGACACATCTAGATATCACGAGACTGATAAATATTCTGCGTTTTGTAATATTATTAATTTTAAGAGACAGCCGACGTTATTCTTACTCAGTAATAACGCCATAAACACTCTGTCCATACCTTCTCTCTCTGGGCTGTCAATGAGTTCCGTAAGATCTCGGGTTTGTGGCAGGAGGCAGCTCCGCATACTGAAAATGTCACGTCGGTCGCGTTATCCTCTGCGTTCACCACACTGAAGATGTGGATATGGCTGGGATGGGCAGCTGCCATGTCTGCCAGGACGGCCTGGAGCTGGTCACGTCTGCTGACTCCAAACTCATCCATCTCTATGAATTTCTCTGCTGTAATGCCTAAAATGCGGGTTAAAAAGTTGTGACTGAGAAGCAGAGATAGTAATGTATTTACCCAGATAGGAGCAGGGAAGGGAATTGGGGTTACGCACTGAGTAGGACAGGGGTCACTTAATGCCAAGAGCGTTCCTGTCCCAAGGGCCACCATTTCCTTCTATCCCTATGCAGGGATACTACATCATTTTAATGTCTTTATGGTACAATGTACAGGAGTCCAGGGAAATGGTTACATATATATGTAGCTCTGGTGACCTGTACATCACTTCTTTATCTAGTGCAAACTCTATGATGGTCAAACCAGGCAGTCTTCCCATCAAATGTCCCAGCGGAGTCCTACAAGAATCTACCTGAGACCCCTCCGCACCACTTATTACTTACTTGTGAGTCTCAGAGACACCGAGCTGCGGAAGGCGTCACTTCCAATCTCTTGTACATAAATTTTGATAGTAGAGAAGGTATCTGGCCACACATCGTCAGAAACCGTAATATTGAGGTCGTGCGTTCCCTGCGGAGGTCTCTCGGTCATTAGGATTGTCCCGGTGTTTTTGTTCAACCAAAAATACCTATAGAAAACAAACTGTCAATGCAATGTTATCTTCCTCAGACACGTCTTCTGTGTCCCTCATACACCAGACACGTCTTCTTGCTCTCTCATACACCAGAGATGTCTCCTTGTAAACTTATACAACAGACAAGTAATCCAGCTCCCACATACCCAAGACACGTCTCATCACTCCTTCAAACACTAGACACATCATCTCGCTTCATCATACACCAAACACTTCAGCTCTCTCCCTCATAAATCAGACATGTATTCTCCCTCTCTTATACACCAGACACGTCTGCTCACTCCCTCATACACCAGACACGTCTTCTCTCTCCCTCATACACCAGACACGTCTTCTCTCTCCCTCATACACCAGACACGTCTTCTCTCTCCCTCATACACAAGACACGTCTTCTCTCTCCCTCATACACCAGACACGTCTTCTCTCTCCCTCATACACCAGACACGTCTTCTCTCTCCCTCATACACCAGACACGTCTTCTCTCTCCCTCATACACCAGACACATCTTCTCTCTCCCTCATATACCAGAGACGTCGTCTTCCTCCCTCATAAATCAGACGTCTTCTCTCTCCCTCATAACCCAGACATGTCTCCTACCTCACTCATACACTTCTTCTCTCTCCCTCATCCACAAGACACGTCATCTTGCTCCCTCATACACCAGACATGTCTTCTTGCTCCCTCATACACAAGACACATCTTCTCTCTTCCTCATACATCAGACATCTCTTCTCGCTCCCTCATACACCACACATCTCATCACTCCCTCATAATCATACACTTCTACTCGCTCCCATTATACACCAGACATGTCTTCTATCTCCCTCATACACCAGACACATATGGTTGTTCCGTACATAACAGTCATCAAGCTCCAACATACACCAGACATGTCTCCTCACTCCCTCATATACCAGACACTTCTGTCCGCTCCCTCATACACCAGACAGGAGTTAGACAGGAGTTAGACAGGAGTTAGACAGGAGTTGGAGTTAGACAGGAGTTAGACAGGAGTTAGGACAGAGGAAGGAGCGGCACCCCGCAACCCTACCAGCAACAACAGGTAACCCTCCAACCCTCTAACCCTTCCAACCCTACAACCCTCCCAACCCTCCAAACCCTCTAACCCTAACCCTACCCAAGCTGTCCTCTCCTATCGTCTCACTCCCCTCAACCGCCAGCTAGATTGTAAGCTCGCAAGAGCAGGGCCCTCTTCTCCTTTGCACCAGTTTGTTCTTGTGTTTGTTTATAAATTGTTCAAATGAATGTAACAGCGCTGCAGAATCAACCGGCGCTTTATAAATAAATGTAATGTATGCTGGTGCTCTATTTGTTGACCCCGGGCCCGTAACATGAAGCCATGGCCCAGAGTGATACGTTTTTATGCTGTGTCTGAACATGCAATGTGCCCAAAAATAGCACCATGAAATATGAGGCTGCTATTCAGTTATTTCCACGGCTGCTTTTAACTCCCTGGTAGCACAGCAATCGCATACAAACTTTCCACTATAACTAACTCTATAAAATGCAACCATAACATTAAAATAAGTTACTTTGATGCAAAGCCATCCCTTTTATTCAACAAATATGGTTATAAAACACATTGGTAACAAATATGATGCTCTCTGATACTTAATACATATACAGACGTGTCAGGACATGTTCTATTAGAAATAAACCTTTTTAACAGACAGCTGACCCGTGGTTGTTTCCCTCTGTTCAGGTGTCTGAGCGGGACTCTCGTCTCTCTGCGCTGCGAGGGGAAGTGCTGCTGCTGCAGCAGGAACTGGAAAGAAAGTGCACAGAGTTAGACGGCTGCGAGGAAGCCATTGATCAGCTCACCCAGGAACTCCAGGCAACGCAGACAGACCTGGCCAACAGCCGTGAGCAGTGTCAGCACAGCGAGGAGGTCGTTCAGGCGGTCCGAGAGCATTCACAAAGACTGCAGAACCAGGCAAGTAGACGCGCTCTTACTACTGTTACAGGGGGTATCTGTTCAGCCTCACCTGCAGGGTTAACTCTATAGGCGTACCATGCGGACCTTCTTAATGGTAATTCCATCGAACCAGCGAAGGAGGTGCGCAGGATGTGGTTTCTCCTAGAAAGACAATGAATACAAACCTGCAGTCAATATGTAAAATCGCAATTGTATAAATTCACTGTTTTATGCACACAATACAACGGCAGAAATGGACCGGAACACTCTGTACGCGAGTCCCACTATAATAGTGCCATCGATGTCACGTCTTACTAAAGCTGGTACACGGCATCCTCTCCGCTCCAGAGGCCAAAGATGCTCCCATACGCCCAGTGCCTGCATACACCTGGAACACAGCCAAAATGGGAGCAATGGGGGGGAGGCCTCCCCACTTAAATAGACTAATCGCCTACCCTGCTTTCCTGTAGGCAGGGCAGCAGCAGAATGGTCAGGTGTGACATGATATGAATTGTTATCAGTTATGTTTCACGCATGATAGAAGCTGTAATGCTTCCTCCATCTAACGGGCTCGGGAGATGTAGTGAGGCACAAACACGGCCGCTGAGGACTACGGGTGTGTGAAGTTTGCTCACGGTACTTACTGTTGTGACAGGTAGTGGAGTTGGAAGAGGATCTGGTGAAGCTACAGACAGACTTTGCTTCGTTTAAAGCCTCCCACAGACACGGCGACGGCAGCTATGGGGAGCTCGAGAGACTCATGGCGCAGCTCACGCAGGTCAGCTCCTGTATTCTGCCTCTTGTCATTGTGGTACCAGTGATGGCAGTCTGTGTGCGCAGGAACTGGGTCGAGCGGAGGGAGAGGTTCAGCGACAGATGAAGGAGACGGAGCACTGCCAAACACTTCCGAAAGAGCTAAACCTGGATCTAGCAAAAGAGAGAGAGCAGCAAAAGAGCACAATGAAAGGTAAGCGTGTCTGTCCGCAAGCCGGCCCTGCGTGGGACTGTTTACCCTTGCGGTACTTGATGTACGTGTCTCTATACAGACGTGGAGCGACTCGAGCACGAGGTGTTCAGCTTGCGCAGAGACACGGCCGAACAGGTGCAAGACTACAAGCTTTGCATTTCTGAGCAGCAGCAGCAAATCCAGAAACTGCAGGAGGAGCTGCGAGACAGTAATACGCTGACAGCCCACAGAGAGCAGGTGAGAAGAATCAATCCGGTGTGTACAAGCAAGTACACGGCCACTAAAGAGCAGCCGCTCGCCTGCTTTAAAGGTTGCAGACGAGTACATGCAAGCCCCGGGTAAAACAACACATTTAGGAGCAAAGAAAGAAATTATCTAATCTCAATTTCAGTTTCTCATTCTGAGCAGGGAACGTGTATTAAATCGGCTAGTTTCATGTTACTGTGTCGCACGCGTTTTCTGGGTAACTTACACAATCTGTTTGCACTTTTCATGCGCGCTGTAGGCCATACAGAAGCGCGACTCACTCCTCCGCCAGTCAGAGGCTGACCTCTTACAGGCCCGAAGCTCGCTCAAGTCTTTGAACCAGGAGATAGAGCGCCGCCAGTCAACCGCCTCTGGAATGGAGAGAAAGCTGCAGTACGCTCAGAGAGAATATGAGCAGAAAGAAAACGAGAACACAACATTAAGGGCAGAGTTACAAGACCTGAGAAAGGAGCTGAAAGAGACCTATGTCCTCCATCAAGAAGCAGGTCACTGTCATAAAAATGACATACACATGAAGCAGGGCTGGGGAAAATGAGAACAGGCAGCGTACAAGGTTATTGCTAATCGTGACATTTTGTGTACAGTGCAGGCATTGGCGGGTCAAGAGGAGAAGACGCTCCTGGTGGAGAGTGCCCTGCAGAGCACACAGGATCAGCTGAGTGAGCGCGTGGCAGAAGTTGTCAGACACGAGCAGCTGGTACGCAAAACGGAAAGCGAGATGCGGACTTTGAGAGAGCGAGTGAACAGTAATGATGAAGAACTGGAGCAATGCAGGTGCCGAGTCTGTTTCAATCTCCTCCTCCTGTCACGGCTGCTGCCCTATCCCTTGTATTGAATCTTCCTTCCCATCAGATCTCCTGCAGCCACCTACGCAATCCCCTCCTCATGTCACATTTTTCACCGTTCACACCTGCTATCTCCTGCCGATACTTATAAACTGTCCCATAGCTACCTATACCATCTCCTTCCACATTCACCAACACTATTGCACCTTTCACCACTGCCGCCTGTACGGCATCTTCACTCCGCCTGTACCGTCTCTGATGCTGCGTACGCACGCCTATCCTTACAGGAACAGAGCAAAGTCCAGCAGAGCCTAAGACTAGAACTGGAAGAGCAGCAGAACCGTCACGAGGAACTGCTGAGACAACACCAGAGGAGCAAGGACTGTGAGAGCTCCCTCCAGAGACAGGCAGAGGAGCTGAGCCTGAGAGTGCAGCACTCTGAGCGCTTGGTGAGTATACGCACATTGACAAAGGGGGCGTCTCCTTTATATGAAGGGTCTGTCCTGACATGTGACCTCCGTCAGTTGGCAGAGAGGGACCGAGCGCTGCAGACTCTGCAGAGCAGCTACTCGCAGCTGGAACGCAGATCTCAGAGTACTCACGACGAAGCCCGGGATAGTGTGGCCCAGTTAGAGCTCACCAAGAGTGCACTGGCGCAGGCACAGAGGAAAATCCAGACTCAATCGCAAGAGGTAAGTCTTGCGCCGCCGAGAATGCCAGGTTCAAAAGTGAAATTTACAGTGGCTTAGCGTGTGCTGTTCCCTGCACGGAACGCTGGCTGCTCGGTGCCAAGTTTCAATTACACGTCTCATCCTTGTGCAGCTAAAGCACATGGAGAAGCTGTTGTCACGTATGCGCTCAGAGGAAGAAGCGGCACAGAAGATGGCAAGAGGCCGGAGCGAAGACTTGAACGCAGCCCAGGAAAGTCTGCAGGAACTGAGGAGCCAAGTGATAGCCGCTCAGGCCGGGCAGAGAGAAGCTGTAGAGCAGGTAAGGGGTCCCATAGACCACATAACCACATCGAGGTCAAGAGTACAAGAGAAGCTTTTCATGCCACCACTCGGGAACACGGCTGAGATATTTTCCACATTCGCTCCTAGATTTAGAAATGCGCATATATTGCATAAGCGGGCGAATCAGGTTCTCGCGATGAGCTACCGTGTTCTCCAGTTTACGTTTACTGTACAATCTTGTTAACAAACCCTTTAGTATCCCTCATTATTTAACTAACATGACATATTTCCACAGCTGGGTGACAGAAGCCGAGAGCTGGCAGCTCTGAGAAGTGAGTTGCAGCGATGCCAGCAGAGGAAGACTGAGCTGGAGAGAGAAGGCGCAGCTCATGACGAAAGAACGCGGCGGCTGAGCAAAGAGGTGGCGGCGTTACATGAGATGCAGAGACAGAAGGAACGCGAGGTAATGGAGTCTCGGATAGAAGACGGGCTGAGAGCATTTATCTAGCTCTCCTTCATGGAGCGGTAAGAGTTTCTCACACCTCAGACACACTGCGTTCATCAAATTGCAGATGGAGGCTTGTGAGGGACGCTTGAGAGAAATCTGTAACCAGCAGCAACACTGGCAGAGACTCCACCAGGAGCGTACCCAGGACCTGGGGCAGCGGCAAGATGAGCTCAAGCAACTTCAGGAGCAACTGGCAGCCGTGCAGGAGAAAAGAAAAAATGAATGCAAAGAGGTAAGACGGTGCCAGCGGCAGACAAGCTAAACACAAGCCGATTTCTGCTGCCACGTACGCGCTATAACGCTCACCATGTTTCTTTATACAGAGAGATGCTTTGCAGAATGCAGTGAACCAGCTGAAGCAGAAATATGTGGCGGCAACTAGTGAGGTTTGTGATGGGTATTAGAACGAGGGAAGCACATTTTAGTAAGTGTGGATTGGTGAGGGCAAGGTGTGGGCACTGGTGCTAGTGCTAAACAGGAGATGGGGGGGGCGCCCTATCCATGCAGATCGATTGCCTTCAGGTCTCACACCAGACTGTACTGCTTGTAATCCCTACAGGTGGAGACTCTGAGAACATCTCTGGAAGCGGCGAGGTCAGACTGTCGCCGACTACACCGCGAGAGTGAGCTGGTCGTTTGCAACGTGAACGAATGGGTGAACGAGCAGAAGTAGGTATTCGCTCTCTACAAGCCGTATCAATTGTTTCCTTATCTAAAACAAATAAACCCGTGTTCTTGTGCTACAGAGAAGCCAACAAGACACTGAGTGAGAAAATCCGTGAGCAAAGCAAGCAGATTGTGCATCTGACAACGGAGAAAGAGTAAGTCCTGTTAAAAGCATTTTTTGGTGGATGCCCCCATAAGAAGGTGGCATATGTAACCTCCTCAGACTGAGCGACCGTCGCTAGGCTGTTATTACATGTAACTTGCTATCAGTCAGGGCTACGCTAAGTGGCCCTCCATACATTCCTCACATGTCTGTCAAATCCATTCAGAAAACACTAGCCATCTTCGCATAAATGAAGATACAGAAGAAACTGGTATTACAATACGGCACTTAGTTCAATAAATATTAACATTAAAGTTTGTTACTCACATGCAGGATCTCCAGTGGAAGGCCGACTATTGATGTTCATCACATGAGTGCCCGTTGCAGGCAAATAAAACAGACATTGGCACGCAATGCAAATTTACTACAATAAACAATAGCATCAAACATTTTGCAAACTGCGTTCTCTTGTCTCTGGTGAGAGATCTGTCATGTCATCTGGTTTTTCCATTTGTCACTAATGTAACATTGTCGCTGCTTCTGTCCCAACAGCTATTTGCAGGAGGCGATGGAGCAGCTACAGCGAGAGAACAAGCGCCTGAGAAGCCAGGGAGACGATAGACGCGTAGAGAATGAACGATATAAGGTACATGCTGCGCTGTATACAAATTAACCTATGTGTGTCGAGTTATGGAAGTAGTCTGTGCATTGTCATCACAAAAGGTTTACTAAATACCTTGGCTTTTACAAAAAAGTAGTGCTGTGCCTTTCCATCAGAGGTAGATGACACTTTGCTGTTCACACAAGTCAGCAACTTCCCTGAGCCTATGTTATCTTGAAGCCAATACTGCAGACACTAGAAAAACATTTGCACGTAGTTAATGTGTAGAATCAGAACTTTCTGCTATCTACATATAGATCTGACACTCTATTGCATAAAATGTAACTTGGAAAAGAACCAAACACCAAATTACAAATACAACATCAAGTGTGAAAGTAGAACATGGCTCTAAATCATTTGTGCAAAGATGACCATTTAAGGGCTTCAAGTGGAAATTGGGTCTTTTCGCCATGGCAGCCATACAGTCATTGTCTGTTGTGTTCTGTTGATTGGATCAATGTTACACACCCCTCTGTACCACTTGATGCCGGTGGGAGAAATACAAGGTCCCTCTCTGCAAGCGTCTTCATGGCACCACGTTACGTGACAAGCAGATTTAAATACCAACGCTGTGTATTTGTTACCTTCCCAGCTGAGTCTGCGTGCGTCGGATCTGGATCCCGACCGCCCCAGTCAAGGGCATGCGGAGGAAGCCGGGTGAGTGCTGCTCATCGTTTGTGAATTAAACACACCAGACTTGCATGTTCCCGCTACCAACTACTGTTCCGCCTCTTTAGATCGCTGTGTTCTGCACGACGCGCATTCGCCATCCTCGGAAACTTAAGGACAAAACCGAGGACGGGCCGCTGAACCCATCTAGCGCAGATGTGGCGGACCAAAGCCCACGTGGTTCCTTGTAATCATCGTGGCCGGAAGAGATGCCTGCAGAGCAGGCTTGTTGTGACTGCTTTGCTAATTTGGAGTTCAGCACTAAACAGGACTTGTTCATGTATTTTATTGGAAAGGAGACGTAAACGTCACATCCTACCTTTCAACAAAAATTAACGCTAATTTAGCATGTCTGTAACTAGCTGACAGTTTCTACCTTTTCTGTACATATTTTGCATTTGTAAATCAGATATTTAGAAGATTTTGAATAAATGATTTTTTTTTTTAAAAAAAAAAACCTCACAGTAATGTCATGGTGCTTCCCTTTTACTTGTAAAACAGTGAATTAATGTATAAAGTCACAGCAGCTGTAATGGCCCAGCCAGAGTAAACTATGACCTGCTGTCTGAGATGACAAAACTCCCTTCTGCATGCTGGCGAAGCTGAGCCAGAATCCCCCTGCTGCACTTTATCCAGTCAGCATTGCTGGAAAATCAATAATCAGCATTTAACAGTTGCTACAGTTCTGTAGTTATTAAAGTGTCTATGCTATGTATTCTATGCAAAGGGAGGCAAAGCAGCCTGATAGACGGTCAGAGCTGTTCTAGCCACATTCCAATAAGTACGCTGAGCCGTATGTATTGTTCCATAATGTTATATAAAAATAATTGCTCCACAGCCAGACAAAAACAGGTATGTTATTGCTGAAAAATAACATTATTCCACTTTACAATACACAAAATAGCACTGAAAGAGGAGCTACAAAGTCCCAGAACCTTTTCACTTCCCTTGAGTGCAGCAGATCAGGTCCAACAAATTTCATTCATGCAGCCATAGATTCATGCCAACAGGTAAAGGCTAAAGAATCAGAGTCCAAATCGTGCCGGCGTACGGCGTGGGGTCCCGGGATCTGTTTGTTCTTTCCTTCCAGGAGTGTAGATTTTTACAGACCTGTATGTACATACAAAGCACTGGTTTAATATGGAAGTGTTTTTTGCTGTAATTAAAAGTGAAATGCCTGTACAAGAGATTGATTTAAACTGATCAACTTCAAGTTATGCTATGCAACTAAAAGGTATGTAAAGTGTTGTTTGCTGTAATAAAGAGATTTATTTATGTACAAGAAACATTCCAGAGTTTGGTTTAAACACAACTAGAAGATACATTACAGTACAAGAAACATACTATGGTTTAAACACATCAACTAGAATGTACATTACAGGACATGTAAGGGTAGATGCAAGCAGCCCCAGTAGGGCATTACTTCTACCAAGATACAGCTGCTCTTACCTGCAACCACCATCACTGAGCGCCAGACAAATACATCTAAAACAGTCACAAGAACTGTACTAGTGCATAGGTTTATTCACTAAAAAGAGAGTAGTGTGTTGCTGGAACTAGAGCAAACGTCCAGTGCTGAAGATATCACTAGTCTCGGTTTGGGGAACGCAATTGCAAGAGATGAGAAGGCGGCTTACCTTGTGCTGCTCAGTGTGCTCTTCTTCTCCTGCTCCTCTCTCCTTAAGCGTAATTGTTCTTCAGCCATCATCATCTCCTCCTCCATGGCAGACGCTTCCTCCTTCGCACGGCGTTTGTTTTCCTGCAGAGTAGAGTCAGGGTGAGGAGGATGCATATATATATATATATATATATATATATATACACACACATACACACATATATATATACACATACACATACATACATACATACATACATACATACATAGCTGTCACACTAATTCAGTCCCATCACTTCACTTACCTGTCTGGATTTGCCTGCATGTTTAATGCTGTAGAACATCGGCCCCAGTTCAGCCAACCACTCTCCGTCCACTGCTGTGACACACTGCATGTACTCCTATAGACCACGCAGAAAACATGTCAGAGATTAAGACCAATGCGGCAAAGAAAAATTACATTAAACGTTTCAAAGATATCCAGATGAAGGCAAAAAAAAATAATCATTGTAAATGCACATGGAAACATAGTGCCATTAAAATAAACAAACAAACATTGGCCAACATTAAAAACAATTCTAAAAAGCATTTACGATCGCCTCTTTTACAGCTTTCTGGGGGTTACGACTCACTCCTCTACTCCAAATAAATGACCTTGCGTTCTGTATTTGACATGTGGATATATACATTTATGGGAAGAGGGGTTTCTCGATCATCACGTGAAGGCAGATTACATTAAAAGGAAGTATACCTCACACCAAATATACAGGTGAAGTTACCTAAAAAGAGCCATTAATGGAAATACTCTATTAAATATACACATATACTGCCTGACTGTAGCATACACCAAAGACCATGAGTGCCACGTTCTACAGGTTATTGGGGATATGTATAACAGGAATCAGAATATGATGGGCACATTTATAGAAACGGTAAATTGTGTTCAAGGTACTAAACACAAAATACGGGTAATACCAGGTACTGCCTCAGGACAAAACATCATGGTTACATTTAAACAACAATCCTGCTATTCGTGTTAAACATGGATAATTGGCAAAATATCCCAATCGGCAGCTATTTGGCTCGCACCAGAATTACATACTGCCCACACTGGAACACTTCGGGTTCATTAAAAGATGCAGAAACTGATATACTTCACAATCCCTGGTGACGCTACAGATAGGACTCAAACAAACACTTAAAAGCACTTCCCCTCCCAGAGAGGCACAGTGAATAACAAAGACCACACATGAAACAAAACATAACGCAACAAGGTTATTCAAAGAAGGGAAGGAACAAATGTGTCACCAGGAATCGGCAGGGAAAAGAAGTTCCCTGCCATCCCAGGTGACACCACAGATGATAGATATACTAAAGCTGAATGGTGGGAAAGAGGAAGAAAAAAAACAACAGCTTCAAAAACTATCTGGTAGAAAAAACAAGTCTTCCTCTGCCATACAATCAAGTTTGTAACGATGGCCAAAGGTACAGAGACTTCCCCGGGCGGCAGTCCTACAGATCTTGTCAGAAGAGATGAGGAGGTGGATACTGCACAGGCAGACTAATGGCCAACACAATCCACTTGGCAATGAAGCGCTTCAAAATGCTAAAAGCTAAGGATCAGATGAAGCCACAAACAGAGGACTTTCTGAGGGGCAGGGTCTATTCCAGATAGATAGACAGGCATCTCTTAAGGTCCAGAGAGTAATGTCTCTTCCTCAGTCAACTGAAAAAAGGTTGGTAATACAATCTCCTGGTTCTTGTGGAAGGCTGACGGAACTTTGAGACTAAATTCAGGAGGCAGAGAAAGCGCTACCTCGTCCGGTTCCTTCATAGATAGAGCCTAAAGCTCGCCGCTGCGTCTAGCGGAAGTAATGGTCCCCAAAAATGCCGTCTTTGGGGACAACAAATGTAGGGAAACTTGCTGAAGAGAGGCTCAAAGGCAGGAGTGTGAGTCTCCGAAGGACCAGATTAAAGTCCCACGGTACCATCTTTGTGACAGGACGAGGTCGTGGGTGGACGATGGCCTTAGCAGAATGCCTGACAACGGGTAAGGAGGTGAGTTCAAAAGTCAGCAAAGCACTGATGGCTGAAATCTGGAACTTGAGGTTAAAGGTCAAAGTTGAAACCTCCCTGCAAAAGAAGAAGGGATGAAACCTCTTGAACCGCACCATGAACAAAACTTCTTCCAGATCTTCATGTATCTGATGGAAGTAACCCTCTTCCTACTGCAAGGTAGGGTCTCAGAAACCCCTAGCTCTCAGAATCTTCCGCTCAACATCCAGGCCCTCAGCTGGAAGATCTCGTGGTTTGGATGGAGAAAATGTCCCTGATGAAGGTGGTCTCTCAGTGCAGGCAGTCTCAGGAGGGTCCTGGAGCCGAGGTTGATCAAATCCGTATACCAGGTGTGTTTTGGCCAGTTTGGAGCGGATCCAAATCACTGATGCACGGTCGTTCTTGATCTTCTGCAGAACTTTGCATATCAGAGGAAAGGGTGGGAAGACATGGGCAAGCCCGCCAAAAGACGGTCCTCTGGATCGCGGGAAAATAAGGTCTGGAAGCCATCAGGTCAATGTCGGGCAGCCCCCGTTCTCGGACGATGAACCTTAAGGCGGCAGGATTCAGAGACCGCTCGCCTCTCGACACAGGAGCTCTAATCAAGAAATCCGTGTTTAATGCCCCCTTAACATGAATCACAATCTGGATAATGAAACAGAAAGGAGATCCTGAGAGATATGCAAAGCAGAAGAGGGTTCCTGGTAGCCCCTTGCACGTTCATATACGCCACTACTGACCGGTTGTCGGAGCTTAGCAGGGTGTTCTTGCCTAACAGCAGAGGTTCCCGATGACGCAAGGCGTTTTCCACAGCTAGCAACTCCAGGCGGTTGGAAGGAAGGAGACCAGAGGCTTTGAACAAATTTATCTCGATAGGTGGCTCCCCATCCCGTGATGCTTGTGTCATTGGTCAGGACCTCTTTGGCCCATAAGGACCACACTTTCCCCTGCAGCTAGGATGTCCCTTTGAAGCCACCAGGTGAGGGATTCTCTTACATGAGAAGGTAGTCTGATGAGCTTGTCCAGAGCGAGAAAGCTCCCACTCCAACGATGAAAAAAAAATTCTGGAGAATCCTCAGATGGGCCAGAGCCCAAGTGACTGCTTACCTTCTGGAGGCCATCATGCCCAGTCCTTATAGAGCTTTGGCGAGAAGAGAGCATCCGGCAGACAAGAGAACGAATGCTGTCTATCTTGGAAGGTGTAAGAAAAGCCTTCCCTGAGTGAGAATCCAGACATAGGCCCAGGAACGTGGCTTGCTGAGAGGGAATGGTGCTTGACTTGTCCCAATTCAGAATCCAACCTAACTCCTCCAAAGTGTTGACTATTCTTGTAAGGTGAGACTAGAGGACAGAAGCCAAATGGGCATGGATAAACCAGTCGTCGAGGTAAGGGATGACTAAAATCCCCTGAAGCCTGAAGTGAGCCGCCGCTACTGCCAAGAGTTTCGCAAAGACGCTGGGAGCTGCTGACAAACCAAAAAGAAGGGCCTGAAACTTTTGATGAATTGGATGAATAGGAATGTGAAGATACACATCTTTCAGGTCTCTAGAGACCATGAAGTTGTGGAGTTATAAGGTGTACAAAGTGGATCTTATATAGTTTCCACCTTGAACCAGACACACCAGAGGTGACAGTTTAGGAAGCACAGGTCTATAATTAAACAGAATCCTCCCAAGGCTTTTGGCATCAGGAAGACAGGAGAATAAACCCCCAGTCCTTGCTCCGGAGGAGGGACAGGAACTAGTGCCTGCAGTTCTCTGAACTGACCAATGGCAGACAACAGGAAGGCACGCCTCGTCTGGTCCTGAGGAAGGTGGTACATCAGGAAACAATCTGGAGGTCTGAAAAGGCACCGATACCCGTGCGGTATGATGCATCTCGCCCATGGGTCTCGAGTGATGGTGAACCAGCTGTCCCTGAAGAACCTGAGCCTTCCTCCCACAGGAATGCGATTGGTGTCATGCCGAGCCCTTAGGGTCCTGGGGCGCTTTGGTGAAGGAGAATCTGTCCAATCTTCCTCTCTCTGAAACCATAGCCTCTGCACTGCCCTGGAAGGTCTTGCCCAAAAGAAAGAAGCCTTCTTTTAGAATCTGGTCTTCGCTGCGGCATCCGGTGCTTGTCCCCTGTAGTTTTCTCAAACAGGGATTCAAGTTCTTTGCCAAACAGGGATTTGTCCTTAAAGGGAATACTAAGAAGTCTGTTCTTAGAGGCATTATCCGCAACGCAAGCTTTTAGCCATAAGGCTCCTCTAGCAGCAAATGAGAGAGCAGAGGCCCTGGCTGTCATTCTGATATACTCAATAGATTCGTCACATAGAAAATCCACAGCAGCGACGTTCTTGAGGATCACATCCCTGGAGGTTTTGGCAGTGATATCCTCCTCAATCTGGGAAAGCCAGACCTTAACTACCCTGGACACTGAGGCTGAGGCAATGCCTGATTTAAAACTGAAGCAGAGGCCTCAAAAGACTTCTTAACAGCTGCTTCGGCTTTCTTTTTCATAAGTCAGAGAAATGGGAACCGTCCTCAAGTGGGAATGTGTTTTTTCTGGAGACTCCCATAACAGCTATATCCCCCATAGAAGTAGCACAGAACTAAGTCCTCATCAAAGACAAACAGACGCTTAACACGCCTAGACAGGTTAAACCTTCGTTCCGGGTTCCGTTCCTGCTTGATGATATCAGACAGAGCAGGATGAACTGGAAAAGATGTATTACGTTTGGTATTACGCTGGTAAAGCGTAATATCACACTTCTGGTCGCGTGCATAGCAGACCTCACAGCGGAGATAAGGGTATCTATTTCTTCCACTGGAAAGAGAAAAGAACTTTCTTCCCCGACTTCACCTTCTTCACAAGAAACCTCCTCCACCTCTGGGTAACTGAACTCTGAATCCAAAAACTGGGACAGCTAGCGAACCAGGAGAGTGGGATTATGCGCAGCAAGGAGGAGAACTTCAGGCAAGTGGGGTAAACCTTTTTTCTGGAGTCTTGCAAGCATCTATGGCGGTTTTCATTAGAGCTTTCTTGGGCTTGTCCTCAACAGAGGGGGGTCTCAGAGTTATCAGGAGCAGACATGCTCAGCCAGGGTGCAGCAGCACCATACAGAACCGAGAATAACATACAGTGGGAATGGAATACAACAGTATCCTACTCACCCAGCCGCTGAAATAGCCAGAAATCAAGTTCCAGGGAGCAACAGTGACGAAAAGGCGCAAACATTTTCAAAACCACCAGAAAACTAGGCATTCTGCACTACCAGAAGTGCGTATCGCTCTCAAGCGGAAGGAAGAGGACCGCCATGGAGCATCCCCACAAAACACCCGGCGCCCACTGAGAAGCCCTTGAGGACAATGCCTCAGAGAAAGGGTATGTGGCGCCAGACAGCATAGCACCAGCCTACAGGTGCCGGCTCAACCTAGAGTCGTTTAAAATCACAAAAGGGGCAACGAGTCCTCCCTATCTAATGTAAGGCAGAAGAAACACTGGGGCTCACTGGGAGAGGAGGGGCTTTTAAGTGTACCCTCTCAGGTACAGAGAAGGAGTCCCATCTGTGGTGTTACCTGGGATGGCATGGAAAATAAATGTGCATTAACAGTAAAAGGAACCCAAGTGAAACCTTTGAAATCGGATGCCGACATCTAGTGGTCATTTGCAAGAACGACAACATGTCCCGTTGCAAAAAAACAAAATAATCTGCTTACCTTTGTAGTCATCACTAGTTCGTGGTACACAATATAATCAGGCGTGTATCCCATCCCAAACAGAGAGCTAGTCGGGTGCAAGTGGCATGGCATCCCTGTGCGCACGTTCACATACTCGCCGATCCCCTGGAGGAAAAATCAGGAGTACATTTTAGCTCAAAGTTCACCGCCCGCTCTGGTGTCCTCCAACAAATACCCTGGACCGCAGGGCAGTCTCTTTACCTTAAGTCTGGCAGCTTGGTGAAAATAAGCCGCACAGATGCACTTCCTCACGACATCCCAGTCTGAGCCGCAAGAGGAGAGGGGCATCCGCTGGGACACCATGATATCTTTCAGCTGGGCCCGAACTTCACGGACCTGCAAGCAAAAGGGTAGTTGATCGGGTCACATGTGCAACACAGAGAGAGCAGGGAATGCCCATACACCCCATTTAACTAAGTGTTTAGGGTAACAGTGTATTGTCACTCACCTTGCGCATGGCCTTGGCATGTATAAAGTGTTGGTTGCACCAGCCACTTGAATAGTTATTGTTTTTCCACTGAAGGAAGACATTTAAATATGTTAAGTGGTCGCTCTCTGGGACAGCAAATTTCTCTCGCACTTGGTCACTCTCCTCCTCTCGCCCCTACCAAACATTGAGAGAGAAAAAAACAGACAAATTAAGTACACATTTCAACAACTCCTGTCATTAAGTCAGTCCACATGCCACACAACTATACCCCATACCTTTGGGCGATAGAATATGGCTGGCACAGAGAGCATAGACACCACCATCAGTATCTCAGAACTGCAGCCCATGTCACACGATACAATAAGCATCTTCGAGAGGGCAGGGTCTAAGGGGAACTCAACCATAAGTCGCCCGGTGGAGGTGAGAGAGCCTAGAGACAGAGAAGACATGGGGGAAACATTAGACCGTTTGATCATACGCAACAATTGAGCAGAAATACACTTGTTTCCTGTCTTAAGCACTTGCTTTTTACCTGTGTTATCAAGGGCCCCTAGGATCCACAGCTGATACATAGAATTGAGCATATTGTCCTCTGGTGGTGGATCCATGAAATGAAAGAGAAGCAGATCCTGAACCCCCAGGGACTTAAGCAGCAGAACTACATTGGAGAGGTTTGTACGCTGGATTTCAGGGACCGTGGTGCACAGAAGTTCGTTCTTATAGGCGCTCTGTGTGTAAAGCCTGCCAGGGAGAGTAACGACACCACTGTAAAGTCATAGACTAATAATAAAAAAGGATTGTTGGGGCTTTAATAGCTTGTGGCGAACTTACCTAAAGCACTGCCCTGGCCCAGTTCGGCCTGCTCTGCCGGAACGCTGGTTGGCATTGGCCTGGCTAATAGGATAAATCTGCAAGGCATCCATGCCAATGCGGGGATTAAACACCTGAGGGGAATAACATTACATTTATTGAAATAGCAAAATCAGTGGGCCCGGAGGGATCTGACATCGCGGTGGTTATACATCTAGAATCGGGAAACACTAACCTTTAACTTGCAGTAACCTGAATCCACAACAAACATGATGCCATCCACAGTGAGGGAGGTCTCTGCAATGTTCGTGGCCACAATGCATTTTCTCACACCGTCCGGGGCCTGCAAAAGCAGAGGGAAAATAATGAAACAGAAGCACCGATCACAAATGCTCCGAGTGAAACTGTGCAGATGTTCCTGCCACCGCTGTACAAGGGTTTAACCCTGAATTATTTTTCCCAGGCTCAGAAAACTACCTAATTTCTAAACTATGACTTACAGTACTTGGTTTGGTTGTTTGTGTATAAACTTGATGCCAGGCAGTCGCTTAATTTCACGGCAATGCAAGACGCTTTGCTTTCCACCAACACAACAAAGCAAAATGCATCCTAATTAAAAGACTGTATCCTCTTAATAATCACATCTTATAACTGTGTACTGGGGATGGTTAGATTGCATTACATTTTGGGTAGCTACAATATTCTTTCTGCCTTGTTATAGGATATATTCTGCTACACACAGACACCAGTCTCATCCTGCGCAAAGATATTTTTCACCAGATGCCAATCTATGGCCAGAAAATTACTTACTTTTTGGAAAATCTTGGCCTGTAAATCAGATGGCAGCTGGGAATAAATTGGAAGGACAGCTAGGGGTGGAGCACTCTCCAACTCCCCCAAGCGTTCGATAATCTGATCAGACGTTACCTGTATGTGGACAGTAAAGGTTTTATTAAATAAAAGATAAGGAGAGGAATATGAAAAAAGACTTCAAGCTGTTAGTGTTCTCACCTCAATATCCTCTTGCCCTGGCATGAAGATCAGAATGTCACCTGCAGCTCCAGACAGGTGGATTTGTAAGGCTTGTTTCACAGCAGCTTCCACATAATCCTCCTGAGGAGTCTGCATTGAACGCACAGGTGTTAGTGGATACAAACCAACCAATGTAATAATAATGGATCGGTAAAAAGAGTACAGGCAAGTAAAACTTCAAACAATAAAGATAAACAAATGCTAGGATGACAGATGGCTGGGGCAGAGGACATGGGGAAAGTGAGCAGTGGAAGAACTGGCTTGGATGCGCACGTCCCAAAAAATGGTTGTCACACCCAGTACCTTAATTATATCTATACACATAGACTGGTAGAGAGTAGGAAGAGAGAGGTACAGAACAAGTAAAAAAAAGTGATATGGATAATTGGTGGAGGTGTATAGCACGTAGGGTAATTGCATATGACATCATGAACAGAAAATAGTAAGATTAAATAAGATGAGACACTTGTGACATTGTATCTTCACCTTGCTGAACAGGATGTCTACAGGGAATGTCCGGCCTGGAATGTGGAAAATAGGAACATTTCCAAAGAACGAAGCAAACTTCTCCGAATCCATTGTAGCCGAAGTAACGATCAATTTGAGATCAGAGCGACGAGCCACAACCTGGCAAATGGACAGTGTTAGAAATATAGCGGTGGAGGGTGAAGTATAGGGTACTGTCACAGACACAGAGATGCACATTCCTACCTCGCGTAGCAGCCCAAAAAGCACATCTGTGTTCAAGGAACGCTCATGGGCCTCATCCATGATAACAGCGCTATAATGATCAAGATCCGCCTCACGCAGAGATTCACGCAGGAGGATGCCATCCGTCATGTACTTAATAAGGGTTTTTTCCGAAGTGCAGTCCTCAAATCGGATAGCGTATCCCACCTCTTCTCCGAGGCCTACCTCCATTTCTTCACTGACACGCTTTGCCACAGACATGGCTGCCACCCTGCGGGGCTGGGTGCACGCAATCATACCATAATCTGTGTATCCGTCTTCATGCAGGTACTGAGTCAGCTGGGTAGTCTTCCCGCTGCCAGTTTCCCCTACCACGATGACAATGCTATTATCCCTGCAGGGAATAAGGGGCATGAGTGCAAACCTTTGCATTTCACATGCTAATGCTTGTAAAAGGCATGTGTGAGACAGACCGCTTACCTTATCACTGTGAGCAGCTCCTGCCGTACAGCAAATATTGGCAGGTACTGCCTCTGCTCCATCAGACTCTTCTTACGAGAAAATTCACTGCTCGCCTCGCTGCGTTCTCGCATGTGGTCTGCAAATTTCTGTTCTGTTCTGATATATTAAGATATATGGGATATTGTCATGATTTTTAATTACATGATTGTAAGCTTGTTTGAGCAGGGCCCTCCTCACACGTTGTTTCTGCAAGTCAAATTGTTATGCTATACACTACTTGTTATGTCCTGTCTACCCATTGTACAGCGCTACAGAATATAGTGCTATATAAAAAAAATGTAAGAATAATGCATACAAATAGTACCAAATCAGCTGTTTTGCTAACAATTAACAAATCTAGCCAAATATTTCCTTTTCATGCCAGAATATCTCCAGTTAGTATGACTGTACCTGTAATCCACTGCTCCATCTTCAGTGCTTGGCTGTTCAGGATCATCCTCCTTCTTCTTGACACCCATGATGTCCCCTAGTTTGGTTCCAGCCAACTCCCAGTGCTTGTGCTGAGCCTGAAGCAATAAGTCACCGTTACAAATATGTCCCTATTGACAGAGCCCCCCCCATCCCACATACCGCTGAAAAAAATGAACAAGTCCTTTCAACTGTAGCAGCTACAAACTGGATTCCAAAACTGACACATCCCAATGACCCTCCTAATTGCAATCCTGCAAACAACTGAAGCTCAAGGTTTTACCTTTTTACGCTCCTTCTGCTCCCGGTGCTTGCGGACCAACTGACTGCCTTTGCGAGAGATGATGGCCATATCTGAAGTTGGATCCCGCACTGGGATCACCGGCTCAGGCTAAATATTGCAGAGGAGAGGATTAACAGTTACAAAACATCTCAATAGTTGCATAGGTTCTTATCATTTTCCACTATTTCTATCTCCAAGAGGCACAGCATTCCCCTTCCCATATCTGCGCACTGCTCAGAAAGTCTGTCCACCCTGATATGTGTACCTTTTCAGCCAGTCCTTCTGACAATCTATCCTCCTCGACATCTCTGCAGGCATTGTCATCTTACAAAGTATCCAGATATTTTACAAAACTTCTATGCACACCCTACCATTTCAGAGTAGCTCTTACCTTGCAAACACATTCACGCTTGATTCTCTAAAGTTCTGCTCATGAGACATATCTCGTACATCACAAATCAGCACTGCCCATGCACCAACTACCATTTCTACTGCAAAAACATTGTACCTGCTTGGTAAACACAATACGTCCATCCAGAAATGGGGGCACCAGGTTGTGGACCAGAAGATGCACTTTAGCAGCATTATCCTCTTCAAAATCATCATCCACTTCTAGTCTTTGGACCACACCACTGGTCAGCATACGATTTGTTTCCCAGCGCTCATTATCCTGCACAAAAGGAAAGGTCACAATGAAAAGGCATCTATATGATGTGCTTTGCATATCAAATGCGCGTCGCAACACTCATGAAGCCAACCCCACAACATCTTATAAACTTGAATAAAGTGGGTGAAGAAGGAAGTCTTTGAAAGAGTTGTCTAGGAAGGAGGTGTAATGGATGATCGAGAGAAAGGTCAGGTTTACTTTAAAAGGCGACAAGCATTGGCTTGATGCGATCATTACCTCGTTGATTTGCCTCCTCTGGGCAGACACTCTTTTGTGATTCTGTTTCTGGAGAAGCTGTTCCCTCTTCTTCACATAATCCTGAGAGGTTGCGCTCAAGGCATTGTGATACTCATCAAATCCTTCATCCATCATGTACCAGTCTCGGTCTGCTTGCTGCAGGGGGAGAGCAAATTATGACCTCCAGCAGACAAAAGGAGATGCATAAAGACACACAATGGCTGGACAGGAATAAAGCACTTTTTTTTTTTTTTTTTTTTTTTTTTACTTACCCTCTGGTCCTCCTCCCATTGCCTTTTATCATCCTCCGACATAAAGTCAATGCTATCCTCATCTGTTTCATGCTTACCTGGTAATCAAACAGTTACACAGAATAGCAATTACACATGTGGAATTCGCATTTAGGGAAACAAGTGGAGAGGAGAGCCCTGGTCAACACACTTACTATCAACAAATGGTCCATGTGTTAATGTGAAAGGTTCAAAGATAACAGTAACTACTGTGAACCAAAAAGAAAAGTACTTCCAAACTCTGACTGCAGCTTATACTCTAATTTCTTCTTACCTTTGCCCTGTGAGAGTCGCGGGGTGGCGCCTAGATGTCGTCGTTCTGAGGCCCATTCATTAAATTTGTAAGACGGTGTGGGGAGAGGGGTATCGTCTGTGTACTGGAGCCTCACGGAGCTGCAAACATTACATTAAGAAGTTTTACAGAAGCGTTTGGGCATCATGTAGTTTGACAGGTCAACAAGTGAACAGAAATTCCACAAAGACATTTAGATAACGTTCAGCATCAATTTAAAGTAACTGGTAAGTCAAATTAATGTGTGTTTAAATTACCTTATTGCGTCAGACAATATGGTACAATCTAGCAAGTGGATAACTTTACTAATAAAGCATTTCACCTTCACCTGGGGCTTACTGTACAAGTGCAACATATGAAATATAGCCTACAGAATCTAAATAAAGTCTAAGCTTAAAACAAAACGGCACTTTGAGTTTCCTGCACAGTGACATCAGAATATAAGCACATAGTTGAAAAGACAAATTCATGTTCCTGGTACGCATACTATAGAAGAATGTATATTTAAATACTATGTTTATACTGTAATATATTATTAATATATTAATACTGATTGGTTACTTGAAACAGCCAATGAGTAGAAGCAGTTTTCACACATGAACATAGGGGTCTGAGCAGACAACTGCCCACAACTTACACCGCGACAGTGCTAGAGCTGACTGGAGGTGAATATATCATATGGAAGGGGAAGTGTTCAACTGAACACAACTCCTACACAGCATTTAGCTTGGTATTGTGGAAATGGGCAAATGCTAACAGAAAATATGAAAATTTTAAGGGACCACACAGCTATCATATGCATTAAAGTGCATATGATGGCTGGGGTGTCACAGTTACATAGTAACATAGTTAGATAGGCTGAAAAATGGCATGCGTCCCTTCAATAGTTATAGCAACTGGCTTCACAGAATTTAACTGGCTTCACATTTTTACACCATCCTTTCAGTGTAAGTAAACAGTAATACTGTATTGATTTAATTCTATTCATGTCTTTTTAAGGTAGATGTATTGAAACAAATGATTCACAAGGTAGCAAACTGCTGGGTGTCAAATACACCCATTTCTGATATACCGTATTTGGTCGATTATAAGACGACCCTGATTATAAGACGACCCCCCAAAATCTGAATATTATTTTATGAAAAAAAAAGAAAAAGCCTGAATATAAGACGACCCTATAGGAAAAAAGTTTTACCAGTGAATGTTAATTCATGTAAACTATGTGAACAATTGTTTGTTAATAAAAGCTATGATTGAGAAAAATATTTTGTTTTTATTTCCTTTTTTTCAACCTGCCCCCCCCTAGTTATGCACATCTGCCCCCAGGCTTGCCACTCTGCCACAGAAATGCCTTATACCCCATATATTCCACTGTGCCCCATGATATGCTTTTTGACCCCCAATGTGCCACTCTGCCTCCGGAATTGCCTTATACCCCTATATGCCACTCTGGCTCTACACGCTGCCCAGACTAAGCACCGGTAAGTTGGGGGGGGGGCATAACACAGGAGCATCCAGGTCCCCTGCATCGCTGCGGGGGATCTGGATCTTAGTCTCATAGTCAGACCTATTTGAGGTCTGATTATAAGATGACCCCGATTATAAGACGAATGGTATTCTTCAGAGTCTTATAATCGAGCAAATACGGTATTGGCATTGCTCTCAAGTTTTCGCATGACCAATTTTAATCCTTTCACTACCCTTCATTACCCTTCAGATGTACCAGTACGTCTTTAAACCTTCTGAAAAGAAGCCCATTAGGACATACATCATGATGTGAGTTTGTTGCAGCAGCAGGGACATTTCCCACTGGCTTCCTGCCATGTAAAGTCATGCTAAGTAGATCACTCATGAAATAGTAAAAATATATATATATATTTTAAACAAAATAAAAGATTTCCTTACCGCTCTCTCCTAGAGCTCTCCCTGTCATTGCGATGGCTTCGATCGGAGTCTCTGCTTGATGGGGTAGGTGAAGGAGACTCCCAGTGAGAGCGCTGGGATCCTCCATACCCGCTTTCATCCTCTTCCCATCCTGAGCGCGAGGGTGTTGAGGAATCTAGAAACAAGACGACGAAAGGTTCAACCACACAATCTGAAGGGAAACTGTACGTAACAGGGAAACTGATGAACCAAATGGGTTATCTACCTCTAGGTCTGTGCCTTGGACTCTCGGGTTCCCCTCGCCTTGAACTTCTCTCAGAACCACTGTCCCTTTCTGACCTACTGTGCCTGCTACGATCATCTGTCAAATAAATTAGAATATAAAGTTACGAGGAGCAGAATAAAAATATTCCAAACACAAGCAATGCTCTGGTTCGGGCCTCAGGCTACCTCGATCTCGACTGCTGCGCTCTTTTCTGCGTTGTCGATCATCTTTGGATGAGGCGTATACTCCATGTTCTCTTCTGTCGCGCTCTCTCTGACGGCTCCGGGCCAGGTACTCTTCGTTTACCCCACCAGTATAAGAAGGTGTTTCCACGCGTGGTTTTCTGTAATGCCTAAATGCCAACATACTAAAGGGTCAGAGACCAAATGATGTGCCAAAGAAGCCTACAGAAGCCTCAGAACTATTTATACATTTGTCACTCTATTTCTAGTAATGTTCTGGATTCTAAGTGTTGAGCTCACCTGTTTTCTTCTCTCACACACTAAAAATTGCTGGGACATATTGCCAAAGAAACAAAATAAAATAAGGGAGAACCCAGCCATCCATATCGTGTATACATGGATGCTCCCCATTATATGATCAGTTGTAAAGCTCCACTTTGATACATGATCATGAATCCTGTGAAATGATGTTTGTACAGAACAATGACCTACAATTTACATAGATTCCTACCATAGCATAACATCTGCGTGGTCTGTCAAGGCAGACACCAGAATTCAGTACTACTGCAAGCTACTTTACCATTAACAAAGACACTTCTGATGCCTCCACAGTAACACAACTTTACATAGTACAAAACCTTGCTTATCAACCACCTTCTCTTACCTGTCCCCGTGACTCCCCCGGCTCAATCGGTCACCGGCTCTGTCGGAATTCCTATCTTTCTCTTCTAAATCTTTAGTGGTAACTTTTGGTTTCTTGTCTCCTTCTTGCCTCTCCTTCTCTTCCCGTTCTTTTCGTTTTTGTGCGGCCAGCAGATCCAACCCCAATAGGGAGGAACGCGGAGCTGGCATTTTAAACACATGCTGCTCGCTACTTGAGCTCTTTTTCTTTAACACCAGCCCTCCTGTCTGTTCCGAGGGGTCACTGCCCTCCAGCCTGTGTAGCGATAAGTCGTCTTCCATGATAACGGTGGATATGAAGTCTGCTCCTCTAGCACCAGCCACGCTTTTAAACCCAAGATTTCTGTAATAGCACACAAAAATGTAACATCAGTCAATATACAAGTTTAAAGATAATTACAATCCATTAACTACACGCTGCTCCAACCAGCACTAAATGTTTAGCCAGGTCTTATTTGGAGATGTATTTGCAGATTCATTTACTGAGCTTCCCCTGCATGGCTGATAAGGAAATAAAAAAAATCTTGATATTTGAGAGGGCTGCAAAAATCAGTTCTGGACAATAGTGCTGTATGCAGCAATTACAATGAGAACCAAGTTCCTGGCGAGGTTTCTGTATATAACATTCCCTGCTGTTAATAATTAAGCGTGTACATGGTAATTACACTAGGATATAAAACAAAAATATCAATGGAAATATCGTATTTGGTCAATTATTTACAGTTTCCTTATCAAAAATATCCACTATATCACTAAGCACAAACTCCTTAGCCGACATGTATTGCTCACTGAGAAAATACCCTGCATACTGGAGCTCCATAACAGACGACGTTATAGCATATTTCGTAAGCTCCCCTTCCCATCCTAATAACCCAGCACCATACAGTAGTAACGAGCAGTGCGTGGCCACCTGCTTATGCCCACAGCTACAAACAGCACACAGAATTACCATACAAAGCTCCCTACGTGTGACACCCGCGTGTCGTGTACACGAAAATCCAGCAACACGCTTACATTAAAGCCGGTCATCCGCACTGTAAATAGCTCAGCTGCAAACTATGGGCGCCGCCATTATCCCACAATCCCGCGACACTCTCAATAAACTTTATTGCTCAAAGAGCATACTGTACTTCCGCCTGTGACAAACTTCCGCCCTCCGAGTGGCCAACCTTGTACAGAGTACTGCCGGGGGACATATTGTTATGGGGACAAAGGGTCAAAGAGCCTCAGCCAAGGGCAGAGACCCAACAGCGCCAGCACAGCCAGGGAGAGGAGTTGGGAAGGAGGGTAACAGTGAGCAGGGGGCACGACGTGGGGTAACACGGGAGCCACTTGCTGTATGTAGAACAAGTTGGAAAAATACATTATATATATATATATATTCCATACACTCACAGCCAATGCGATACATGCAGACAAAAGAACCACACTGTATATTAAACAATACACGCAGCTCTTCTTTAACCCCTTCGTGACCAGACTGCTTTTCGGTGTTTGCACCCTTCGTGACAATGGCTGTTTTCACCTTTCTGCTGTAATTTTCTTCTCTCTCATTTTGCACACAACACACACACACTCACACTCTCTCTCTCTCTCTCTATATATGTATATATTGGGGGATTTCAGGACAAGAAATGTCTTTCTTTACATACCATTAGTTTTATATGATATTATCTAGTTTACTATACAAAAAATAATAAAATCTGGTGAGAATAGAGGGGAAAAATTACTTTTTTAAAAAATTAATACATCTTTTACTCATCTACAAAAGCTAATGAAACAAACCTGCTAAATATATTCTATTTGTCCTGCACTTAAAAATAGTGCACTTAAAAATTATTTAAAAATCGGTTATTCTGCCCCTATGTCCTATTTGAGACATCTTGGAAGACGGCCAATTCAATTTACCCCAGCAAACCATATATTTTATATATTTTTAACCCTTTACATGCACTAATACTATCACCAGCCTTTGTCAAAGTTTGTGACAGTATTTTGTTTTGGGGGGGATTAAACACACATTGTGAATTTGAATTAATTTAGAGCTTCTGGTATATGTCGCTGCCAAACAACCACCGAATATGTGTTCAGCAACAACTCTTGAGTACAGTAATACCCGCCATGAATGGGTTTGCCGGGTTGTTTGGGGTCTAAAAGGTGACATTTGGGACATGCGCAATTCAGTTTTTCAAGTTGGAATTTTAAAATTTGGTATTTCCTGTTTGGGACATCTTTCAAGCCGACCAATTATCTTTACCCCAAGAAAGCCATATGTTTTTAAAAACCAGACACCCAACGTTGGTATTTTAACCCTTTACATGCACTAATTCTGCCATCAGCCTTTGGCAAAGTTTGTGGTAGTAAATACATTACATAAAATTACTACCACAAACGTTTACAGAATGGAATTAATGAGAGAACCGGGAGCAAAAGGAAAAATGTATGTTTGCACATATGCCTTTAACCCCTTTTCATGCCACCAATTCAACACACCTGTTATGTTTCATATAATATCTTAGGCTGAGGCTTTAGTGACCACACCACTGCTTCAGATTCTCCCACATGCATGACAGGGCTAGGCAATGCAGGCTGTTATGAGCGGCAGCTCACACAAACCTGCGCAAAGATGTCCCAAATATTACAAAAATGACCATATGTCAAAATTCCAAGATAAAAAAGTGAGATGCATACCCCAAAGTGGCTTTTTGGGACCCAAACAACCTATACATGGGTATAATGTACTGGGATGTTGCCAAACACATATTGGGTGCTGTTTGACAGTGACATATACGTTCATACCTGAAGTGTGTAAAATAAATAGGACATGGCAGCAGGATGACCAGATTTATTTTTAAAAAAATATGGTCTGAAATAGCAACATTCTAGAAAACAAAGGGTATTTCTAAACTCAGGTCACATATAAGAATCTATTTAGTGGGTTTTTATTAGCTTTTGTAGACGAGTAAAACACTCCTTTAAAAAACACTTCTTGTAAATTAGATGATACGATCAAAATATAGAAAAAGATCCAATATAAAAGAGATTGGATGATCTCTGAGACTCTTTCCTTGCACACTGAGCCTGACTCATCCAGCATGCAGGAAGTGACATCATTGCATGCTGGACCAGTCTGCACACAGCACAGCACAGACACACCACTCCTGCAACATGTTTGTGGGCACAGACAGTCTATTCGGGGCACCGTTAAGCTGTCGGAAAAATGGGACGTTGGCAACTATGTAACTGCTATATATAATTAAGTAAAAATAAAGTTTCAGACACAAATTATGTGATGTAATACAATATATTTAGCAAAAAGAGGAGGAGACTTTTGATACTGATAGCTTCTTCCCAAGCTCAGTGTCAAAATTCAAAGAGGTTTACAACATACATATAGCAGCACCGATTTAATTTTTAATAAAGGAACAAGTCACTTCCTATATGACCACCCTGGCAAGCTGGGAAGGCCAGGGTTTATGTGCACTGGTTTGAAAACATGCGCACCAAACCCTATTTCATCTCCATGAGCACTTTATTCCATGGCACTCAATTCATCCACAGACTGTGGCAAGAGTCCTTGTGTCCTATGCAGAGATTGTGTACAGCTATCGTTACTTCTTAGCTTTAGGTCTGTGATCAGCACCTACTGCATCCGAGACAGATGAAAATCCCTCCTCCCTGCAGGAAAGCGCCAGGGAAAAAAGATTATAGAACATAAAATAAAAATACAAAATCAATAACACATTGACACATGCATATCAGCTTTACAACTTACATAAGCAGGTTCCTCAATTCCCGTGTCACCTTTCCCACAACAGGTGGCCCCTGGTAGGTGAGTGCCGTATACAATTGC
Source organism: Spea bombifrons (assembly GCF_027358695.1). Taxonomy (NCBI): domain Eukaryota; kingdom Metazoa; phylum Chordata; class Amphibia; order Anura; family Pelobatidae; genus Spea; species Spea bombifrons. Next base: position 34,215,877 of record NC_071096.1, read on the forward strand.
ACCAGCGAGGCTCCTGCGCGGATCTTCTCTAGAGCATCAACACCGTTACTTACCCCTCCCACTCCAATTATAGGAATTTTCCCTAATTGGGAAAAGAAACATGATTGGAAAGTGTTTGCCTGGGCAAGGGGGCGAGCAAGCAATGTTACACCCTCAGATCTCACCTGCCGTCAGAGCGTACATTTCTCTTACAGTTTCTGTCGCCATGTCACGTAAAGGAGCACCGCTTAGTCCCCCGGCCTCACAGCTCAGAGGGTCCTGTAGGGTTTCTGGCCGGCTAATTGTAGTGTTGGTAACTATCATGCCATCAATGCCAAGCTGTAGAGAGAGAGTTTACAACAAAACATCGTTATACTTAAACCAGAACCGCACATTAAAATTGGTATTTTGTGGGTTTGTTTTTAATTTAGTCACTCACAATCAGTAATCCCACTAGTCTGTCCAGATTACTCATCATCACCATGCACATTGTTACCCTTAAACCCATGCATGCCTGCCACTTTAGCCCAAACACAACGATAAGGTGTGATAAAGTGTTGCTGTGCTTGAGATGAGGCATAGTCCTGATGCTTACACAAAAAGAAAGGTTGGAATGCAGCACTCAGCAGTGAAATGGTGCACGAGCCAGGGTACCACCAAGTCCCTCAATAAATCCAAAATAAAGAAGCAGAGGCTCAGCACTCAAATGATAAAGTGAGTTTATTTCACGCGTGAAATAAACTCACCTTATCATTTGAGTGCTGAGCCTCTGCTTCTTTATTTTAGTCCTGATGCTTGTAATGAGGTGTACTGCTGATGCTCGGGGTGCCGTGCGTCGGCATGTCTGTGATGGGGAGTCCCGTGCCAAGGTTTGATGTGCATTGCTGTGATGGGGTGTGCCGTGCATTGGCGTGTCTGTGACGGGGAGTGCCATGCCAAGGTTTGATGTGCGTCGCTGTGATGGGGTGTGCTGTGTGTTGCCATGCCTGTGACAGGAAGCTTGGTATGTTGCCATGCCAAGGTGTGATGTGCATTGCTGTGCGTTGCAGCGCCTGTGACGGTGCTTGCAATCAGATGTTGCTGTTCAGTTCCGTCACAGGCCCAGCAACACACAGCAGTGCACACCAAGCATCAGCAGTACACCTGAAGCAAGAATCAGCTGCACAACTGAACACAAGTTAACTTTAATTAACACTTGCTCTTTGTGCTGTAAGTGTCAGAATGTGGCTTGTGGATTGGGCAGGGTAGGGCATTACCTCTGTCACTACAATAGCAATGTCCTCTTTAGCAGCTTTTGTCAAGTCAGGTGCAATCTTCACAAGCAAAGCCGGACGATGTTCACACTTAAGAGCATCCCGGGCTTTTACTACCTATAAAAATATATATATAAGATGATCACACAGTGAGCAGTGCTCACACCTGCATAGAGGTGGACAGACGGTCACACGCACGGTTTTGTACAATACCTCGGCCAGGAGGTGACGAAGCTGGTCCTTGCCCTGCAGATGTCTCAAGCCAGGGGTGTTGGGACTTGACACGTTAATTACTAAGTAGTCAGCAAGCGGTCCAAGCTCTTGCACTCCCTTAATGTAATCAGCAGCTGAATCCTCAGATGTTTTGTTCTTTCCAAGGTTTATACCAAGTGGCATCCCTCCTGTCAACAGAGAAAGTTGCAGACTACAGCTAGCATAAAAATTCAACAGGGGTATTTAATGGGGTTTACATCCCGTGTGTGGGGGGGTATAAAACGCGCCATGAGCACAGGCGATTAATAAGAACTGACCTGCTGTTAGCGTCTTTTGCTTCTCTCTCCTTTCTACCAGACGCTGCCGCACAACTTCAATTCCATGGCTGTTAAACCCGTATCTGAAGAGTCAAGCAAGAAGTGAGCACTTATCTCAAGGGTGAACAACACACTATATTGTGCGTGGTTTTATTTACCTGTTGATTACAGCCCGGTCCTGCTGCAAGCGAAACACTCTTGGTTTGGGATTCCCGTCCTGGGGCATTGGAGTCACACTTCCAACTTCCACAAATCCAAAGCCCATTTTATAAAGTCCATCCACAGCCTCTCCATGCTTATCAAACCCAGCAGCTATACCCACTGGGTTCTTGAACCTGTGTCCTAAAACCCTCACCTCCTAGGAAATAAAACATGGGGCATAGAAGATATGGCACCGGATGTCCTCATGGGATGTAATAGAAGCGGGTAAAGTCCTATTACACTGCTTCATGCATCTTTTAATCCAAGCTGTTAATAAGGTGAGCCGACAAGTAAGAAATTGCATACTAAAAGGTAGTTTCATTTTATTTTATTTAGACACGCTACAGAAAATCCCAGTCGTGGGGTTACTCACAAATACCCGCACGTACAGGTTACAAGCATGTTTATTAAAAGTCTGCGCAGGCTAAAGAGCTGCTGCAGAATCCGCAGGACTCTCGCTCTGCAGCAGACACTAGTATAGTGAACAGGAATGCTACTTTAATTAGAACGTCCAAATACAACATGTTACAGGGAATGTAAGGTTACATTCGGTGACAGAAAAATTATCTTGTCGCTCCACTGTGGAACAAACCCTTATGGAGAATACCTACCAATTCTTCGGAATCATGCTGATTAAGTTGGGGTACCAGCCCAAGAGCTAGCAGCCTTATAGACAAGGTATGCGCTAGCTCAGGTGGCACCAGGCGCTGCAATGTTGGCATCAGATACTTTTCATAAAAGCGCTCATCTCCCTTTATGGCCAGGAAGGACGTAAAAATTAATCCTCCCCCTCCCAGCACAATAAAGGCATCCTTCAGCCGGCGCTGCAAGAATAAATAACAGTGATGTGTATGTAGTGGAGAGGCAAAACAGTGAGTGCGCCCAGGTTAATGGGCACAGTATGGGCAAGGGTAAAGGCACAGAGAAACAGGGCAACGGCACTTTAATGCAAAGAATGCATACTGGGTCACAGAGGGCAGGTGGTGGCACAGAAACACGTAGTGGCATATAAATAGGAGTCTGAAAGTCATGTGGTAAAATACCAAATATATACAAATATAAAATGTATGTATATAAATAAATATGTATATACTGAAAACTGGGAGATACTGATGTGTAGGTTGTCGATTTGAGTTTCTATATCGATACAAAATTGGAAGATTTAAAGAAAAAAAAAATGACCTGGTTATGTAGCACAGAAACTTACCTTCACGTGTGCTGCCAGCATTGTTACTTCCGATGGCCGTGACGAGCACGCACCGCGTCGGCTATAAACCCGATGTCGCCATTTTTAATTTGGGCAAAACTTAGCTTTTGCAGCAGAATCGCGACTATATACCTTCCTCTTGATACACGATGAATACATGATCTCTTAGGCAACGCATAGAGTAATGTCCATTCAGTCAAATATAGAAATTACGATTCTTGTTAACGATTCAGAAATTCTGCTGTATTTTCCGAACTGGCAAATTGTATAATGTTTACAATATAAAGAAAGACATATTACTAGCAGCACTAGTAATAGGTTACTAGAACCAGTAATATCCTGATGGATATGCTTCACCTCTGCACCATCGTAGAATTGTATGTTTGTAAAGATATTAACTTGGACCCCTGAGAGCTACTACTGAGTTGCTGCTGGGTTCTATTAAGCTCTTAAGAGTAACGTTGATATATCATCTAGTCCATGGACAGACAACGTAAGGAGTTCTGAAGAAATGCGCCATATGATAGTTAGCAAACTAAAGTATTTAACATGTACAGCGATCCGGAATATGATGGTACTAAATAAAAAAAATACATCATCACATGATGGGTGTATGGAATCTTTTAAATGATCCCCTGTCAAGAAGCAGCCGGTATACCAGCTCTGGACCAGAACAGGCCAGGGTTTGACATGGCTGTTAGAGGCAGGGCATTCGCTGAAAAGGGCAAAGCATTTAAAACAAAATTCACATTTTGCTGCGCTGACATAGTCACATGTATGTATGTATGTATGTATGTACGTAGTTATATTTTAGCGCTTTATAGTATGATAAAAGGCAGAAACAAACAAGTGCAGTCATATAAAAAACACAGCAGTCACACAGACATTATAATCTAGGTACAGCCTAACTACAACAGAAAACTGCCATTTGCTTGCCGACGCAGAGTTGGTTTGGAGGTATACAGAAAAACAGAATGGATAATTCACAGATTTCAATAATACGAGGAAGAACTGCAGTGAGTAAAGGCAGGGATAGGAGCTGTATTTATGTTTATTTGAAAAATATTACTTAGAAATAAAATACAATGTTAAACAATGCAACTTCCTGTTTTAATTAAGAACAACCTTTAGTAAACAATCAACAAAGCATCTCTAACTGTACGTGAACATTTATGATTACTACAATTGTTGCATCACCTTCTGAAAACATAAACACAATGGAAACTTGAGTACCATATTTCATACTATTTAACAGCTCTATTAGGGCTATACTTCTTCCTTGATTGAACATCAACTCCCATGACTTTAACCAACGATTGGCAGATATCCGTGGGAATAGGTGGAGAGCTACAGATTGGCTACCCCCATACTGTACCCCCACACAGATTTGTATATAAAATAAGAGCACCATCAATCATTATTATCGAAGCTAGATTTGGAATACTTTTTGTACCACGTTATCACATCTAAGCCACAGAAGGCATGAATAATTGAAAACACATGTTCCTAACATAACTGTATATTTTATCAATACATCATTCGCTGACATGGCTGGTCATTAAAGTCTCAGCAATATGCCGTACGCTTCAACAAATCCTCTTGCAAATGTGAAACCAATATTCAAATAACAGCAAACACAAAGCACAAACATACAGTACACTAATGAGAACACAATGTGTGCTAAGCACAGAGCAAACACACAGCACAAACATACAGCATACTAATGACAGCAGGCAGCATATAGTAGGCACGCACGTCAAATACGCTTCCAAGGGCAATAAAGACGTGACAAAGCTGCTATCTGCCTCTACCCCACGGCAGAATCTGGCCTCTCTTACATACGTTCCTTTAACATCCATCTTTGCCGACGGATTCCAAGGGTTATTTTGGTAATTTACTAGTTGAATTTTGGTGCAAATAAATACATCTGTATAAAGTGTACATTACACTGGTAATGCTCTTCATACATATCCTGGATTATAAGATCGTTTAAGCAGGAGTCCCCTCACTTTTTGCTTCAGAAAAGCCAAATTACTATTTGATGTATGACGTGTTATGTTCTGTTTACCCATTGTAAAGCACTGCGGAATATGATGTCACTATATAAAATCAGTACAAATATAACAATACACAGTTCCATGGATTCTGATGCATGCGTTGCATGGCACAAAACTAAGAAGCTCCAGATCTCTTCGGCAGATGGTTAGGCAACGGCTGGCATCTCAGGGAAGGGCCAGACGCCGTGCTAAGTACAATTCCATCCAGTTCTGTTCAATACACATACGACTTAAGAGATATCTTAAAAAGTCAATTAAAAAACGCCTTTCCATTCATGCTCACAGCTTCTGAAAGGCATCAACTTCAGGCACCGCATAACTACCCTGTCACAGTATTTATTACGAAATAAATCATTGTGGTCTTGCTTTGGTCTGCAGAACTTTGCATCCTTGCAAAAGATTTATGGATATCGCCCTCCCCTGTTGCGTTTGCCCAGTTCTTCTCATTTTCATATACACATTTGCTAGCTATCACATTTTTTGGGAGCTAACTTCCTTGTCACGGCTCCTCTGTGGGATTCCCTGGCCGACACGTTCAGATAAGGATGGGCAGAGCACTAGCCCTGCTAACTTCTGTAGTTTTGTTATGGTCCCAGCATGGGGTATGTAGCCCGTCACTATGCCAGGGGCCCAAAATCTCCTTTCTAGAGTCTTGTTACCAGTTCCTGCTGCATAGAACAAGTTACTGGGGTGCGAGAGACTCTTGTCTGGCATGTGGGGGGCGACTGGCTAATGTGTCTGGGGAGTTTGTGCTGGCTTTCCTGGCACAGCACTTGAACTATTCATCCACGTGGTGGGTCAGACAAGGAACCAAAGGTAAGAGGCTAATTTCTTAGAAAAAGAGGAAAAAAAGGAATTTTGTGCAGAGCTGGTAGCACAGTATTTCAGAGTTACCTAGACTGATGGAATATAGATTTCTCAGTGGATGAAGGCATTCTACTTTTACTTGGACCTTCATGTGTAGCTTATTATGTGATACATCTGATTCACCTATGGGGCAAGGTGATGCTTCTTTAATTTTGAATTAGTTACATAATTAAATAAGCTGTTATAGACACGATGTATAAAACCCATACAGTCTACAACATACAAAGTACCAAATATATAAAGATGGTTTCACACTGGTCACAGCTTTGTAAATACTTTTCAGATACAATTCAGATGGTGCTGGACCAGCTCATTCCTAACTTGCAACGTTTTTATTGCAAAGAACATACAAGTAACATGACATATATTAGTGAAAGAGTATTTTCTCATTTTGAGATGACAGATACATAACAAAGTCAATGTATATAAACAACAAAGGAGAAAAAAATAAAAGTAAGGAATTCACATTATCACAGCCCATTAGTACACAAAATCCTGATGACATTATTAGGAGCCAGCATTCACAGTACAATCATACATGTTACTTTATCCATGAGCCGCACAGCGACCATACTGACCATACCCCGTGATAGGACTTTATAGTGTTATTAAGTGTATGTGACATTGCCTCCATGTCCCTATGTTGTTCTACGAGCAGTTTAACATAAGTTATGGATGAATTATGCGGGGACTTCCATTTTCTAGTTAATTAGGAGTTTAGCAGCAAGGAAGATGTGAAATCTTTGGGAAGGACTTGGGGAAATCATCAGGAAACATGTAGTATTGCCACCTCTGCAAGAAATGGTAGCTCCATTCCAAATAGCGAATGGCCCAAAATACTGTGGTCCACATAGTGGTCAGCAACGGGCAGCCCCATCAAACATGTAGCATGGTACCCGCTCCCCCACACTGTCTCCATCACCTTGGGGAAGAGTCTAGACCAGCTCATTCCGGATGTGGCTAATAGGGCTATGGAATAGTTTAATGCGTATCTTTATCTTGTGCAGTTTAATTGTTCTTGTGTGAGACGCGCTTGCAGACTCTGATCTCTACTTACACATGTATAATTCACACCTATTGGCCATTAAACTAGTATCCTAACACCATTTGTAACAATACAGAATTCAGTATCATACTGAGAAATAACAAGGGAAGAGATCCAACTCTTTACATACTACTTGTCCTGTCTACCCATTGTACAGCCCTACGGCATTTGATGGCGCTATATAAAATAACAAATAATAATAATAACTCTTTAGCAACTGACAGTTACAAACTCCATTACCCAGAGAACCTACAGTAACATATATATACATCACAAAGGGTACAGTTAAAATACAGTGTGGCGTTCTCCCAACAATATGACGGAACTATAAAATCAATAAATAATAAGTATTATCTGTACCACACTATTCCATAGAATATCTTTGGGGAAACCTTAAATCAAAATAGCAAACTGAAAATTTTTGGGAACACAAAATGTGCTAGTTTTTTAAAAGTATGTCTTCTTTAACCCATCCTAATACTATTGTTAAAAATTATAATCATCAAGAGAAATCTCTGCAATCACAGCTAGAGATGAATAAGATCATCGATTTGCCACGTTTTCAGTGTATATGTTATATGTAAAGGACATCGCCTGAAATGCTGAGGCACTGTGTGGTTAACAGTTTCAATACATAAAATCATAAGCGGATTACAGAAAATCTTGTTGTATCCAACACATGCCCCCTCACTATGTCTGTCTATGGAACCTCCTTCTGCCCCTAACCTCAATTTTCTTTTTGACCTAAAATGGCTTTGATTATATCCATGTTCCACAGCACAAAATAATGTGCTTATAAATGAAATCACACTATTACTTCTAAATACCTTGCTCGGTGACTCGGTTAAGCCCTGACCTTTGTTACACCCCATAAAACAAAAGTACCCCTCTTTTTGAAATGTTGGAAGTTCATTAAGCTAGGAGTTAAATGATATAGATGCAAAAGGCTATATGTGTAGACATGATGGTCCCATACATGAACATACATTTCTTATACAATACTTGCATTAAAATGTCACTTATTATGAAGAAATAATTAACAGACTATTTACACAAGACAATAACTAAAGTATCTGTCTTTTGCTATATCCTTTGTCAGTACTTGATCCATACAGACGTGGAAGCAATCATATACCATCATGCATGATCCTTGCAAAATCAGGGAGTTCAAATGAAATGCAAGAGACACCCTGTATGCAGACAGCACGCTTCATCTGCCAAACAGGTGAGGGACCCCCGACAGCTATTAAAGCAGAGAAACTGCTCAATTGCTTTACCCAATGCTTATGGGGGCCCGTGAAGAAATGAAGAAATAAAGGATATTTATGGTTAATTTCATATTTTATATCTGTTAAAGCAAGGGTAACTTGTATAGTAGGTCCAGAATTGAAATGGCAATCGTATCTTTTTCTATAGAGGGACTGAGCTGTAATACAGAAAGCCAGCATGTAATATCCATCAGCTCACCAAACCAAGACAGACAGGTAAGGCAGACCCGCAGCCTGAAGACCTGAGCCAGGAAGGTACAGTAAGGGGAGCCACCTGTGAAGTGTCACCATATATCTGTGCTCTCCAACAAAATATGGAAGCAAATTATCTGGGGTACAGAAAGGAGGACATGATAATATGTAACAAAGCAGCGCACTAGTGAACGATACCAAAAAAGAATCTACTAGATATGTGACATGGGGACACAGAGAAGGCACAAGGAGTGGAAATGGAAGCTTTCAGTTTGTCAGCTGATTGATAAACTACTTTGTTACTAGCACTAAATTATGTGTATCAGTATAAATCAACACTGCAGGACTCCAATCAAAAGGGGCCAACAGAGAGAGGGGCCAACAGTCTGATGTCAGAAAATGTGGGATCCAGCCAGATCATGAGGAGGAGGCATTAGGGGTAGACATATGGTTGGAAGGTTTGAATTCTAACATGAGCAGTGGCAGTTATACTATAGAAGGTGGCAGGTAGCAAACATGGCAGAATGTGACAATCCATCTCTTTATCACAGCATAAAGCTTATGTCAGGAGAAGAAAACGAAACACGGGACAAAATCCAGGCATCCCAGGTCAGATATGTTTCTATATGTATGTGCCATATATGCCTCAGTGTATCCACCTTTTGATTTTCCTACCTGATATACTGTAGATTTCCTATTAAATGTGACCACTTTAGCCACCTAGCTACTTCCTAATTCATTTCCATGTGTAAAGGTAAAACGCACACCTATATAAAGAAACACATTATACGTAACAGTGTAGCTGCGACTAATCTAAGTATGCAAAGTCATGGCGCCCATTCTTACCTGATCATACTTCTCTATGCTCTTATTCACATTTATATCAGATCTGCTGGACATGGCAAACCATTTCCTAACCTTTCCGCATGTCGGAGGCCACAACCTAACGGTATGTGTCAATGCACCTTACAGCAACTATCACGCCTGTTCTTTTACATTAAGTCTGTGTTACACTACTATATGTCAGGGGAAAAGTGGGTGCAGGGGGATATATATATATATATTACATACACTACCGTTTACAACTAAATTTGGATAAGCGAACATAACAGGCCACTGGAACACAGAAGTGATGGGAGTGATAAAGGGCCTCATGTGAAGATATTCCACTAAAAACCAGCCATTCCCAGCTTCAATAGTCCTTCACAACATTAGCAACGTCTTTATGATTCATTTAATGGTATTTTAAGAACAAATTATGCTTTTGTTTCCAGGAAAATATGATTTCCAAGTGACCAAACTTTTGATCTATACTGTGTGTGTGTATATGTGTGTATGTATATGTGTGTATATATACATATACACACCTCGCGGCAGCCCATCCCTATAATTATGGACAGGTACAGATCATAGCTACTGGTTAAAATTAAATATTTGTACATAGATTCTATAATGCCACAGTCAAAAGTCTACTGCTTATGTCCTGTTACCATGCTTAATAGTGATAAGGACATCTTCTATACAGATCAAACAAAGCTGGGTTACAGACACATAACTGTAGTCAGGCAGTATAATAATTATCACGCATACTCATACTTCTCAACATTCTGTCCTGAACCACTGGAACAATACGACACAACATCATTCTCTGCCCTACCCACTTCACATCCTGAAAACAGTTGGAAATATTGTATGCTACATGCGACAAACCAAGTCCATTTTACCATTTCTTCTTTTGTATTTACAGGAGCTGCTTATTAATATCAACTATATGATGGAGGATAAAGAGAAAACAAATACCACAGACCTGGTAATCCTATTCTGCCCCAACAGCTGAATCCAGAGCCATCCTATGTGTACCCAGGGCTGGGTCTCCAGCACACATTCCATTGCTACATAGGGTTGTGTTTCCCTGGTTGTAAATATTTTATAGAATATAGTTCCATGGTACCATGTGTGGAACACGACCAAGATGAGCCCTGGTCATTAGTTACGTGCCTTGATTTATGTATTCCACACCCTCTTCCCTCACTGTCCAGTCTTGTTTATCAATATGGACTACAAACATTTTCACAATATCATTTTATAATAACTTTTGACACTGTATGCATTCCAAGTGTCAAATTCACCACCTACCTCACCTGGCAAAGATTAAACCTTCTGCCCCAAAATGAAACGCTGAATTGCTTTTCACCGACTGCCCATTTATATTTCCATAGCATCAAGAGATGTCACTGTTGAACCACTTAAGCGAGAGGATCCAGTACCCAGACATTAAATCCTCGCTGCACTTTACCAGTCTCAGCAATGTGGTGTACTTTGGCATTAATTATGCGCTCCGGTCTGCACTGTCGTCATGCTCTGAGATAGCATTAGCATCCCAACAGGTATCACCGTTTTCTTCTCTGTCCTTTTCACACAGTCTTTGTTACGCTGCAATGCATACGTTTCCATGTAATGCCTCTGAGACAAAATATACCATGACTCGAATCCAATTTCAGCTTTTCAATGGCGGTGGTCTCGTGTTTATCATGCTACTTATTGTTATATTTTGTCTTATGCCTTCTACAGAAACAGCTGATGACAAACACAGCTCTTGCCATTCTGCAAGGCATGCAGAACTCCACACTCTCCAATACTAGCCAAATTGGAACAGGGGTTTTAGTGCAAACCCCAGCATTCTCTCTTCGGCTTAACAGGTGAATACGAGATCCCTGAAATGGATATGACGTTGTGTGCTTTTAACTGAGAAGCATCTCATTGTATATTGCTTGAATTGATTGCCATATGCCATCTGCTGTCCCTCAGTATGAACTCTTCAAACCTTGGTCAGCTAGTTCTCTCATTTCCAAGCCAAGCACAAGGTCCAGCGGCACGAGCTGTGTTTCCCTCACAGGCATCTCTGAATTCGGCTGTTAAAGGGCTTCCAGATGTACAGATTCAGGTAGGCAATCGTCTGGTACTTGGAGAACAGGGCTAGGTAAATGCTGAGCTATCACAGGAAGGAACTCAAGATAAGATAAGTGACAATTAGGTCATCACAGGGAGAAGAACAAAGAATTCATGAAGAATGAAAGTGCAAACAAAACAAGGAGGAAAGCATGATAACTGGTGATGTAGAATACAGTTTAAGAAGAAAAAAATGGTGACTTAAAACGTAGCAGAAACAGAAGCCATGTCTGGAGACAGCCAGTGGTAGTCCTGTTTCTATGAGGAGCTCTGTATTGAGAGGGCTTGCTGATCTTCCTATACAAGATCAATTACTGATGTTGCTTTCTTCCTGCAGATGATAAGTTTTGCTCAAAACCCCTTCATTTCGGACCCTGATCTCAATATATCAGGGACTGTTGCCAGTTTGAGTTTCATCTCCGGTGTTCAGGAGCTTCCCCTGCAAAACTTGTCCGACAACTTTCAGGTCTGTGTTTTGGGTACAATATTGAGTTCTAGTAATAAAATTCACTCTTGGACCTCACATTTTACTACATAACTGCTTTAAGGCTAAACTGAGTCAGATGTTATCAAATCTATTAATGAGTGGCACCTATACCAACAGGCTCTAAAATGAAATCTGTATTTCTTGGTATGTTCCTCAAAGACCATTCATGGTACAGGCTTAATGGATTTCCTTATCTGAATGCATTGGGGAATACATTTAGTTATCCACAAGCACTAAAACATGGTCTCCCTCTGCCACAGATTTTTCTGCCACGGAACCCTGTAGAGCAAAGGACTCCTTCCAAGATCCAGACATCCAGAGATAATGGATTAGAGTTATCCTTGAAGGTTAGCCCCCCAGAAAGCACACTCGTCATTATTGTCACTGTCACTCATGGAGTTGCTTTACAGCTGTACCATGGACCAAAGATTGTGCCAGAGGCTGAAGGGACCCCCAGCAGTGAAACAGGTATGATGGAGATGTTTGTACATAAGCAAGGCTCATTCATAACCAATACCAACCAAGAGAAACAATGTAACCCTAAAGCAGTTGTACAAGCATTTTGACTCATGTTAACTTAGTTTACACAAACTAAATGCTGATAGAAATAGACTGTTTACTAGAAAGCAAATCTGTTCTCTTAAGGTATTTTCTTCAAAAATTTCAGATAAAATGCAACACATTTTGACGTGTGCTTATTCTGGTACTGTTTTCTACTTGGACAATCCTATGCTGCTTTGTAAAAAATGCAATATTTTGACTCTAACACACTCACTAAGGTCCTATGTATTTGGCATGGCTGAACCCAAAACTGTCTCCCCGTGGTGCCCTCTTTGGACCTGTGGATGGGTAGGTCATGATGTCCTTATTAAAACACAGGATCAACTTCTCACTTCTCCCCCAATTAGATTCCTATTCATGGATTTTAGCTCCAGAGCAGTTCTCAGATCCAACATCACCCCAGACCTTCTTTGTGTGCCCCACCAACTCCTCAGGAACACAGAACCTACACATGAACGTCTCCTCCTTCACAGCTCGATGTGCATTTTGGGATGAGGATGCTCAGAAATGGAGATCTGATGGCTGCAAGGCAAGAGTTGGAATGCATGGATGCATGGTGTCAGACTTGATTATGAATGTTATTCTCATTGCACATGAGTACGCCGTACATATAGTGTGCCTATCTTCCCATTTTCATTGAATTCATAAATGGATTTCTACATGTTGCAGGGCTACTGGCCATGCCCTAACCATGTTCTTGCTATGCATTGCCTTTCTGCATACAGGTGGGCCCTCAGACAACCATGGAACAGGTTCAGTGTCTTTGCAATCACCTTTCCTTCTTCGGATCGTCACTCTTGGTGCTTCCTGTGCAGATCGATGTCACTCGCACAGCTGAATACTTCTCAAGGATTTCAGAAAATCCTGTCGTCGTTGTTTTGCTTGGATGTTTTTATGTATGCTACATACTAGTTGTAGTTTGGGCTCGACGGATGGACCTCCGGGAATATGCTCAGGTAACTCACCCAATTATTAGTCTGAGGATTACAACTTGTTTTCCCAGCCTGTCTGAGGAGTATATTTTAATACCAAAAAATCCATATGACATTAACCATTTTGTCTAAGGTCTGGGGGGTTTTCCCTCAACTATATTTTCTTACAAAAGTGTCCTCTGAAAACGCTATTAATGCTTCATGTTCATACCATCTGGAGATTAATTTCCATACTTTCCATCCACAGAATCGAATAATTGTACCACGTGACAATGACCCATGTGCACTGTACCGCTATCGTATCACAGTTTGTACAGGGCATCGGAGAGGGGCAGCTACCAGCTCCAAGGTAAGAACTGGTGAAGAATTTACAATGTAAGGAATTTAAAATCTGTTGCAAGACAACTAGTGCAACTAACGACTTATTGCAAGAAAGCGGCATCATAAAATGCAGCGACAGACATTAAAACCTTATCCAATCTGCTTTTAGGTATCCCTGTCCCTCTGTGGCTCCAATGGTCAGTGCGGACCTCTACTTCTTGCTGATTCCAAGCTGGGGTTGTTTAAAAGTGGCAGTATAGATGTCTTCCTTCTTACCATGCCATTCCCTCTGGGGGAACTGAAGAGCATAACTCTGAGTCACGATGGAACAGGGCCACGTAAAAGCTGGTAGGAAACAAATGTTTATAGAATGCTAATGCAAAATTGTGTGTGTGTGTGTAAAGGAATGGGGAAGAAGACATGTAGAGGTCCTTTTATAAAGCAGATGTCCATTACAGTGCTGTCCTGACCCTTCCCACAGGTATGTCATCCAGGTCACAGCTCAGGACCTGCAGCTAAAAAAGAGTTGGTACTTTTTATGTAACACGTGGCTGTCTCAGCCTCCTAAGGGAGATTCTCTGACCAAGACCTTCCATACAGCGAATGAAGAAGAGCTAACTAGTTTCAGGTAAGAAGGACTTGATACCATAAAACAAAGAGGTTTTGTTTTTATTCTACTCCATATACCCTGTCTCTTCATCAAGGAAGATTATTTGATCACATGTCTAGTTATATGTTTTCTCTTCTTTCCTAAAAGGAACATATTCTTTAAGAAAACATTAAGGGGTCTGCGGGATGAACACATCTGGATCTCGATTCTCAACCATCCAGCACGGAGCATGTTCACACGTGTGCAGAGAGTGTCCTGCTGCATGTGCCTTCTTCTCTGCACCATTGTCATCAACCTCATGTTCTGGGAGATGCCTCAAGTCACTTACCCAGTTCTGATAAGCATAGGTAAGGGTCCTCATTAGCCAGCAAAAGAGTTTAAGTCATGCAGCCCCATCATGCATTGCTTGCTTTCAGAAAGTTCAGGACTTGTGTGTCACATACAGTCTTGTAACGTGTCCACTGTGTCTTATAGGTAGCTTCAGTTTGACTTGGAAGGATATCATGATCGCTTTCGAAAGTGCCCTTCTCATGTTTCCAGTCAACTTGCTCATTATCTATATTTTCCGTAACACCCGTCCAAAAAGCACTAGTACGCCAGAGACTAAAAACAAGAAAGGGACACGTGTGCCAGTTTCCGATGGCACTAAAAATATCCAATACCGGACCCTGTCCCTCAGCTATGTGATAGAGGTAATAATGCACATGATGTTCCTTGTTTCTGAAGAACATTAAGTCTGTCACTGCTGCCATTAATGGACCTCCACGGTTGGCTGCCTTCATATACGACTTCTCCAATTTACCATTTTTTTACATTTACCATTCTACCCTCCTTCTGAACCTCTTTTCTCACCCTGGGTGTATCTATTTTGCTAGGACCTGGAGAGGATAGCACAGGCTCTGAATTATGAATGCCGGATTAATTTGCAGTTGGAAATGAAGCTAGAACCGTCCCACCGCATTGGAGTGTTACTGGAACTCATCTCGCACATGCTACATAAGCAGCAAATGCCAAGTAAATCAGATGCCTTCCCTGTGTAACGTAAAAACTCTTTTAGAACACCCCGACTTTCTATGTTAGTGCTGTGACGTACTGGCGTACAGCAAGAGAGGAGCAGGATGATTAGATACATGTAAATATGCTGTGCTTGTTTTAAAGATGAAGCTGCACATTCCATCACTGCAGTTGTAAATAATGAATACCAAACTGGCTGCCTGGTAGATTGCTTAACAATTGAAATTATTCAACTAAAAGCTATTTATAAGAGTATCGGGTAACATGGTTATTTCATACGGGTAAAGGACAATGTTAACGTCACCTTTTTACATTAAACAAAGATATGCTGCAACTGTGCTAAAATTGTGTTTTTTGAGCTGAGGACATCGGTCTTAAACATTTAGTTGACACATTCCCTTTAATTCTGTAACAGCCATAAAATCTCAGATACTTCAAAGTTGTGGATACACTGTAGTGTATACACTTGTTATTTTGTGTATGATTGTTTTTTCCAGACATGACAGTCTCAGTGCCCCTGGCTCAGATCCCAGCCGATGAGCTACAAGCTTTGTTTTGCGCACACTACGTCTCTCGGAAGCTCAAGAGGGTGTCCCAGGATCTGAAGCAACTTGGAAGCCAAGAATTCCAAGACAAAATGCAATATGACCAGTACCTAACACAGTTACAAAACGTCCTACACATTCTGGACAAGTCAGTTCCTCCATTGCCTATTCAAAGGTGATGTCTTCTACCTGCCCAGAATGCCTGCAAAATACCTTGCAAAATCAGCCCCAATACATTTGTTTTTTTCAATATGGGTTAAAAAAAGCAACAAAAACCCAAACACTAAACACAACACACCTTCCAAAAACACTGTATACTGGTTTGGCAGATGTTTCAGATACTGCTTATGCCAGTTGTGCCCCCATCTCTCCACTGTGCCAGTTTTTAAAAGGCAATTAGAAGAGGCTCCCAAGTACACATTAGAAAAAAATAGTGGTCTAAGCACATAAGGAAAGTGCAAGTGAATTATTCAAATACATTGACAATGCTGCAATGGTTTAATCAGTCAAACTCTGCCATTTCAGGACATCACAAAAGCAACATACGCCAAAAAAGAGGCGACTGCCCTGGTGGTTCCTTTTCATTGGCTGGGCCTTGCTACTGTCTATCAGTGCTGTGTCTACCTACTTCACCATGATGTATGGGTTCCAATATGGAAGGGAGAGCTCCATCCGATGGATCATCTCCATGGCATTGTCACTTTTCCAGAGTATCTTCATTTTGCAGCCTCTCAAGGTCAGTATGTTATAGGACAATGCTCAAAATAAGCCTTCCAAACAATCTAACAAAGTCAAAAGGCTCAGCACAAAGCATACCCAAAATTACAATGACCAAAGCCCTAACTACGACACAGTCTGTCACACAATGCTATTAAACCCTAATATCTCTTACATATCCCAGGTGATTGGCTTTGCTGTATTCTTTGCTTTGGTGTTGAAGAAGGTGGATGAAGAGGAAGAAGAGGACTTGCTGGATGGAGACCTGCTAGTAACTGGTTGGTTCCATACACCCAAATCTAGAACTAGTTGGTTGGGAAAGTCAGTCTTGCCTACACAGTTATAGTATAGAAGGCTTAAAGTCAACTATGTCTTTGCTCTAGAAGTTCTAGGTACTAACTGGATTTTTTCTATTCCTGACAGATGAGACGTGTGATGAAACAACACTGTGATTGGTTCCCTCATTCTGAACACTATCATAAACTCCTCCAGCTGATCATAACACCCAGCCCTCGGTTCAACATTAATAAAGACCAGCTTCTTTTTGTGGGACGCAGGACATGAAGTATCATTCTTCCTGTAGTAAAAAGTTTTAGAGAGTATGTATATGAACACTACATGTCAATGCAACCATGCGTCTTGATTTTGTGTGTGTGTGTGTGTGTGTGTGTGTGTGTGTGTATGTACATTTTACAACAGCAGTGTGCTTTAGGTGAAAATACTGTTTGCCATGCAACCAGATTTATTCCTGCAATAAAATGACGTAGGGCACGTATTCTATAACCATAGAAATTGAAATTATTTAAACAAGTGATCAGAGACTTCCTTTACTATCTGGGTTAATTTAACCGATATAACGATTAATGAAAATATTTTGTCAAGTAGGATTGTACAATATATAGTTTTTTAGTAGTTTAATTTGGTTAAGAGCAGAAATACAACCTATAATGTTATTCGTGACTGAGTAGCTCCACCGAAATCCTCCTTGCCGTGAATGTTCAATAGCTCAAGAGATTAACCCTTCTTATTCCTCCAAGCACTAGCCGAGTCTTAGTGTACGGGTAAAAAATAACTCGGTTTATTGAATACTGAACAGATATTTATACACCAAACGTGATAGGAATAGAGGGATTAGACAGCCCGGCACCTCCATACAGTTCTATGGTCACCAATGCCCACCTGACAAAGGGTCACTATTTTGGGGTGATCCCGAGGGAGCGGCATCAATCCAGGGGTACCAATGTAGAGCTCAGGGCCCGAAGATGTTATGGTCCAAACAGAGACGTCATCCAATGTCGGAACCCTGAGCGACAGCGTCAGGAATAGACGGCGCGATAGAAGGCAACAGTTTCATAGCCGCGGATGGGTAAACCCTGGCCCTAAAGACTGGTAATAAAACCAGTGCTCCCAAAAGATCTCCCTCTCTGTAACCACCAAGTGTTGCCCACCACAAGCTTAATGTAACTTCAAAAGAACGACGGGGGGGGGCAAAGGTTGTACTTCGAATGTCACCGGGCAGAGACATACCTAGAGTATTTGGCACTTGTGGCAGATCCTGTATGTGGCACCCCCCACACACACTTTTAAACTGCATAGCCTCTATCATTGCACACATTGACGGGAGTACAGCATAACTGTTATCATTATATACTGAGGCAGACATTGACGGGGGTGCAGCGTAACTGTTATTATATACTGAGGCAGACATTGATGGGGGTTCAACATAACACCTATCACTATATACTGAGGCATGCACTGACGGTGGTGCAGCATAACACCTATCACTATATACTGAGACATGCACTGACAGTGGTACAGCATAACACCTATCACTATATACTGAGGCATGCACTGACGGTGGTACAGCATAATCCCTATAACTATAAATTGAGCCAGACATTGAAAATAATGCAGCATAAACCCTATCACTATATATTGAGGCACGCATTGATGGTGGCACAGCATAAGACCTTTCACTATATATTGAGGCACGCACTGATGGTGGTACAGCATAACACCTATTACTATATACCAAGGCATACATTGACGGTGAAACAGCATTACACCTATCACTATATACAGAGACACGCACTGACTGTGGTACAGCATAACACCTTGTCACGGAGGCCTCCGTGCCATGGGCTCCTGGAGGGGACTGAGTGACAGCCTCCATCCTACAGACCATGGTCCTGGTACAGGGTGCCACGTTTCCCAAAGTACAAGAGACTCTAGTCCCAACTGGTCCCCTAGCCCAGATGCCCCTACAAGGGCAGTGCTCACCTGGCCAACCTCTGCCTCTCCTGATTAACATAGCAGCCGCTGGAGAGAAGTGTCGACCGCCCCTTCTCCCTGGAGTGTACTCAGCCGCTGTGGAGTGATGCCACCTGTATCCCCTCCATGGTGTTCTGCTGGGTTGGTGCCAGTGGAGACCGCAGTCCCATCCACAGCCACAGTCTCTGGAATAGGCTATTTTTCGAGATCGAGCAACCCCCCCCCTCTAGGTACGCTACTGTCACCGGGAAACGTCGCAACTCCTGGTCAGGCGCATCAAGCGTTTCCTGGCTTGTAGAGCCCCCATAGCCAGCTAGCTCATGGGAGTCTGGTTACAGAGGATGGGGTTTCCCGTTCGCCTATGCCCCCCAATGAGCACAGGGTTATTTAGACATAAGAGGGGATTGGCAGGCAGGTGAGGAGTCTCCTCAGGAATTCACCAGTGCCCCTCTCCCAAAATCAAACATACCCTCATGAGTCCTCAGACTTTGGGGGTTATCGTGACATCATTATTTATGTAGTAATAATAAAATAGGTATATAGTGCTTTTAAGGCTAATTGTACTAATTGTCAAATGTACTCATAAGTGCACACAATGAAATTCATGCTCCTTTTTTTTTTCTTCAAGAAATTAGCCTCACTTCATATATTAGTTTTCAAGCTGATCTGAAGAGCTGACTGCCAAATACTTATGGAAGAGCATCTTCACCTAGTACAATGCAATTTGCTATAGGAAAGTTTTGTCACGTTGATGTTAGTGTGCAATTTAACATTGTATAAATCCTGAAGTGGGTTTGGAGATAATACTTGTTATTCAATGTCACATGATATGTTTACAAGTATGACAACATATTAAACAACAAAATATGATTTCTTTCCTCTTATGTACTTTAAAATCATTTGGGTTACTCTATGTTGTTGCATTTGTATGTATAGAAATAATTTGGCTTCAGGGCAACAAGCCACTGTATGCACAATGAACAATTCACAAACATACACCTGCCCATGCAGGGAGTGTCCCTCCCTTACCATTATCTACATTGTGGAGAGCTTTGACGAGGACAGTTTTACATATATATATCGATATATATCTATAAATATTCATTTTAATAAAGTTTAGTATCACTTTCACTGATCTAATCAGCTTGTGCTTATTGCCTTTGGCAAGCGTGCTTGCTACCTCCTTTAAGCCATGTGGACTCTTGTATTTTTATTCTTCACTGTCCTGAGCAAAGCTGATACCTCCAGATGCAAAGATTACTATGTGGATGTGGGAGCTTTTTGTGTTCAGCTAGTGAAAACAGAGGTACCTTTCCCAGATGCCAAGGAGCACTGTAAGGGGTTTGGAGGAAAGTTAGTTCAGATCTCGAGCCTGGAGACGCTGAAAAATCTGATGGACCTCCTGCAGGATGGAGATGGCTACTGGGTAGAGGTATCACCCACTTTAACTGGTCAGTTGCACAATCAGGACCATGATCAAGGTGAGTGCTGGGCGTTGAAGTGCGTAGAAGACACTTCATCTGTGTTTTGGTATAGACAATGCCAAGAATTAGCAACATCTACAGGAAATTAAATGAAGGTTGTGAATTACAAACAGGGAATGGGCAGAGTTATCTAGGTAGGTGGCTTTTATCTACAACGCACATCTGATGTTTATATATGGCATTTTAATTAATATTTTTACAAAAACTGTTTGGTTTGGCTTTTTTTGTGGTACAAATTTTATACATAAGGCTAGACACTAGATACTTGTCAGCTACACTGTACATCTATTTTTATAGCTCTACCAATACTAACATAAAAAGTGAAATGATAAAAGTGATAGTAGAATATGTTTGGTGGGAACATGTTATTATGACACCTATGATAAAAAGACAATGTGAAACATTATTTTTATGTGTTTGTAAGGGAAAGTAATGCATGGTGGGAAAGCGAGTGGGAGTTAGTGTTTGGAAACATCCAGTATGGGGGTTATTGGCCCTAGACCTTTTGGTATGTACAGCCATGTGTATAAATGCACAACGACATTGGGTTGTGTATAAATGCACGCCAACAGCAGGTTATGTATTCTTGGTAGCTAAGTGGGAAACTAAAGTGGTGGGCATTTTTACTGCAAGAGGCAAATCTGTATGTGGCCTTATTGTCATATCAATGTTGGCTTTTAAGCTTTGTTTACTGTCCCAGTATAAAGTATGTTCTCTTTGTAAGGTTATTCATACAACAAGGGTCCCCATGCCTCGGAACTCTGTCATATAATATTCAAGGACTCCCAACTTCGCCGGGTAAACCCTCTGAAGTGTGAAGATAAGATTGCATTCATCTGTGCTCACAGTAAGTGCTTGGTTACAATAACAAAAAAAAAGTACGAGCAGGAGCTTTCTTACTTCTTTTTCCCGAATGTCTAATATTATCTATTCACATCATATGCGTCACAAACTAACAGTGGCTATAAGCATTCAAGCTACAATTAAACTACATTAAACTATGTAAGCTACGGTTAAATTGGCTTAAGTATATGAGGAGATATTCAATATTAATAGAGCAGTAGGCATACGCTATCAACAGCGGTCGTCCACTCAGTATTAGCGGTACTACAGTGTCACTCACTAGCAGACCCTCAGACATGCAGATACTTCTGTTTTGAATCATGCAAAAAAAAAAAGCCGCTACATTATTTAAAACACAATCCAACAACACACGGGAGACACCACATTTTATACAATGTTACAGCATCCGTTTTGCAACCACTTCCATGCACAGCTTGCATGACCAAGAACAGAAGCCTAACTAATACAGTATCATCTTGTTACAAAAAGCAAAACAAACCAAATAATCTGCAACTTTGGCACATTTTCATTGCAAAGACAAACAACATTGCATGGAGAATTAACAGAATAATAACATGAGAAATACAGATGATCACAATAAAGCAGTCTTACAAATATACGTTAAAACACTTACTGATAACATGTAGACTTCAAGACTCCTTGCAGGATTCAGTCCAGATCATTTACAGAAATCTAGAAGAATGCAAAATAGGAATATTAACATTTACATCTACTGAGAATTTGGGTCCTAAGAATATATATATAATTAGAAAAGAAAAGAGGGAAAACAATCAAGTCTGAATAGAGTTTAACCTATTTAATTTTAATGTTATTTATTATGTAAAAATTGTGTAGACAGTGTTTTACTGTACTCATTGAAGATTGGACAAAGCAATATGCCTTATTAGTATGTAATAACACAATCTAATGTGAGCAAAATAAAAAGGGACTTCATTATATGTAATCAGAATGCAAGTCTATATACTACTGGTATCTAAAAAATATATTAAGAACAAATGCCAATATGTTAGCATTAAAAAAAAGTTATAACTTATTTAAAGAATCAAAAAAAATGATAGCTATAACAATAAGAACTAAAGCAACAAATAATCCAAATAATGGCACAAATGAATATTTACAAATTAGTAAATGTCTGCAGGTGTTTGCAGACACCTGGCAACATATGGCGAACACAAACAATTATTTTTATTGACATAGCATTTCTTTTCATCTTTATGTAATATAGGGAGGCTAGAGTTCTGAAAGCCTGCCCTGTGAGAGCTTAAAATTGAATATACTGTGTGTGCTTTACTGCATTGAATATGCTATTATTACAGAAACACAAAACAATGAGAGAAGGTAAACTGCCGTCTCCATAGCTGGCCAGACAAGGATTTTGAATGCTTTGTGTCATTCAAACCCCCTTCGATGAAATGCTACTGAAGGAAATGCTGTATATGATTCATAGGCAGCCCCCACCCCGATCCCTAAGAAATGTGACCCATAATGTCACACACTTTTTCCTCTTTTGTCTTTTAGATCATGTCCAACCTCAGAAACCAAAACGTGATGTAAGTCAAGTATTCGACAGCACACCATGTAATTTGTAACATGTACTCGGAACTTTCCCAGTTGTATGAACGTTCTACTCTTAACCATGGAAAGTAGGCTAGTGGTTTGCAACCTTTTTCCAAATGTGTACCAATACAAATACATTTTTCCCCCAAATCAAACCCACAATAATGTTTTTCCTCCACCAAATACTCATCAAAGCTACTAAATAATTTGTGTCAAATTATATCTTTGGAACTACAATTCAAGTACCTGCCCGATACACACAAATAGACGTTATTATTATTATTATTATTATCTTTTATTTATATAGCGCCAACAGTTTACGCAGCGCTTAATACAATACATAAATTCAAGGGATATGACAAGACAAGAATTGACAGACTAAGACAAACCGATACATTTGGTGGAGAGAGCCTTGAATATAAACTAAATCCATACAAATGACATCTGCATAAGTACAGAAAGTTAGTAGATGTAAGCATGCGTGTCTTAGCCGAGGACTGGAATAAATTTCACTTGATTTGATCCCCAGATCCGCTCATGGTGTCAGAGATTTTGCTTTCAATCACGAAAAGCGGCCACCACAAAGAAACCACCAGCAACGCCACCACAGGGCACGGTCCCGCCACCCAATCTGGAAGTCATTAACCCAGCCCAGTTGAACAACATGAGCCTAGCAAAGGCTATAAAGGTCTGACCTCAATGTCTGAATGTAATAATGTTTAAATCTCAGTTCAATGCTTTTATACTTAATGTATGCCTTTTTCTGTGCCTTTATAATCCAATACCTCATCTATAATCTCTTTTGATGATTAAAGAAAAGCTTACACTTCCAACAATCACCTGCCAGTGTGCAAGTAAAGTAAACCCTAACATATTGATATATCCTGCATGGTTTTGTTAAAATGATAACATGGGGTCCTTGGAACCTTTATGACTTTTCTTCCTGCATTGTGTATATGTTTACAGACTGGAAGTTCTTTACATCAGAGCTCTTTCTGAAGATTCCGGACTTTGTCTGTTTTAAACAACTCCCAATAATTGTGGATAAATACGCTATTCTCTCTTTATTAGTTCTCCTGTTGTAACTGATGTATCATGACTCCTTTGTTAAGCAAAATAAACAGTAGTGAGCTCCTAAAAACATACTTCTTTTCGTACAAATGGCCAATCCACCAATAAAATGAACGTCAGCAAACCAAGTGCAAAACTATTCTGCTATTAATTATCTGATATCCCCAGACTACAGAAGAACTAGTGAACCAGCTTCAGAATGTGGTGAAAGATATTTGGATTGTGCCCCTTGTGGCAAAGGCCTCTGACATTCTGACACAGCTAATGACATCCAGTAATTTCCTAACGCCGTCTGCTCAGGTAACCTACAAAATTTTTAACCCACATGTAGCCCACATCATTAATGTGCCAAGCAAAAGGGGCATCATTATTATCATACTGATATGCAATCGCGCTACCAGAGCCAAACTAGCATGCTGTTGAGGAGTATATTTATGCTGTAAAAATACAGAGAGAAGATAATGCTGCATATAAAGTGTGTTTAATTAACTATGGACGTAAATGTATTTCAGGTCAATGCCAGTGATGTCCTGCTGCTCTTATCAGAGCAGTTCTCCAACACCATGTACCTGGCCACCAATATCTCTATGGAGAATGTCTCGGATTCTGCAAATTCTCTTTTCCAAGCCTTTGACAGGACAATGAGAGCCTCCTTGGAGAACTATTATAACCTTACCGCAGAGCAGGTCAGATGTGCTATTGTGGATGGTTGTGATGTGTGTGAATTACAATCTCTTTTTTTTAAATAGAAAGCATCAACCTTGTTCTATGCAAAAATGTATTTAGTATGTTCAGTATGATCGGTTATTTATTTCCAGATAGCTTTGTGATTTCGCCAATAGATTTGGGATAACAAACGATTAAAATAACTTGGATAATTATATGTATAGCATGTTTGTGTCACACACTGTCACTATGTATGCATTAGATGTTTAACCATAAATGTTACAGCCAGTGTTCACATTCTTACTTAGACATCATGTGCTATTCTTACAATCCCACAGGTGAACCGTATACACGACTCATCATTTTTATCTGTGGACAACATTGAATACACACTTTTGACAATCTCACAAAGAGGCCTACAGAGTTATTCCTTCTCTTCCTCTGTATCCAGCCTGACAGTGGCCAGGTAACAGATACTAATTGTTACTGTGCCAATACCACCACTTTAAAAATATAAATGATTATTCTTGACTTTTCCACTCATAGAAGCAGTTCCTTCGCATGCCATTACACCAAGAGCCTGTACAGACAATTTAAGCCATATGACTACTGGCTTAACCAGGAGCCTGTATAGAAAATGTAAGCCATAGGACTACTTAACCCACTAACGTAACAAATGTTTTCATGGTATGTTATCAGGGTCAACGCCACAGATCTGATTACAAAATCATTCACAACAGAGGAGCCTGCAGTGTCCCGGGTAACCTTCCCAGTTTCAGCTGTCCCACAAAATGTGAATGACAGCCTCAAGCCTCTTAATGTTCAGGTGAGCTCCAATATACAAACCAACACTAAAATTCTGGTCAGCTACATAGCCCCCTTACTACACAAAAACCCAAGGAGAGAGTATAGAATAGTTGATACCGTCCTAACCTCAATGTGGGAGGAAAGGGATTTAGGGGTAATTATTTCTGAGGATTTAAAGGTAGGCAGACACTGCAGTAGAGCAGCAGGTAATGCTAGCAGAATGCTTGGTTGTATAGGGAGAGGTATTAGCAGTAGGAAGAGGGAAGTGCTCATGCCGTTGAACAGATCACTGGTGAGACCTCACTTGGAGTATTGTGTACAGTACTGGAGACCGTATCTCCAGAAGGATATAGATATGTTGGAGAAAGTTCAGAAAAGGGCTACTAAAATGGTTTATGGATTACAGGATAAACCTTACCAGGACAGGTTAAAGGATCTTAACCTATATAGCCTGGAAGAAAGACGTGACAGGGGGGATATGATAGAAACATTTAAATACTTAAAGGGAATCAACAAGATAAAGGAAGAGAGTTTATTTAAAAGGAGAAATACTACCACAACAAGAGGACATAGGCATAAGCTAGAGGGGCAAAGGTTTAAAAGTAACATCAGGAAATATTACTTTACAGAAAGGATAGTGGACGAATGGAATAGCCTGCCTTCCAGCAGAAGTGGTAGATGTGGCATTACAATAGGGCAACCCTCACCCTTTACTCCTCTGAGTAGGGCTGTACAGATGTGTACAAATTCTTCCATATTTCAATTTTAGTTCTAACTGCATCTTCTACCTTCTCCTATATCCTATCCTGCACTGACAGGTGCTTGCCATGTCTATAAACCCATTTTGTTACGCCAGCGATAAAGAGATTATAGGACCCGTGGTTAACATCCATCTGAGCAACGATGAAGAAAGCCTTGAAATTCACGACCTGTCAGAATTTATTAAGGTGGGTGCTCGTATAGCCATGGAATATAGTATAGGGGATAGTGTTATATATGCAGATATCCCGAGGGCTGTGGAAATGGTGCAGAGTATTAAGTTACATGCTGTGGTCGTGATATGTTTCCATATTTTGTGTATTCTTCAAGATGAGTCTACATGGGTAAAGATAATCAGGTGGCAAATGTAATACGGCCCTTACAGGAAAATGTTTCTTTGTTACATAACTGCAATTCTGCAACAAATAATTCAATATTTAAGCGTAGGCATTGTATTTTCATCTACTGTAAACAAGAATGTCTGATACGTGCTAACAAAATATGCCGTATTGTAGATTGTACTGGTTAGAAATGAGAGCTCCAGCAGCAACAATCCCAATGTAAATCTCACAAAAAATCAGAACATGAGTGTGGCGGTAAATGTGACCTCCGTGGAAGAGTCTTTAGTGGTGACAGTGAAACCGGATATCCCAGTTCCGCTTGTACTTTACCTTGGATTCCAGGTGAAGGCCAACAGCAGTCATTTCATGGAGAACATCTCAGTACCTAATGGTAAGACAAAGGAGAGAGGTGGGTTCAGCGTAATGTCTCAAAATAATTGGAAACAGTATTACCTAAACATTACTGCCTGTGACTTCATATGTCAAGGGGGACAATTGTAACGCGTCATCGGCCCACTGGGCACTTCTCCTGCATCCCCAGTAATCTCAGCTGCAACTTTATTCCAATGTATTCACTGAGATGTCACACAATTTGACATCCCACATTACCAAATAGCCCCTGTTAATGCCAAGACTGCTAAATGGTGGCCAACTACCCAGGGCACTAAAAATACATGGAATAACACGTTCAAGTTGCAAAGTGACATCATGTATCACGCTCACAGGGACACCGCATTGTGATGAGGACCCGTGAGGAGAATGAAAATGAGGTATTTCGTATTACAGGGCAAATTTACAATTCTACGTGTAATATATATATATATATATATATATATATATATATATATATATATATATATATATATATATATATCTGCTTTCCATGAGGTGGTTTATAGAGCTACTGGTTCCCTAAAGGCTTAAACTCAGGAGTTTATTTATATTATATTTTTGGGGCTTATCTTGTGTGATAAACCTCACATATCTGATATTGTTTGGATTATGTAACTCCCTTGATTTAATAGCAGGTTTTGTTGTTTTTATAAACAATGACAGGATATATTCTCAGAGTTTACCTCAAGCTTGGTATTTATAAAGGACCTGACATGGATAAAATGTATCTAAAATAGTGTAAACAAAATATAAACTGTTGGTTTATGTGCCACCAGTCCCAGAGCCCATCCCACCGTGTGGGGGTTACATAATTTGGGAATTTTTATATATTTCAAAGCAGTGTGTGGAACGTTTAAATTAAAAGAAAGGAAATAATGGTCAGAAACATGCAAAATGTGGTAACCATGTAACAAAAATATAACCTTTTTCAGTCAGAAAAAAATAAAAAGTTGTAAAATATAGGCCAAAACCACTTGCCAAATTCCCAGCTGGACATAGTTTAATCCCTTAACTATTCCCCTCAATATTTGCTGCATATACTTTATTGAGACTTCACATTTTTTAATATACGAATTCGTTATTGACAGCCCTGATTTAAAATGTTTGGAGAAATGCTAAAATATCGAAAAAAGACTTAAAAGCAGCTGAAAGTGAAACATTCACCTCACGCTGACTTGTGTCTTGCTACAGACTTACCAAACTTGCTGCCATTTTGCAGCGCAACAAACGTAACGGCAGTAAAACACCGCTATAATTAAAACAACGTCACTAGCTTTCAACCCGCAGCATTCTGGGGCTTGTAGTTCTAAAGCCCTAGCCTATCCACACAGTGGGCGAAGTAATGGACTACAACCCCCCAGAAGATGGTCCACCAATCATAGGCGAGCAGGCGGTCTTTCGGCCTGGGAGTAGAGGTTGCACACCCTGGAGGTACCAGCTGTCTAATTCACATTGTTTATTTTTGTTTGTCAGCAGGGCAAATATTTATTATACAAATAATAATAATAATTGTCGTTGTTATTATTATTGTTGTTAATGTATATTATACAATTTTATTTAAAATGTACTTTTTATTTGAATTAGCTTCACAGAATTAAATGTCTACATATGTGATGTGTGTGTATATATATATATATATATATATATATATATATATATATATATATATATATATATATATACATACTATCTTCTAGATTGTAAGATAGCTTGGGCAGAGCCCTCCACCTGTTCTGCAAGTCAAGTTGTTACCTTATATACTACTTATTATGCCCTGTCTACCCATTGTGCAGCGCTACGGAATATGACGGCGCTACATAAAAAAATAAAATAATAATAAGAATAAATAATAGTATACAAAAAACCCGATTTTAAAATGGAAGTAGGGATGTACGCCATGGTATATTACGCACCTATATTATACAAACCAGTGTATAAAACCATTGTGTATAAAAGTGACATTTTTAGTTGTCTTGCACCTTTTTGTATTCGCTGGCTAACCACTACTGCCCAGTAAGGT
Source organism: Spea bombifrons (assembly GCF_027358695.1). NCBI lineage: Eukaryota > Metazoa > Chordata > Amphibia > Anura > Pelobatidae > Spea > Spea bombifrons. Next base: position 34,244,845 of record NC_071096.1, read on the forward strand.
TTGTTCTTGTACTTTTTAGATGATGGGTATACCTGGGTCCTGCCTCCAGAGAAACTTAATGGCTCTGGCACATACTACATTACTGTCAGCATCTCCAACCAAAGCATATGGAATGAACAGGAGGTCATGCCTTTCTTCATCTCAGTCTTTGCCACACAGTGTGTTTACTGGAACTACAACCAGTCGGAATGGAGTGAAGATGGCTGCCAGGTAAGAGCCGTAAAAGTTTTACCTGTGTATGTTTTCTCCGTCTGCCTTATGTCACGCGGCATCGGTGCTCATGCTTTTTCAGGTGGGGCCGCAAAGTACCATGACCGAGACCCAGTGTCTGTGTAACCATCTGACGTTCTTTGGTAGCACCTTCTTTGTTATGCCACACGTGGTGGATCTCAGTGACACCCTAAGCCTCTTTGCCAATGTAACGAAGAACCCTGTGGGACTGGCGCTTCTGGGAGCATTGATCGGGTTCTACCTGCTGGTTGTAGTTTGGGCATGGAAGAAGGACAAGGAGGATGTGAAAAAGGTAAGCTGAACAATATATATATATAGGACAAGCTTGGTGGCCAAAAAGAGGGAAATGGTTCGATGGAGGGCAATTGGAGGAAGAGGAGAGTAGTGTAAAAGGAAACCAAGAGCAAAAGATGCAGAGGAACCGGATAGTAAAATCAGAAATGATGACTTAGCAAAATCTAAGTCAGGATTTACTTGTAAACAAGATTCTAGATTCAATGCACCCCCCTATGTTGTTGAAGAGTGGGTTCATACATCAACTGAGCATTCATGACTGTTAAATGGGGAGGGGGGTTATATTTAAATTGTACTAATGAACATATGTGATCTTGGTGTCTTCCTTAGGTCAGGGTGGCTATACTTACAGACAATGACCCTGCATTTCACTTTCGATATGTGATTAAAGTCTGCACTGGGTATCGTAAAGGCGCTGGCACCACATCCCAGGTACAAGAAGTGCCCTTTGAAGTACGCCATTCGTGTATATTGCGACTGAGCGCAGGTCGTATTTCTTATGTCCCAAGTTCTATAAGATTGAACATCCCATCTCTAAACAGTCTAGGTTTAATAAAATGTGATGTGTAAAATAGTCGCTAACGTTTAAAAAAAAAAAAAACACTGTTTCCAATGCAATTTTACTATATAAAAAGCACAAACTGAATGTTCTTCTAACAAATTCATTTAAAAATAATATAATCTGAAGCAGTGACCTTTTTTATTATATGAAATCTGTCATTTGTTGGAGTTTGCGTGTCCTCTGGGGTAAACATATCAAACATACCAGACTAATAATACCTACCATCTTTTGCAAGGTTGTGATGATGCTCTATGGATCCGAAGGGCAAAGCGACCCCCATATTCTGAGTGATCCTGAGAAGGAAGTGTTTACCAGGGGAGCAGTAGATGTTTTCCTCTTAAAAACACGGTTTCTGGGGGAACTGCACAGCTTGAGACTGTGGCATAGTAACTCTGGTAGCAGCCCATCATGGTAAGTTGACTGGGGCACGTGTGGCCAGGCTGCCATTGACAGCAATAGAAATCCAGTATCATCTGGAGAGAAAGTGCTTTGTTTATCTGAGGATGTGCAGTAACATTGATGGGTAAATTCTCCTTTTTACAGGTATGTGCACCGTGTCTCTGTTACGGATTTAGCTGCCCAAAAGACTTGGTATTTCCTCTGTGACTCCTGGCTGGCCTCTGACTTGGCCGATTGTCAACTGGACCGAATCTTTCCCTCTGCTTCCAAAGGTGATCTCATGTCTCTTAGGTATGACTTGGTTTGGACATTGTCAAATTATATATCATTAACATTACAGATTAATTTGTATTCGCCCTTAAATGATCAGCACTTGCTTTTGCCCTGTATCCCAGGTATTTGCTCTTATCAGGCTCGGTTGAGAAGTTTTTGAAAGATCACCTGTGGCTGTCTGTTTGGACTCGCTGCCCTTGGAGCCCTTTCACCCGCGTGCAGAGGATTTGCTGCTGTATGAGTCTTCTTTTCTGCAGTCTTGTCATTAATATCATGTTCTGGAACCTGCAACCGGATGAAGATTCTGAGCCAGGTAGATACAAAATCGCAATGACAGAGGCATTTAATAACCCCACCTGAAAATTCCCAGGCAATGCCACTCTATGCCCCACTGCCTTCAGTGGGGCTAAGATTACACCTATGTGTGATGTTTACTTATATGGCAGGTCTTGTAAACCCTTCTTTTCTATTTTGCAGGACAGTTCTTTATAACACTGACCCAGATTAAGATAAGTTTTCAGTCTTCCTTGATGTTGGTACCAGTGAATCTCCTGATTGTTCAGATGTTTCAGCTCATCCAGGTGCAAATAAAGCAAGTGAATATTCCCCAAAATAAACTTCGTGTGACTCTTGCACCAAAGCCTTGCTCCAAAGAGGCATCAACAGAACAGCTTCTCAAGGTAAGACGGGCAGAAGGAGAGAAAGGAATAATCCCCAAATGTCTTTGAATTCAGCTTCCAAAGGAATTGTATCTGGGGGATAACTCTGGGTATAATCAATCCAATAGTAAAGAAGATTCCAAGTCTTGAATTCCAGCGGCATGAAGCATGAGACACAAGGAAAACAATGATGCAGAAATAAGACTATTCGGAATTTGTTTTTCTCCTCTTTTGCAGGATTTAAAAGACATTGTTGACTTTCTTCATAAGTACATCATTCAAGTATTGGGTGAGAATCCCACGTATCCAGAGGGTTCCAACAAACAGTTACCCCTAAAACATCTAGATGATCTATCTTACTTAATACAATCATTCATCTGTGTCCACAGACCCACTCAAGAGAATTCTACACGTATCATTGGTGAGAAAGTAACTTCACAACCTAAAAATAATTGAAAGACTGTAGGGTTAAAGGGAATTGTGTTTATATCAAAACTGGTTCTATAAAAGAAATTAATGTGTTTAGTGAACAGAAAAATTTTACAATGTTTTGATACAACAAATTTATTCCTGGGTAATAATCTTGTTTTGTTGCAGTGAGGAGTCCTCAACAGTGTATCTTCCTTCACTACCTGTACAGAGTACTGGAAAACCTCATGATTGAGGTCTCGTCTGTGGATTTATCCTACGTCTCTAAGCCATCTGACTACATTCAAGCCGCCAATGTTATATACGACCTAAGGGAACATCTCCAAAATGAAAATGTGACAGGGGCTACTCTCCCCAGCAGGTATTTTTCAATCAAACAGATCAGATACCCCGCAAAATCTTGATTACTGGGGCACGTTATGAACTCTTGATTGTATCTTCACATGCAGAATTAAGGGTAGTAGCACAAAAGTGTGCATATGTCTCTTTGCCTGGGGTCCTTGCATGATATATATGCAGTACTTATGGAAAAGAAATGGACATGAGAACAGTTGCTGGGGCAGTCAGCACCAGCTGTCTGTATCATTGAATTCTGTCTCTCTGTATTAACGATACTGTATTGAGTCTAACCTGTCATGTTTAGCCTCACCACCAGTTTTCCAGTGACCACTACACAGAGGACACGGTGCAGTCGCATGCCCAAGGCTTTCACATACATGTGCTGGGTCTTCCTGTTTGCAATCAGCGCCTTCTCTGCCTACTACATGGTCCTTATAAGCCTAGACATGACCAAAGAGAAGGCAACCAGTTGGCTTATTTCCATGCTACTGTCTTTCTTTCAAAGCCTCTTTGTGCTCCCACCTATAAAGGTATCTTTTCATTATTACAAAACTTTTAATGTTTATCATGCATTTGATTATGGAAATACGCACCGTAATTTTAAACTTTGCCGTGTCACAAAGCAAGCATTACGCTATCACAAAGTTTACCCAGCCTTGCACCTCATCATTTAGTGACTGCTACATTGTCTTTGTCCCAAAGGCTTTGGCACAAATGGTCATCCTATTCCGAGTGCTGAGGAAGAGTAACATTGAGGACACCAGTGAAGAGCAGCAACTCCACGGAATTCTCTCTTTGCTTGGTTAGTTTGACCAATTGGAGACACAAGTCCACCATTGCTGATCTCCATATGGCACTCGCATTTTGACATGAAGATAAAATTTCAGAACCAAACCACAATCTTAACCTAGTAAAAGACTACAAACAAAACTAAACATATACATACTGTATTTTTCTCCCTGAATCAAAAACCAAATTTACACATTTTTGCAGCAAGTCGTCCTGACTGGGAACTCTCTGGCTGGAGGGACCAAAATAATCCCGTGTACCAAGCACCTGCCAATAAAGATATCGTCAGCCTCAAGAAGCAGAAAATAATGGAGCGGAAACTCTATACACTAATCCACGACATAATAGGTACGGGGACTTAGTCACCTTATACATTCTGATATCAAATATATTAATTTAAAAGAATGTGTCTGATCATCACAGGCATCCTGGATACCTGGCTATTAAAATGTTTCTCACTAATAACCTGAAATATGTAAAGGATGACATCGCTATGTCCTCACTCTGAATGCATTTGTTTTCCATATTTTGGTAATTCTTTTTGTCCCCTTAGTTCATATTGTGTTCCTGGTTGCTACAATGATTGCGACTTATGCTGAGAGGAGTCCTAATGAGTACATGCTTAACAAGGCCATGCAAAGCAGCTTCTCAGACACGTTCAGCAACATTAGAAGCATTGAGGACTTTTACAGCTGGTCATGGGGCACGCTGTTACCAAACCTCTACGGTAACTACCCGGGTAAGTATACTTTATGAACCTGGTAGTGTCCTTACATCTGGAGCGTTGAGATAGTGTCCAGGAAGAAGCATATGAGTGCTCTCTCGCTCTTGCTGGATTTAATTAACAGTCAAATGTGTCCACATTTCTGTACTTTGTGGAGCTACCACTTGTCGTTGATATATTTATCCGCAGACAGTCACGTAGGTGATTAATGAGCAATCTTACTTGTTTAATCTGGTTAGGATTTATCACGGACGGTAACTCTTTCTTGGTGGGTTCTGCACGGATCCGTCAGCTACGAAGAGTCCTGAACAGCGCCAGCAACCAGGCCCTGTACGATTCAGAGGACACTGACAGTTATGGACCAGGCTGGGTGCCTCTCCGCGGCGTTGGCAATCAGGAAAGTTGGTGGGTGTACCACACAGAAACGGAATTAGGAGGATACCCCATCTGGGCACAGTTGGGCACATACTCAGGAGACGGATACGTGGTGGAACTAGGGATGAACAGCAGCTCAGCTTCCAGGTGTGTAGAGGACCACAAACTGGTTTGAGGAAAGACTAGTTACGTAGCTGTAAAGATATCTCCTACAAGCACGAGAACCTTTAACTGACACGACCACCTCACCCTGTTTCCACAGTGTTCTTACGCAGCTAAAGAAGTACAACTGGCTGGACAGTTACACCAAAGTGATCTTCTTGGAGTTCAATGTGTACAATGCAAATGTAAACCTCTTCTGTCTTGCAACCTTAATCCTGGAGGTCAACGTGATAGGTAGAGTTTGAATACCAGTTCATCAAAAACAACAAAGGTTTAAACTTTACTTCCTAATCAACTTCCTAATGATTGCACACTCACCCCTACCAGGTGAGTAGGTTTATCTCAGATTATCCCTTACCTCGCCCGTGGTAATAACTCCCCCTAGCCAAGGAGCTCATCTTATTATAATTGCCAGTCTGGTTCATAAAGTCTTCTGCAACGAATATGTCTTTATCAGGAAATACAAAGTAGACATAATTATTACTTTATTTTTCTTACTTTTCACGCAGGTGACTTCTCTCCCTCAGCTGACCTTCAGACAATGCGTCTTTATAAGGACACCTCGGGACAGCTGAATGTGCAGTTTATCAGTGATATGGTCTTTGTTGTCATCTTCTTGTATATCGTTCTACATCAGGTATTTACGAACACAGTGTTCAAACACTTAAAACGCTATTTGGAGCTTAGTACTGGGGAGGAAATAGTCTTGTTTACCAGAAATTCTATATAGAACTAAATTTTTTACAGATTTTACGCCTGAAAACCCAGAAATGCTCCTACTTCCGCAACTACAGAAACCTACTCGATTTGAGCATTGTGGCCATCAGCTGCTGTAACACCGGTCTATACGTGAAGAGGAAACTTCTGCATCAGAACGTTATCTATCGCTACCATCTGGACCACACACGGTGAGCAGACATTTGATAAACCTGTATCTGTTTTAACCCCTTAACATAGTAAATTAATAGCATGAGCTGCTTTGGTTTTTTTTTCTTCATTTGGTATGGTCATCTTGATTGAGAATTTCCCCTTTTAAGTTGTTATAAATGTGGTGTAGGAGCAGTGACACCACACGTTTATTTTAGACTTATGAATGAAACTAAATTTGTTTCGCTCGCAACTATACACAGTCAGAGTGCTTTACTCTCGTGTATACCCAGCTATAGATCTATACGCTGCAAAACAAATGAGAAAAGTTACTTACCCTTTAAACACATCTCTATTCGCAATTATTTGATTCTTTTTTTTCCCCCTTGCAGTTTTGTCAGTTTCTACGAAACAGCCGTCATCGATAGTGCTCAGGGCTATGGCAGTGCATTTTTAGTTGCCCTGATGATAGTTAAACTGTGGCGCCTGCTGAATTTGAATCCCAATTTGCACCTGATCACGATGACTCTTCGGAAGGCCTGGACCGAGATCGGTGGCTTTTTGTTCACAATTCTTATTCTATTAATTGCATATTCTATCACGGTAAGTGACTCACTCATTCCTACTTCTTTCTTAGTTGTAGATAAGAAATATATAAGGGTCTATTCTTTAGCAGAACTTTCAGAGGGTGCAGCGGTCCCCAAATGGGCAAATGTAGACAACACGTAATGTAATGCTACACACTTAATTCCAATGAGTTTTTAAACCTGGAGTTTACTTCCTATCCACACATATTAAACCTTTTTTTCAGTGCAACCTCTTGTTTGGATGGTGCATTTCTAGCTACAGGACCGTCTTGGAATCTGCTGTGACCATCATTAGTCTTCTAATTGGCATTTTTGATTATGAAGAAGTAAGTGATCTTTGTACCGATCAAAATATTCTTTCTTTCAGGTCAATTTAGCACATTATAGTTTATGCACCAATTAAAAACGTGCAAAATTAGCGCTTTTGTTTAAACGTTTTAAGTCCATGAACCATTTTCGCACAATGCTTATTCTGATGATTGGTGTTTTGTGCTCTCTTTCTGCAGGTTTTGACACTAGATCCAGTCCTTGGTTCACTGCTCATTACCACTTGTGTCATTTTCTTAATCTTTGTGGTGGTGAACATCTTTTTGTCAGCCTTGCTAGGGGTATTTTCCCGGGAGCGTCAGTGCCCGACGGTAAGATGAACTGACTTTCATTTAAAGAGTTATTCCCCCCCCCCCCATTTATGTCTGTGCTAACAAAACTCTTCCATGCTCCAGCCCTATGAAGAGAAGGAAATTGTGGACCTCTTGTTACTGAAACTATCAGGGCTATTTGGAATACGTAAAAAGCAAAGCAAGTCACAAGAAGAAGCTAAAGACAAGGAGATGTGAACCACGACTCTCGAATTATCATAATGCAACCTCATACGCTGTCAGAGCATGATGGCAGCGCAAGAATATTGTCTGTAAAAATATAATAAAATGATTTTATTGGGAACCCAAACCTTGCTTGCATTTCTTTTGTATTTAAGCCATGCAAACTCAGTTATATTCCAATTAACTGATGTTTAAAATACCCAACACCTAGGGTAAAAAGAGGTTCAATTGATTATTGCCCAACTGTTCAAAAGGCCACAGCTTTATTTAAAGAAAACAAACAAGCTTTACACGACTGTAAATGTTATGTACACATGTTAGAAAATCATTAAGATGGGGGCTGTTCGTTTAGAAATCAGGAGAGGGTAAGCCACGCATGTCACAAAAGCTGAGCATGGTAGACTGTATCTACATTTGCGTTATGGCCGGATCATACAGAGAAGAACAGTGCCTGTAACCAAAAGGATGTACAAGACCAAATAATTTTAAGTTAATGTCCACCGCCTTACGTTTATGCTTCTTTAAGGAGACTGCATAGGACCCAAAAAAGGAACATGATAAAAGGCCGCTTGCCCTATCCAAAGGGGTCTCCCCCTGTGGAATGACATGCATAACCAGCAGAGCCCCTCTTTGTGTGATTCCCAGGGAGTGTTTAGATTATAATATACATGATTTCTCATTGCATAAGGGGTAGATATGATTAAACTTCTTGGGGTTGGAGACGCCACTGTTAAGTTTTCTTTTTCAGCTCCTCAAATCGGCGTGAGAGGTCATCAAAATCGATGTCTTCGGAAGAGGATGTGCCAGGGCCCGTTGAGGCAGCTGGCAGAGTGTCTGGAACGGAAGGCAACTCGGGAAGAACAAACGTATCAGGCATTTTTGTCCGTGGCTTTGCAACAGGTGGTGCATTATACCCTGGACCTGGATATTACAATAAATAGGACTCATATTAAGGGTCAGCAAAATAAAATAAAAAAAGCACTATCGCTGATCCAGCTACTTACCAGGCTGAAGAGGAGCATTTGGGCCGCTGTTATCAATCTGCCAAATATTAAGAAGATAATGTCACTTTCAAAGATTCAGTCATGCGAGGGACACACTTATAAACTGGACTAACGCTTAATCTGTGGCTCCGGCTCAAGTATTGGTGGCACCGAGCAGTTTAGTCTATTAGTTACTGAAAATCTGAATATTCTTTCTTTACGTAACATGACTAACATGTAGTCATCTAGACTGTTCGATGCCCTGTCCAAGAACCGGTGAAATCAAGTTTCCCATTTAAAAGAATATGACATAACAGATTGCTACTGGAAAGCGATCGATGACTTACAGATTCGTAGTTTGGGGGCATTGATGGTACTGCCGGGGGCACTCCACCCATTGCAGGAGGGTAAGGCTGGAATCCTCCCACAGGTGGTCCATTGAAATTCTCCTATTAAATAACATAAGCAAGACAAGAGTACAATGACAAAGAAAGCATTTGACTGGAAGAAGTTCAAAAAAGCCATCACTTGATGTAAGCAGATACGTACCGAACCACCAGGTGGAGGGTAGGCAAAGGGAATATTTGGGGTTGGCATTGGCATCGGCATACTTGGGATGGTTGGAAGTGGTACTCCAAATCCTCCACCTCCACCACCACCCCCACCGCTGCCTCCTTTTTTAAAGTCATCTGTAAATCCCACATCAATGAGGTCAGCCTCCACTCCAGCAGGGACCTCCGCCTTGGAAACACAGTAACCACAAAAATCAGACTAGGCACAACTATTCTTCTGGACCTAACCGAAAAGGTGACTTATTTCGCTAACAGCAAACATAAGAACTCTGGAAACAAATATCAAAGGGACAGTAAAGATTAATGGCAAGCAATGAACACTCGTGGCTCACGAGGGGTCACAGTCTGTAGGTTGCTAATATTCTTAGGTCTATACCTAGTCAGATATATTTGATACAATCAGAATTACAAAATGTTCTGACAGTAATTCAACAGTTTAAAAAAAAAAAAAAGGAAATTTCAAGGAATCGTTAATTAAAAGGTCTGCAAGGTTTTGAAGATAAACATGCACGCGGGCAAATGTCACTGCAAAAACTTGTCATTTATGATTACAGTATTTCCTTTAGAGATAAAATGTCACGCACGGGTCATATATGAGGTTAATTCTGATGAGTTAAGATACACAGACTAGCGGTGCTGGCTCTTCACTTACCAGGACGACAGAGTCCGGCTCGTACGGGACGTTGTAATTCTTGGCTATCTCGATCAGGTATCTTTCAACCAGGATTTTAGGAGGAGCTTCTACACTCAATTTGTGCATCAACTACAAGAAAAGCAAAAAATATTTTTTTAAACATGCATGTGCCATAGCAGAGGAGGTACTTAGACTGATAAAACGTAGTTTATTCCATGTACCCTGTCATTGACGGTGCCGATCTGGTTTGTCCTGCACAGTTTGCCATATTCCTTGCTGTACTTTGCACAAAGCTGATCCGCCACCTGGAAAATGAATAGGGAAACGGTAAAATCCGGTAGAGAGATGGCCGACGCTCATATGAGAACATCCCATTACCCTGCTCACACCCAAAGAAACGCACCCACTAGTCAATGAATTTCTATTCTACTCACAATTTTCAGCTCTGAGACTTCCGTCTGAAGACGTGGAGCAGCCCAGATCAGCGTGGACACTGCTTCACCAAGACCAGGGTCTAGTTCCCTAAACAAAAACCAAGCATTGTTATGGAAGCTCTTCAAATCTTTGGACTATCAGGCTGCAAACGGCGATCCTCCTAACCCTTTCACCCAAATGAGGACCTTACTTCATAGACTGGATCAGCCCGAATCGTGCCAGAAGGAGGTCACAGTACAGTTCTAGTATTTCCATGGCTTCCACTAGATAGTCTTCCCGAATAATGTGTTCCACGCGGATCCGGGCACGTTCATCCTTCCCAGTGGATAGATAATCAGCAATTTCCTTCCGAGCCTTCTGTGCCAACTCAGCTGTTTGGGGGTACGGACACATACATGTTAGTCATGTTCCGGGCAAGCACTGCCACATACAGTCTGCCTGTTTATAGACGCAGCACGCAGAATACAAGGAACACTCACTTTTCTTCTTCTCCAGTAGTTTAAGTCGATTGATGACTAGCCTTAAATTCACCCGAAGCCGCTCGGCCTTAAACCCGGAGCCAAGCATTCTGCTCACTCACTACAAGGAGGACAAAGCAAACTTAAGTTGTCTGAGTTACTTAATAAGTTTATCGAGGATCCAAAATTATTGCTGTAGGGGAAAAAAAGAAAGTTATTGAGAGGGTGGTAGATAAGTGGAACAGAAGCGGTAAAGGTAAATTCTGTAATGGAATATAAACATACATGGGATAGGCATATGGCTCGAGAATCTGAGACGAGACCAACGACCGATTAAGGTTTCGTTCTTTACATCAGGAAAAAAGGGCGACTCGGCGGGCCGATCTGCCGGTGTGTCATATTGTGCATGACAGTGCCGGTAGGGACCTGTCTTTTATGTAGAACGTGTACTCTGGCATGTATTTCCCGGCTAACTTTATAACACGGGCGTCAGGCAAACATTTCTACCCTGTATACAGATTGTTAAGTCAATAGCTGGGGCTACCCTTTGATAAAGTCTGAGATATGACATCATAGTTAATCTATTTCAGACCCCTGATGGCTATACTGTGGGGTACATCTGACTAACTGTCAAGAATGACAACATCCTTACTGTGGTTAACGAAGAAATACACCCTAATAACTTAGGGCCTTATGTGGCTCCATGCAGCTTGATATGACAGCACTACTTCCCGGTCTCATAATCCACAATTGAAGTAAAACACATTTTAACCCAAAACCCAAATTATAACCCCTGACCCCTACTTACAGCCGGCTCGCACGCTTCAGCAAACCCCAAAAAATCCGATATTTATTATAGTTTCCTTCCTCCTGTAAAGCTTCCTTTGTTGCGAGTGACGTCAGTGCGTCAGGTGACAATTTTCTGTCAGGTGAAAATGAGTCACAGGCGCTGTAACTTCCGGCTGCCATCTTTAATGTGGTCAAAGTGACAAAAGTGACCAGAACCGGCTGAAAGCAAGTTCTTAGATTTCATTATTTTGTGTCTTGTCACTGGTTGCTGACATCATATATCTAACAGGCAAAATGGCTTATTTTGCCCCTATTAAACATGGCAACAATACGTTCTGAGGCCACGCCTGCAAGCTAGAGCTCCTCCTCCTCAGTTGCTATAGTGATTCCTGGTGGTTTCGCAGTGACGCGAGCGCGCGCCTTGGTGTCCTCTGGTGTTCCAGCAGCGCGTTCTCGTGTCGTCGCCATCTTGGTGTCTGTCTGTCCGGAGCCGGGACACACCCGGATGCCGGGACCGGTCCTGGAGTACCGGGGACATGTATGTAAGTGCACTGCGGGACGTGCGTGGGTGCGTGTCCGTGGGAATTCACACGTCGGGTACATGCTGTCATTGCCATGGATAATGAGACTGCACACCCCCCCAATGCAGAGCTCGTATTAACAATACATTGCAGCTCTTCTCTATCCCAATGTGTATGTGTATGTGTATGTATGTATGTATGTATGTATGTATGTATGTATGTATGTATGTATGTATATATATATATATATATATATATATACACATATATACATACATACACATACACATACACACACATGTGCGCCATGTATATGTGTGCATGCCTGTATATTTGCATATGGTGTATGATATGGTGGCGAATAAGTGGGTCAGTCTCCCGGCTGAAGTGGTAAAGGCATATACAGTGAGGGAATGTAAACATGCATGGGATAGACATATAGTTCCGGAATCTAAGACGAGACCAACGACTGATTAAGATATGAGTCTTTCATTCATGAAAAACGGGCAACTAGATGGCCAAATGGGGCTGATCTGCTTAATCTATGATTCGTTAAAATGTATTCATCACTGGGATAAATAATTTAGCCAAGTCACTTCGCATTGTCAGCGACGTCCTGGTGACGGCCGTAATTATATGAATATAAGGGCACATAGTTTATAGTAAATGCTAATTTGTTTATACACATTCATTTTGTATCAAATACAATAAACGTTTGGTTAAATATTTGATACACAAACTGTGTTTTATTTGAGTTTTTAAATACATGTATCAGGGGGAAATATTGTTTTTATGAATCTGTAAACATTTCCAGATGTTTATCTCTGAACCCCAGAGCTTCCTTTTGCAATTTACAGAGCGCTAATCCGCTTTCTGAGTTCAGACAGTTGTGTTTCTCGCCCACAATGCGCAGTTGGAGTGATTTGGGTGGGAAACCGTGTAAAGTGGTCATAGCAACCCAATGATTGGTTCCGCTATAAGGATTATTCCCATGGTTGTTATGGCGATAAGATCACTTCTAAACTCTTTATTCTCGATCCCAGCTGCTTTCCCAATATTATCGCAATAACGAGACAGATGAAGGTCCTGATACCTTTTTTTGTTTTTTCATTAAGAGCCGCGCTGCGTAGGGGGTCGGCGTGGAAGGGACCCGGGTGCCAGGAAGGCAGAAGATGTCCCGGAGGAAACAGACAAATCCAAATAAAGTACATTGTGAGTATTTCTTATATCTGTAAAATTGGCTGGATAGACACAACTAGAATTTAGGAGCAACTTGATGATAAGAGCCCCCTTGGGATGGGAGATCGCTGTAAAACAGCACAGAAACAGTAAAAAAGTTAATAGCGTGAGCAGATTTGCGGGGAAGCACATTTAGCTATTTCTACATGTTTAGGGCCGATCGTCTTGGGACAAAGCGGCATATGTCAGGGCAGAGGTGTTGGAAATAGAGGACGCTGTTTAATCTATCGTTAATGGATTCTTCTTTACCAAACAGGGGAGCAAGTGCTTGCTGGACTGGAAAAGAAAGCTCGTCAAGCAATGATGAACACGGACATCGTGAAGGAGGAATCATCCGAGATGGGGCAGCAAGACAGGAGCAGCAGTGAGTGTGTGTGTTTGGGTGGGGATGATATTCTTTGTTCCATACCTGATGTATAATACTACAAGCTTATTAATAGTTCTAGCGAGGGCCAAACTATTAAAGGGAAAGAGGCACCTTTAGTGGAACTCGGTGAAAGCACCATAACCCTGTATTTCACTGCACCCAACTTACATTAATAGTATGTCTTACTGTTTGCTGTGTTCTGTGCTCCAGGTGAAAGCGATGCAGAAGACACAACAATCGATGACCTGTCCTCCCCGGGTTCAGAGGAAGACCAGACCGAGAGGGAATCCGAGAACGACCCTGGAGTCAGTAGAATAGGAAAAAAAAGAGCCGGAGAGACAGTAAGTGGTGAATGTGCGGCAAGAGGTGCCGTCGTTGAGATTAGCCCCATTTACGTACCCCTTCGGTGCGCAGAGTCCCTCCACCTGAATTACCCCTTTCTTTGACAGGCTTCAGCGGCTGGAGATGGACAGCTGGATGCCGGATTGTTTGCTTGTCCGTTGTGTCAGATGGATTGTGAAAGCCAGGAGCAGCTAGTAACTCACGTCTATCAGGTATGTCGTATTTCTAAACCACAATTTCCAAGATTATATCTGTGTTTTCTGAATAGAATAAATACATTAATAAACATACATAAATATATATTCAATAAAAAACAATATTAATACTTAAACTATTGCTGCATGCTTTTAGTTTGTGTGTGTGGGCAAAAATAGAATATTGTCCTAACATTGCCTACCGGAGAGAAAGACACACAGATCATAAATGTTTCTTAACTGGCATGCCGTTCTAATTTATTGTCACGTCCTCTCCGTTTCAGCACACTGCTGCGGTGGTCAGTGCTAAAAGCTACCTGTGCCCGGTTTGCGGTCGGGCCCTTAGCTCCCCGGGGTCACTAGGTCGACACCTTCTGATTCATTCACAGGATCAGTTATCAAACTGTGCTGTGTGTGGAGCCCAATTTTCCAGCCATGCCACATTTAACAGGTGAGCATATATAGAATATTCACTAAGGGTAGTGAACCAGGTACGTGTTGGTGAACTACAGCGTCACATCATGAGATGATGACCAAGGAAGTTGTTGCTGATGGGCACATTAGTTGTGTATATCGTGATTATCTTTCTTTGCTTCTGATACAAGACACTTACGTTATTGTGCATTTTTTATTCTTTTCAGTGAGAAGCTGCCTGAGGTTTTGACCCCGGAGACCTGGAACCAGAACAATCACAAAGCTTCAAACAGCGAGGACGAGAAGTGCTTGGATTTTGATGCAGTTTATCCAGCAGGTATCTTACTGGTTTGTAATAACTGCGTAGAGTATAGGAAGATGATAGCCGCTCAGGTACCCGCTGGACGTAAATGGGCAGCGAGAAGAACAAATGAGCCTGTGGAGGCAAGAATGCAGAGACTGGAGCGGGAGCGTACAGCAAAGAAAAGCAGGCGTGATAGCGAGACCCCGGAGGAGCGTGAGCTCAGGAGGATGCGGGACAGAGAGGCCAAGAGACAGCAGAGAATGCAGGAAACGGATGAGCAGCGATCAAGGCGTCTGCAACGAGACAGAGAAGCCATGCGGCTGAAACGGGCCAATGAGACGCCAGAGAAACGCCAAGCCAGACTGGTGCGTGAAAGAGAAGCCAAACGGTTGAAGCGGCGGTTGGAAAAGATGGACATGATGCTGCGGGCGCAGTTTGGGCAGGATCCCACTGCCATGGCAGCTTTAGCCGCTGAAATGAACTTCTTTCAGCTCCCAGTAGGGAACTCGGAACTGGATCAGCAATTATTAGGAAAGATGCCGCTTGAGGATCAAAGTAACGGAGCCCTGCATTGATCTATACCTGCCCACGTTCTTCAATGGCAGCCTACAGTTGCCCTGGTAATAATGGCAACCTATTCAAAGGGAACTTCTGCAACTGCTTTCAGGTGACACTCACGGACTCTTTTCACCTTTTGGCAACATAAAAGAACCGGGCCCACCTCCCATCCTCTGAGTTGTGTTTGTGTTGAACCGATTCCTCAGGATTACAAAGCTGCTGAAAATGATTTGTTTGCATTTCAAAAGTGCCCGTTTCCTCCGACTCAGCAGCGTCGCCGTTGTAGGTCGTGGCGTATCTGACGTTGCAGAGAGCGAAAGGCACGGACTAGGAGCTGAACGAGTTAAACTTCTGACACCCCTTAAAATATTGCAGCCCTGCGGCTGTGTGAAACAGGGTATACAATGCAGAATTCAAACAGTGTTCGGATATTTCATTTGTGCTGTGAATGGGTTGTATGTGTGTAGTACTTTTATTTATATGTGTGTGTGCAAATGAATTGAACAGCATCGGTGTACAATACTGTAATGTGGAGCCAATAAATTATTTTAATATGGGGTAGTGACCTTTTTGGTTTTACTCCTTGTGAGAATGCAGGTTCTAATTATTAGTTTATAGCTCTCAAGAATTAATCATGCTACTACCCACTCACAACAGATGTACATTCAAAGCCCCTACTCTGAGACATATAGCTATCGTCACGGGATGCCCGTGGCAGATGATTGATCATGAGATGCATCTGAAAAAGAAACCGCTGAAATTTTGTTTTTTCTCTTACCCTAAATATAGACTTCTACTTTAAGGTCCCATAAAGACACGCAAACACAGAAAAGCTATATGTTTTATATATAGGCATATTGGTACAGAGAATACTTACATAAATGTTTTAAATGTGTTTTTTTAGCATTAAAATACAATCTTTGTATAACCTAAATGCAGAGATTTCAGGGGGAAGAGAGTGAGTCCACGGCTGGGATACAAAGATACAGTACAAATTGATTTATTTAAAACATACCAAAAAAAAGAAACCACACCAAAATATAGATCAATGCTCTGGAAAAGAACAGGCTGCTATTAGAACAGAAGCACCTGCCTAATTCTAAGGCTCCTTAAAATGCATAATAGGTAACAGGTTAATATATGAAAGATGTAAAAAAAACCAAAATTGTAATACACTCTGCCCTCCACCCTATGGAAAGGATATTTTATATCAACTGAGGGGCTCTGTGATGCTGTACCTTTAACACTGGTATAGGCTGGGCTGCTTTAATACAGGAGATAATCTTGCGGAAGCATAGCCTGTCTTAATGTGTGCCTTTTAAAAACCATTCTGTTTTTAAGTACAGTCGGTTGGCTTTTAACGTGATATTTAAATACGTGAGCAGCGCAAAGAAATGGGGGAGCAAAAATTTCTCACCGCCACCCTTTATTTAAATAAGGGGTTAGCCAAAGCACAAAGTGTAGTGTACTGTCCTGTATCGGGCACGAGAAAGTACTTTGTCAGCTCCGAGTGGTATTACAAGTGCTTGCTGAAGCTGGTTTGGCAGTGAGAAGATTGGCAAAAAAAAATTACACACCAAGTCTATTAAAGGTCTGAGATCAATATATATATATATATATATTATACAAACATAACATGTCTCTGTAGGTAAAGCTTTCGATCAGATTCATACAAAGGTGCAGATGAGCCACATGCTACAAGAGAAAGTTTGAGCAGATGCAAACACCTTGCCCTTATTATTGCACTGTGGGGGTGTTTGGGGGTATCAAGAACCCTGCCACACCAAAACAGAGTAGTGGCCCACGAATGTTACAGTGTCACCTGCTTCCCAATTAACATTGCTGGGTATGGCTGCATCAGTGTCCAATACTTGCTCAGAAGACGCCCGCAGCTATTCTACCACGCTTTGCTTTATCACACTAGAGTAGTGGAGAGAAATAAAATTACCCATTTAATAGTAATAAAAAAAAAAAGAAAATAAACAAGAAGGATGTATTAAGGGGGGAGTTAAAACTATGTAATGTTATACCTAATCCATTTAAACCCAGATTCCCGTCAACCCAGGAAGACACATTCTGCCATTGCTTATTCTCAAAAATACACAGGCAAAATGTATAGAATTCATTTCTTTCTAAAAATGTACTGTGCCTTTTTTGCGGTGTAGGATGTACCCTAAACCATGAGGAAAGAATCTGCTCAAATAATAAACATGGGGATGGGGGACTGAATAATAATAAAAAAATCATTGCATTTCCTTACTGAGTTGCAAAAGTTCGTGCCTGCTTTTTGCCATCGACCGGCAGGAGGGACCCCTCCGCAGCCTCACCAATTATCCCTGTTCTCTTAACTGTGCAAATTTTAATCCCACCAAGGGGCATTTTGTCACTTCCCTGCATTTGACCGCCCCTCGATAGAGAGCTTAACCTCTTGAGGAATGAAAGTGTGTCGAGAAGGTGATGGTTGGGGATCAGGGCTGAATCTTTGGACTCCTGTACTTGACCAAGTGGACTGCGTTGTGGGAGCAGGGCATGACGCCCGGGCATAATAAGCCACTGCAGATCCATCCTTCTGAAGCGGACTCTCCTCTTCATTCTCTCTCCCAGACAACGATGTCCTGTCTCTGGTGAGTAACGTTGCTCTCTCAGTGGGGTGAGGCACAGACTGAGTTGTGGAGGTACAATTGGTGGTGGATGCGCCGTTCTTACTTATACTCTGCAGGCTTATTGATATACAAACATCTCCCACCTGAAGCCGGTGACAGGGAAGTGCAAATAGGTGGGTAGTCTGCCTGGGGCTACAAGAAGACCAGCCTTGTCCATACACAAAGAAAGGATGTTCTGGGGGA
The DNA here is from genome assembly GCF_027358695.1 of Spea bombifrons. Lineage (NCBI taxonomy): Eukaryota > Metazoa > Chordata > Amphibia > Anura > Pelobatidae > Spea > Spea bombifrons. Next base: position 34,263,012 of record NC_071096.1, read on the forward strand.
ACATCAAGACAAACTTTACTCTGCTGCTCGCCCACTACAAAGTGGAGAGTCACAAATCCTGGCCACTGGCTTTCCTGAATGTCCACAACTGTGCTTGAGTCAATTTTAAGACCCCCGCTGACCTCTGCGCTGCGCACAAAGTCCTGGGTCTGTAGGTCTTCCACTCTTTTCAGCTCCCCAGTGGCTAGCTGAATAATGGCTCCTTTCATGAAGTGGGAGGGTAACGCAGCGGAATGTGGGGGAGGCATGGGTGCTGCATCCACGTGCGGTGAGCTTCTGTCTGACTGTGTGTCTCGAATATGCACATCAGGAGATTTTGCCCCAGGGGTTTTAGAGGCAGGTTGAGGAGCCCCCGGAAGCGGACTCTGTTCCAGGCGAACAGCTCCTCGTGATAACTCCCCGTTTAACACAACTGCGGCTCTATCCGTGTATTTGACCACATGCTGTCCAGAGTACGTATTTCTATGCTGGCCCCTCTCTGGTGCTGGACTGGCCAGGTTTCCATGGGAAGAAGTACCCCCTGCCACCTCCCGACGCTCACTAGCATTATGGGACAAATTTAATGGACTCGGCAAGTCTTTTCTCTGAACGGACGGGGAACTGAACTCTTGTGAAGCCAAGCCCCTTACCACCTGCTGAACTTCTAAATCCGCATCTGGTGTGCTCCTGTGGGTCATTAGAGCAACCTCTGTCCTTTTTGTAGATTGTCCTGAGTATACATCGCAGTCCAACAGATTATTGGCAGGTCCCCGTACAACCTGTTCCTCTGGGTTATGGATGTACTGGTCAATGACATGACGACTACTATCCGAGACGCAGTCTGATAATCTCTGGGCTCCATTCGTAGAAGTGATCATTCCCTCGCACACTTTGTCATTATGGGATGTGGGACTGGGGTCCGGGTTAGATGGACATGCCACAATCATCTCATGCACAGGATAAGATGCGGGCACTTGAGGAGAATGCTGATAAAATACAGGAACTCTTCCCTTTCCAACATCCACAGGCACTACACCCATAAGGACAGACGAGGACTGTGCAGTAGTAACTTTACCGAACGAGTGAGGAGATGAAGGTTGTGGCGGAGGGGTGACTCCCTCTGTCAGGATCGAGTTATATGGCACATAGTGAGGAACATGAGAGGCTGCCAAAGTCACAGGGGGTGATATCACAGCACGTGGGAGGAAGCCCGGAGGTACAGCGTATGGAACTGCATACGGGGACCCAAGAAACTGTACTGATGTGTGTGAGATGGGAGCATAATGGATAGGGGGGTAAGTTATGCCTGGGTGCTGCATTAAAGGAGAAGCTACATTGAAAGATGACTGAAGAGGACTCATATTCACCACAGGATGAAGACCTGGTGGAGAGAAGGTGGCAGAAGGCACAGCTAATTTGTAAAGGTTCCCATACTGGTCCACAGTGACTGTCTCTGCTCCCTCACCAGCCACTTCATATCTCACCCCGTGTCCTTGCCCTGCTGCCACAAGCACTCCTCTGGACCAGCCTGAGGTTTCGTTAGCCGAGTTGTCATTAGCACGTCTACCGTCTACCTTCGGAGCTTCCTCTACGCTCACACTGCTTTGAACAAGCTCTCGCTTCTTTGGTGGAAGACATTCCTGGCTCCTTTCGTGTCCAGGCTTCATGTTGCTTCCTGCTCTCGGTAAGAGATCTATGCCTTTTTATAAGCTTCATGGATGTCCGGCAGGAATGATTGGTGACGGCACCATACACGTCCAGTGGGCATTGTGGAAGTTCAAGATCTACAAAAGAAAAAAAATGGCCGCCATAAAACAAATGGAAACAGAGAGTTGGATTTTACAAAGGGCACCATTTAATATGAAGCTCTCTAACATGAAACCCAAGCATAGATGCACTTACAACCCAGATTCTACATATATAATATACAATATGTTTTGGCTGGCTTTTACACACAAATGGGGATGCAATCTGATTTTATATGAGTTGGAAGATGGGGAAGGGAGGAGACTGATGGATAGGGACGGAGCATGAGTTAGTAATGTCTTCAGGTAAAGAAAAAGACTTCCTCCACGGGCACGTGAACACGTGAGGCGGACGAGGGAGAGAAAAATGCATAAAAGAAACAAAAGGACGTCAGGAACAGTATGCGTCCATCTAAAAAGGGACAGATCTCTAGGCAACCCAGTAACCTTAATCTGTCCGCACATTAAGAGTCCCCCGGGATGAGGCCACTTAAGCCACATTTACACTATATACAGTGAAGTCACATGAAGTGTTTCCGCTCACCTCAAAGCTCACAGTTTAGCAAATAAGACCCAGAGAGAAGGGTCCCCTCCACAGTCTATTCTCATTCATACGAGTCACCATATGCAGAGATAGAACCCACAATAAACATGTTCTCACACAGCTCCTGCTCCCTATAGTTAGATGTGACCCCCAGACACTGGAGCCACAGACAGCTGGTCTGGGCCCCTAAAGGAAACACAACCGAGAAAACCCCAAACACTGAGGGCCCTGGCGGAGAGAAAGCAGGCTCTTTTATATATATATATATATATACGGTGAGAACCCTGCTCAGCCATATCCACCACGAACAGGGCACCGGACTCCTTCATTCCGCACCTACGTAGCCCCCGAGCCCCATAAAACAGACCCCTGGGGTATCTGGAACTCTCACCGGACCATCTTCTCTTGTTTATCCGCAGCACCAGATGCATTGACTCCTTTTCACATCCCGATCTCCCTCTTTGACTCCCGGCCTTCCTCTCTCTCCGGCCCCGGCGCCTCCTCGCGGCCTTGTTCGGGCACAACACCCGTCGCATCGGCTCTGAGTCACAGTGACGATTCCATAGCAACCGGCGTCTACTGATTGCGCAACCCAACGTCAGCCGTGGCAACCAGCTGTCACGTGACCAGTGCATCGTGCGCTCAGTACAATGGTCCCCCTGCTGCCATCACTCCTCACTCAGCTGGGTTCGGAAATCACGCGTTCGGGCCGTTGCCGTGGTAACAGAAATTAGTTTATAGAAAGCAACACCCATAAACAGTGAGGGGGCAGGAATGCCGAGTTAGGGTAAAATAGAGCGAATAAAGTATTTCTACTAAAACTGATGGAAAAAAATGTCACAAAGTACTGGAAAAGAGAAAGCAAAAAAATCAGAGGGATTTAGAGGGAGTTTAAGCTATTGGCTAAATAAAAACTGAACTTGAATAAAACATTCCATAAAAGCCCAGTAAAGTGGGGATATGTACGTCATCATTCCTATGCTCAGGGGTGGAAACAGATATCAATGAAAAATAGTTCCTGCGGATTAAAAGTACCGCCTGCCCTCCCTGTGGGTCAGTACCAGGCTGCCTCAACAATAATAATAATAAAAAAATAGAATAATAATAATATGAAAGGATTATGTGCATTTTCCCGACTTATTTGACTTTATTCTGCAAGAACAGAACATATGTGCGGAAGTGTTAAGCATAATCCACGCTGGTTCTTTGGACCAAAAAGAGCCAATGGCATTGCAGTTTGCCCGTGGCGATCTGACATCATGTTACGCTTTGCCCGTGGTGATATGATGTCATGCCACACTTTGTCCATGGTGATATGACGTCATGCCATCAGAAAAAGCATGTGGCTAATAGATTTTCAAAGTGATTATAACCCTATCTATTTTTTTAGTCTAGGGTGTACTAAAGGGACATAATCTTTTTTCCTCGGCAAACGTCATCTAAACATCTTATTAACAATAGGATCAATAAAACCCTATAAAAGTCATGACGTATTTGTGAAAAAGTTCTTTTTGGTTAACATTATACTTCTGATTTTTAGCAGCACAACCACTGTGAGAAAACCATTCAGAAGGTCTATCAAGGTCCATGGAAATTCTTCAGTTTAATGTAAAATGGTAAAAGCGTCCTGGCTATAGAAAGAACGATTGGAAGAAGAAGAAGTTAAGCACGATGTGCTTTCCAAACAAGTTAGCATGTACTTATATATGATGTATGAGTCATTATATGTCATGCCGTTGTATGTTACTCCACCTGTTTCATGTCCAGTACTGCCAGCCCTGACCTCTGCTTTTTGGATACTCCTTGTGGGTACCTCATCTCTGGACAATTATTATCCTCATGCACAAGTCTCACCCCTTCACTTGTAGTTATATCATCTTTCAACTGTTTTCTTTGTGATACAATGGCTTTTGGTTTAATGCTGATGGCGTCTAAATGCATGAATGGAATTTTAATCATATAAAAAATGTGGTCTAAAGTCCAGAATATAGAAAGATAATTTATATAATTGGGGGCGGGGGTTATCAAGGAGCTACTGTTTTTATCCGACCATCATCGCTTAAAGGAATGGTCACTCCCAAAAAAACATTATGTCCCAAAAATTGTTTCCTTAATTACAATGGCACATATTGTACGTCTTTATTCACTGTTGGTGATGGCGTTGTGCCAACTGATAAACCTCAGGCAGAGCTTGTAGCATAGCAATCTCTAGAAGCAGAGGAAGAATTATATTTTTGATATACGGTACTGTTTGTTTCCTTTGATAACGACATTTTAGGTTAATGGGAAATCACAGCCGCCAGTAAATAAAAAATGCGTGTATTTCATACCTTCTAACACATTCATGTTTACCTATTTTACCCACAGCAAGATTTAAGGACCTCATTTCCAAGGAAGCGGCTAACCACACCTGTATCAGGTAGTCATGTGATGCTGCGTGATGTCACCCACCTCGTATGAAACCACTCCCTATGATGTCTGTAGCTCTTATCTGGTGACTTGTAATGACTTCTCCGTAGCTGGTAGGACTGCTTGGTGCCGATCAAGGGTTTCAGGACAGCCTCTTTCCACCATTCGCTGGACGAGTGAGCATTCGACTCAGGTAAGGTCTTTTGCTGGAGTCTTATTACTGTTTAAGTATATAACTCTATGTGGGATCCGGGGATGTAATCCTTTGTGCAGGTAACAGGCAAAATCTTTTCGTTATCTTGGAAATTATATTATGTTGAGGCCTTTGCTGTGTTAGCCCTTATTAACGGATCATTGTCTCATGATCTGATTTGATCAAGATTTGAGACGTTCTTGTGCGTTCTCTGGTTCGTATATGTCCAACGGAAACTGAGCGATAGAAGATAGTCACTTAGTAGCTTAAAGAATTGAATGTTTAGTGACACTGACATTACTATGATAGTTTACTAGATCCTTTCTTCTATCCATCATGTGGATTGCTGTCCCAGTACTGTCTCCTATCCATTTATTTCTGCCTTCATCTACCAATTGAGTGTATTGCCTTCTGCCTGAAACTTATTCCTGAGCTATAAACATTAAAACGGGTTTAGAAGAGCTTCTTTTCTGGTCACCTGACTCCGGTTGCGGTTCAGAAACCAGAGACTGGTCTTTCCAGTTTCAGGTGACCGCCTTTTGTTTCTGCCTTCGACATTCTGATGCGGTTCTGTGCTGCGTCTCTCGGTATGTAATAAATAATTCTCTCTATCAGTCATGACACACATAACATGCCGCGTGCTTAATTATACGGTAGGTTCATTGTTTATGTACTAAAGTCCATTATATATCACGGGTCAGCTGACTCACCCATTACAAAAATATATTCATGGCGGGGTGTATCTATGTGCAGTGGAAGAGATGAATACATATATCGGGTGGATAGGGTCCTGCAATTTTCCAGTGATCCAGATGAGCAAATAATTCAGATGTATACTGCCTCCAGGATTACAGAGAACAAACTAGAGCTTATATTTGGATCAGATGGATAATTCCTGTATTAAAGTGGTTGCCAGGTGCTTAATGTTCATGTAACCTGTATTGCAGCTCATGGAAGGCTGGTATTTATATAGCTAATCATAAACGTGTTTTCCTCGCCTTCACAGGAAGGGACACCATGCTTGGCTCGGGATTCAAGGCTGACCGACTGCGAGTCAACCTGAGACTGGCTATTAACAGACTCAAGCTGCTAGAGAAAAAGAAGAGTAAGTACATGCTGGAGCACGAGGCTTAGAGAAACACACGTATCCCCTATGATGTATCTAACGTGTCATTTTTCTTTTAGCTGAGATGGCACAGAAGGCACGGAAGGAGATTGCTGACTACGTGTCCTCCGGGAAGGATGAGCGGGCTAGAATACGCGTGGAACACATTATTCGGGAGGACTATCTTGTGGAGGCCATGGAGATCATAGAGTTGTATTGTGACCTCCTCCTGGCACGATTTGGCCTTATCCAGTCAATGAAGTAAGAATGCATTTTTATTCCTTCCCAGGGCTAGGACTAGAAATAGTAATGTAAGTAAGGTAGTATCTTGTTTGTGGAAAATACATGTGAAGGGGCAGGATCACAGTGGCTCCAATGCACAAGCATCAAAGCAATACATTCTACTTCTTCTAATGCAATTAGACATGAGAATATAAAGTAGTCATTTTCATGAGAAGGCTTGTATTCAGGTAATTTATAGATAAAGATTTCCAGTATGCAATATTCTTGGATGCTCGTGGGAACAAGTTCCAGAACAGTTTGGCAACCAAATGCAAGATGATCTCTTGGGACGTTAAGTCGATCCTTGGTACCGCTGGTCAGGAGTTATTATAATGCTCTCCTTTTTTAGGGAAATGGACCCCGGGCTGGCAGAGGCAATCTCCACTCTCATTTGGGCTGCCCCACGCCTCGCAGAAGTCCCAGAGCTAAAGACGGTGAGTGGAATAAACACACAGGAGCTTACGATCTATATTTGCTGGAGTGACTCTTTGCGAGGCACATACTTATGGCTCTCGTATGATTGCAGTAGTTATGTGTTATGCTGTTAGGTTATCGTTAACTTGGTAGTCGCCTTTTTCATAGGTGGCCAGTCAGTTCTGTCACAAATACAGCAAGGAATACGGCGTCTTGTGTCGAACAAATGAAATAGGAACAGTCAGTAAATCGGTAAGTGTGTAATGCATGCGTTTCAGCGGATTCTTTTGGTCTGGTAGTATTCTAAATAGACCTTCCAGGAACATTACTTGAGAATTGGTTATAATTAAAAATGTAAATTGATTTAAATAAGTAAAGGCTCTGGATTGGAACCTTCAATTTATTTTATGCCCAGAGACATCGGTCTTAAAGCTACCTGAGCCAAGCCTTGCATACTAATCCTGCAATAACTTTCAAACCCCTGACACGTTCTCTCGCTCTGTAGCTTATACAGAAACTCAGTTCATCGGCTCCTCCCAAAATCTTAGTGGAGAAGTACATGATTGAGATCGCCAAGAATTACAATGTCCCATACGAGCCTGATTCCGTGGTAATGGTGAGTGAAAACACAAGTAATTAGCCTGTGCCTGGCTTATTCTTATCACCCCCCCCCCCAAGGAACCTAATAAATCTGTAACTAGCTATGCTACACCACAATTATATACATCATAATTATGCAAACAAAAGTTCAAACAATCTTTCTCTGGTTAGGCTGAAGCACCGTCTGGATTTGATCACTTCAGCAATGGATTTCAGGACAATAACAAGAAAGGACCACCTGGTGGTGGTGGAGGAGCTGGAGGGGGAGACTTCAAACTCACTCACTATCCCAAAATCCAAGTGAGTGTACGTCTTGGGAGTGAAGAGTATTTCTTTGTGTTGGCTTAGGAAACTGACTGGGACCAAAGTAGATTGTTGGAACCTAAGAGAGACTGTAGAATATATAATATGGTGAGTGATGGGCAGCTGGTAGGAGAAGTCCTCAAAGGAAGCACAGTAGCTGAATATAAAGAGCTTTGTTTAACGGATAAGTAGATGGAAAGGAGAGATGACAGGCACTTAACTAAGAAGGTGGTTAGATGGAAGAAAGTAAACGTGGTAGATAAAGGTGCTAAAAAGGCAAGTTAACAGGTAGTAAAATGTTAACCATGTGACCTCTGACTACTGTTACAGCAAACGTCGCCTAACCCTTCTGTCGGCATCTATGAAACTTGTACCTTTCTGCAACCACCTCCAAGAGTTAACGTACCACCTCCTTTGCCAGATGCCCCTCCATCCTATCATATGGTATGTCCATAGCATGTGCGGTTTTGTTCCGTTGATGTAGAATTTTTCAAGTGACAATACACGTTCTCATCTCGCAGGATAAACCTCCCGGAGCTGTTGGTGACCCAAGGTTCCTTCCTGATTGCGGTGAGTTCCACCAAAAATCTGCATTATCATAAAACCGTGGACAAATTCAATATACAACATTACCTAAATCACTGTTAATGGTGGCTGTTTGAAAAATATAATTAAAGATAGATTAGTTCTATTATCTTAAGATGTATTAGCTTAACACACATGCAACATACATTCTGTACTTCATTGCAGTATTGGACTAGTTTCACCAGCTCTCCATCTTTAACCTTTTCCTGCACTTGATGTTACTCCACTGACTTGGGGTGCCAAGAAATTTCCAAACCCTGGCTCTTAGGTTTAGACCACATCGTTCCTTATCCCGTTCCAGCGCCTGGTCTACTTATTCTGTGTTCCCTGCCTGCTTTTAACGATAGAGTTGTGTGTCTGTGTGTGAGGTTATAAACCTAGGCTTACTCATACTTCAGGCAAAAAAGACTTGGGTAATAGCACACAGTCATCAAGTGTTGAGCAAGTAGAACCAAGCATGTGCACTTAGGAGGTCTCTGGAAGTAGCTCCCTCTATTTGCCCGTGTTTCACTGTGCCATACATACAGCATTAAATTTTATATATATTGCATGTTTCTTCATACATTAGGGAGCAGTCTAGACCTGGGTCCTGATCTCAATAAATTACTGAAATATTGTGCAAACCTGAGTAACTTATTTTGTGTACTCATTTGTAGGTCTAAACTCTAAACCTGGTTCTTCATTGGATCAAAAACACATCCAGGGGAAGTATGATCATCTGCCTCTGCCAAAGCTCCCATCGGTGCCCGTCAGCCCAGCGCGCGGCTCAACCCCACCGGAGCCTTCACCCTACGAGGATATAGACTTCGAAGATCTCTCGAACCGGCTTGAAGAGCTTAAGAAAAAGACATGAACTCGCTTTCAGAAGCCCTTCTGCTGCCGTGGGATGGATGGATGGATGAATGCATGCATATTGTATATCCTCTGTAACATATACTGGATCTTGTTCATCTGTTAGTTTTGTGTGGCCATAAAAAAGGCTGTTACTTTTGCTGCTTTATTTTTAAAGTACTGTTATTTGCAATTCTGGTTGTGTCTGGTCATATGATATTTAGTAGGGCAGGTAGCAACCCTTTTACCCCTGTGGTACTTGAGCTACATACCCACCATCAATGAATCCTAATGTATCCAAGCCTGTCTGCCATGTTGGTAACCCCCCCTGCTGCTGTCAGTACCACTATTGGGATTTCTTGAGGTACCAGGCGCTTATTGTTATAGAAACAGATATGGACCCTTTAAAGGATCTTTAGCTTCTGTCGGCAACCGCTCTTATCACTGAGGATATCAGCCCAGAGGCAATGGTCACCTCTGTCCAGTAACTGTGACACAATGTGCTGACCCTTACGTATTTCCAGTGAAACGAGGTGTGCACCTGGGGCGAGGCTTGTATTTACTGTTGTGCCTTCGATAAATATCTCCTATGCAGCGTGTACAGTGTATTTACGGCAATAAACCCTCTGTTTGGTGATCGCGTGTGTGCGTTCAGCACTTTGGTCGCTCTATTAGTGACGTCAAAACGGCTCGAAAGCCGAGGCTCATGGGAAAAAAAGTCCATGGCTTAACCGGTTTTCTCATATTTAAGTAAGAAACATGAGTTTAGATATTTTAAACATATTCTAGGCTACAGTGATAAGAACGTTTCTTGTTTCTGCCACCGCAAGAGCAAAATAAGGAGCAATTCTGCAACAAAGTGCTAAATAAGTTGCTATAAGCATAATGAATGGTTGCTATGGCAATGGTTCTGGCAGTAACACTGCTTTCCTTGAAACAGAGCTGGACATTTATTGTAGAACTACATCTCCCATGATGCTCTGCTAGCAGTAACTGAAGAACAGCTGGAAGATTTCATGTTGCCCAAACTTGCCTTAAAAGCAGCAGAATCCAAGCAGTTTGTTAATTCCAGTAGTGTTTTTGTTGTTTTAATGGGATTACGCACTAGGACAGTGAACACGCAATCCTCAGGCAGCACGCTGAAGGACCAGCCACCTGCTGCACTGAAATAGTGATAGAAAAAGAAAAAACCCACAAATGCACAGTGTGTTTCATTTATTTCTTCTCCGTATAAAGAGCAGTAACTTTTTCACAGGACAGAATTCTCAGACAAGAACAAATACTTTAAAAGGAAACCCGTCTTATGTTTAAACAGACGTCCCGTCGGAGTTTTGGCTAGGAGCGGACTCCTTCTTATTGTCATCAGGTTTCATTGCAGGAAACAGAAGTACCTCCTGTCAAAGGATCAGAAACAATGGTTACACAATGACATTAAAATAAACAAATGTACACATATGGGGGGCTTCTGCCCTATCGTACCTTTATATTATTAGAGTCAGTAAGGAACATGGCCAACCGGTCAATGCCCATTCCCCATCCAGCGGTCGGAGGAAGACCATATTCTAATGCAGTACAGAAAGTCTCGTCGATAAACATTGCCTCATCATCACCTGCAGCTTTGGCCTGGAGAAAAGAAATGTCAACAATAAACGCATGGCTCTAGACACGTACACTGTACAGGGGTTTACCGGGTATCTTAAAGAACAAATATTTTGCTCTATATTTAATGTAAAAAGTAAACACTGCCATTTGTAAAAAGGCAGGGATTCACCTTGCATGTCTCTGCACACACAGATGCGCACTAATTAGGTCCAAAGTGTCTGACACCAAATCAATTCACCCGGGCATTTCCAAAGCACTTAAAACCTGCTAATTCTTGAATCGTCCAGCGGCTCAGTGTGTCCAACGGCCAACGTGCCGAAAAGATCCAGACTCCAGCTGGCTGTCATGCTCCTGTACCCCGTCAGATGAAGACGTGACATCGAACCTAGTCCCATTCTAGCCAGTCTCCGTTCCGTGGATGTAAACCTACCTTAGCTTGATCCTCAAACATTTCCCGCTGCTTGATAGGGTCATTCATCTCAGTATAAGCGTTACAGATCTCCTTTTTCATGACAAACAGTTCAAATCTCTCAGTCAGACCCTTCTCAGAACGGTGCCTATTAGAAAGAAAGAATAGAGGTGCATAATTATTTGGAAACACAAAAGCTTTAGCACAATGGGGTACAAAAAAAAGTTGCATTTAGGGGTTTTTTTTTCCAGCACACACTGTGTTTAATATGCAGCGGCCACTGGCTTCTCACTTTGAGCAAAACGTTTCTATTTCTTTCAGTTTGCACAAAAAGTGAAATAGAAACTAGATGCAAAGGAGAACTTCTTTCCCGGAAGTCTTACCATTTAGCTAGGGGACTCATGATTTGCGGATGGTCGCAGATAAAGGTTGGGTTGATACAGGTCACCTCCAGAAATTCACCAACAAGCTAAAAAGACAAAGATAAAAGAAGAAACTTAATGTTTACACCTTCTACCGTAAAACACACAAACATGCGGGCCACGCGGCTCCGCTCACCTTGTCCAGCAATCTTGCGATGGTTCTAGGTGCCGGGCACTCCACGGCTCTCTCCACGCAAATGTCATCAAGGAGCTTGCGAGTTTCTGGGTGAATTGGAAGCAAATGTTAAATCCTATGGGAAGCAGCGTTCGGAATCTCACGCTGTATCAGCGCATACACAAAGTTACAAGACTGCCTGCTGTCTTCAGTGGTACAGAGCCATTAGAAGCTTGTAATGCACACACAACGTGTAAAAACAAGCCACAAAAGCTTCTATATGAATGAGCATTTCTGGGTAATCCCCCCTTTGCACTAATCAATACAGCCCTATATGAAAAGGCAGCTCACCCTCTGTGTGGAACTGGTCTGTGGCAGGGAGCTTCTTCCCCAAGACTTTTTCCAATTCGTGCACCATGCTTATTCTCCTGAACGGAGGGGTGAAATCCAGTACGTACGTCTGACCTTCTGGACCGTCCGGATGGTAAGTGACTTTGTAGTCACCAGTTATGTGCTTAACCATCCCTGTAAGAGAACAAACACGTAATGACACTTCACTTGGAGAAGAAAACAAGTCAGAGCTTATTTACATGGATCCAGTGTAGACAGGCTGCCACGGCCTTCTCAAATCAGTATGTTTTGTGATGGTGTAGTTTAAAAAGTGGTTTTATCACCATAGCAACCAATCCAGAGTAATAAGACCAATTGCCGAACTTTTCATCAGGATCGGATTTTTAGTACATACTCCACATTTTTTTTAAACTAGGAGAACATCAATGGTCTAATCAGGAGATCCTGAAAACCCCCCAAAAAGTGTAGCTTATTTTCCCCAACAAGTCTTTACTATACCTGAGAGCAGCTTTTCTGTAATTTCCATGAGGTCGTGGTAGTCAGCGTAAGCCATATAAAATTCACAGGTAGTAAACTCTGGATTGTGAGTGAGGTCTATTCCTTCATTACGGAACTGCCTGCCAACTTCATAAACTCGGTCAATGCCACCGACCACGAGCATCTGTGTATAAAACACATCTTATACTCATTCATCGTCTGCTTGAGGTTTCCACACCAGACCAGGAGAACAAAAGCCTTGGAACATTACCTTATGATACAGCTCAGGTGCTATCCTCATATAAAGGTCCATGTCCAAATCATTGTGATGGGTGATGAATGGTTTAGCCACCGCACCTCCGGGAATCACGTTCATCATTGGTGTCTCAATCTGCCAACAAAAACACACTGCGTTTACTAGCATGAAACAGCGTCAGAATCAACATGTCACGCCACCACTTATACATTAATGGGGTTTCGACTTAACTATCAATGCTGTTTAGGAATGGGAATATCCACGTAAGCACCTGCCACAGTAGGTACTGAGAAAAAGGAATACTCCCAACTCTTACTTTACTGAGATGGTGGCACATACATGGTAGAACCTCCCAGCAGAAGGGGTAGAGGTTAATACATCAAGGCAGTTCAACATGCATGGGATAGGCATATGGCTCCTGAATCTAAGATGAGGACCAAGGATCGATTAAGGTTTGAGTCCAAACAGCAGTATAAATCGGGCAGACTAGGTAAGCTAAATAGTTTTTATCTGGCAACCAATTATATGCTTAATTGACAGACAAAAAAGTAATTTGTATTTTTGTATTACCTCAAGGAATCCCAAGTCGTCCAGAAACCTCCTGAGATAGGTTATAATTTTGGCACGCGTAACAAATTTCTGCCTCACATAATCATTCAAGATAAGATCTAGGTACCGCTGGCGGAATCGGGTTTCCTTAAATAAAAAAAGAACAAATATTGTCAACGCACAACTATATAGATTTAACCATCTACAGTACCTTGCTGAATTTAACATTAGAAATTCCCATAACACACAAAAGCAGGCTGTTGCCATAGAAACAGATCCAGCCTTTGGCATGATTCGTGTTTGTCATTGTATTCTTTCCTGTGAAGGTTTAAGTGCACAGATATTCTAAGGTTTATGCCTTAAAATTCTAGAGAGAGCAATCAACGGGCATCACCTTTAAAGCCAAGGTGGTATTTGATGTGAAATATACTGTAACTCCCATCATGCCCTTATGGTTATCCACACAATGTGTTGGCTTACCTTGTCCTTCAGGCCAAAGTGGAGATGCGGTAACATATGCAGACACGGAGACAGAAGGGTCATCTCATGGGGTATAATACTTAGCTCCCCTTTTTTAGTCTTCCCTGGATTTCCCCGCACTCCGATGATATCCCCACGGCGCAGGCGGTTGTTCATCGCGAAGAACTCTTCCTCGGATTTGTAATATCTGCATTCAGAAACACAAATGGCGGAACAGTTAGATAGCAGACTAGCAACAGTCTTTTTTTCTAATAGAAGCCCTTTAAATATAGATCTGCAAAACACCCTCTAATGGAAAAATCACTTGTAATACTTCAGTAGCCAGGACTTACTTGGAATTAGCCATTACTTGCAACTTCATGCCTTCCCCGCGCAGATCATAGAATATTAGCTTGGCCCCAGAAACACGCTTGGCATGGATCCTGCCTGAGATCAGTAAACATGAGGTTATGAATATATATACGCAGACCTAAGTAACTCCAGTATGGGATCCCCATCAACCATAACGTGATAACTCGGTTCTCCGGAGATCTGATTTGAGAACACTTGGCATAAAACGTACCTGCAACGCTAATCAAATCCGGCAAGTGCTCCCCGGTCTGTAGATTGTTGTATTTCTGAACAAACTCCGTCAGCGACATATCAACATGGAACTTGTGGGGATATGGGTCATCCCTGGTACCCTTTAGCTGCTGGATGGCTTGAGAACGAATTTTGAAGTATTGCTGAGTAAAGAAAGAGGAAAAACAAAGTTCTTTAAATTGTGAACTGCTGATTTTAATTATATTTGAAAGACATGCAGTACATTAAGTTGAAGCCGCCATCGAACATCAAGATTAATCTTACATTGGGGTCAAGTGTTTCCTCATCAATAACTTCTGTCTCCGCGCTAGGCAACTTCTCATTTTGTTCTTTTTGTTTCGCCTCCTTTTCAGCTGCTTTTTTCTCGGCTTTCATTCGCCTTTTTAACTCACTGAGGAAGAAATTAGGTAAAAAACATGTGAAGACCTGCTAAGTAACATTGAATGAAGAAACATCTCCATCCTGAGACTCAACGTACATGCACTATGTGAACTTTTAATAATGGAGGAATTGGAAACTATGCTCCATAGTTAGCCACAAACTTAGCTAATCGCCCTTCTTTTCACTCATCCTTCTAATGCCAACAGGAGATTCCCAGCTCCATCAAAATGGGCAGAAGCTCATTTCTGGTTCAAGGGGAGCATGTCAACGTAAAACGAGTGACTGGATTAAAAGAGGAGATTCGTAAAGAAAAAAAGTTGGTGACTCGCGAGTATGAAACAAGCACCAACCTTTGTTTCTTAAGAAGCTCCTGATCCTTGTAGAGAGCAGGGAAGGTAGAAAGATGCTTCACCAGGACATCCTCTTTAAGGACTCTCTGTACAAAGACTGGGGTCCTAACCAGTCTGAGCAGAAACGGGGTCATCATTGCTCAAAACTCCCAGCCCTCAATTGTGGTTTACCACCTAACAAGAAGATAACAAGGCAGGACATCTGAGACCAAAAACCCTGCATATAACAACACAAGGAGAGCAGCAAGAACAGCTGCATCTGTCAACGTCTGTTTGGGGTTATTTAAAACAATGTAACACATTCACGCTGGCAAAGACCCCTGAAAAAGCTTGTAAGCGCTACAGACAAAAAAGAGGGGACTGGGGTAATAGCCCCCCGATTGAAAGCTTTTCTCTTCCAAGACTTAGTAGACCAACTGGAACTTGTGTCACACGGTGTCCGTGCAAAGTAATGTTCCTGCCTTATTACTAGTTACAGTGACATGTTACACCACAACCCTCTGCTCCCATGTTCTCAAAATAAAAATCATAGATCGCTCTACTTCCTCAAACGCCATGCTTCGTACATGACAGAAAAAAGGAAACGATCATAAGATTCAGAACCTGCTGAGAAATCTGTAGTCGCAGGGAACGTCTGACAGCCTTAAAGATACACGACGAGTAAACAGATGTTTTTTTTTTCCAAACCATGTATTCCAAAATCCAAAATCAACTTTATTGATGAACGATTGGCGATAAGTTTAATTGACACCTCTTCGGCTGAGAATAAAAATATAGATCGCGATCAAAGCAGAAACAATAGAGAGCGACGGTCCGTACAGCCCAGTGCAGATGAGAGCGCATAGCTGTGCATTTTACAACACTACTTTAGCAATGATTGACAGCTCTGCTGTGACATGTTACTGGAAGTACTCGTACTTATGGGCACGTGGCTCCTAACGCACTGGCGTGGCTCCTAACGCACTGGCGTGGCCCCTAACGCACTGGCGTGGCCCCTAACGCACTGGCGTGGCCCCTAACGCACTGGCGTGGCCCCTAACGCACTGGCGTGGCCCCTAACGCACTGGCGTGGCCCCTAACAGTTTAAGCCTGATACCTTAATTCTATTAAAATGCATCCATCCCTCCACTACATCATTTAATTCACAAAATACCGCACTGCCACACAGTGAGGCCTTCTCATAGAAACCAGCATGCCAGGCAGTCACTACAAACCTATAATAGTCACATTGCTGCTGGTTACATCAGCCGGGCCCGTGCTGCTGGGAGTTGTAGTCCCTCACAGGACATCCGTTCTCTATACACACTCGGCCAAAGCAAACGAAAGAACTACATTTCCCATGATTCCATCGGGAGCACAGGGTTCCAGAACAAATGCAATGTCCCCTCTATAACTGCCCCGTTTCCTGTGACCCCCAAAACCTAAACCCCACAACTGCCCAGATCCATCCCTCTCTTGCCCCTTCCCTCGAGGGGATGCCCTTCACTCACTTCTTGCTCAGTTTACTATCGCTATCGCCAGGAGATACAGCCTGCACGTCCGCCATGATCGCCTCCAGTCCGAAAGAGAAACTTCCCATTCGGCAACCAAAACACGCGAGAACGGGGAGCCTGTCTGGGTGGGGCGCGCTCTAATGACGTACTCGCTTCTTATTGGCCAATGTGGTAATATGCCTTTATGTGGGCATCCTAAATTTTGGGTACCAGTAAGCAAGTTACTGTGATCATAACATGTTGCTAAGCTGGAGTGGAGTCATTCATTACCAATGACGTAATAATTATTTACTTCCTGAGAAATGTATGGTTCCCATAATGATCATTTTCAGAAATATTTGATGATAACCATTATGGAGTCACTACTGCAGAATGTTTGTGATGGGCTGGTAAAGGGTTAATATCTGGAAGCATCTCAGGTTCAGACTTTGGAAAGGTCTGGTGTTTGCAGAATGCTTTTTATCTACAAAATAGTTCATTTATGCGAAACGTACAAAATTATTAAAGATAACATGCGATGAGATATAACTGGTGTTTTTTAGTTATGATTCACAGATGTGAAAGTAAGAAGAGATGTTGTGATCGTTATATGTGTGTAAATATATTTTTATTTATATATATATATATATATATATATATATATATATATATGTTGAACTGTTCTTAAATGTGATTTCTGGCCAAAAATAATAAAAACAATAACCATGGCAAGAGTAATGTATTTAGGCAAAGATGGAATGGACGGTTAAATGCGGCTCGGCTGGATTTCTCACATGCCGGGATGGTGCTGTGAGCTTCATATAGGATGGTAAGAACTTGCAGAGGTTCATTTTACAGAATTCCAGAACAGCAATACAAAATCAGGTCAACAAATCATGTCCTGGCTGGAAAGCCCTTCTTCCTGCTGCTTTTTCCATCACGCTATGTTCGATATCTGGCCGTAGATTCGCTTGGACCCATCGACATACCCATCGACATACCCATTGACATACCTCGGTGGCATCACACAGGTTGGCGAGAAAATTCTATGCAATTCCAACTCGTACAGCAAGATGGCGCCACTGATCTCCAAAGCACACACTGGTACTTCCCATTTTCCAGAGCTGCTTAGCAGAACTTTTTGGGGTAACTGGGCAACCAGAACTCAGGGCTTTATTATTATTATTATTACTACCATTATTATTTATTGATTCATATAGCGCCCTCATATTCCGCAGCGTTGTAGAATGGGTAAACAAGACATAAGAAGCTGAGCGTTTCTTACAGAAACGAGCTTAGAGCAGAGCTCTTTGTAAACCCACACATAAAGTATTTATTTTATTTAAGCTATTGCTTCCATGCCTTGGGTGAGTTTATTTTTTACAGTTTGCATTCCACAGGGGTGAGCATCACATTGCTTTCCACAGCAGAGGTTTTGTAAAAAAAAATATGAAATGCTGGTGATTAAAGTAAGTCTATAGTCCTGCAAATACCCAACGAAGGGCAACTTTGGCAGAACTTAATAAAGCACCGGTGATTACAAAATGGTAAAATAAGGCTTGTTTTTTTTTTCTTTGAATGACGTGTGAATTCATGTCCATATGTGTTGCATGATTATTGTGTGGTTTATTGGAATCTTCGGAGTATTTAGTTCAAGTGCTGCTACCGTGCATTTTTCTTGTGGTTTTTCCTGTTAATAAATATATAAATATAAGTTTTAACACATCTATAGGTAATAGAAATGTATGAGGAGAGCCGCGTCATCCATCAAAGAACATCTCGAAGAAAGAAAAGATCTTACACCCTCATCACTGCATCTGGAACTTCTGCAACCCACATGCCTGTGCGGACATCTACAAGGATGGAAGCAAAGTGTTTGGCTCTTATTCAGATGGACAAAATGTTTCTTACAGCTTGTTGTATACAGAAAAGTATTGGAAGGACTGATTTTTATGGCTGTGTAACTGGTTAATATGTAATATTAATATGTTGATATGTTCTTTTGACGATATATATATATATATTAATAAACACGTTTCAGTTTCTTTTCTTTAGAAAGAAAAAAATGTCTTTCGTAGGATTTTTATATAAATTTTGTTCGGAAAGCATTTGGTGGTTTGGAAAGGCATTTGACTGCAGCAACTCACATTTATTGCTTTTGAATCCACTCTTTACTGTAGGAACAAAATGTTAATTTAATATTCCATTTGAACAAAGTTTGGAACATGTTAAAGATTTTTAACCAATCGAATGATACTAATAAGCCTAAAGACTAAAAATAATATATTTCCGATTTGTCTATTGCCCCTTCGCCGTTGTCCAGACGCACAATTCCTCTGGTAAGAGTTCCAACCCCACGTAGTGAACTTTGCGCTTTGCACATTCATAAAGTCATGTAAAGCCATTCCGACCACGTACTAAAAAGGATGGTTCCCCCCCCCCTTAGATTACTTAGGCCCAGGCAAGAGAAGATCTAACGAAACGTTTTTCTGCTCTTCTTCACTTTTCACGTCTTTATAGCCAAAAACGTCCATGGCACTCGCACAAATGTTTTGTATTTTTTCAGTTGTATTGAACGGAAGTATATACCTCCATGCCATAGAGACATTAAGAGCGTTTCTCGGGTTAATAACAAAACTGTGCCCGTGTCCTTCCCCATGCGTTATGTTATATATCCATGATTTAAGTTTTGGGGTGAAATCAAGCTTTGCAAACCTGTACATCAGCTCTGCCATGAGAACAGGTTCGTTGACGATGTCCTCGTAACGTACCGCAAAGTAACGCCTACGTAGGCCCTTGAAGTTGGACCGCGTAGCATTTAGATACATTTCAGCTTGGCTCTTACAGATCTCCTGCATCACCTGGTATTCCTTATCCTCATCCTTCTCCGTTAGTCCCTGCATAACGATGTCACTGTCTGTGCCTAGCTCTCTGGTTAGTCTTTGCCGAGAATGAAACACCCCGCGGGGATCCCGTACCAAATGAATGATCTTCAGGTTTAGCGATGGGTCCCTTAGAAGGGAATAGAGCACTTTTATGTCAAAGATTCGCACTTCTTTTAGAACGATATGATTGTAGGTTTTACAAGCTTCTTCAACGGTCTCAAAGGGGTATTTGGAGCAAAGTATTCTGCAGTGCTCCTGTGGAATGATATCACTTCTTTTAAAAGATTCACACGCTGGCGGGGAACACAAGGCTCGACTGGTCTCCCACTGGAACAATGTAGACTTGATCTTTTCCGATCCCATGTAGGCATCAAACACCGACATGTCACACAGAAAAGCAGAGCGCAGCAGGTCCCGTACAGACATATGCAATACCCTATGGCCGTTCTGATGCAGTGCAGACCATACGTGCCACCCTGGTTCCATTAGATAGAAGACATCAGGGTGTTGGCTGAAGAGTTGGCCAGTGAAAGATGATCCTGATCTCCAGGAGGAAAGGATAAGGATATGCGTCCTGTCGTGTTTCTTCACAGGAGGAGACGGCATTGTTCTTAACTTCAGCAGAACGCAGATGAAAGCTGCAGTTTGGGCTACAATCAGAATAATGTTGAATTTGAACATGTTCTTGGTTGAAACCTAGGAGGAAAAAACTAAATTTTAGAATCTTTACATAAAACAAATCTAAAAAAATACCACATTTGCGGTAAGACAGAAAGAGGAGTAAGAGCGTTGTGTTGCTCAGTTAAACTTGAGTGTCCCCAGTTGGGTTTTCTAGACTTCAAGCCATCCGCAGCATTCCTGAATTGTCCCAGTTTCACTGGTGATCCTGCCCAGTGCACCAAGGACACCATTATGCTTCATCTGTCCGTGGAATTCCACGGGAATTGTCACATCTCTTGGATCAGCTTTAGCAGAGTTGCATATTGTCATAGTTTATCCTGAAGTACATGAACGCACCGCGCCGCTAGGTGGGACTTCGAAAATGTTATGCCAAACAAATTCACAAAGGCAGCAACAATTTGTACACAAAAAAAAGTCCACTTCAAAGGCCTTTTTATTTGTGTTAACTAGTCAATGCCTATACTAACGTGCAGCATCACATCTTTCCTTGGTAGAAAGTCAGCAGTGCAAACAGGGACACAATGAGATCCACTGACCCATGCTTGATGATGGCCGGCGAGCAGGGCAGAGAACAATGGCAGCAATAAAACTCTAATCAGCCGACCTACTGTGTTGTCTCAAACACTTTGCAAACGGCAGCAAGTGAAACCTTGCACGTTATGGAGCTAATCTCACTTGGCAGCGGTAATATTAGAAATGGGAACCTCACACAAACGACTACGCAGGAATCCCTTGTTGGCCACCAGCGGGTTGATGTCTTAAGAAGTATCACAGGGTCAACTCATAGAGAACGTTCTCAAGTATGGTGAGGATCGCAGAGGTCTCTGGCATCTCCAATCCAACTGTCACATGCAAGAGAGCGTAAATACAGACGGTATAGCTAGAGGCTTCAGTGGTCTCTAAAACGTCCTACCTTCTTGAATTGGTGGGTTTTTTTGGTCTTTCTTATTAAAATCTTAGAGTCTTGGAGGAGCCAAAATTCAGATAGAACTCTAGCCAGACGCACGCTATTTAGTGATTCAGGACTTGTACACGTCAGGAGAAACCAAGACACTCAGGGTGTAAGCGATACCAGGAGGAATCTCAGGCTTCACCCTTAAATCGTATGCTGCCCCCCCAGCTCTTCTACCGGCAGCTTTAATCCCCTAGCCAAGACAGTTTGCTGGATTTATTCCAGCCTAAATCATCCGATATTTGAAATATGGCCGTATGTTCTTAAGGTAAAGGGAAAAAGAGTTAATCTGTTTACAAAATAAAGTGTTGACTGTAACAATGCTTTCTTTACGTGCCCATAAAACCAACAAGTCATTGGGTTTTAAAAGTAGAATTCCTGGAGCTTAAGCCCTCTCATTGCCCGTGTGACTCTGTTAACGGTCCTTTGTTCTCTTTTATTGTGTTCTGTCTTGGCTTCACCTACCTAACATATTCCTCTATTCAAGTATTAATTCCCCTTGGATCGGAGCCACTGCCGGCCCTTAGCGATACCGCATTTAATGTGCCGATACTCTCCCTTCTAACCCTTTGAAATTATAACGCCGTGTAAATGACAAACACTGAAAAGTTATTTCAAGCATGCCGAGTTCTCGAATATCACACAGATACCCCCAGTATACTTCAACTGTACCGTACAGCCCAGAAATTAAGACTTGATACATTTTCATAGAATTTGGAGCCTGGCAGGAAGAAACAGAGGATTATTGCACAAAAATTTATATAAAAAATTGGGAGTCAACTTTAATACTTTTAGGAGCCATCATTCCAATTAAAGAACCCGAGCTGAAACTCAATAACTTGCATGATACTAAACATATTAAAGTGTCTTCCTGATACAATCTTGCCTCTGGGTGTGTGGATTGTGTTATCTTCCTAAAAGCAATTAACACAATGAGACGTCTTTTTATTTTACTAGTAAGTAATCCTTAAAGTTTTCCTTCTTTTTTGTTCCCAGGTTAGGAAATATTTGCAAATATGGTATCGCAATCAGTTTTTTTTCTTCTTCCTTTTATTTATCTATATTGTTTTGTTGCAATTTTATTATTTGAAAACAATTTGAGAACAGGAGAAAAAAAATAATGCAACATTGTTTAAAAAAAAAACCATTTAATAATTCCAAGGTCTATATAGCACGTAGTCCTTAATTCATGTTTAAAGCCCGGATTAGAAACATTTAATAGATAACCTCTCGATGGCTCATGTCTCTCTGGCGTAATTATATATGAAATCCCCGTAAGTATACAGTGTTAACATAATTCCCGGGGAGGAAAGCAAACACATTCGTTTGATAAGTGTTCTTGGGTTCATTTTAAACAGTTTCAGGGTCAGATCAATCAGAAAGCCCACGGTTTGCATGCATGCGGACGCAGAAACCTATACATAATATGTCATGAACTTATATTACAGCAATAAGTGATAATAAGTAACAAATAAGTAACACTTAGCAACGAGTCCATGCGGTGTTAGAGAGATAAACAGATATTACCTCTCTGTTGCATTAAATGACTTTAAATATATTTAATTTACATTTATTTATATTTATATATAAATACCTGTATATATATATATATATATATATATATATATATACATACACACACCAGGGAAAGCAAATAAGTATTTCAATGTATTCTCACCTTGAGTGCTTTCCAAAACGTCTGTAACCGATGTCTCTCCGTCGGGGTGCTTTGCTCGTGTCTCTCTGTGCCAGATGCCCCAGTGTTTTGCCTCTTGCCTCTTTGCTCACTCGGTGGCTGATTCCATAGACCTCGCTGCCTGGTTCCGCCCTTGTATTGCCCTTGCTATATCCTTGCACACCTGTGGATTCTGTCCCCCTCCCTGCTTGGTCACAATGCAAAGTAACCTGACAGTGTACTGAACGGCTTTGGTCCAGTGACCGCTGACTTGGATCAGGAAACCCGAGGGTGTCACGCAGATCTGGCCGTCATCTCACGTTGTCGGTCCATCAGGCTCGTGCAGTTTAGATCACCCGTCCCCGCCATCTCTGATCACATGTCACCTCCGACGTGGCACTTTGGACTCTAAAACAAAAAAGAGAAGTGTTTGTAAGGCATAAAACTTAATTACTAATTTTAATGAAAACTAATCTTATTGATATGGCGCCAACAAGGGACGGGGCGGCCATCACGAGGCAGCCCTAGCACTTTAAGGCCTGCAGCTGCCTGCGGATGGATGGATATGCGTCGCCGCACGCAACCGTCTTTATGCTGCCACCACATACCAGTATGGGGCACCAATGGCCAGTGGCCCACCGGGCAGTTGCCTGGGGTGCTAGATGGCCAGTCCGGGTCACTTCCACGTCGCTTCTTACAGTCCATACATTCAAAGGGTCCGACAAAACCAGAACCGACCAAGATGAACCGAGACGTCCTCGCTCGCAAAGCTTACAATCTAGAGGAAGGTTTATAGCAACACTCGCTCTGAGTCTGATACTAATCCTTCCCTCCATTTTTTTCTGTGGAACAATGTAAGGGTTAAATGAATTTAAGACCCAGACCATTGTGCTTCATTTATTTATTTTTACATAAGGAAGCTCGCCCTGGGTGTCATTCTCTGCAAGATATTCAGTTACCTTTCGGCTGCTGATTAATACTCACGCCGCCCGGGATAATAGCCGCCAGCGATCTCGAGTTTCTTTTCCTTTACGTTTCCCGGTAAATAGACAGTTGCCAGAGACATTGTGTTTTTATCGTATTGATTTTGCCCGTATGGCTTCTGATTTTAGGATCCTCCCTGCAGCGTTAGGCAGCTGTTCTCTAAAGCCGTGTAATTGTATCACATATTTACTAATGTCGTAAATTGGGAGTCGTTTCCAACCATCGGGCGGCAGGAATTACGCCGGCGATGGCGGACTCTGTTTATTCACGGATTATATATATATATCGTTGCAGGGCTGCGCGTCATCTGTTTTATTTCGCTAATTGCGAATAAAACACGGTGATATTCCCACGGCTCCGCACACGGGTTTCACGCGCCTCGTGTCCCTGATTGCACCGCAGAAGGATAATGGGACTTAGCGTCTCTATTTCTGCATGCATTGTATTTCACATAAAAATAAAGCTTTAACCACTTATGTGCTGCAATTTAGAAACACGCGTCGTCATCTTTTCTTTTTTTTTATTCATCTTTTACTATAATGGACCCGGCGACTAACTTTCTCATTTCTCCTGGCCGCGTTCTCTTTAGTGTCGATGATATATGAATGATATCAGGGTACTGTTCTCCGTGCCGTATCTATGCTGTACCCGTCGTTGGTACACAAGGCTGGCTGGCCGACTTGGCCCGCATGGCGAAATGCGGCCGATTATACCCCAGAAGTTAGCCGACGTCTCTGCTAGTGAATGTTTTACCGGGAATAATGTTTCTTTTTTTGGGGGGGAAAAAGTCTCGATACACCTTCATTGCACCGGATATATATATTCAAGCTTCATGTCCCATTTATGAATTCTGCTGATTTTCATAGAAAAATCCTTAAAAAAACGGCCCCTAAACTCCCAGCACCCTGCGTGACCCCGCATCTCAAACAGTTCTGCAATCCTCCGGCGTTCCAAAAAGCGAGACGCAAGCAGATTTTTATCATTTATTTCGCAACCACTAAAAAAACCCCATTCATTTAGCAGGTGATTTATACGCAGCGTTAAACAATACGTGGATTCCAAACAGAAACTCATCAGCCGCGGAGGATTTACTAGACTTTGTCAGCAACACAATAGCGCGAGGTGCGTATTTAAAACGAGCAAAAAGTTGGCGTAAGAAAACGAATGATTTTAAAGAAGCTTTTAACTGTTTGGGTACTAACATCATTGACACGGGAAGCCGCTGCGCTGCATAAAGCTGTATACAAATAATAGTTTTATCAATATTTCTTTGTCAGCGACTGTTACTAAGTTAATTAATGGTCGACTTTCTTTGATTTAAGCAGATTTGGGAAGGATGATACCTTTATTGGCTAACTGATGGAGTGCAAGCTTTGGAGACTATGAAGGTCTCTATTCCGGGCATATTACACAATGAAGGACTCATCCTGGGTAACACGGCTCTATACCTTTACCTTTGCTTTAGTTACACAGGGGATTTCATCAGAAGTGAAATCTGGCCAATTTTTATTTCCAGTACTCTGTAACGCACAACTCGGCCGCATATTACATCAGAAAATGGACAAGTTCTGAGAAACCCGTCCTCTGTCGACCCTGACCGTTCCCCTGCAGGAGATCTCGCTGTCCGTCATGTCCGGTTATTATGCGTATCGGCTGAGATCACAGCCCGGTTTCTATGCCAATGTAAGAATTTCTTGGCAAGCAGGTTGAAATCTGATGAAACCCGGTATTACGATGTAACGTTGGGTGCAGCCCTCCCTGCTTGAGTGTCTGGAGGAGAACCATAAGCACAGTAGAGCTGGACCTCCGGTTCTTTGGGGGCCATATGCGAGCCTTTTTAAAGTTGGCACTAATCAGCCATATACCACGTGTTTCTTATCCTATTCTATGGCTGAAACCAGAGATTGCGAGCACAATATATACCTATGGCTCGTATCCCCAGCCCATTATGTTAAAACTCCAAGGTGCCATCCAAAAAATAAGAGTCCACCACCAGGTGCTAACGTCCCCTGTATTAAAGAGGTTGAACTCTGTGTATGTTACCTACCTACAAGACGTACCATAAGTTTTCAAGGTAGAGACGTGGCAGACATGCTCTCTGTAGGACGGTGGGCTTAAAGGCACCTCCAGAGGCTTGCTCCCATACAGCAATACTGGCTGACCCTCCTGATGGAGACCCTGCTGATGGAGACCCTGCTGATGGAGACCCTCCTGATGGAGACCCTGCTGATGGAGACCCTCCTGATGGAGACCCTCCTGATGGAGACCCTGCTGATGGAAACACTGCTGATGGAGACCCTGCTAGTATCTGCTGCTTCTATTTGATGATTCTCTCGCTTTGAGCCGACAGTCGAAGACCAAGCTTATCTCCTGCCATGCCAACGGACCCTTTAGTTCTCCCAAGTTAATTTAGCGCTTGGATCAGCAATTACCGCTTCTTTAGTATATTTATCTTAATAGACTTATTTGAGAAACGCAGAATTCGGAAGAACAATGCCCGTTAATAAGTAAGCACGCCGGACAAACATCTATAAGGAAAAATTCTGTTTAATATATATTTATTCATAAAAAAAACACAATAACTTATTTATTTTACAGTGGATATATAGTTAATAAAAACAGCATGCATTTAAAATTCTATGAAACACAGTTCTACTGCTTTACATGACATATAATATTAAATGCTAATAATATATTTAGACTCGGTCTGTAATGCCTTGTTGGAATCAATGTTTTTTTTAACCAATATGATATTTAAGTTTACATGCTTAAACTTAACATGGTTTGGAAAAAAAGTAACAAAGTTACCATGCAGGGCAAATGGATAGGACAACAAGTAAATGTAAAGAGCAAAAAAAAAAGTTTGTGGGAACTTATTATGAAGAAAGGTTTTGTGCCGTAACAATTATAATACAACTTGCCACAGGCACGTTCAATGAAACCATGTGTAAAGAGTGTGTCGACCCATGAGGACCATGTTGGTTTTGGTTTGTTTTGAGTAAAAGCACTTGGACGCCAATGTCTAGTCCACCAGTCAATGTCCTCCCAATGGCCCCACCAGCCAAGACGTTGCATTAGAAAGTAGCCTTGATAAAAACACTGTAGATGACCGGCATTACTGAGCGATAAAATAATTTAAAAATGGTATAGATCTCCTGGAGTAATCATTCTACTATGTTGTGTTACAATGTATCGTTGACACGGAGTACCATAAAAAAATCTAACAGTTTGTTACTTAAAGTACCAGACTCGGAAGTAAGCGTGAAGAGGGTCTGGGGGTTTGGTAGTGGAGTTACTGGAAACCTTAAGACTCCATGCACGTTCTTCTCATTTGTCACACTCTAGGTCTTGCGTTCCTTCACCTCCCTGATAATGCTGTTCGCAGAACTCCCGGATCCGTCTGCAGGCCTCGATCATCATTTCTTCTGGAACGGTGAGGACGACGCGAAAGTAGTTTGGATACTCAAAGCACTGAGGGGGGAAACAAAGTGGAGTGAAAAAATACAAGAGATCAAATACATGGTACCTAGAAACCAACAGCAAACCACAACTGCCCACAGTCCGAGTAACACCAAAAGTTGGGTATAGGAAGAAGCCGCCACATTTGATTGTTGGGTAAAGATGTTTTATGACTTACTGTAGCAGGGAGACAGAAAACGGACTGTTCGGAGATCATCCTTTCAGTGAAGTCCACATCATTCTCAAACTCTGGGAAGTGTTCCATATCAATTCCGACCTGTGTGTTAAAGAGACAGTGGACCTGTTAACTAATGGGCTTAAAGCTTAGATCACTCATTCAAGCTTCTCAAATACCCCTATTTAAAGGCCCAATGAATTCCGCACTGACCAGGGGCAACTGACTCAAAGGCATGAAGAGTATCAAGGGGCTCTGTCCGCTTTACATCTATAAATAGGTTTACAAAATGAAGTTAAACGCTGTATAAAATGTCTGTTAATGGTGGCGTGATTTGTTTTAGGTGGAAAGTTACAAATCATCGATTCTTCTTTCCTGGCAAACTCATAAGATGTCTCACCATAAGGTACATGGCTCCAGCTGGCTGCACCGGGCAGAGTCCAGGGACAGAGGAGAGGGCAGTGAAGCACAGGTCAGCATTGGACTGCAAACACAAAGCAAACAAACGGAACATTTTAACAAAGGTTCCAGAAAGCAAATGACTGGCGTAATACTGCGCCAGAGTAACAGATAAAGAGTTCAGAAAGGGGATGTCAAATAGTTCTGGTGCCAAGTCTAGGGGAGAACATCTACCCTACCACGGCGCAGGTTTAAAAGATGGATTACCAATCTCGTAGGGTCAGTCTAAGTTCTTCACCCTGGGGTGGACACAACTCATTTCCATTAATCATACAAAGTACCGGAAGTCCAATGTTTCCTTCCATTATCGCACAATAGGTCAAATTATATGTTGGATTTTGGATCCCTTAGCTGTAGTTTTTGGGATCTCCCACCACCATGCCCCCCGCCGCAGCTGTAGTGGTGTGCTTCTTTACCTAAGCAGGCCAGGCAGTGACGCCACATATCACGTTGGCCTAGAATGTCATTTTTAAAGGGTTTTTGTTGACTTGACATTGGTATCATAAGGCGCCAGGGCTTTTGAGAATTCTGCTGTTAAAATCATAATTCAACAGGTTTGTGGTTTCCTGCTCCAAGCGGTGGTTCTACCTCATGTCCCAGATCAGGAGAATTTCTATAGTTTTTTATTTGATGAACTTTTAGGATTAACGATACCCAGAGTAAATAGAGTTCCTTGCATCTTGCCGTCTGGAGGTTTTGTGTGATTACCTTAATGAAGCTGATGGTGTTTTGGTAGAAGTCCTGTGGCGTCCTGTTTATGATGTGGTCCAAAGCCCCCTGTACTATGGTGCACGGCCCAAGAATCCTTTGGCTCAGCCTCACCAAACCTTCTCTGATCTGTGAATTACAAGATTGTTCTTAGACTCTATTTTTATAAACAACAGAAAAAAAAAAACATCTCCACTATTAATTCCTGAAAAACCACCAGACTAATCAACATCAGATGGGCCACGTTTATGGGTCTGGCGTGCTGCCACAGCCAATTCCGACTTGGTGCCTTTTGCTCCAGGACATAACAATTAGCAGATGTATTCATGGTTTACGTGTAACATCGGGAGAGGGAAACATACCTCCTAAACATTAAAATAATGGATTTATCTGGAAGAACATAAAATCATCCTGGTATGTTTTGTGGTCTACTGGGTTAGAAGGTTCAGACTACTGTGGACCATTAGCCACCGCAGTATGCAGTGTCCATGACGCAATATTGTTTTCGTTTTATAGAAACTAGTAGTAATAGTCTTGCCCTTACCTCTTTTCCAAAGATATTTTTGCGATCGTGGATTAAAATCCACCCCATTCTCCATCCAGGCACCAGCCAACGTTTCGCAAGCCCACCACAAGACAGTATTGGGACATTGGTGCTCAGCGGAGCCAGAGACTGAAACATGCCTTCTTCAAAAACCTAATAAAAAAAAAGGAAAGAAGGTCACATGATCTAAATGTTTTATATTGGCGTCTTCGATATCGATGCAAACTAAACATTCCCCATGTGCCCGTAAGGCATTTGCATTATTTATTTATTTATTTAAAGATTTTGTCGAAAACTGCAAAAATACATGAACTTGGCCCGATTCACTGTATCGCAAAACCCAAGTCCATCTCCGCAGACAGATACAAGGGTATCCAGGTAATGCCATTGGCTTTAGAACTTATCTTAAATTGCCAGAATTCCAATCGTGCCAATAAAATTCCCCTTTTCTTCCCCCAAGACAGTGTCATAAACGACCATTTAATGAATCTGTTTACTGTAGGCTTTTTTACAGGGAGTTAATAATTCTTGGATAGCATCCGTCTCTCCCCAGCGCTCTGTACAGAACATCTGAAAGCGTTTATCACAGCGGCGGTCGGCCCACGAAAAGATACACTTCAAAGAAAGGCAGATTCTGCAAAGTCACTGTGACATATGGATCGTCTGACCTCACGGACGAGGTGACCTCTTGTGTGTTAAGGAATAACGTCCGCTAACCCGACACATGATATGACGCTCATTTGAGATGCCCGCGGTGAATGCCAACCTGTATACTCTGCGTCATCGCTCAATAGCTCCATGCTCTGTACTATAAGCGAGAACGTATATATATATATATGTACCTGGAGAGCCATTACTATTTTATCATACATCAACTAGTTGGAAGTGTAACACTTGCTAGGCATCATCATCATCATCATCATCATCTGACATCATTGTATGGTTACTTTAGACTTAAACATTGACGAGGAGCTCACCATATCACCGTAGATTTCATCAGCCAGTATGGGCACACATTGTCTGGATGCGACTGTGAAGACATAGAAAGGACTATAGATCAGAAATTATATGTTGTATCAACACACCGTTAAGGCGGCTGTAAGTTATCAAAAAGAATGAAGGATGGAGGGGTAAACGGGGGCCAACATTAATACAAAGTGTTTTACACACCTCAAAGGACGACACAAGACTCGCAGACTAATTTACTCACCCGACAGAATTTTTTGCAAGTGTTTCTTATTGAAAACCGAGCCACAGGGATTTGATGGATTGTTGATGATGATGCCTGCGGTCTTATCATCCACCAGCGACTCCATGTGCTTCAAATCAATCTCCCAGGATCTCTCGGGCTGAAAAGGGGAGCACACGGTATAAGAGACGCCAGCACGCGGCACCTTATTGAGTTATTGGAAGGACAGAACGGCGCTACCTACTTTTGGTACTGCGTAATATCTTTTGGAATTTAGGACCGGTGTTGACGCAAAGCGACGGACTTACCAGTAAATTGTAGAGCTTGACCTCCACCCCGAGAGACAGAGCCAAAGTTTTGTAAAGCGAGAAGCCAGGTCGTGGCACCAAGATATTCTGACCAGGGTTGGCAAGTACAGACAAGGCAAGCTCAATAGCTTGACTGCAGCCACTTGTAAGGATGACGTCCTAAACAGAAATAATTTGCATTATTATAACAGGCCGATAATGTTTGCTATCTAATAATTAAGTAAAAGCATTATATATATCGATTGTCTACATTGATTTGCTTTAAAATGGTCCATGGCATAGAGTCATGGGGCTTCCTCTATTTGATTCATGATGATGAGGTTCTAAGGGGAGATATCGAGGTTTTAAACATAGTGAATCCTTCTCCATCTGGGTTTGGATTAGTTAATGTGATTCTTTTATCTGTCTTCTTCAAGATACATCATGCGTAAATGATAGAGCCTACTCTATGTGTCCGTAGCACTTGAACAAAAAAAATGCATCTTGGTCTACCAAGGGGCTCCTGCTCGCGTCTCTTTCTGCGTTGCACCTACCTTGGCTTCCAGTGGAGCTTCTGGGCAGGTGTAGTATTTGGCGATCACATCCCGACTTGACAGGTACCCTACCAATACAATAAAAGACAGCTTGAAACAAATATTTGCCCCTTAAAATTGGGCTTTCTTCTATCAGACGGGCAGCTGTGATGAGGGAGAAGTATTAACACAACGTGATATGGTTAGTTGGGTCTCTTGGGCTGCAGGCCCCTTGGACATTGGGAAAATGGCATACATATGGAAAGTCATTGGGAATATTAGTTTGGGCACTACTTAGGAGAAGGTGGGATTAAAGGTGGAGTAAAGCTTTGTAATTACCTATACTTGGGGCATATCCATTATACTTGTGTGAGTCAATGGCTTCTTTCATGGCTCTGGTCACATGCTCGTCCGTAGGAAGATTGCCAAATACAGTTGGGTCTCCTGGAAGTAAAATGGTACTGTTGGTTACCCAAGGCTACTCAAAAGACATATGAGACAATTCTATAATAGTCCCCCAAGTAGTACGTGTAATCCTTTGGGTAGCCCAAGGGCTTCTTCATTACCTGTAAAAGGGGTTTTGTTGGATCAACTACAAGGCACAATTCCGAATGGTGTGTTTTCATTAGAATAATGTAATTATTATCATTATGATGAGATTATTTGAGTGTTCTGTTCAGATTTCTGTGTTTTCGCATAATTCTGCGAGTGATATATAGGCGAATACTGAAGCTACTAACCTATGGACAATGCTATCATCTTCTTGTTGGGATTGGGTTTAGCAGTCATCGTATCCACAATCGCTCTGATTGGATTAAAGGTTTTCTTTGACATCTCCGATGCCCGAATTGCCCATCTGGGCTTCCTGGATTTCATTTTCTCCAAGCCATTAGGTCCTTGAATGTTCACATGGACATCAAGGACTTTAGGGTGGACAGCGGATCCATTTACTTGGATAATATAAGAGTCCGTCTGCATTTCTCCTGGGAACAGGAAAGTAACGTTAAAAGAAATGAGTACAAATTATTATTTATTGGTTTATATGGCACCGTCATATTCTGCAGCGATGTACAATATACAATTTCCCTTTAAGCCACAAAGGGATCTAAATATATAATGCTGGGTTTAATGAAGAGAGAGTACAAATCCCAGATGTGCAGGCACAGAAATATCACCAGATGTTTATATGCGTGTGAACAATATATTTATTTATATTCTCGTTTTCGTGCCATATGTAATGAAAAAGCCTCTTATTTTCACAATATTTTAGTGATCCTGCCACTAAAATAAATGCAAAACAAAAACTAAATAAACAAAAATAAATAAAATAAAAAGAATTACATGGGAAAAAATTTATTGTATGGAGGCTAAATTTGTAAATATGTAATTTCTTTTCTAAAATGATCTTATTTATCTTATTCCAAAAAGTTAAATAAAAAAGAAATTACATTTATTTAAAATAAAATTTGTGACAAGATTGAAAACTTTAAAAAAAAAAATTAAATAAAAAAATGTAATTATTTTCATTAGGCAGATTAAAATTAAAATATATGATTTTTTTTTAATGATAGCATGGAATTCAATGGAATTCATCAGGAGAATTGTGCGCTTACTGTACCTTGGTGATGGAAGCTCACGTTATCGGCTGTTCCTCTGTAATCTTCTGCACAGCGAGCGAGACGAGTCACTGATCCGACTCCAAGTGTCCATAAAATAGCCCCAAAAAATGGGAGTTGGACCGGAATCCAAGTCACTATTGGTGGAAAGGGAGGGTAGTGTCCCACTAAAAGAACATCCCTCCTATTGGTTTATGTACCATATTGACTTGATTTGGAAGGCATGTCGGTTAACGCTTTCATGCACCTTTTTCTTTAGTAAAAACATGAGCTTTGTATCTGTATCCCGACTCGCGCTCGGTGCATTGACGCACAAGGTCAACAGGCAATTTACAGTAACAAAAAATGTAGGTGAACCAAGATAAGCCATCTATAACATACATCTTGTTTAGGTCAGTCCTAAATGAGGACAAGAGTCCAAATGGGTGTATTTGTTAAGCCATATGCTGAGGTCTGTCATTCCTACACGTGATCTCTTTTTTTATATGTGAATTATGTGCCAAATCCAGTGTAGCTTCCACGCCAAGAGGAAAATTACCCGCTGACTTCCATAAAATATTTACCAGATTATCCCCGTACATATGGCCACGTCGTGGAAATCTATAGGTTGGATGGTGCGCTACCCTACCTGATACCTCCTGGGCGTCTTCGTGACGTTCAAAGAATGCAGGCGAATCTTTTGGGATCCACGTAGACCGCGTCAACCACATAGATCCAACCCTCAAAGCCTTTCGGGGTTAAAACCCATTTCCAAATGATTGCCGGGAAGGTCAAAGTCGATGGCACAAGAAGGAAAGCAGCCAGCTAGTTAGCACTTGGCCACCAGAAGGCTTCAAGCATATACTGAACAGCATTGACTTTTATTACTACAGCACATGGCACATGGGGTGTAGCTTTAAGCGCGGCATGATGTATTTCCCTTTCCAACATGAATTCAGATATTTTCAAACACAGATTTCCATTGTTGTTGCGTTTGTTTGAAAAAAAAAATCATACTTTTTCAACATTTAAAATGACCAAAAAAGACCCTTTTTTTTTAGGGAGTGGGGGTTGGGGGTGTGCTTATGGGCAGGGCTCGACCAAGACCTTCTACGTAACCCACCGCTCGTCATTCATTAACAAGATGAATAGTCATTTCTAACCACCGTCACGTTATCGGGGCGTTAAGGGCTGTAGAACGCTGCGAGACCCTCAAACCCAGCAAACATTCTGAGCGCCTACAAAAGAGGGGCTTGTGGGGAACAAAGAGGGGCATCAGGGATTTGAGTCCTAAAGAGGGACTGGCTCTGCAGAAATCATTCACGTGGGATGTATGACTTTTTGTTTTGTGTAATGTTTCTCAGCAGGCATTGTGGACATCTTGACCCTTGTATGGTTGCGTCACAGATGAGCCGTGTGGTTGCGGCATTCATTAACGCCCCGGTCTATAGATCTGTTATTAGCTTTCTCTATCCCATCAATCAATACATTGTGGGAAATAATCGGGTGAATTGGGTCTTTTTCCTTTAATTCTGCGAGTTCACTGCCCTCATGAACAAGCAACTATTTTTTTTTATTGAACAAACGAATGCTTCTGTAATAGGACATCAACCCCTCGTGTGCTTTACTAACCTGTTTGTTTCGTTCACATCTGCCTCATATTTAAATTACAGAACGGGAAGAACATTTCAATGAGACAGCTCCATACACTCACCACTTCAAACGAAGAGTTAGCTTCTTTCGTCCATCGCTCATGATAGATTAATAATATAATTTAATCGTAATATCTTTAGGACTAATGATCTGCCAGACAAAAGATGGTTAAATGGACCAGTGACATGCCTGGCACGGTACAGATCAAACCTTGGATGGCTGTCGAAGGTCCTTCAAGGCACCGGCCAGACACACGCATCAATGTTTCAGAGGGCTGATGGGATTTCACGCATGTCACTGGCGGCAGCTCCGGCAAGACTTTTTATGAAACTTTGTGACACATAGTTTGTACGTATGTTGTATTTTATTCATAAAACTTAATAAACCCATTGGTTGCAGTTTCTACAAACATAATTGCGCAGAGAACCCCGCGAAACACGCTTACCCATCACGCTTTCTGCGGAAAGAGGGACATAAGGATTTCGGTCCCAAACACGAACACGTTAGAAAAGTTGACATGATCCCACCCAGTTTACCCCCAAAACACAAAGGAGTCTGAACATCAAAAACATAACACATTCAATCGCAGGGAGGTTAGGCTGCCTCGGTTTGCCTTGCCGCAGGATACACACCTCCGTTACGTCAAAGCCCCAAGGCCACCGTGTTAATGCTGACCACCGGTGACTGTACGAAGTGATGACACAAAGGGCCGTGCTTCCCAGAACTGTGCACAGAGGTCATCACAGGACAGAACGCAGAACTACCTGCCTGAAATACCCAGGACCCTCTTACATCATTCCGCACCCCTGGCAGCGAGACGCCGGGGGTTACATAAGATAAGGAAAAACAGAAGTACCCAAAGGGTGCTTTGCACCTCCCGCTGCCCCGGCACATGTATACACACGCCTCCCAAATGTGAGTAGCTGTGCAATGCGAACATCAAACATACAGAAATGTAAACATTTGGTCAACAACCCTCTTACAGGAACCAGAGGAACGTTCCTGCTTATCGGACGGCAGCGTTTAGCCAGCGTATCCGCGGCTCCCGACTCGATCTTCCCTGCATATCGGTTCTGCCGCCTTGTCGTTTAACCCCATCAAGGAATTCTGGGTTAAAAAAGCTTTTACAATTGGCATTGATATTATTTGAGTCTTGTGTTTTAAACAATTAGTTTATTTCCTAATATTTTAACGGTTTGTGGCTGTTGCGTGAATCCTGGTACCGGTGAAGGGTCAGAGGCCACGGCCTTCATGTCTGGGATATAAAAATTACCCTGAAAGATTGTATTTTTGACTCTGGCATCTGCTGTGATGCAATAGACCCTTCATTCCGGTTCATTTCAAGCGCCCGTGCTTCTCCACGGCTTTTAAAGTCTAGCCCGTTATGCGTTCATCATATCTAGCGTTCAGGTGGCTTCCTATAGTTTGCAGCACATATATTTTGGGCCGATCTGGGAAACGCTGACTGTTGTTTGTCCTGCCGGCAGATGTCGAGCTCTTCCCCCTGCGAGCCTCACGTCGGGGGCACCAGCCTGTAGTCAGATCACTTGGACTAAATAGCGAGGTTAGTGTACACATAAAACAAGAACACGTTGTACTGCCTCCCTGCTGTACAAAAAAATAATCCATTTCCCAATAACCACATGGAGGTTGCAACATGATCCCGGCGGCATCTCATTCCCAATGCAAAGGAGACCACGCTGGGAGTAGAAAGCAACAACACAGCTCTCACGCAGCCGCGGGGATACAGAACGCTACCCGGGGTTCCCTTATCAGCCCTTTGAAGATGACCATGTCGGTAAACAAAGCAGATACAATCAAGATTTGCTGTCCACGTGATATTTCTGTACCGCATGGCCGGCCACAGACTATCCCGAGCAGGGAGAATTAGAAATAGAATTCTAAACTTTTTCACATGTGGAATAGTAGCTTACTTCGATCTCCTCGCGCACGACGCACTTGTGCTGCAACACACGTAGTTGGTCTCAGTAAAGACATCCAGGGTCATAATCAGGATCACTGCTGAGATTGTCGGTGGAAACCGAGCAGGTCCCTCGCCAGCTCTCAGTGTCTGTCCAGTTGGTGGCTTGTGAGTCCTCCTCAGAAGACTCACTTGTTGCAGGTTTAGCAAAGTCCTGGCATCTGGTCTGTGCATTGATGACCGCCGGAGGTAATCTTGTTAACTGAACCACTGGTTGGTATTTCCATGACATTGGATGCCTTACCAGTGGCCCAGTAACATCCAAACGCCTAACATCGTTGGTTCTTGGGGTCCTCCTGTCCAAATACCTTTCATCGTGTGGGGTTTTCTTGACCTGAACCATACTTGTGGCAGTTCCATGGTCTGTTTGGGTGGTTTTGGAGACATATGCAACTCTGGGTGGGATAAAAACGTTGCTTTCTGGCTGTAACCCATGCGCTCCTTCACATACCTGCGTTCCACGTACCGCTGCCAGCACAGGATGCCTTTCCAGGAGGGCGCCAGTTTCCTGCGACTGAAACGGGTTTGGCGGAGAATGACTTGTAAAGTGATCTACATCCAAGTCTACACTGCAGTCCAGGCCAAAAATATCAAACACCGGACGGCTTCTGTGCAAAGAATGATCATCTCTGCCCCCAGAATCATAAACGGGGAGATCTGTATCTAGCCTCCTTTCAGCTGTAACCGTCTTCTCTGAACAGCGACTTTCTTCCGTAGTTTTCTTAGAGGCTTCACTGCGTCTCCACGTCTGGGAACCTTTTCGGCAGGACTGATGCTGCGCGGAGCTCTGCCCGATCTCGCGCTGCGCTTGTAGAACCCGCTGGCTCTTCTCTGTTTCTGCAGAACCACTCTCGTTTGACAGAACATTTTTCATTAATGCCGAATCCTCAGAAGAAATCGTGTTGGGGATGTTTGAAGCATCTAAACACAAATAAAAACAAATGCCAATTCTTTCCCTGTTGCCAAAGCTTTTGCTAATTGATTTTCTAATTAGAAATGCGATTGCAGAAAAGGATTTAATTGTATGATGGAGCCTGGAGGACAGCAGTTAGGTGCCTTTGATGTAGAGTTAAGGAGGTCTGAAGTTCTAATCCTTCTTTTACCTTCAAGAGATAACCAGTAACTTACATGGATCATCCTGCTGCTGTGAACAGTTTTCCTGGAGAGGTTGGGGTGCTGGACCCATCGAACCATTGTCTGTCTCTACACCAGATGTCTCTTTGTGTGCCGTTTTAGCCACACTTTCCGAGACCTGAAATACAATACACAGGACAAATCCAAACTCAACAAACCCATCGTCACAATGTTCTAAAACACTGTAACAAAAGTATTCTGCACAACCCAAAACTACCGAACACTTCCTAATAGATTTGAATAGTATGCTGACACTTTTTAAAATTCAGATAATGATTTTTCTGGCCACAGCGCCGGGGTTGACCGGTTTTGTCTTTAATGTCAACATGTCTTAAATTGAAGCTAATCAACCAGAAACTGTTTTATCAACCGCTTGACCGTCGTCCGATAATCCAGAGCCCCCGGGTGTGTGAGCTTTGTGTAGGCTGTAAACCGATACGGTCGGTCTTGGAGTTCAATACATGCACCAAATGGGGTGAATAGTTTGGATCAGGTGGGCCTTGAAGTTGACATCTGTTAGATCCCATCACACCCCAAACTACAACACTAGTTACCTGGTGGGCGAGGACGGCCTGCAGACGCTGAAGAAGCTCCTCTAGGAGTTTCTCCAGAGCGGTCATAAAGTTTTCCCCGTATTCATTTTGTAGCTCGTTCTGAAAAAGCACACAAAGCACAACATGAGGAATCGGAGGACGGCATTCACTTTTATGCAAAGTTTAACACGGTGGGGTTTTGGATCCTAATGTTACAGCAGAAAGTTTTGACCTTTAAAAGAAACAGCGGAGAAGAGACCATATCTCGGGGGTAAGAGCTCACCTCCATATAGTTCTTACGGAATTTCTCATCCCGCATCATGCAAAGGACTAATCTGCGGAAGTGCGTGTTACACTGATGCACTTTCAAGAGATCTCGACGCGTCTGGAATGACAGATAACATACAAACTACTTGTACTATATAAATAAAAATAAACATTCTAAACATCACACATTTATGACAAAACAATAGTGCCACCTACAGGCAGACTCCAGGACTGCATTAACTAAATCTATGATTAAAATATTTTATTATTTTATATAGCGGCATCATATTCCAAAGCGCTGTACAACGGATATGGTGAAACACGTGTACGGGTTTCTGGTGAGCTGAAAGCTCAACCGGCCCTAGAGCAGCTCATTACTGTTTAGTGTTCCCATGGATGTTAATTATTAATGAAAAATAAACACACAAAACCAGCATTCAGAAAGGGTTGGGAGGGTCTGCTTAAGGGTCTCTCTCAACGTGGGAATTATAATTATGCTTGAAGGGACTGTAAAGCCAACTATCACTCCCCTGGTACATGCATAGCCTTATCATTGATATGCTCAGATGACGTGGAGAGGCTTAGTCATAGACTTCCATGCAAATAATAATAAAGGGGACAGTAGGAACAGTGTCAGGAGCCATGGCTCTATAGCACTTTAGACTTGTAAAGCTCCGAGCAGTGGCGGAACTACCGGGGTCGCGACTGCGACCGGGCCCCGGTGGCAGGGGGGCCCAAGCCAAGGGGCCGCCCGAAATCGGGCCCCGGCGGCAAGGGGCCCCAAGGTCTATGAGTTATAGACGGCCGTAGAGGCCGCATAGGCCCAGTCAGGACCGGACTGACTGGGCCTATGCGGCCTCTACGGCCGTCTATAACTCAGGGCAAAAGGGGCACTTGCCCCTTAACCCTGCAGCAGCTGCTACCGGGCCCGCCACTCTAGGGGGCCCGGGCAACCCCCACGATTAATTCCGCGGGGGGCCGCTACTTACTGGCAGACGAGGATGCCGGGGGACGCAGGAATCCAACAGTCACGTGACGTACGTGACGTACGTCACATGACCCTGCTGCGCATCTGCTTCCCCCTATGCACTGAACAAGTTGGTCTGCGAGCGCCGAGCGGCACATACTTTTTACATCTTCGGTTGTTCAGGTAAGGGGAGGCTGCATGAAGGAGTATTTGAGATTGAGTGAGAGAATTAATGAATATCTGTGAAGGAGTGAGTGAATGAATGTTTGTGAATGAGTATATGTAAATGAGTATCTGAATGAGGGAATTAATGAGTATCAATGTATGAATATCTGAATGATTGAATGGATTATCTGTGAATTAGTGAGTAAATATTTGTGAATTAATATATATATGTGTGTGTGTGTGTGTGTGTGTGTGTGAGAGATAGCATGGATGTGTAAGGGGGGGGCAAAGATACCACAGTCAGGCTGTTTTGGTGGAAAGATGCCACAGGAGGGCTGTTTTGGGGCCAAAAATGCCACAGGAGGGCTGTTATGGTGGCAAAGATGCCACAGGCGGGCTGTTATGGGGCCAAAGATCCCACAGGCGGGCTGTTATGGGGCCAAAGATGCCACAGGAGGGCTGTTATGGTGGCAAAGATGCCACAGGTGGGCTGTTATGGGGCCAAAGATGCCACAGGCGGGCTGTTATGGGGCCAAAGATGCCACAGGCGGGCTGTTTTGGTGGCAAAGATGCCACAGGCGGGCTGTTTTGGTGGCAAAGATGCCACAGGCGGGCTGTTTTGGGGCCAAAGATGCCACAGGAGTGCTGTTTTGGGGCCAAAGATGCCACAGGAGGGCTGTTTTGGGGCCAAAGATGCCACAGGAGGGCTGTTATGGTGGCAAAGATGCCACAGGCGGGCTGTTATGGGGCCAAAGATGCCACAGGCGGGCTGTTATGGTGGCAAAGATGCCAGAGGAGGGCTGTTATGGTGGCAAAGATGCCACAGGAGGGCTGTTATGGTGGCAAAGATGCCACAGGCGGGCTGTTATGGGGCCAAAGATGCCACAGGAGGGCTGTTATGGTGGCAAAGATGCCACAGGAGGGCTGTTATGGGGCCAAAGATGCCACAGGCGGGCTGTTATGGGGCCAAAGATGCCACAGGCGGGGTGTTTTGGTGGCAAAGATGCCACAGGCGGGCTGTTTTGGTGGCAAAAATGCCACAGTCAGGCTGTTTTGGTGGAAAGATTATTTATGTATTCAAAGAAAAAGGGGCGCATGTACAAAAAGGGCCCTATGTACATGCGCCCCTTTTTCTTTGATTTTTTTACAGAAATGATTCAATATGTAAATTGAATTTGTTGAAAAAAAAATTGTTGGGTAAAAATCATGTTTTTTTGGGGGGGTGGGGGGCCCTTAACAGATTCTCGCACCCGGGCCCTGAGGGGTCTAGTTACGCCCC
The DNA here is from genome assembly GCF_027358695.1 of Spea bombifrons. Classification (NCBI taxonomy): domain Eukaryota; kingdom Metazoa; phylum Chordata; class Amphibia; order Anura; family Pelobatidae; genus Spea; species Spea bombifrons. The sequence continues at coordinate 34,303,553 of NC_071096.1, forward strand.
TGGCTCCGAGCCTAACATGCAAAAGGATAATTGGATTGTATTCCAGGATGCCATGACGGTTTCCTTACTGCTCTTGGATCGTCAGGATACACAACAGGGAAATGACGGTTTAGAGCTTTGAGGACATCCAACAAGGAGCAGTTCTTCTCAACCATGTCAAGCACCATCTGTGGAAGGAAAGATACGGGTGGTTTATTTCAGGTCCAGGTGTTGGTTATACTGGATACATTTAGGTGCTGATCTCACCTTTCCTTTTACACCTAAGCTCAGCTTGGCATGATGTCTGTAACACAGCAGATCGGGCACCTGCTCATGGAGTAATTCCAAGAACTCCAACACTCTCCCAAAGTGCTGAGTGTCCCTCTTCTTCATCACCTGCTGAACAGCCTCGGCCACGACTTTAAGTGATGATGCATTGTCCAGACACGAGGCATTTGGACCTAAGAGATCACAGAACACATTATAAATTGTGCATTTGTGCAGAACATACATAATATAATGTATACGCATATTAGCATCCTGCTCCCTGTACACTACACTATGCTACTAGCCCACCCCTCTCTCTATGCTACCAGCCCACCCTTCTCTATGCTACCATCACACTTGGTATCCCCTTCAATATTCTGCCATCACACCTGGTATCCCAGTCTACATGCTGCCATCACACTTGGTATCCCAGTCTACATGCTGCCATCACACTTGGTATCCTCTTCTATGTGCTGCCATCACACTTGGTATCCCAGTCTACGTTCTGCCATCACACATGGAATCCCCTTCAATATTCTGCCATCACACATGGTATCCCCTTCAATATTCTGCCATCACACATGGTATCCCAGTCTACGTGCTGCCATCACACATGGTATCCAAGTCTACGTGCTGCCATCACACTTGGTATCCCAGTCTATGTGCTGCCATCACACTTGGTATCCCAGTCTATGTGCTGCCATCACACTTGGTATCCCCTTCTATGTGCTGCCACCCCGTGCACGATTCAGTAAGCTGTAATCCCACGCAGTTGACCACACAGTATGCTCTTACCCCACCTTTGTAGTTACCCCCCCCCCTGCAGTATGGTGCATTCTTTATCTGCAAGCATTAACAAATAACTCCTATAGCTGTGACTGGAACTCGCCCACTCAAACACTTTATAAATCACCTGAATGATGAGTTCGAGGGTCCATCTCACCAACTCCAAAAAACAAGTCTAGACTCAGTTCCAGAAACTGACCAATCAATACAGGGCAAGGCGCTCTGTAGCCAATCAGCTGGCGGAGTTACTATCCATTGGAGACATTAGTGTGAACATATCACCGTTTGAAACGCACGAGACAAACCTCTGTTTCGTTAATGTCTCCATCGCGGCAGCCATTTCATTGGATACAAAAAGGGTGGTGCACGCGCACGCATGCACTAATACAATTCGTGGACGCGCGCTCAGGTGTGTTTTTCTGTTTTTGTTCCGGTTAGTTTTCCTGCGCAGGTGATAAGACCAGATTTCAGGTGAGTAATGAAGTTTTAATAACTAAAGAGAAGTTAGGTGCGAGTTACGGCGATATACACAGCACTGACCATTCCCAGCATGTATAGACTCTATGGTATTTCTATACACTGTAGTCCCCATAGTGCTAAAGGTACAGATCATTTGCCTACCTGGGTCATAGCTATGCATATCATCTCCCTTTTCCATTACTCCATATACATTTCCACTTCTATACGTCCCAAGTGTCCCTCTTTACGAGGAGCAGTCCATCCATTGGACTCCAATCCCTCTGTGGCTTTTTCCTCCTGCGATGTCCCCTCTAGAAGTAACAGCAGTAATAAGTTTATAAACACGGTGCAAACAAAACATTTCTTATTATTTCTTTCCTGTACGCCTATGTTATAGAACATGTTGTTACCGACACCCTTTAAACCGCCAGCGGTGGGAATAGCAATATATCTTATAAATATTTATAAACATACAGTAAATATATACCGGTGTGTATATATAATTAGTAACGGTTGAGCCGGGTGATACGTGGTGTGGCTCAGAATTCTAGAATAGTAGCTGGGAGAAAGCTCCTGGGTGTTGGGTCCATGTGTTCAAGGAGAGGTTTTTTTTTCTTGATTTAATATATATTTTTTTCAATCGTAGCTTGGGAAATGATAGATTCTGCACCGTATCAAAGCGATGGGGAAAGTCGAGCACCACGGAAGCACAGATCCCACCCAAGAAGTGACCAGAGCGGTAACCACGACTACAACCCTAAAGTGCAGAGCGGACACAGGCCTGATCGCGATTACGGCCACAACGAAAGAGCCAACGGCAGGAACCAGCCGGAGCGGAGTCGACATCGGGAGAGAGATCAATACAATGATGAAAGAGGGCAAGTGAGTCATAAGGAGGGGAGCAGAACCAGGTACCAGGACAGGGATCGGTACTCTGCAGACAGGGATCCGGACCGGACCCAGAACCAGAGGAGCCGTGATCCGTACGACAAACGGGAGCAGCACTCCAGAGACAGAGAACAAAGTAAGAATCGTGAGGACAGGACGCCAGCGCGTTACGAGGAACGGGGCAGATCTCACATGGAAAGGGAGCAATACCCGAGCCGAGAGGAGAGAAGTCGTGAAAACCACCAGGAGAGAGACTGGCCTCAAAGACATTACAGCAACGACCGTCCACATGATCACGAGACGCATATCAGCGACCAGGAGCCTTACTATAAAGCGGAGAGGTAAGGGACCTATGCCACGTATCCACGTATGTCATATATATATAATATATAAATATATATATAATATAAATATATATATAATATACATATATATATACACCAGACGTCTGACCCGTGCCAAGGACCAACTCCTGATAAACTGGAAATTAGCAAGCGCTTTTATCGTGCTGATTTAATCTACTGTTCTAGAACTCGTGGCAGTAATCTAGATGCCGACAAATGAAGAGACCGTTCTGAGATATGCAGCGATTGGTATATTTGTACCGCTTTGTATGTCTCCTTTCTATATATTTACGGGTATGCGTATATGGGCAGAAAAAAGGTAACATTATCCTCAGATCTGTAGGGCAGATAAAAACTAATAACGGAGCAGATGCGCCGGTACGACGGATGCACCTTCTATGGGGGCAGCCATGCGCGGTCCGCTGGTCGTACGTTATACAAGATGGCGTCTTTATCTGTCTACCTCTACTGTTTACAGATCGTTTGCTCCTAACGGCTCCCAGATGAACGATGTTGAATATTATGAAAGCAGTTCATACGGCGGAATCCTGGATTGTCACAAGTGCAGATACCTTTGCACGGGCCGAGGTAAGGAATGGTCGGAATCTCTTTGTACGGCAGAGACAGATTCTGCGTTACTAGTAACAAGCGGTCTTTGTGGACAGGTAATAAATCCCCCGTGTCGCAGGCAGTCGCCTCGCTTCTAGACCTTCTGCTTAGAATAAACACGCTCATTGTTCAGATACGGGCCGCAAAATGACGGGGCGCCTGTCCTCCAAAAGCGGACTTTCTGGTTCTTCAAGGTGAGCTTTCGAAACGCTAGTTTTATTTCACAATAGCTGTATCTGTCCACAAAGACCGCATTTGGCAGAATGCCGGGGGTATTGATGGTGAAAAAATTGGCTTTGGGTAAAATAAAATCTAATATAAAAAAAAAAGTAGCCACTTCCCATTAGAAAAAACCATAGGGGGTTTACTCACTAAACAATTAGCTTAAACATTTCAGTGGCTGGTGGGATTTGTAAAGGGTTTTTGAACCCCAGCATGGCGAGGACCCTTCTTACCCCAGTGAGCTTTACCCTGCCCATTTACCGCCAGGTAAATCATGTTTATCGCCCACTTCCTATGACTCCTATTTCGTTTTATGGCCCAATGTTTATGACATGGACTTTGTCCTCGTAAGCGGCACGTAAACCACTTTATCTTTAGAGCGTTGTATCTGGTGTCTCGATCGATTTCTTTTTCATAGGTAGTAGTACTATCTAGCTCTGGCTGCAGAATAAAGATGCAGTGCACCATTAGTACATTCTATTAATATTTAATATTTATATCACCAAGGAATAGGAATCCGATTCCCCCGACTCCTTGTTTCTTTGTAAGCAGTAGATAGTGTTCACCTCACCTATGTTGTGTTGTACACTCACCTTAGAGGGATCACTGTGTTCCATGATGCCCCCTTTACCATGGCTAGCTTTGTTACGAAGGCATGTCCTTGACATCAGTCCTAGGGGAAGCCGTAAAGAAGGGCCAAGACCCAACGTGCGCATCTCACTTCTACATCTCACAATAATGGCTCCATCCGCTTTTGATCTTCACAGCTTGCTGTCAGATGGTGGAAGTTCTGCTCAACATGTTGATCCTGATATGCAGTTCTGTGTCCTTCAACTCTACAGGGGGCTTCACTGGGATCACTAACCTGGGTGGGATTTACTATTACCAGTTTGGCGGGGCTTACAGCGGCTTTAGCGGAGAAGATGGAGAGAAGGCCCAGACTCTAGATAAGCAGTTCTACCAGTTGAAGCTCCCCACCGTCAGAGCCTCCATGGCTTTTGGCGGCGCTCTCATGGCTTTCTGTTGCCTACTGGTTTTACTGGGAGTGCTTCGTGTCCCCTGGCGATTTCCAGTCTGGCTGCTTGTGGAATGCGTTCTAGATATCCTTATAGCTTTGGGCTACATACCGGCTCTGTATTTTTACTTTACTCACTTGCACGAAGCCTACAATTCCCAAGTGTGCAAAGACCGGGAGAGTCTGTATAGCAGTAAAGGGTACCAGGGATTTACCTGCGGTCTGCACGGGGCAGATATCGCAGCCGGCTTGTTTGCATGCATGGCAATCATCGCCTTCATCGCCAGCGCCGTACTCGCCATCAAGGGGTTTCTCAGAGTCCGCCAGCTGAAAAAGAAGCCAAAGAGCACATTTGATTTGTAGGGGTTTACATATACATATTATATATATATATATATAAAGTCATTAATACAGGGCCCTATGCTATACCTCTAAAGCAGCACACAGTATAAGGCACCTGCAGGTCATGTGTATATATAAGGGGACCGCAGTTTGTATCTATGTGTAAGAATCGGTGGGAATGGGTGTTTTTAAATATCCTGTTTTGTAAAGATTTGTTTATTAATAAAAAGTGGTTACATGAGTTTTGTGGATTTCTTGTAGTTTTTTTAAATTGTATATTTTTCAGTAAATTATACTGTGTTTGTTTGAATGAAGTATAGACATATGATAAGCATGTGTTTGTCTTGTTCACCCAACGGCTTACAGTCTCCCTTTTGGGGTGGAAGCCACAAGCGCCTTCCGTCTACCTACTTAACTTTTGGCTGTTTAGGAAGCAGCACCCAAGTAATAGTTACCTACTCCAGAGACGGAAATCCTCCGGCTCGGCCATCAATAACTGTTGGGGTCTGCTGGAGGAACGAGGAAGGGGCAGCGTTGGGTAGCAGCCATTGTCACCAGGCTTAGGTTGTTCAGCCATTACTGACTTGCAGCCTTTGAATCCGATGAGCGCCAACGTGCTAATGCTGCTCAGCATTTCTATCCTGCATGAGCGAGGAGAGGTCCTTGTTGCATTGGAGCCATTTCGGTGGGCAAGTTGCGTTTCATGCCGGTACCTAGCAATGCGGGGAAATCTTGCTGCGAGTTGTGGAAAGTGGGTGCTCAGCTCTCTCTATCTGTGTCTTGCCCCAGGTATACTGCTGATGTTGGAGGTGATTCTCAACGCGCTCGTTCTCATTTGCGTGGTCTCGTCCTATTTCGTCCTTGCTGGGTTCAGTGCTGGAATGGCAGGTGGTGGTTTTGGAGGAGGCTATTACCCGTTTGAGGGGCAGGAGCTGCAGCAGGTACGAGAGCTGGACCAACGATTCACGGTGATGCGTGCTCCCCTCTTGTATGGAGGCTTGACGGTGTCGGTGATTATGGGGGCACTTACTCTGGCGGTCTTGGCCGCAGGATCAAAGCATCTCATGAGCCTGTCTAAAACATGGCTTTGGGCCGAGGTGGCTTTCTGCACATTGGCCTCTTTGGGCTACGGAGCTGCCGTTGGGGTATTCCTCCACTTCGCCCTTCAGATTAACGCCACGGATTTGTGCAAGATGCGGGAGAGACTGTATGCCAGAAATGGCCTGACGTGGATGAACTGTGACCTCGCCGGGACTGACGGAGGAGCCGCGACCTTTGGCATTTTGCTGATAATACTCTATGCGGCGAGCGTGGTTCTAGCATTTCGAGCCTACCGACAAAAGCTGGCTTTCCAAAGATAATGCATCCACAGCTGCTTGTTCGAGCCTGGATAGCGCTTCTGTAAATATATTTTTACTGTGAAACAGTACTTATACATAAAAAAAAAAAAGGAAATTTGTTCATAATTTGAAAATGTTAAGCCTAGAACAATATAGTTAATGCAAATGTCACGGTATGAATTCCACAAAAAGTTCTACTGCCGCAAAACTATCCAACTTAAACACAAAGAAATACACTTTTTTGTAAATAAACTGTACTAATAGCAGCAAGAGAGTTTCTGGGGCATACTGGTCAGTTCTGAGATAGCGAGGACCTTAAATCCAGTTAACTTTAGCAACTAAAACGGTTAAACAAGTGCCTCGGTGTTCTAGAACACTGGTTTCCATAGTGCCTCTCGGTAAAAATGATTAGGGACCAGTGTTCTGGAACAATACATTACCATGTATGTTAATTAGTTTTCTCCATTAACTGATTTCTCTTAATGGATGGAATTATTGGCTATTGAATAAGCAGAAAACTGTTGCTTAGTCGCTGACAGCTACATACCAGAATGACACAGAAGAGTAGAGCTCACAGTATTTTTTATTAACAAAAGTTTGATTTTGTAAATCTGCTTATATGTATGATAACATTTCAATATAATGTTTAATAAATTAACAAAACAAAAAAAGCAATATCACAGTTGGAATCGTAATGAATTGCAAATTTCCAAATCGGGCATCTATCTCACATTAAATTATCGAGTGTAAGAATGAAAAGGGTATTCCTAAACCGGTTCTCAGTCAAATACGGATTCTTGAACTGCCAGAGTCCAAGTTATGATAGAAGCAGCTCTGTGATCCTACCATCAGAAGAAATGTCAATCCCGTGCAAGTATTGAAGCCAGAAAGCTTGCGGCATTGCAAGAGTAATCTGAAATGTAACCCTTCGGTGACCCCGCAAAATAGTGCATTTCTATACAGTATATGAACTGAAGTCATAATGGTCATGGCAGGGGTCAAAGATCATTTCAAACCATTTCAAAGTTTCAGGTTTGTACAAATTATAATATAATAAAAAAAAACCTTATTCCAGAGGTATCAGATATCTTAATTTTAAAAGGTTGTGAATTGGAGGACACATGCACCAACGACGTGTGTAATAATTTATATATATATTATATATATATATATATATATATATATATATAAATTAAAGCAGCAACACACATGAATAGGCTCAGAAACTGCAGGAGGACACTATCAAAGGTCACCCACTGAGAATACATTTTTTATAACATGACAATAAGTAAAACGCAATTAAAAGTGCTTTAAAATATTATATGTGAGCTGCCTTATTGTACAACATTGATCAGGACTGGCTCGGTTCTCTTAGAGAAAAGAAACAAGACAAACATGACTGGGATTGTCACATTCAACATTAAAACGCTAAAATGGGCATCAGGATTCGCAGAAATACCCCCACCCCCTAGATTTCATGGATTGTGATCCAAAACATGCTGGCAGCAAATGGAATGAGCTGCAGGTGTTTGGAGTCGTACTTCGAAACATTTGTGGAATGGAAACAAAAAAGGATATTCACATTTGTTCAGCACATTTAAACCTCTTCAAGAATATTTGGCTTTATAAGAAGGGTGATGAAGAGGTACGAAGTTGCCTGATAAACCTCAGCAGGTAAGAAAGGGAAGAAAATAAAAAGTTCCTTTTCTTGGATTTCGGGAGAAAGGTCCTTGGCAAGCTACATCTGGCAAGGCCCGCTGCTAAAAATGTGCAATTTGAAATGCAGCTTAATGATCCTTACAGTTTTTCCCATTCCAAATAACAGTCCTGACTAAAGGTTACAACGCTGTATCGAACTCTTCGTGTCCGGCGGTTCTGTCCTGTAATACCTGCTCTGCATCACACAACTGTTCGTTGACCTCGTGCTGCAAGTGAGGTGGGACCACCAGCTGGTCATCAGGATCCACCTGAGAAGGTGCGCAAAAGTAACCCGTTTTTCTTTTAGGAGCCACTGAGGCCACTTCAATTAGGTTAAGAATTTCTTCCAGTGGCACGACAGAGCCATTCGAATGTTTCTTCATAAACACGCCTGGTCCAGAGCAAGCAGTTGTTGCATTGTCCTTTTCTTGGCTTGAAGCTGCTGGTTGGTTGTAGTTTTGGCTGTTTTCTTGGAGTACCTGAACAGAGATCCCTCCGTCATCCTCCAAAGCGTGAAAAGTGCTGATGGCAGGGACTTCAGGTGTGTGCTGTCTACTGCAATGGATGTCCACCTCTACTTCCACTCTGCTGCCATTGGTGATAATACCTTCACCCTGCAGGTCATCATCACTGTCCAGACCATTGTCAGACTGGTTGCTGGAGAAAGTGGCACAAGATGGCTGACGCTGGAATGTGCTGGCTGAGGGAATAGGATGAAGGCTACATCTCCGGTCAGTCCTCGGGATGACCCCGAAGTCTAACCCAGCCATGGCATGTTCATCAGAAGCGGTTGAGCCAACCTCACTACTGACCTCCGATACGGACATCTCGCTGCTGAACTCCGATGCTATGCCGCTGCTCGAGGACGGTGTGGCAGAATCAGGAGATTCTTTCGTTGCGGCCACCGAGCTTGCCCCAGCTGCGTTTGGTAAGCTTAGCGTGTGCATTTCACAGGTGCAAGCATCCTCTCCGATGTTCAAACAAACAACCAGAGCTGCGATGTTGTCCTGGCAGCCATAGCTTTGGGCCAAAGTGCATAGTTTCTTGGCAGCTGCCAGCGGGTCAGCAAGATGGCGGATGGCTTTTACAGCTTCTGCAGGCAGCACATACTCCCACAAAGCTTTATTGCCCAGGATCAAGAGTTCGTCCTGGATAGTAAGTGGTACTGTAACGATATGAGGCTTGGGCAGCACCCAAGGGTGTAGATAGGTGCAGCCTAACATACGGGTGCAGCAGGTAACACCATTCACTTTATTGTCCTGCAAGAACATAAAAATCATCAGTATTTTCATTTAATGCTCTATTTAGTGTAATAATCATCAATTGCACATGTTTAAAAATTAATCCCATTACTCGGAAATAAGATGGGTAGGTATCAAGTTGGCATAAGGGCATTGTCCGCTGTGTTCATTTAGCTCCCGTCTGCTGTAAGCGCTTTATTAAATGGCCAAGATATTCTCTAAAGTGCAAGCTGGCAGTAGAATCGCAATTTCCACCCATAGGTTTCATTATGCATTGTGACATCAGTTGGGCAAAACGTGAATTAATTTCCAACTTTAGTGAATAAACCCCTAAAACACAGCCTCTGAGATAGATGAAACGCGGAGTTCACATTACACCAGACAAGTGAAGCTGGAATATTGTTAGTCTGCAGTTAATCCATTAAAAGACACATCGAAAGCCAGTTAAGTCTGCTTAAGTCCTAACAATGTTACATTTTATGAGGTTTGCCAGTATAACATTTTGGGCTTATTAGAGAACGTTTAGAGAAAGTGTCCGCATTTAACTCTTCGGTTAAAGAAAATCTAATAAGCAAGATTTACAACGTAGGTATGTTCTCACCAGCAGAGATACAGGAACGCTCTATAGAGGAAGGAGCTAAAAGCCACTAACCTCGGTGATAATCGCCTTTTGTTCCTTAATCCTCAGCATATCCTCCAGGCAATGTTCCAAGCTAAATACTTTGGAGAGGGAGAGAGCCTGTCCGTTCCTACACAGGACGGCCTTACAGGTTCCTACGTTGGCCACCGTTAGGGAGAAGCTGCCATTGTTATCCGGTACACCGTGTCCAATGTAACATAGGAGGGCTGAGGAGCCCAGCTTCTGACCGGCCATTCCCATCATTCTATAGAAGAAGAAGTTAAAATGAAATTATCACATTAAAATATGGGACAACCGTGCAATCAAGATCGCAGTACAAAAGAGGGTAAATTGGTCACAAAATATTTCACCCCTCTCACAGTCCCCTTTGAATAAATTCCAGTGAGATGAGATCAGGACAGGAGTGAACATGGAGGCATCTGTCGCAGCAGCTGACCTGTGTGACACGAGGAACGTATGACACATGAAGGTTCTGTCACAGCTCGACTGTTGCATCTCCTCCAGAAGAACATCTCCCATGGTGCATTGTAGTAACCGTGGCACTTCTTCATTCCGATCTCCATCAAACATGCCGTACAACGCCTCCAGACCCTCAGCAAAGTCCGCCACTGCGAGGGAGGACACGCACAGCCTGCGGAAGACACAGAGACGGACGTAGCCGCAGCGAGAATTTGGCGGATGCCTCTCAGACACGGTGCTTTACGTGCTTATGATACCCACTTGTTTCTCTGGCCAGACATCTCTGCCAATCCATGAGCCCACGGCAAGGTTGGCGCAGCCATATCAGCATTCGGGAAAGGCTTGTTGTCAATTTTAAGTATGGGTACATGGCTGCAGAGAAGCAACGCAATGTTAGTTTGGGAATCAATGCAATTTACACATGTGATTTTAGGATTAACATGGTATAGTTATGGCTGAGGAACATAAGTTGATGGTGTGGCAAGATGCATGGGAACAGTAAATATAGCTTTAAATACATGGGGGACATCATTAAAGCAGTGGAAGGTGGTGAACTGTATGGCTCAATTACCTGAAGATGTCAAGAAGCTGGTGATTAAGGACCAGCTCGCTGTTGCCTTTCAGATCCAAGTCATGCAGGGCAGGAGGGAGAGTTTCAGGGATTGGGATTTCCATCAGGTTGTTACAGCTCAAGTCAACCAGCTGCGGGAACAAAGAACAGCGACATTTCGAGTCAGTGATAACAGGGTCTACGGATATACCACAGCATGCAAAGGTTGAGAGACAGGAGGGAAAACAAGAAATAAGGGATCAGGGCAATAAGAGGAAGGAAAGAGGTGATTATGTGGGTTAAGGGAGAGGCGAGACCTGGATATGTGGCAGGTTAAAGATTTCTGGGAAAACGCTGATACAGTTGGAGTGAGCCAAGAGCGTGTGGAGACGCTTGAGGTGGGACACAGTGCTGGGGATGGACTTCAGACGATTTCCACTAAGGTCCAGCTCTTCTAACATCTCCAGTTTGTGGAGTTTGCTGCGAGGAAAGGGGACACTTTGTAGCGCGCTGCTTGCGGATTGACAAGGTTATCGTACACTAGCGTTGTATGTAACTAACATGAAATCCTCTCACCTCGCCGGGAAGGTGTCCAGCTGGTTGTATGCCATATGCAGGACCCTGAGGTTTGAGTGCGTGGTCAGCAGAGGAACGTACTGGTCTGTTAATCTGTTGTTGGTCAAATAAAGCACTTGCAGCCTACTTACAACGTCCTCTCCATTACTCAATGAAGGAAGGGATTCCAGAACATTTCCAGAAGCATTGAGGAACCTGAGACTGAAAAACAATACTTGCGATTGGTCTAATAACCCAAACGTAAATTAAACATATGTATGATACGTGTGCGGCAATTTCACTTTTTGAGTTTTATTGAACCAATACAAGGCAATAGATTTTCCTTATTCTACTAAATTATCAATCCAACAGTTCTAGAGGAGTAAAACACTATAGCTCTGATGGTCAGACTTCTACGTTCCCCAAATTTAAACTTCCGAACCGGTGATTCTGTCTCTCTGTTTCCACAAAAACTTTGAGCACCAATCCGATCCACATTTGTTAATAAAACCACAATGTTTCCTGATATATCCAAAAGGACCACTCTTTCTTGCATGCTTACTTTAAAGCCATTAAGAAGAGTGATTCGGGGAGGTGACTTAGCAAGTTGTGCTGCACGTCCAGTGTGTCCAAGGGGATATTCTCCACCAGGCTGGGGAGACTCTTCAGCTGGTTATGTCCAAGAAGCAGCTTTCGGAGGCTCTGACTGCTCATCACCCTTGAGGGAAAAGATAGGCATCCAGAAAAGAGTGCAAAAGTAAGTGCACCGAAATCTAAAACTCGTTGCTTTTGTACATGCGTATTTACCAACCTCGACGGTAGTTCTGGGAGAAGATTCCAGCTGAGATCTAGAACCTCCAGCTTCTTAGCCTCACAAAGCCATTCTGGAACGGCTGTCAAGCAATTCCTGCATTGGTAACATTCTATTAATGGTGCCATTGGGGCTGCGTCAACATGCAATAAAACACTGCAACTCTACGGCACCCTTTACTTACCTGGATAAATCCAACAAAGTGAGCAGAGCAGGGGCCAAAAACACACTTACTGCAGTCAGACCTGAAACATGCAAATATGTAACAGATAAGAATATCATACAAAGCACTGATGTTGCGCAGGTTGAGAGTAAGCTACGTGAACTCACAGTTGGAACTGGCGTAAATGGTTCTCAGAGAGAACCCACAGAGTGTTAGCACCCTCAGCTGGTTGCGTTCACAGCGTATCTGTTCCAGGCTTCCCAAGCAGCTGAGGTCCAGTTCTGTTAGAGCATTGTCTCGTACGTCAAAGTACGTGATGTGGTTTATTGCCTCCAAGCTGTTGCCGACGACTTGATTGAGAAGGTTCATTCTACACCAGAATAAGACGACACGGTTTAGATGGGCCTTGGCTCAAGTTTTTGGTCGCCATATTTCCAACGGGATGAGGGCTACAACAATTGGACATGGTCCAAAGTGCCGGAGATATTGAGGAAAGGATACTGGCAACTCCAGGATGGTTACAACAGAGATATGAGGGTTGACAAGTAGGTTAACGTTTTCAACAACGTGCAAGGCGGCATAGAAAAGGTAAACATTAAAGAGAAAGGCGATTAGGAGTAAGTAGGATTATTGGATAGATTTTATTTGCTAGAGTGGCAGCTTGCCAGAGAGCTGGAGTGTTACTTTATTATGCATTATAATATATAAAAAAATGGCTGCACAAATCCCCCTGCTAAGCACTTAATATCTCACCTGAGGTCTATGTGTTTCACGTGAGGCATGTTCTTTAGCGAGTGAAGACTCAGAGTCTCCACAGAGTTGCCTGCCATGCACAGCTTCTCCACGCAGACGAGCTTCTCATACACCGTTGGGATGTCACTGAAATCATTGAACGAGAGTCCCAGCGACGAAAGCTGCTGCAAGCACCCAAGGTCTTCTGGCAACGACTTCAAGGAGTTCCCTTCCAGATTCAAGTTCTGTAAACTGTTGGAAGGGAAAGTGAAGTGTCAATTCATTTAGATTACAACTTTTTGGCATACGCTACAAATCCAGTCCCTAATAACTCACTTGACCAGGTGACAGATTTCTGCTGGCACCTCCGTCAAGCCGTTGCAGGACATGTTGAGCTCGGTCAGGGCCGTAATGTCACAGATCTCGATTGGGAATTCTCCTAGTCTGTTTTGGGACAGGTTAAGAACCCTCAGCTGAGAGAACCTGTAAAACAATAGCACAATGACTGGCAAATCCTCTGTGATCATCGGTGTCAACACCAAATACATAGTCATATCCTACAGACGATAAACCCCAGTTAGGATTAGAAAAACGGTCATACAGTTGTGTACTTTAGAATATTTTGTTGGTTTGGGCGTGGGGGTGTCTCCTGCATTAAACAGACCTCTGTCCCCTCTCCCTCCGTGCCCATTGCAGATATCACACAGGTCAAAGATTAAAACCATGCTGGGCTCGGACCTGCATAGACCGCTCACTCCCCCGGGGCTCTTCGCTTGCATGAAGTTGTGACGTAGGTTTAGTGAAGTGAGATCCTGGGAGTAGAACAGGTGCTCTGGAACCTCTTCCAAGCTTTGACATGATAGATCCACTGTGCTGAGTCTCTGAGACATGACCTGTTTTAATATAAAACAGAAACTGCTGAGCTACCATAAACAATCAGGAAACACCGAATGCCATAAATAGCTCCAGAGTCCACATTCATTCAAACAGCACAAATATAACACGCTTGTGAGATGCCCCGCCGATCTTTTCTTACTTTAGTTGCTTGCCGATGCCATCGCAGGTACTCTGACGGGGAATCAAAACTGACGTGGTACGTGGGAGCTTGCGCTTCGGCGGAGGAGAACGCCAAGCAGTACGGCCTCCGCTTAACCTCCTCCACCTGGTCGGGAGGCAGAAGGTCAGCAGCAGAAGAGGATAAGCCGGCTGGCAGAGTAACACACGACAGCAAACTTTAACGTTACTCACTTTGCCACCGACAAGTGGCAGAATGTGCATTTTCCCAGTCTGACATTCCTTCACAGACGACACGATTAAGGAAGTTCCGCAGAGGACCACCAGTCTCTCGGCCCACTTGTGCAGCTGGGTTTTGCCTTTGCGTACGTTAAATACTCCAGATAACAGAATCCGGTCCAGTTGCTCCAAAGACGTTGGTTTTTCTAGAAGAAACGCAAAGTGAACGAGCGGCACCAGCCCCTGCAGCATGCATCAGACATAACGTACAAAGGGAATTAAGAGTGCACAACGCTGTAACCCCATATCTACGGATATGTATATTATTATTTATCTCACGTACTTGGCTTTTTGCAGTATAATAAAGGGGAGGCACAGTAAGTGCAGTCATATAATATGGTCATAATCAGAAAATATTATTGGGTAACAATGGATATACATAAAAGGAAAGGATGTCCCTGTTCCGAAAAGCTTACGCTCTACAGACAAAGTAAAGGGAATGCAGATTCTCCAAGAAAAATCTAGCAGCTTGGAATTGCTAAAGCAAACCATATTCTCAACGGTACATTAGCAGGACTCGTAACAAGCTGTTGGGAGTAAAAGTCACGTGGCTGGCTAATTATGACACCCGTAAGGCAGATATGGCTCTTTAAAAAATGTTTGCCGGAGGTGGGGGGTTATAGCACTGTAGGCGGTACGCTACAGCTCGTAAACGGGAACACACGGAAAGGTAGCAGGTGTAAAAACACACATGACCTTTACATGAAGTAATCTTTCCTGTTCCAGCCGTTTGCCAGACTCAGCACTTTTGTCCCCTGCCCCCGAGACAATAAAATGCACAAGTTCCTCACCGATGGAATAAGGTCATTTGCTTTGCACGTTTGGATGTTCGAAGCTCTCAGAATATATTCTTAGAACGCGTTCCGAGTGATGGCGTTCCAATAACCCCTTACATGCTAATATTCCAGGATTCAAAAATCATTAAAACCACAACTGAGGACAAGTAAAAGTACACAGAGACGTTTGCTTGGCGGTGTCCCTTTAAGGCGGCTACGTACGCGCATTCGGTGATAAGCGGGCGATTTCTGAACATCAGCTGGTCAGAGAGAAGCCGTAAAACTTCTTACCGCTGTAGAATCTGATCATGCAGCTGAGGTCCGAGTGGGCTGCCTCGTCCTGGATCCGCACGGCGTCGTGAAATCCCAAGTCAGCCAGGTACGTGTAGATCATGCGAAGCGGTCTCTCCTGCGGATCCAGCTTTCTGCAACAATAAAGGGAACGGCAGAAAAAGCATAAATCACCTGAAATACTAGCCGCTTAAGTCTTTTTTTAAATAATAAAGAATAAAGAGTGAATGTGCATACGGTATAAACATCACACACGGCGCGTGTCCTCACCTGATCAGGTCTCCGTTGAGCTGCACGTATAGACAATCTCTGCCTTCGCTGGCACAGATCTCCGAGGCGGAAGTGTCCACGGTGCAGAGAACCACGTCGGGGCAGCCTTGGTCCGCGCCGTACAGATAGACGCAGCCCCTGCCGGGGTCCTCTCTCAGCCACTCTCTCTCTCGGGATCCAAGGCAGCTCCGCTGGCTCAGGCAGTTTTTGCTCCCGCTGCGCTTCATGTTCTTCTACGGGAAGGAAGGAGGGCTGTTATATAGGTCTGCAAGCGGGACCCCCAATAATACCCTCAGAACGCAAAGGGTTAACCATGAAAAGGTCGCAAACCTATTTCTTAGAATCCGCAGCCCAGAATACCAGCAGCTCCCAGTACGGATCGCAGCTGTCTCTATATATCATAAGAGAACACATCGCGATAGTGTGAAAAGTGGTCCTATCACCATAGCAACTGCTGAATGCTCCTGATTGGATCGTTCCTTGAATTACTACGATAGGACCACTTTTCAAAATCCGCACCGTATAACCATCTGGTCTCACTCACGGATTTCACGCGGATCCCACCTCTCCGGTCGCTCGCGGCGCTGTCCATACCGGTTTATTATGTTGAAGCGCCCCGTCTGCTGCACTAGCCTTTTTCTATAATGTCACCTCGCATTTCCCATCTCCCGTTATCCGTCTCCAGGGCTCTCCTCTCACATCTGCCTTGCGCTTCTCTTCAGCCGACTGTCAGCCTTTGCGCACCGGTCCCGCAGCCTAACATTATTCTCTAAGGCCATTCCTAACGACACCCCAGGAGACACAGAGCCCTGCTGTCTCACCTTCTGAACCTCGTCTCTCCAGACGGTTTTGCCCTCTCCTCGCGTTGAAGTGTCAGCATTTTTTGGATATTCAGCAGTAGTCACTAGCACGGCTCCTGGAGGCGATTCCCTCTTTGCACAGATGCCCCCAGCAGCAGCTAGGATTTTAGGAACCCTATGCAAACCATTTGGGGGGGGGGATCTTTAACGGGCTACGGGGTTAATAACGCCCTAATGAACACAATATGCATGCCCTTATAAATGTGACACCAGTATATTAATAATACGTGTCGGTACCCCTCTGTAGCGCCTGATGGGGACACATACATCAGTGGGAACCCCAAATGCATTATATGATACCAACAGCCATCACTGCCACATCCTCTGTCACTCTGGTCACAGTCACGTGATGATCTCTCCATATCCCCCCGCCACAGCATTCTGCACACTTGTTAATAAATGCGTGCTGCCCCTATCCGAATTCCCCCAAAGCGCGACCCCACTCCCATCACACCTAATCCTATGCCGAGCGCCACCCACCTACAGGAGTGCACCAGCTACTCACTTTCAGCACCCGGATCCCTGCTGTCCTCGTATGTGTGCCAGGGAGCTGAGGCGGGGCAGGGCCTCCAACCCCAAAGGGTCCCGGTGTCTGTCCGTCCATTTCCACAGCTACCGGACCGACTGACAGCGACAGCCGTTCATCCAATACCATAAGAGACCGCCCACATACAGGTGACAGCGAGAATGTCCCGACCAATCACAACTAAGAGATGGGAGAACAGCGACAATCCCGTAGCAGGTGGCACCGCCCACTTTGCGTACTATAAATTCTACAAGCGAGGAGCACCAAAGCCGCCATCTTCGAGACTGGCAAGAGGAGATTACCTAACACGCGTCTACCCGTAGTACTACGCATTATTGTGCGCCGGAAGACGCATGTGACTTAGGTTATAGGTAAATCATAGGTCATATAGAAGGTGCAAGTAAGCAGTTAAAAGTATTTACCACAAATTTACATTATCAAGTCTAAAACTTGCTTATTTTATTAAAAAAAAGGCTTCATGATAACTAGCATTAGAAAATGTTTGGGGTGATGGTTAAAATAGGCTGGTTTAATAAAAGCATACCTCATTGCACAAAGAATATAAGATCAATTTACCCGACTCTTGCATGTTTACACTGTTGCATCAGACCAGATGTAAAATAATCAAAAATGTAACCTGGACTGTGATTTAGAATAATAGTAGGCTAAATTGTTTATTTACGGCATTTAAAATACAGCATTTTAAGACTCAAGGTTAAGTTTGTAAAACCCAAGTCCCGAAATGTTCTGCAGTAGCAGAACATCTAGGATTCCCCGTTAACCGAATACATGCTTAGTTAACCTGCACCTACAATAAGCCACCACTACCCCACAAGCATATCTAATACTGGTTTTAATATACACAAATACACACACACACGATTTTCTATAGACTACTTCTTACTCAAAGCAAGAAGCGTACACAGATCTGAACACATAACTGAGGGATGGATACTAACGGAATATGTTCTTGCTTTTAAAACCAGCAAATGTTCATGAAATGCACACTTGCAGCCTAGGTGGCCAACCTTCTCGAATGAGAGCGCACTCCAAGCAAGAAGAGATGGTTGGATTTTTTTTCAATTCTTTATTTGTCACTTGTCATAATTTGTTTCAACCAAAAGACGATAATACACAGCAGTCTAAGTACCCCATGAAAATGTTTACACCCTTAATGCTCCCCAAAGACTTTTATTTTTATTTATTTTTTACAAGTTTGCTTTTACATCTCAAAATTAAGTCTTCAGTAATAGCAGTTCGTTAGCCACCCCACTCACAGATGGAATTTGAATGTTCTTTTGAATGCGGCCACCAGGTGGATGTTAGGGAACATGTAACTTACCGGAACAGCAAAGGGGGGAAAATGAGTTTATAGGAACAGTGTGGGGCATAAGCTTGCCCCAAACAGAAAATAAAAAAACATGGCCAAAGAAAGCGTCTGCGCAGACAAAGACAAAATACCCGTGAAGCCAAGGTTTGCGTCAGGAGGGGAGTCTTGCACAGCAGCCCTTGGCTCCTTCCGGCAAATGTCTGCTCAGAGAGTGGCAGGGCCTGTGCCTGGGGAAGCTAGACCTTGGTCCTGCCAGCACCTTCAGCTCTGGCTCTTTGTTCAGAATATAAAAAGCAAGCTTTCATCGGTCTTCTACAAGACAGCGGCAAACTGTACGCCTCCAGGAAGCTGCACCAAATCCAGCCCGGGTCCTTGGCTAGCAAGGGTCACCATCACCTTCCCCAATAACCCCAGACTCAGTACTTTGTCTCGCCAACTACAAATTGACAGTGGGACACGAAATGTTTTGTCACCATCACTACCAGGAACACTATATCTAATGAGTTAAATAATAGTGTTATGAGCAGCCTTAACCAATATGAAAAGATTTAGAAGACACATACTGTTACTTACTGAGGCCTCTAGATCTGTGCTGTTTAACAAGCTCCTGAAGGTCCGAGTGTTTATTCCAGTAACTTTTTATATATTTAAATATCTACTACATAATCCTTAAGGAGAAAAAATATAAATAAAACGGTAAAGGCAAGTCTGCTTTTCAGGAATGTTTTAGCTCCTTCATATTTCACACACAAACTATCTATCAGTCCTCTACCATTCTAAAAATAGGTTAGGCAAGGTTAACCAGTATACAGCTCACCGCAATATAGACTGGTAACATTTACCTGCGTAGCATGAAGCGGCAGCCATTTGTTACTAAAAATCATGGAAACCTGCAAATCTACCCTCTCGGCACTAGCGTGAACCCAATGGAAGGTGTGCACAAGCAAACTGAGCAGTGGCAACGGAGAAGCAAATATGCCCCAGGCACAGGATCTGACCAAACCACATTCTAAAAGCTGGGAAAGAGTCCGGAGGGTAGGCGAGTGTGAGTGGGGAAACAAGGCTGCAGGAATGTACAGAGTGAGATGGGGAGGGTAAGAACACAAAATCCCAGGAGATCCATTCAGGGAAAGCCGACTGTTTCCCTGTGGTACAGGCGAGGATCTGGAGAGGCCAGGCTGCTCCGTCCCAAGTTGGAAATAGGAGGAGCAGCAATGTCCTCGCCTTGCGTTCATTGCGTCATTCAGTGGCAGAATGTCCCTCAATCTTCTCTGCTTCCCCAAGGCCCAAAGTGCAATCATTGGCAATCCAGGGGCAGAGGCTTCAGCCCAGAGTTCCTTCAGCTGGGGTGGGGAGAGTGAGCATGGGCACAGCTCCATCTTATTGCCAGGACTGAGGAGGGAAGTTGCTTACTTCGGCAAGGTCCTGCATAGCCGAGCCCTTATGATTATATGTCAATTTGATCCGCATGCGCAGCTGTTGCTAGAATAATAATAAAAAAAAAAAAAGACAAAAATTCACATGAGCAAAGCATGGGTTACATACAAAACAACGTGGACATACGTTTTGCAGGAGGGAGCCAGGAGGCACAAGAAAGATCAGGAAAATAAGCAGGGACTTACTTTCTGGGGGTTGAGAACTTTAATGACCTGTGTGACACTCCCAGAGTTGAATGCTGGAAGGACATTACTGCTTGGGGAGAGGAGCTGCAGCTGGAACGTCTGGCAAAAAAAAAAAAAAGAAAAAAAAAAAAGAATTAGTTTCCAACTATATATGAACTACTGTTAAACATACCCCTACATTCACAATTGTGAGCTTTAGTCTGGCACACAGGGACTATAGCATGCCTATGTCACGGTCTGTGCTACCATCAGATTGTCCGCTACAAACCCAGCAGAATACAGAGATTAAAGTATCTACTAGCACCTATCATGTAAAAAACGCCTATGGGCAATGTATTTGGGAAGGTAGTCACTGATACATTCCGTCACTTTCATTGGATACCTTTGGTACTGCCGCCTGGAACACAAAGTCTGTCATTTCACTATCCGTGCTGTTGGACGCCTGTGTCGTTATCACAGTCACATTGGAGTTTCCACCGGATCTCTCGAAAGTGAAGTCTATCTTCAAGCCATTCTTGTTGTATGCAGTGATGGGTGGAATACCTACAAGAAAGGAAAGATTAGTCACGGAGGTTTAGTTTGGTACAGGGAGGAGCGGGACACTCGTAATACAGTTTATTACTAAGTGTGCAAACAAAGCAGAATACTTGTACCTGCAATGCCAGCCTTTTGTATTTAGAAGAAATGTGATATGTAATGGAACCCAGGGCAGAAGGGTAAAGTGTTTCAAGGGAAAACTAGAGAAATGTAAGGAAGTCCTTATCTTACCATAATTCCACACATTTACACCAATGAAACAGCTGGTGCAAAACATTTGTTTATATGTTTACTTTATGGCTGTATAATACTTTTCTTTGTACTGTATTGTTTGAGCTATTTTTGCCCCCCAAAACACAAAAAAACGAGTCACGTGGAACACCGACCTGAAATATCATTGAACAGAGGCTGTGATGAGAGTCCGTCTAACAAGAGCTGAGGGGCCGGCATCTGAGGGATGGGAGCAGGAGGCCCTGTAAGATTTTTCACAAGTAACAACTTGTTAGTCAAGTCTTCAATGAATAAAAAGGGGATCTGAGGTCTTATTGTTGAGTAGCACATAGTTGACCTCATGTTTATAGAAAAACTAAAGTTCTAGCACTCACCACCAAGGTTTAGGTCTCCAAGAAGATCTAATAGTTCCCCTCCGGCAGATGACTGTTTAGGAGGAGGCGCTGTGGGAATAACCAACTGAATATCGTTTCCTCCTAAGAGGTCTAATAAATCATTAGCCTGCAAGACAAGGAAAAAGTCATAATACAGGCTGATTTAGAAATCATCAGTGGTCCACCGGAAGAGAAAAGTTGTTCAATGCTCTCCACCTAAATGGACAAAATGTAAGGTTTTTTGCTTACCTGGCTGATTGGCTGCTGGTTGGATGGAACTGGTTTACTTTCTGTTATCGCAAGTTCTGTTTCTCCGTTGGTTTGGGCCAAGTCTGTTGGTCCATTTGAGAGAGTTTTCTCCATGATGGGCATTCTCTCCAAAAGTGCAGACCTACAGAGAAACAACAGTCAGACTTCCAACAAGTAAGAGACATCTGTCACGGACATAAGAGCAGGTCCCAGCTTACCTCATATGGTCATACTTCTTAAACAAAGCATTGTATTCCACCGCTCTTTGCTGCAGCTCGACATCAATGCTGCTGCCGTAGATTGAAACCACCTTCTTTATGCGACTGCAGAGAACAAACAGCATGTTACTAATTTAACACCTAGATCAATAGCATAGTCTCGCCCCATCCTTTCCAAAGCAGCTTTTTGTCACGATAATTCTTTGCCGTTTTCCCTCCCTCTTACATTTATTTACTTTATCACTGCATTCATATACTTACTTTACAGTGTTGTTGAACCTAGTGGAGTTTTTCATAATGGCCGTCAGGGCAAAGCCACGGGTAACTGATGCGGACATGTTTGAGATGAGAACGCTCTCTAAAATATCCAGAACTTCATCTTCTGTGACCTGAGATGAGACACAAGATCTTGAGACGCTCTACGTTTAAACCCACCATAAACTGTCCTCCTCAGAAACCTTTATTACCTGGATTGGCTCTTCTTCTTCACATTGTCCAGACACCAGCAGGTCTCCATACTCTCCTATACACCAGGAGGCCACCTGGACCAGCGGTTGCTACAGGGAACAGTGGTTGCACTTCAGAATCACAACATTAACATTGTTGGTACTACATGCTCTGGGCAATTCCCGCACAATAAGGAAGCATACCTGAGATATGTCATCCACTAATGCCTTGTAGAGCTTCTGTACGGTGTATTCGTGCATCTCTGAGCTATTGGTGATGAGCTGAATAAGATTTGGGACCGAGTCATCTCGTACATAACCTCCCGCCTAAAATACAAGGCGAGAGACAGATGCTGTCAAACTGCAAAGACTAAAGCAACAAAGCCAAAAACACATTCAAATGAAAGATAATTTGAACCAGGAAAAGAGGGTAGTAAATGTGAGAAATCAAAGACTACTATATTTAATGTTATGCGCTTACCGTAGTGAGGACTCTCATAATAGTGTCTATGTGCCACCTTTTTGAAGGAGCATACCTACAAGAAAACAGGCAGGTGAGAAAACAATACCCAGACATCCCTTTAATTCACAGATACGGGTTCATTCATTCTCCCCCGGCGAGTTAGGGTGCTGGCTGTACAATTCCAACGTTCTTACTTTTCTGCAGCTAGGAAGATCCCAGAGGCACAGTCGGCTTTAAATTCGGGTTCACAGGAGTCCAGGAAGTATAGCAGCTCTTTCATCATGCCACGAATGTTGTTTCCGTTCACCAAAGCAAAGCTCAGCTCCATTGCGCGCCTAGACAATAGTGCAATAGTTAGAGGCTACTCCTTATACAGCTGCTACATTTACCTTGAGATACTTTTGCAGGACAGGTGTTGGTGTTGTCAGGTTTTAAAGTATCAGCACAGTGACAAAACTCAGCCGATGGATCACTCAATAATCATCATTCAACAGGGCCAACACCTTCCTTTCGATGCAGGTAACATCACTATGTGGACCTGGACTGAACCTGTTTTACAGCACAGGTGCAAAATACATGGAAGTGCCCTACTGTGAATACCACAAACTAGAGTAAGCAAAGTCTACACATGATCTCAATAATAACTATGAAAACAATTATGAAACATACAGTGGTACATTAAGGTGGCAGAATGGATAGAAAGAGTAGGCCAGAAAGTCTGTTGTGTACTTCTTGAATCCGCTCTATTAATGTACATTTCTTACCGCTTAATAGACACGTCCAAGTCTTTCAGACAATCCACAATGGTGCTGCGGTGTCTCTGTACTGCATTGTGGTCCGTTTGAACCGTCTTTAACAGGGAAGTCAAAGCCACATATCTGGAAAAGAAACATAAATCCTTTGCTCCAGCCAAAACGCAGCCCAGTTATAGGGTCTACCTTAATCAGCCACCTAGAATAGGAAGATCCTCCGCGAATACTCACCGGATATTCTTGTCATTATTTAATAAGAATCTTCCTAAAATATTAATAGCCAGTACCTGTAAAGAGGTTAACAAAACCAGATTTAAAGCGAGTTACAGGCAGGGGGTAGCACATGCAAAGAGGAGGAAGAAATATGGAAGTTTGTAAAATGGACCAACAGTCCCACAGAGACAAAATACGCAACTTTACAGGCAAGACAAAGAGTAATACAGGTGAGGGGGGGGTTTATGGCACCTAAAT
The DNA here is from genome assembly GCF_027358695.1 of Spea bombifrons. Classification (NCBI taxonomy): domain Eukaryota; kingdom Metazoa; phylum Chordata; class Amphibia; order Anura; family Pelobatidae; genus Spea; species Spea bombifrons. The sequence continues at coordinate 34,327,362 of NC_071096.1, forward strand.
AATGGAGGTGAAGGACAGAAGAAATTACAGGTCTCCAGGTCAAATGTACAAGGGATCGGTGACTTGTATAACTGAATAGATCGGGATAGAACTGTTATACACACCCGCAGGCCACTTTCTGATTTTATATCCATAATTGTCAAAACCGTTTCATACAGAATAGCATTGCCAACGTTTTTACTGGTCTCAGTATTGGTTGCAACCTAAAATTGAAAAACATTGTGCATTATAGTTGGCTTTGGCCCTTCCCGCCCTACCCTTCCATTACCCAAACCTCCAAAATCCAGGTATCTTAAGCCAGAGCTCTTTCTGATACAAAATTCACAAAGCCCCCTCTTGTGAATAGCAGCCACGACGTAAGTACCACACATGCCCCCTCTATTCTACAACACTGACACAGCCTTATCTCCGAACTTGTGCATTCAGCCTTTACTATTAATAGTGGATATTACCTCTATCAAAGTGAAGTAATAAATTTCAAGTCTGACACTATGCACCAGAATTACTTTTTATACACGGCATCTCCTGACTTTTTAGACAGACACTGATTGCTTTTTATACATTGTCTCTTTATGAATTGCTAAACTTGCTCACCTGAGCCAAGATATCATTCATGGCTTCACTCGAGTCATCGTCATTTCTACCAAGGATTCTCAGAAGCCTTAATATTCGAACCTGTTAAGAAAAAAATAAATAAAGTGTACATCAAGATTCAGTTGCAAAGCAGGCACATTTGAGAAGAGCACGTCAACAAATAAATTATTGCACATAGGAACAGGAGCAGCTTGTGCTGGTTTACTGGAGTCTCAGCACAGCGACAAGAAATGCAAAACCTCCGTTCCTCCACGAGCTACAGAGTAAAGTAACCCATAATGAACAGAGATCTCAGGCAATCAAAGGGAGTTAACTGTGGAAAAGCATGCATAGCAACTTCACCATAGCACAGGGCAGCCCTATACCTTACCTAGACAGACACAAAAGGATAAGAGACTGCATAAGACAAAGAAGCGTGGAGAGGAGGGTCAAATTTCTTCACTATATCAGCTGACAATTCGGTCCGGTAACGCATAACACGTGGCTTTTCTCAATACCACTTACCTGCAAAAAGGGGTCACTGATGCCAGACACATCATGCTCTGGAGAATATCCGGACATAATGAGGTTCTTAAGTATTCGAACTAACTGAGGGACGAGCTGTAGGAAAAGCAGAATGTAAACTCAGTGGCTCGAACACAAGAAGGTAATAATACTGCCATGATTAGAAATGGGACATTACAGCCAGCCCAACCACACACAAGTACTATGACCAAAGCACAAATCAGACATGTACAGTACAGGCTGGTGAGGGCTGCATCCAACATAGGTTACAAAAAAATTAAATAAAAAATGCTGATTGGAGACTGATCAAGCCAAGGCATAGACTGGTGGCAGCTTTATTAGATAAGGTGAGCACCGCTATACAAGCATCAAGGGTGGGTTTTAATCGCTAAAGATTGGTGTACGTCATAAAAAGCTTAGTTCTACCGACTACTGAACTGGTAAGTCAACACAAAGAGAACCAACAACTCTTACCTTTTCATTCTATCATTCAGCAGGATCCCAAGCAGACAGAGAACAAAAGACAGGAAGCAGGAGTTAGGGACACTGGTCGGCAGAGCACATGCTTTACTGCTCTGTGATAAATTAAACTTACAGAGCTCAAACAGGCAGCCCTGCTACCCGTCACTCACATGTTACTTATTACTATAACTGTGAGCTGGAAAAGGGTGTCTATTTCATAAAATCATAAAGGCCAGCGCTGGGAATTATGAAACTGCTTTTCCCTGCAATAAATATATACACACAGTTTCCTCAACCAATATCCCAGGCTCCTGTCTGTATGACTTTCTACTCAGAGGGACACAGGAGGCTATTTATTCAGCACAAGCCTGGCTCAGCGACCAACTGATCCCCCTGCGCTCATGTGACCAGACCCTGTAATAATCAGGAGGGCTTACACTGCCGCAGACATCAAAAGGTCTATTTTAAAGTGTTTGTATATACCGGAGTAGTGAGAATATTCTTTTCTCCTAACCAGTCACAACCCTGAACATGCAAATCAGTTATAGTGTATAGGACACATTACCAATGGGTAGTTAAATTAGTGTTTTTTACTCAAAAGAAGAACTACAATGTATGGGCAGACCAGAGCACATTAGAACTCTACCCTTATTGCTAATGCAATTACGCTACTCGAGCACATTGGTTTAGAAGCAAAAATCCAATTCCTACCTTCCTAAAGTGAGTGAGCATATCTGGGCTCCGCTCGCACATCTCTGTGAGGAGCACGACTGAGGTGTGAAGAACTCCTGTATTTATTAGAATAATAATAAAAAAATTTACACACCAGGGGTAACACAAGCCTTCTATCATAATGGAATAGAACTGCATGGGCAAGATTGGGAGGTCTTCCTCACAACTTACCATGATTCTTCTCATTGAGCAGGTTCTTTGTTGCTGGTAAAAACATTTCCATGAGCTCGGGGACTTTTCTGATGACGTGAACAGCGCACAGAGCAGCCTATGTCGTAAAAAGAGGTTAAACAAGGAATCCGGCCAAAAAGGCGAGATCTGCCTCCAAAATAATTTAAAGGGCCCTACTGTGAATCAACAAACACAACATTGCATTCTAAGCCCTAGACTTAGGACATTTTATCTATTTAAAAAAAGCAGCACGCAGTTTGTCATTATCCAAAAGAACGTGTAGAAAGGGAATGTAGCACATTTTAAATTAAGCACCTTTATTTCATAATGCCAGTAGTTGTGTATATTATTTGTATTGACAGCATATGCATATCTGTGTGTATTTGTATTATCCATATCTGGGTAGATGGGGACAAACATAACTATGGATACCTTTTTCCGTAGGTAAGAATTGGACGTTTTCAGTAGTTTTTCCACCTCTCCTGCCAAATCTCTGCACATTTCGGAGGATCCCATGCAGCCCAATGTACAGAGCGCCAACCCTTGCACATACTGAGTGCTATGATTCAGGTCACTAAAATAAAGGCACAAAGTATAGAACACATGATGATAGTGATGGGGATCAGCCAAAGAATCTCAGCCATAGGTTTAAATATACAGAGTGGACTATCTTATGCCAGCGCAGTTTTGACCCTGAAATTGCAGAGCCAAGTAAAATAAATTAGTAATATATACAGTCCGATACTGTAATCCTGCACAATTCACCAATAGAACTCTACTTCAACTACCTGGGTATTGTAAGGACCAGTTACATTGGGCAGAGTGCCATGTTTCTTACTTCTTGATGCAGTTTGTCATCAACAAATGGACATCTTGTCTCTCATCCAAGAGAAGCATTGCACCGAGGTACCCAATCCGTTTATCTGTGAACTTCTGAGAGGCGATAAGCTTCAGGCACTCCAACTGCGAAAAAAAGGACACAAAACACAGGAGCTTAATCACAATACTTGACACATTTCCCCATGCTACCTCTTTAGACTGTTTACACATATTTACACGTGTAACCGTATGGGCATTCTTCCTGATAACAGTCGCACACATGACAGCACAGTGAATGCGGCTGAGGCACACAAATATATATATATTTTACACTAAAGCAAGGTATACCTTGCAATTCCTCAGTATCCTGCAGACACATTTTGACTTTCTAGTCAGAGGGACACAGGTGGCTATATAATTAGCACATTTGACCGATTGATCCACCTGCGCTCACGTGATGAGACCCTGTAATAATCAGGAGGGCTTACACTGCAAAATCCTCATTGTGCACTCGCACAAAGGACAAAATTGCCAATTGTCAGATAAATTAGTATTTAAAAGGAAAACATTGGCAGAACAGAAGAAACGTGTAACATGTAAATATGAGATCACAGAGAGCGTGGCTGCATGTAAGCAGGCTATGCATATGCTTTTACACAGCCCCAGCGAGAAGATCAGCGCCTTTATGACATGAGCACAGGTGGGTTAATCAGCAGCCCACTGACTGGGAAAAGCACCTGTGTTTATGAGAATGGCTCCTGAGAAGCCGCTGTCACCGATACGTTTTACTACCTCCGAGAACCCACGCAATAATAAGCCTTCAGCTCAACGAAAACGTCCCCATGCTGTAACATGAGAAGTCTGTCCCGTGCAATGGCCGAATTCTCCCGTGCAATGGCACATAGGGGTCTATTCATTAAAGCACCACTTGTCAAGAGACTTTGCAGGAGCATTGCAGTTTTTAACTCTCTCACGTCACTATTCATTATAAACAGCCAACATTAGCTGGATATTCAGGTTAGAAGAGCTGAGCAGGCCCTGTATAATGTATAGTTCAATGGTTGAGGTGACTGAAGAAATCTCACTAATTATACATTATACAGGGCCAGCCAAGCGCTATCCTGCAGCAGAAGCTGACTGGGGTTGGCTCTCCATACTGTATAGTGAAGTCAAGAAGCTGGAAACCCACCTTGCCAATTCTCCCTTTAGTGAATATCCCCAGTGTATGGACAGAAATTGTACTCACCTGTCCAAAGTGAGCAGGGTACCCCAGCATATGCATGTACAGTAGCTTTGCCACATTGCGGCACCGATAGGTGTTGTCCTCCTCGCGGAATGATGAGCGAATTGCTGCACACTCCTTCTGGATCATCTCCCGCTCCTCCGCCTGTGTGCGCGCTGTCCGGATAGTCCGGATCAGCTCCCGCAGTCTGATAGGGGCCGGCATTCTCTGCACGAGACGCAAAAGAAAAACAGGACATTAGTGCTGTATTGCAAAAACCAAAGAGACCCCACAGGTTTCTACAGAGATATATAAATCAGTAAAGCAGCTAGAAGCTTAATGGGAACCCCCATATTCTGAAACAACGGAACCCTCGCTTACAAATACATGCCGAGCTACAGTATCCATCTCTCATCTCTCTCCGGCCATCCTGGGAGTGTTACATACAACACTAAAACCTTGCAGTAATGATTATACTTCTCCTTAATCCCAATGATGGTTTTCTTTACTTGACAGCAAAAAAAAACAAAACCTCTTTCCTAAAGAGCTCCTCCCTGGAAGCCATTTGGGATTTCATTACCCGCTTCAGGCAAACTGAAAATACTGGTTTCCTATTTTATTAAGTGGAATGCCGGTCGTAACGGTTTCCTAGACACCATTTCTTTTGAGAACCGTCACCGCGTGTAACCCGATCAGCACACAGGAGTTACCCAGCAAGGCTCCGGCCAAAACCTCACCGGCTTCCACTCACACTCTCGCCGGCCGAGCGGCAGCCCATTTGCCGAGGAGGGGAGGAAAAAGGCATGCACCGATCAATACTTTATGATCAATAGTGCAACCTGTGCAGTCATACTTTTATTAGGATATCACGTCAGACACTTCCTATTTTTTTCTGCTGTATCAATGTTAAAGAAAGGCCCTTTTCACATGGGGAGTCTTTGATAATTGGGACGTTTAATTAAAAGAAAGAATGTTTAATAATAGAGATGCATCTGAAAGGTAACGAAGGTGGCGAGGCTAGAATAGTCTGAGAAGGAACAAAAGACTCAGGTCAGACGCGTTTTCCAGAGGTTGTAATGTAATCCACGCGATGCATTTAAATGCCAAGGCAGTAAGCTATCGTTACTCTCCCCATAACCACCAAAAGGCTTAACTTCACGTAATCTGTTTTGAGAAATAATTCCGACACACAAAAAAAAAAAAATTATATAATATAAATATGTAAACAAAAATCAAATATTACCAGTTCCTCTCTCTGTGAATTCTGAACCCCGGGTTATCTCACTAAATTGCTTGTCAGAATGAGTGCAGTGAGGGGCTCTGGAGCACTTATGCAACCCCCACTGGCTGGCCACTCAAGATACCCACTACTCTTACAGTTCTCCATTAAACAATACATATAAATCAGTGAATTGTCTTATGTGACACGGACCTCCGCTAAGAATTTAGTTATGTTTTGTAGACTACGTCTAGACTGGGATTGGAGTAAATTTTGCCAAGCAGGCATTTCTAAACAAGGTCTTTCGGGGCACGCGGGACACCAGTGGGTCCACTCCCAGGGTCACCCCCTCGCTGTGTCTGCACACACTCAAATATTTAAAAAATAAAAGGGAAATTAATAGTTTTCAGCACCGTAAATCTCTCCTTTGAAAAAACAACAAACAATACAATAACAAACTTAATGGAGAGCAAACAAATTGTTGCAAAATGAAAGAGCCCTGTTATTGTTTTGTTAATAGTTAAAATATTATTCTTTTCATTGGAAATATTTTCATCTAATAAGCTTTATCTCTCTTATTCCTGCCAAAAGAAACCTAAATTATGATGGCAGATAAGATGAGTAAACATACCGCCAAAGAACTTGCTGTCTCGTCTTCAATGCAGTCTGTTAAATCCTTGGGATTTTTCATTTTTACTTTATTTTTTATTTTTTTAATTGCCTGCTCCTAGCACTTAGTCTCTATTTTTCTTTTCTGTAGTACAGTTCTTAGAGAACAGAGACAAAGAGCAGGTGCAGGGACAGGCGACACCAGGGATGCGAAGAGGAAAAAAGAATGGATAGAGGGTCTAGAAAAGAGGGCAATGGAGCAAGAAAAAGAGAAAACATCCAACAAATCAAGAGAGGGTAAAAGAAAATATGAGGGAATTAGCCTATCGCTGTGTGCATTCCACAGGGGCTCAGACGTCACATGATCGCAGACCCAACATCCAGCAAAAGACCTGCAGCCCAGCGGGGAAGAATCCAACGCACAAAGCGCTGCCTCCCCCATCATCCCCTCAGCACTGACCAGCGAGAACACGGCTATGCCCTTCATCGCCGCAGGCAGCTTCTCCCCGCTGCCCTGCCGACTGTTACAAAACGCAAGATCTGTTTACCAAATCCCGTAAGGCCGTCGAGTCTCAAAGAGTAATCTTGTTTTTTAACATTAACAGAAAGCGGCATGCCTCGTCTCCATGGATCAGTGCCTGGAATGCTACTTCGTAACCCGGTCCTGAAAGCAGCCTAGCTACACTTGTATCGTTAAAAAAAATAAATAAAAAAGAACGCACACCTAAGCCTTTCATCGGTTCCTGAGTTTGTCTGGTACTAAAATGTCCTGTGTTCTCAAAATAACATTTCTTACAGCTCAGGAACCCCTTATACATTCATACAAAATAATTAAATACGGGAAGATGCCGCGGGGAACACAAATGGACCGTTCTTATTGCTTTATTCTTATTTCACACCTTTCTATTACCTACGGCTACCTGTTTTTAAGGACAGCTTTTGCCACCGCCTGACCCTTCTGACTCACAAACCTGGCTCCTAAAACTTTAAGACTGGCATGTAACTTTTTCTACTTAATATCGCCATATATGTGGTTCAAGGTTCTTAGACAAACATTAAGCTTGTTCCTTTAATAGTTTCTTAAATCCTGCATAACTTCGACCTACATCCGATATACTTATGTTACACACCTGAAGCCTCCAGGCCAGACCACATGTAAGCGATCCCTAATGTATGTCGCGATATAAATAGTAATAACCAAACTGCTCCCTCCTCTAATTTTCCTTCAACAGTAACTGCCCTCCACCCCGCTCCAATCTATAATACTGCCAATCACACTCCTCTCTGTTGCTCGCATTTCTTACCTGGCTGCATTGATTTCTCTTTTTGTCCTATATTTGCCCGGCTTTAGACTCTCCTGTTTATTGATCGATACATCAATGACACATCTGTGAGTCACCTATGGAGACCCTCCACCCTTTAAACATCTGTAGAGAATCACCGCCTGGTCTAATCGCATCTGATCCTAAGCAAAGAGGCGTCTTGTGCGACGACGAACCAAGTCCACCTAAAGCCCTGCTGGACGCCTCTAAAATGCCGGGAAATTAAATGGAGCTGAATACCTGGTTCCTCCCAAGCCAAGTCTGGCCACGTCCACTTTCCTAAATTCTAGATTACCTCTCACCAACAATATCTTGCTTCTAACATCAATCCTGTCTTCTCCAACACTCATGGATATCCTTCTCCCAGACCTGTGTTACTAACCCCTCATCATAAAAAGTCTAACTGAAAGACGGTGCTCTATCATCCACATGGCTCTCACGCCCCTCAACACCACCTATGTAACATCTGTGCCATCTGAGCCCCCAACATACCAAAAGTCACTCTAATGCCATATTCTGATTATATATTTATAGCACTATACTATGACATTGCATCATATTCTCATGATACCTACATCACTTGCACCAATTTCCAGAAGCCTCACCAGGTAACAATATGTTCATCGCCAATTACATTCATGCCACTTGCAAGCTTTCTGAGCTCATTCACGGACATCATCATTATTCCCCTATGGTTCTCATTCTATTCTTAACATGTCCCAGGGGTCTTAGCGACCTCTGCCTTTCCTATTTAATTTCTCTGAGTTTAGTGTCTTTCTGGACAAACCGCGACAACGATTCAGTAAGGATACGAGATTTCGGTAAGGGTAAAATATAACGTATTCGCTGCAGTAAGTGAAATAAAACGCTTTTTGGCTAAAAGGATGCGACCCAAAGTAAACTTTCTGTTTTTACATCTGCTCAGGTAACCGCTGCAGCTGGTCTACAATAACAAATGAAAACTGTTTGGGGTAAATAAAGCATTCTGGAGATAAGAATCTCGTTAGAACGTTAGACGCTGTATATTTACACTTTCTACAGTTTATTAGAAGAGCCGCATGTTTCCAAGAAAAATTTTTATATCCCGTTAAAGATTTGACACCGTGTCAAACGCCCCCCCATTAACCACATGAGCCTTTCCCCAATCGTTCGGATCTTCACCTGAAGCCCACGAGATTAGCATCCCTTTGGTACTCTGATGTCAGCATGATGTCAGCCTCGCCGCCCCCTCTGGGGCACCTGAGGTCCACAAGACATCATTCAGCACCAGATAAAACTTAGACTCAAAAGCAGATAAACGGTTAAAATCGCTGCAAGGAGGAAATAAAGATCAGAAAGTGAAGTCAGCTTTCTGAATAACACATCCTGGTTTATGACATCATTCATGCACTTACCCCACCAACACTCAGTGACCCCCTAGTGCTCCCCTGTTGTAGCTATTATTTCTGCCCCCGTCCACCATGTCTTTACCCCTGTGCTCGGGGGTATAAACGAGGCTTCTCTGCTGTCAGCCCCCGGGTTCCGGGGGAGCTCAGTCCCATTACCCTCCATGTGTGGGTTAGTCACGTCACAGCCCCTGCAAGCTCAGCTGTTACCGAGGCCTGACAGGCGCTTCGGGTTTCATTCAGACACCTTGCCCCGTCTCCCCAGGACACGGCCCCTGCAGAGACAGTCCGAGGGCCAACCTGTGGGGCCCTTCCGCCTGCACACCGGTCTCTCCCGCCCTCAGCTGCGAGCTCCTGTATCAGAGCCCCCGAGACGGCTCTCCTCTACCTCAATAACTACCCGAGAGGCCTCCGCCTTTTGGCCCAAGTCACCAAGGTGCCCTACCTACCACCCAGTGCCACTGTCACAGCCCCCAGCGCCCGCTCTCACCGCCCGGTGGTGCTGCTCTTTCCTCGGCTCCGGGACACCCAAAATGGCGGCTGTTGGGCCGCAGTACCGCGGCTGCGCGGAAGGATCCCGTCAGGGCCGATTCCGTAGATCCGACCAACGGTTTTATGACACGGAGTCACTGACAAGCAGCCGTCCGGGAAGCCCCGCCAGTCAAAATGATGTACGGAAACCAAGGTATGGCGGCGGGCCGGACCTCTTTGCTTTCGGCGGAGGAACACTAGTGAAGTGTCAAGGGCTGCCAGTGATGACGTCAGCTCAGTGCCCCGTCACTGCCATACCCGGAAGCGAGAGAGGGCGGTGCCCGTGAAGTCACAAGCCACCTGACACCACCACCCAGGGGCCGGGCGGCGTGACGTCACGGGCACCTGTCATTGAGGGTCACCTCTTGCATCGGTTGCGACTAGTTCCTATCCGATAGAAGGCCCATGTCCTTTACAGGGATAGGAAATAGCTTGCTCAGTGTGTGTGAGCTATTTTCTATCCAGCAAAATTACCTTTTGCCCCCTAGTGGTCAGGTCCTATACAGGGATAGGAACTATCCAACTCATGGAAAGAGAGCTAGTTTATATCCCTGTAAAGGACCTTTTGCTCCATCGTGGCCAGGTCCTGTTAACGGATAGGAACTAGATGGTTCATGGCGAGAAATCTATTTACCATCCAGCTTAAGGACCCTTATACCTCTAGCTCACACAGGTCCCTTACAGGGATAGGAACTAGACGGTTTATAGTAAGAAATCTAGTTCCCATCCAGCTAAAGGACTTTTATACCATCAGGTAACAATGGTCCTTTACAAGGATACAATATCTAGTTCTTATACCGCAAAGGGACTCATACCTCAAGCTCACACAGGTCCCTTACTGGGACAGGAACTAAACAGTTTACGGTGAAAAATCTAGTTTCTATCCAGCTAAAGGACTTTCATACCTCCAGCTCACACAGGTCCCTTACAGGAATAGGAACTAGACAGTTCATAGTGAGAAATCTTGTTTCCATGGTCTTGCCATGGTCAAAAAGGCAGAAACATTGTCTATTAGATTTTATTTAATCTAACGCGGTTTCATAACATACCCAAAGATATTCCTAATAATAATTGTTGTGTTAATGAGTACCGACGTGTCCTTTTTATAACTCCAATTGTCTTCCATCTGTCCTGGATTCACACCTTAACCCTGTGTGGTCCCTAATCACCTGAGCAGGAGAAAGACACAACCAATGGAGCTTTTCTTGGATATTCTCCCTTGTGTATGGCGGTCCGACGCACACAGCTGAGATGTTCCCACTACCTTTGCACTTGTCCGCTGCACAATACTCGGTGGGCAACAGCTTATGCCTGGCTCCTATTCCAAAAAGCCGCCACCATGAGGACGTAATCTATTAATCTACCCATGTCACTAAAAAGTTAATGTTTTGTGAGTGGTTGAGATAGACTGTAGAAGAAGAAAACAGTATAAACATCTAGTTAAAGAAAAAAAAACAAACAAAAAACAAACAAACTGATTTTTAATTGCAATTCCAGATATATTACATGCGTTATGTTCATTTAATTATTCGTGAACATATATTATTATTATTATTACTATTATTTTGAAACATATACAGCTGTTGCTTTATTTTATCACATTCTCATATACATTGTGAAGGTCTCAATTACAGACATGGCATTTAGTCTATAACAAATGAGTCTATACACTAAAAAATGATGTGCAGGAGAGTTGAGCGGAGGCGCGAGAGACGCACTTACTGGAACAGAGAGAGACAAAGCCAGACACACTCACTGGCACAGAGAGAGACAGCGAGACACACTCACTGGCACAGAGAGAGAGACTCACTGGCACAGAGAGAGACACATACACTCACTGGCACAGAGAGAGAGACACACTCACTGGCACAGAGACAGAGACACACACTGGCACAGAGATAGAGACACACACACTGGCACAGAGACAGAGACACACACACACTGGCACAGAGAGAGTCTGAGACACTCACTGGCACAGAGAGAGAGAGACACACAACCACTGGCACAGAGAGAGACACAATCACTGGCACAGAGAGACACAATCACTGGCACAGAGACAGAGACACAATCACTGGCACAGAGACAGAGACACAATCACTGGCACAGAGAGAGACACAACCACTGGCACAGAGACAGAGACACAATCACTGGCACAGAGACAGAGACACAATCACTGGCACAGAGACAGAGACACAATCACTGGCACAGAGACAGAGACACAATCACTGGCACAGAGACAGAGACACAATCACTGGCACAGAGAGAGACACAACCACTGGCACAGAGAGACACAATCACTGGCACAGAGAGAGAGAGAGAGACTCACTGTGAATTATTTCACAGATTGAAGTTTTCTTCTGCCTCCATGATATTCTGTATTTTCAGGAGTTCTGTTAAAGCTTCATCCTCACATCCCATGCTATTGAAAAAGAAACAGCAGCCCAGCACAGCTCATTTGCAGTCATTTGCACTTCCCGCGCTGCTGCTTCTTCTTTTTCCTGTAGTTCTTTGTACCATGTGACCAAACAGTCACATGGTCTGCTGACATCACCAGAGTCCTTCTACTGGGTAGGAACTAGCCGCTACCCTGTTTGGTCGGAAAGTCGGGGGTGGCGTACCCCGCAGATTGGTGTCTGTAATGGAGGGCGAACAATGCAGGTCGGTCCCGCTGAAGTCACGTAATGCCTCACAGTTCTCCCCTCACGGTGCATCTTAAGGGTGGGAAACTCTGAATACCCCCCCGTGCCCCTGCCTGCCGTCATTATATTGCCCTGAGGGCAGTTCTGCAGATCCTGTCTGACTTGGACCTTCAGTTCTGGAAGCGTATCATGTCTGGTGTCACTTTACTGTGCAATAAGACAGCCGTTGGCTATGACAGGGGTGACCGACACATACGGCTTCAGTATCATTTATTTACTGATCATCATCCTGCTTGCTGGAGTTTTTCACCTAATACATGAAATTACATTATTATTATTATTCAAGTTGGCCGCGTGTCAGTTAGTACGGCTAGGAATTTCGCCTATACGTTGCGCAGCTCTGCAAACTATAAATCAATACTACTGTACTCTGAGGGTGGTAGATTAGTGGAACAGCCACCCAGCAGAAGTGGTAGAGACCAATGCTGTGAGAGAAATTAAACATTTATAAGATCGGTATGACTTCTGAGCCTGACGAAACCAACGACTGATTAATATTTTTATAGCAGGAAACTTAAGCAAACTAGATGGCCCGATGGATCTGATCTGCCGGCTAATTCTGTGTTTCTAATTTAAAAATGATTGCATCAGGCATTCGTTTAGCGTACGTGATGTCATTACTGCATGTCTGCATCCACTTCCATAAACTCTCTTTGAGGTCATTATAATTGGAGATAGTAATGAAGCCATCGCATTGTGTATTTATTTTATCGTTAAAGGCCGTGGACTGCCGACGAGATCGCTGCTTTGAGTTATGAACATTACAGAACCAAGTTACCTAAACAGGGGCTGCCAGACACAAGCAGGGAGTGGACCCTCCTGGCAGCTGTTATACAAGTAGAACTCATACCGGAGAAAGGCGCGACTAAGAAAGGTACGGCTGTCACTTTAGTGAACAAAATGTTACTTCACGTCCTGGCGAAGCTTTCATTTCCTCTGACTTCATCATTCTGATGTCATTCCGCTATTAGATTGTTGTTACCGTATTTAAAAGATTGAATGACTCAATAATGGATGCAGTCGCGTCCGTGTAAACTGTTTGGAGGCAAGACTTTTCTGTAATGCATCTGTCAAATCTGTGAACAAAAAGGCGATTATGCCATAAAGTGTGCTGCCTCCCACCTAAAATTATTTTACTGCGTTAAAAGAAACCAACGAAGCAGCTGCTGTATCTAAAGTGCAATTCAGTTTCTACATAGCATTATGGGGCAAGTGCACTCTTAGATTTATTATGGCGCAGCATTAACCCCGTTAGTTATCTGAATGTGCAGAAGCGCCAATGTGACTATTGAGTATACAAACCCCATTCATTCTGTGGAGCCGTACTACCCAATAGCATCCACTAGATGGTGCTCTCACAGAAGGAATGCCTGTATGTGCTTTTCAGATAAAGAATAAGTAATAATTTATATTTATGTACCATTTCTAATATTCTGCCAGCTATCGGCATTTTTTCACTCAAAATCGTTACTTCGAAATCCTAAAGCTTTATAGCAGAGTATTATATATATATCTGAATATTTGTATATTTCACTTTGATTAATATTATTTAGTTAATATTAAATTTACTATGTTTAACCTTTTTCCCCAATTATAGTGGTTGCTATGGGAACTGGAACTAAATGCATTGGCCAGTCAAAGATACGCAAGACTGGTAAGGACTTCTGTTTTACAGCATTATGCCAGTAGGAGGTGTTTAATGCATACAGTTAAATACTTTCTATGTTTCAATCACTTCTCTGATTTTATTAGTGAACATTTATAATGGCTATAGAACTGAAATTTAGAGCTGCACAGTTTTTTTTTGCTGTATTGAACACTCCTAACCTGCCTCTGTCGTAGCACTGTGCTTTGATGACCACAAATAACACAAAGTGGTCTCATAAGCAGATTGCTAGGATGATCAGACCTATTGTCAAACTTTGTAGGAATCACTTCTTATATGTAGCAAATGCAAAAGGTGTGTGTATCGTACAATAATATACAAAATAACAATATTTTGAATTGTCTATATATTTTTTTTTTATCGGTTTTACATGGCACATGACGGTGAAGTGTCTATTGTCTTTAAAAATGCTCTGTAGACATAAAACATTTTAGAACGCTGGCCTCCAATTCTCTTCAGCTTCATATTAACAATCTAATTATTCTCGATCTTGTTCCGATGTATATTCTGTAGAAAATTGGGCTCGCAAAATAATAAGAATAACAATAATGTAATCAATTTGTAGCCGTCCATGTATGAAGTTTTTACACGTTCTGTAAACAGTGTCTCAACACAAAATAGTTATTTGTTAACATTTAAAACACCAGTGAAAGCCCGCAGCGTTAGGAGGCCTTTCGTAATGGCACTCAGAGCAGTGCATGTACTAATAGTGGGTGATCCCCCTATGATCTCCTAAGGCTCTCTGCGCCTTTCAGTGGTGCAAGAAAAGGACATTTGAGCAGAAAAGCACAGCTCTTAAAGTTGATTTAATAATGAAGTCTGGGTTTACAACATTCCCGCAATAAAACCTGCATTTTTCCTTTTCTCGTGTAGGCGATGTTTTACAAGACAGTCATGCAGAAATAATTGCAAAGAGGAGTTTTCAGAGGTAGGAATTCTTTATTGTGCATCATTATTATTTGGGCATGATGAACGTCGCGGAAAATGAAAGACAATATTGTTAGACTAGGAGATTAACGACAAACCATCTATTGACAAGATAACAAGCTTCAGTGTTCTCGTTATTATTGCGTTTAATTCCTTTTTATTTTCTAGATGTTTGGAACCCATTATGATTACATATTTCTATAAAGTTCTTTAATGTGCTGAGCATCAGGGGAGAGTCATCTCGTCTCTGGTGTCTTCTTTTGTCTCAGGCAAATCTCTACCATTAATGACCTCCATGTTCTTGCATTTTTTGCACCTATTATATTGTCATTTTACTATTAAGCTGATGGTTGTTTCTTTGGGCAGGTATCTCCTACACCAACTATCCTTGACAATGTCAAAGGCCCCAGACTGTGTGTTTATTTCGGGTTCTGAAGAAGGGAAGTGGATATTAAAGCCAGAGATCTCCTTTGTGTTTTTTACTAGCCATACCCCATGTAAGTATTAGTTAGAAGGGTAAATTAATACCCTATTGTGCTCTGTCAATAATTACGGTGCTTTGTCTATGTTTGTTTCTTGGTGATTAAATATATCAAGTAACTTTTCTTGGGCTAAACCGCCATTCATGCAATGCTCCATGGGATGCAGTGACGACATCTCTAACACAATAGGAAGGTTTCGCGTATGCACGAGGTATTGACATTGCTTCTCCGTATGACTACTTGCCTTGTAAAATGAATTTGATTCTTTTTTTTCCATTAGGTGGAGATGCCTCCATAATACCTATGCTTGCCAGTGAGGATCAGCTTTTTCCAACAATAACATCAGAGAGTTATGGGGAAAATCCAGGTGATACCATCAACGTACCCGGACACTTGAACGCAACCTACAAAAGGAAGAGGAATGGTGACGACCTCTGTACCACAAATAAGAAGTTCAAACGTGATGATGGAGAGACGGCAAAAGGGGCTGAACCTCCTCACCAAGAAAGCAAGGTTTCTGATCCAGTGCCCTTGGCGGTAGCGGATGTGTACAGGACTGGGGCAAAGTGTGTCCCAGGAGAGACTCAGGACAGTCGTAACTCGGGGGCTGATTATCACAGCATTGGGGTACTCCGGATCAAACCAGGCCGCGGGGACCGTACTTTGTCTATGTCGTGCAGTGATAAGATGGCTCGTTGGAATGTGCTTGGCTGCCAGGGAGCTCTCCTCATGCACTGCCTCCAGAGGCCTATCTATCTGTCTGCGGTTGTGGTCGGAAAGTGTCCATTCAGCCATGATGCTATGGAGCGAGCTCTTGTCAACAGGTAATATGTGGACCAAAATGCACTGTGCTATATTATTATTTATTAAGTTCTACGCACAGAGCACGGGTCAGGGAGCGTGACTGGACCTTTTTCTTATTTTTCAGGTGCCTTAAGGTGGAATCACTGCCAGAGGGATTTCGGATAGAAAAGGTGCAAGTCTTGCAGTCAAAATTGCATTTTCATCATGGAAGAGATGCGCTTATGGAAAAGGGCTGCACCAGAAAACTTGTTCCATGCGGGGCAGGTGAGACAATCTTTTGCTGGCCATCGTATTTAAGCCCAAAATAGTATCAAATTCTCACCTGACACCCAATCAATATCATAATTAACACAGGATTATCCATATAACGAGACGGGCCTTTTACCGGATCCTTGTGTCTGCATTTGGAGAAGCATTTGGATAATTGCTAAAGATGCATTTCCTCAGGTTTTTATCCCAGTACATGCGCAGAAAGGCCTTCACAGTCTAGCAGGTTCTTTCCTGACACTCTTTACCCTTTCTATGGGTTATTACTATCACACAGTCTCTCCATATTTCGGTCAGACTGCAAATCAGAATCGTTATATTGTCGTAGTAGTAATGTGAAGCATTAACTGCATATTAAGGGTTGGCTTCTAGCCCTTCTTCAAAGTTTATGTAATTGAAGACAAGACTTTTAACTCATTAAAACTGAGCAAACATCAAAAGAATGGTCTTTCGCTTGCTATTTAATCTGGAAGCTATCAGTTATACAGCTATTATTATTTAACTGGAGTCCTGCAGGCTGGATAAAACTTCAGATTTTTTATTTTATTTTTTTTTACTTTTCTATGCAGATAAATATATGCTTATCCTTTTATGTTCTATTTTTTTTTCTTGTTACATGCGCCCTGTCCTACCATGTTAGAATGTCAATCAGTTTTACTTCCTTTTCTGCAGCTGTTAGCTGGAGCGCGGTGCCACACCAGCCGCTAGACGTCACGGCAAATGGCTACAGGCAAGGGACAACCAAAAAGGCGATTGGAAGCCCACAGTCCAGGTAAGAAGAACAAAACCAGTCGCCCGCTGCTGCAGTTTAAACCCCAGGTATCCTGAAAACTATACATATATCACAAGTCCTGTATTTAACATTCAAGAAAAGAAATAAACGGCAGAGGTGGCTGACTATTCCCATCTTCCGCAGGTCACGGATCTGTAAAGCAGAGCTGTTTGCGGCATTCCGGCAGCTGGTTCAGACATTACCACCAGAGCAGCTCTCTAAGTCCCTCAGGTAAAGCAACCAGTGAAGCACACAGAGTGCTTATTCGCTTAACTAGGCGATAAGGAGAGATAAAATGTTTGAGCCAGTGAACTATTCCTTGGCTCATGGTCCGGTGAATAAGCCCCGATGATTGTCTGCATGTGTATTATTTGTTTATATAGCGCCATCATATTCCGGTGCAGTGTACGATGAAAATCACGTGCATAGGATGCATATTATATGGTGTTCTGTTCAGTAAAGGGAGTTTTGTGTGTTTCCCCAACAAACCTGTCAGTAAATTTATGTGTAAGTACACGATTATGTATGCGGAATGGGCATCAATAATAATGTCTTTTACATAGATCATTAGTTACTACTAAACGAAATTATCTCATGGCAGGGAGATTTATTTGGAAAAAGCCAGCATGCATCATACGTGGGAAGGTGCAATGAAACAGCGTTAAAGCTGGTTTTGGATTTAAATGGGATGTGACATGTTTGGTGGCTAATGCCAGTTAGAGGCAGTGTGTGCATCTAATATCTGTTAGATAAGGATTGTTCAGAGGAGATCTACGGCCGATCAGCCCTCTGATGTGCAGGATCATCCTTGTTGATGTATGAATGTCATGTTGATGATTGTCGCAATTATGTACAGTGTAGGAATATACACTACTTTTGAGCGCTTTTCCCCCAAATTAGTCTCCAGTGATTAAACACGACCACTCCTAGGTTTCTCGCTGGCTGCAGTCACACTTTGTCCCGCTGCCAGGAAATATTGTCTAATGTCTGCAAATGTTTCCAGCTCTTGTGTAGAGCTCTCGGACCATGTTTCATGAATGAACCTTCTATTACCAGGAGAACACATCTGATTTCAGAGCACCGTAAAAACAAACAATTTACTTAGTCCCCGGTAAGCTGGCCTCGCCCTCACGGATACTCCGCTGCGGGATTTATTGCCTGTGTACCGCATCCAAAATTGGAGACTAATGTGCAAATGACAGCATTAAGTTGTAGCTGTCGTTTGTATGGCAACGTTAACTTCACCCCAAACCCACATCGAATGTATCGAACAATGTGGATGTCGTCCGTGCCACTTACTTATGCCACGTAACTAATACACATAGTAGAAGAGTTGGCATTTATTTTGTCATGGTACTGGTTGTTCTTGAGGACAGGAAGGGTATGAGCCATGTCCACTTTATTAAAGGGCACGTGTTTCTGTTATAGATATGTTTTATAAGATTTGTAGGTTTTATTTATTTCCTAATTTTTTGTTCTTGTTCGGCGTTATGAAGGACGAATCCCAGTAAGCTTTCCTTGCTTGACCCCTTAGGGGGAACTTACCAAGGTTGGCCTTTCATAATGCATCGGAAGGTTGGTGAGTTAAATCTCCCTCTTCACGAAAACTACGTGGTGTTTACACAGGAGCGTTATCTCCGAGTGCTCACAGTTTCTAACAAGGGGTGTTTAATGTCACAATGCCGGGATGCCATTATCTTTGATCCTGAAGCCACTTCCAGGCACGTCCTTTGTAAACAGTCTGCAGGAGGAGATGCGCTGCTCTCAGATACCGTATAGCATGCAGCTGTTCCTTTTAAGGTTGGGTCTTCTAAACAAATTTGCTCGGCTTAGCGTTTGGGTCATGTATTATCCATTTTATTACTTATATAGATAACAATATTTGCTGATGTTCTAATCTACAGGAAAAGTACATGGCGGTATTAACACAATGTTTTTTTTCAAGCCATCATAGAAAAAGGTGTAAAGTTGCATAAGCTTTCGGGTCCTCGGAGGGCATCTTTTTAAAGTGGAATACAGTTCCTCTTTACATTTCTTTAGGTGTCAGTTTGTCTAACCACACATACAGAGGAATCTATAGGACCTAAAAACAGGAATACGTTGACTGTATGCAGAGGTATCTGCTGAATAAACCCTACAATTCTTCGTTAACGTTCTAGTTCTTTACAGGCTTTGCAGATTAATTACCGCAAATGTTGTTGTTTTTTTTTTTTATTCCTGTAGGTATCTGTATTACTGTAATTGTGAGTAGACATTTATTTTCTAACGCTGTTCTCTAAAAGTGCTGTATGTAACGTTATGCTCTGCTTAACCTTAGCGTTGGAGAACTGAAGACATATTGTGATTACAAAGAGGCAGCCACCACTTACCAGGAAGCCTGGAGGCAGTTACGGGAACAAACATTCACATCATGGATCCGAACGCCGCGTGATTACCTTCTGTTTACCTGAAAGCAGCATTTACACACATTATGGTTTTACTATAACATTGGCATTAAAGTTCATCATCATGGCAGACTATACAGTAAGGTATATGACTTTTTTTTGTCATATCAGAAAACCATCCCACGTACATTGAACTGTAAATACACAATGCAGTGGCTGTCCGCTAGGGAGTACATTTACCATAAACACGTACAAGCCTCTCCTAGCCTCTGTAAGGCTTGCAAAGACTCATGGGAGTTGTAGTTTGGTGATGGGAGTTCCATGTCTCACCATCACTGCGTCTCATGACACTGGTTCTTCAACACGGTAATTCATCGTAACAGGTGAATTCCCACCCAATGTACAAATTGTCAGGATATGTAACCTTTTGCAAATGTGATTGTTCCTAGTGATTTTTCTGTGGTTTTCTAATTCATAAATACAAGCAAGGTTGTTTTCATTCCGAACCGTTGTTAACACAGGGTAACCGGAATGCTAACAATTTGTGGAGAGTTGGGGGAAAAAAATCACAGTTTACCTCTAAAGTGAATGCCGTTGTTGCTGGTTTTGGTTCTGATTAATTTGCCGGACAATTTTTATAGTAACCGCAGAACCATCTAATAAAAGCCGTGTGAATAAAAGGAGTGACGCAAGTAATATAAGTCTCTGAAATCATTTTATTGTACGGTTCACTCTGAGCGAAGTTGTAAAGTTGAATATTGGTACCGGTAACAGTCGTTAACTAACAGCTTGAATTCTACAACTTAAATAAGCAAAAACTATCAATCTAAAAGAACCCAGGATTATTCTGAATACTACATATGTGATTAAATGACTGAACTGCACATTTTAGTATTCAAAATGCTTATAAATATTTTGCTAACACTAACCATGCCAGGAGACGAGAGGCAACACCCTCTGGCGCTGAAGGGGTTTATCTCATGCCAGTGGGGAAGGTGCGTGGCCCTGCTCCTCCGGCTACTGCAGGGTTAAATCACACAGCACAACAAACTAAAATACACGACAGATAATTACAAGAAAAACACGACGTCTGTACAACCGAGATACATCCAGTTAATGTGTATCGAAGCTACGGGGTGAGACGTGATGCACAGCGTCCAACTCAAACCACCTATTTACAAGATTCACAAGTCGATAGTAAGCTTAATAGCCGAACGTGTTCTCGCCGCTGTACGCCACGTACAAGAAGCCATCTTCATCTTTTTCTTTCTCGTACAGTTGTCCCATAGTGAGGCTAGAAACAGAAACAAATCAAATCAAAAACCGGCTCGGCGTGAAATGTTATTATAGATCTTTTATGTGATAAAACCCAGCGCTGTGTCCTTTTTAAAGGTGAGGCGGTGGGTTTGTTCGAAAGGGGCATGGTTTGTGTCCCACCGGTTAGATTCGTACAACAACATCTCACCTAGATTGGGGTACAGTTTTGTCTACAAACAGGAAGATAGCTTTTTCTGATGGCAGCTGGATCCGTTTCCTGATTATCCACATGAACTGCGCTACGGTGATATCCGACGGAACCAGGTACTTCCGCTTGTCAATGTCCACAATCTGTGAACCTGACACTTTTTCCACGATCACCTAGAGAAATACACATAAGGCAGAGCTTTAATTATCCGTGACACGCAACAATATGCACATTTCTTCAAGCTTTGTGTTATACATCATCCAGTGACTAACTGCTCCCCGTGTTAATAGTCAGCGTGTGCACATTGTACACATACCAGATGTACTACTTTATTTTGCAATAGAGAAATTAATTGTCTTTTCTTTTTTTTAACACAAATAAATAGTTCCCAGCAGATTTCAAATTGTCAACACGCTGAGGTCAGTGGCGCAAACGGGAAACAATACACGTATTGTTAAATGTCGGGGGCTAAATATCATTGTGGTTTCTCATTACAGAATAAAAATGGGTTTTAGCCAGACCGGTATCTTGTACTTTACATATTCAGTTCTTCCATTCATCACTGGACACAAACCAAACACATTATTTAAAAGATAAAAAGTATGCATAGTTTACAGACATGAAGTGCACGTTGCTGTGCTTTCAGACATCAGAAACTGAAAGTGCATTTATGCCAGTAAAGCAAACGCTAGACTAGAGGCAGAACGCACAGAGTCCAGGCACCCAAACCTGAATAATTTATTGGTCGCTGGTATAAATAAGACAGAAATAATTTACCGGAACTCGGTCTGGATACTTGGCTCGGATCTTTGCCGACTCCACGCACCTGTGTTCTGAAAGCACAAAGCAGAACGTGTCACAGAGGGTCACATTGGGTGGAATATGAAATCAAACATATGCCGTGATATCAATCAACAATGTACCAATTTGATTAAACCGATGCCCGTTTAAGACGCTGTTAGGATGCGTTATTGCGATTACGGGTGTATAGCTATGGGTCGTGTTGGATTATTTAGCCACTGGTGACGCTTGATCTTGCCGCGCGGTTTTGTGAGTATGATGTATGGTTAATGTATGTCAGGTCATAGGACCGTTATGTCTCAGTGATGGCATTGGAGTAATTGGTTGTTATGTCTGAACGCTATATGTTCGGATTGAGTTATAAGCGTAGCATCCTACCCGCCAGCCTAGGTTTTGTGTATGGCATATGGCCATCCACAAAGTGACAAGCGAAGGTGGGGAGTGAGCTTTGGTAATATCACGGTACAGAGTGATGGTGAGAATGGCGAGCTATGGGCGAGAAATCTATGATAGGAAATTTAAAAAAGGGCAATAGAGGGTGGTGCTGGTAAAGAATGTATAGGGCATTTGGAACAATAGACTAAGAGAAACAAAGGTATGGGGGGGGTAAATTAACGGGAGAAGAGAGGCTCTGTACGGTGGGCAGGGAGAGTGGAGTCCCCATTTCAGAGGGCAGACATACAGTGTACAGGATGAGGTGGGGTATGGGTATGATAGGGTTAATGCAACAGGGGGTATGATGGTGGCATTGGGGTGTAGGGCCGGGGTAAATGTCACGGATGTAAACAAAGGGTAAGGCTCCTATAGCTGTGGGAAGGCCAGGGGCAGGTGTCAGGTAATGACAGTCCACGCGTGTAATTCAGCGTGGGGTGACACGATCACCCCCTATTCTCACCCAGCGAGTGGTCTTCCTTAAACATCCACTTCATGTTACCGGGAGCGGTGACAGGAGCGACAACAACAACAGGGCGGCTCTCCTTATGACGAAATTTCCGGGATGGGTGGCTTGGTTGGCACAGACCCCACCCACCATTTAAGGAGGGGGAATGGGGAACACCAGCTAGGGCTTAGTGGTGGACGGAGCATGCGCAGTAGCTTCTAGCTAGCTCTATGTATGTACGTGTAGGCTGTTTTTAAAAATGCCGTATAGAATATGTATATCTTAAATAAGAGCGAACTATTTAATTACTGAATGAACTGCTCTGTCCCCTCCACCTCCGGGGCTTCGTGTCTGCTGGAGACTCTTCTGTTTAGCACAGGAATGGGTGGGTTGGTGATAGTTGAGCTGCTGTGGGCTACAGCACCCATTATGCTCAGCCAGCCAAAGCCATGGCAGCATGCCAAGTCATTGCACAAAGCATACTGTCCTAGTCACCCATTTTAGAAGCGACAGTCCCTTCTTCCTCCCCTTATGTGACCCTCTTTGCTAGGAGATTGGAGTGAGTGAATGGCAGAGTAATGTGTTTATAAACAACAGATAATATGTTTACAAATAAAGTGTAAATAAAATACATTATCCTTCCTCAATGACTAAAATATATAAATAACTACCAGCCTTCTAGCCACGCCCCCTAAAAACAGGTGCCCCTCTTAGATGGGAAGGGCTGGGGCGGTGGGATTTGAGTGGGAAAGACGTGCAATAAAATGTAAAGTCGTATTTAATATTATTTGGCTGTCGGGGCTTTTGCTGTCTTCATAAAAGATTAATGACGTGTAAGTCGCGGATCACTGTTCGTTATATAGTTGTATTGTGTATAGCATTCTGCCCCATTGTTTAGCAGCCACAGATAGTTAATACAAAGTTGTTATATGTTCTGAATAGCCCAGCTTGGTCCTACTGGCCCGATGTGGCTTTTCGGAGGTCCCCACCCTGCATGTGAATTCCAAGGGCGTTTTATATTACATCACTGTTTTAATAGGCGTATAAAGTACATTACAGTGACAAGCTGCACTGTATTTAACTGTACCGTTCCTTTTCACGGGGAATGCGTTAAAGGTGCAGTTTCTTTCATGCAGTTTCCTACTGCTGGCTCGGTTGGCACATGCCCGGTGGGCCAGTGGCTCCAGCAGCAGTTCGGGTTGCGCAGTGGGATGCTGTATTATAATGTAATCTGCGCCGCCGGCCTTCTCTCACGCTGCTTAGCTGGCCCCAGCCCAGTCCTGCAATACTGTATATACAGGTATATGAATGAGACTAAGATCTTCCTGGGCCTAGTTCTTTACAGTAGCCAATGGAATGACCCGAGTGCTCTCCTACAGAACCCCTATAGATGATAATGGCCTCCATAAGGTTGGAGGGATTAAGACTTCTTTTTGCGATGCCTGGCAGTCCTGAGTTATGCACGTAGACTGGCCAGGGTGAGGGTACCGGGAAGGGCCGTTGGTGGCAAATCAGTACTGTGTACCGCGCTACACTTTCTGGAGAGTCGTGGATAGGAGTTTACACGGGTCGCCTACTCGTAGCTAGTCGTGTATTTATTGTACCCGGCAAACATTCTCTGCTCCTGGGAAAGAGGGGCATTTAGAAGGCATGGTGCCAGAGCGGTCTGTGATACCCTTCACTGCCCTGCAATGAACTGTCACCAACGGGTCGGGTATCGGTGCTGGGGCGGTGCTAAATAATTTACTTCCGGTCTGCTGGAAGAGGAAGTTCCGGATCCTAGCGTCCGTTGTCATGGTACCGTGGTTCTGGAGTTTGAGAGCGGAGTGCCACCCGGGCTTTCGTAACGCAAGTCACCGGATCCTGGCACTCTACTCCGTTTTGGCCGGCTAACGAAGGGCTTCGGGCGGGGGACATAGTGACTGAGGCTGTGGAGTGGGATGGTGGGTGCAGCTACCGGTGAACCTAGGAGAGAGGGGCAGAGAGATCCCAGGAGGGGTGCAAGGAGAGGGGGGCAGGGGCATCAAGATCTGGGGAGGCTTGTAAGGAGAAGGGAGCTGAGAGGAGACACAATTCAGAGGGCAGCTTTGTTATTAAAGGAGAGGGATGAGAGTTGGTGATCAATAGGCTCGCCCCGCACACATAACCATACTGATCCCCGGGCAATAACTAACCCCGCAACCAGGACAAACAAAACACAAACACCACAGAGATCTGTGCCCCTGCTGTATTTGGTTGATCATGGCTCTGTACGAGATATACTCGCACCCCGCGCTTATACAATACAGATCCAGGGTCTGCTCCAAAGCCACGCTCTTTCTGCTGCTGGTTCTGGGACTAACCTACATCCCTCCGTTGTTAGTCGCCTATAGAAGCCACGGTGAGATATTGTCCTTTTACTGAACAGTCTGAAAGGGCTCTAGCTGCTAAACTGTTCGTTAATATATTTTGCTTCATTGCAGGTTTCTGGTTAAAGCAAAGCACCTATGAAGAGCAGCCCAATGTCCGCTTCCGGTACGAGGCCCTACTGATTGCCATGAACGACCTCAGTGGGGGGTATGTGGCATGGAGCACGTTCCAGGAGTTTAACAGCTTGGTCGGAGACAGACTCAGATTGCCTCTGGTGTCGGTAAGCCAAAGAATACACTTTATAAATAATTGATCTAAATAAACACGGGATACGTGGGCTATCGTTAGGTGTATGGCTTAGTAAATATGTAATGTGCAAATTCTGTGTCTTTTAGGCCAGGGAAGAAGACAAGAACCAAGATGGCAAAATGGACCAACTGTATTTCAGATTGGAGCTACCTCTCCAGGCCACAGAGAATATTTACGGCGTGCAGCTTATTCTAACCTTCTCCTACCAGCTGTATGTAAGTGAGCAAACCAGTCGCCTAATCACAAGAACAAAACCGAGTTCTGTATCTATGATGATAAATGGCGATGATAGCAAAGAACGCAAGTGCCTGATTTGTTTTGTTGTTTTCCCATTACCGGTATATTGAATATTGGGAGGTTAAAGGAGCTCTGTTATGCCAACAGGCGTCCAAAATGTCACTATGATAGCAGCAGTATAAGAACATTGCAGTTGAACAAACTTTTATGACAGAGGGCAGGTATATGACATCATATCCCAGTGCCTTGCACAAATAGGATGAATGACATGGAGAAGAGATACTAGCAGAGCTCTTTCTGTAAGTTAGATACACAATGGATCATACATTTGTGGGCAAACCAGCTGCTGACAGCTCAGTAAAGTAGCTAGGAGTGTATATAATATATACCGATCTAGGCATGTGCCAGGGGTCATTTTGGCCTTGTGTTGAAAGATTATATCTTTATGACATAGGTAAACCTTTATTATTTATTTAAGAAATGGCAGTTTAAATATGAAGTTACTCCTATAATGCTAATTGGTAACTTTTGCCTTTCAGAGGATGTCAACGTTTGTAATGCAGAGCATGGTGCTGATTCAGCACTCCTCACCCATTCCTGGAGCGCAGCTTTATATCAATGGAGACCTGAGACTGCAGCAAAGAGAACCCCTCAAGCACCAGGGACTGGACACAAGATACAATGTAAGAGCTGTTTATTTTTTTTTTCAGGAATAGTAGGTGAAGTCACATATAATGAAAAACACGTCACAGCAAAAACCCATCAAATGTCATATCATGGCTTGGATCAAAAGGTTTTTGTTTTGTCATACTCTTTGACTCATTCATTAACCATTCTCCTTCTCCTACACGGCAGTTCACTGTGATTAACGGAACAAGCCCTTTCGCGAGTGCCTACGAGCTCACAAACATAATTGCCGTTTACCAGGAGAGAAACGGTAAGATTTACAGAGGCTTTTAGAGTTTGTCCTATTCAAAAGCTCATTCAACAAAAGTCATCTTTCCCATGATCATTTTTCTCTTGTTGCAGTTACTACCATCCTGAACAACCCTAGCCCAGCCTGGCTTGTAGGAAGAGCTGTGTCTGACCCGTTTGTAATTAACGCAATTATCCGATATCCAGTGGAATCGATTTCATATCCTTTTTTGACATTTAAGCATATGTTTCATTTCCATGTATTATCCTGTCCTGTACTTTGGGGTGCGTGATCTCGCTGTATAGCTGTGATGGGTGACTGCAGGGGCTGGGGGTGGTTACAAGAGCAAAATGCATGGAAGCTGCCCCCCTTTTAGTGACAGATGGAGCCCTTGATTGACAGCATCATGTTGATGAATACTACATCATAAGAACTCTTTAGTATTCAGTACCATGGGGCTGTTAATCTTCCATCTGTTTCCTGTCTGCTTTCTATTTCCTGTGATTTCCTGCAAACCCTTCTTGCCACGTGTGGAAGCTTTTCCTTATTTCCTGTGGAATATTCCTTAACGATCAGCACATATCTGCCGGGCTTCTGGGAGATGATAAAGTTTGCTTGGATCCAATATGTCAGCGTCCTGCTGATTTTCCTGTGGGTTTTTGAGAGGATTAAAATCTTCGTCTTCCAAAATCAAGTGTTGACCACCGTACCAGCCCAGATGCCGGCGTCGTTCAAAATTCACCAGAGCTGATCACCACGGGGTTGTTGCTACTATGCGTGAAAGCAGAAATCATCACATTTCACAGTATTTTAATAACAAGGGATGTACGTTGGATAAGGTATCGGTATTTCACTACAATCTGATGGTTACCTTTTTGAAATGCCCGTGTGATTGACGGTGAAACTGTCCCTCGCAAAATGAAATTTAATGGTAATGTTAAGTAATAGCTGGCTATACTTTGGTGTTCGGATATCTTCATTTCATCCACCAATTGAATCTGTCCCTGTAAGCCTGTGTGCTGATCACTTATCACCGTGACCAATCAGCTCACATCCTTCAGACAGTTTCAAGTTTTAAAGCAGGTGTCAGATATCAATTTCAACATGACTTTAAAATATTGGAGGTTATTTATAGAGCGCTAGTCTGGTGCAAACATTTGTAAACATTTAAAAGCAGGCTTATCACCATAGCAACCAGTGGAATTGCTATGTGGATAAGATCACTTTTCAGATCTGTAACCAATCCTGATTAACATTTTAAATGTGTATTTTAAAAACTAGATAATCTTCCTTTTTTTGTACACTGTGTAGCGACCGGGTATGGAGGGTACATATGTTTATGGCACATTACCCAGAATGCCCTGTGAGCCGCACGCCGGCCCCTCTCTTTGTTTTCTGACTAATAAGACTATATTGGTACCAGACCACTGGAATTGTTTTTTTTTTGTTGTTGTTGTTTTCATTGTTTGTTAAATATTTTCAGTATTGTAAATCATGTTTGAAATGTTTTGAATACAAATTTTGAATACATTTTGTAATAGTTTTCATAAGTAAACCAAAAGCACAATGTCAAACACGGTGTTGACTCCATTCTTGCAAAAAGAAAAAAAAATAAAGAGAAAAATGAAGGGCTAAGTTATCCCATTGAAAGTAACGAGCAGATCATTTGGTGTGGGGTATGCTCTGGTTTCGGCAGACTCGTCTGTCCTCAGTTCTCTGCGTTGATAATGGGGTGCTTTGATCGTTATGGTATATAACACGCATCGTTGAACAGAGTGCTGTATTGTCCGAGGACGTCCTTTCTTCTATAGAAGAAGACAATGCAGAGATACAGGTTTTATATGCCGCATAGTTTACGTTCTATTCAAATCAGGCCTGTGTTCTGTGTCTAAATAAACAAGAATTATACTATTCAAGTAAATGTTTGAAGCGAAACAAGTTTAACTAGAAAGCTGTATATAGTCTGTTTGTGTGTGTATATGTATATATGTATATATGTATATATATATATATATATATATATATATATATAAACCCACAATGTCACCCACGGGCCTTTCTTATGGAATGTTTCTGTTGGCGACTGGTTATAATGCATAGATCAAATTACCTCTGCTCTGTTTAATGAAAGAGAAAAGAGCTCCTAATACAAAGGAAAGTTGCATTCACGGGTTTAGCGGCTATTTGCCCTGCTCTGGAACATTGTGTCTCTCTGGGGGCGATGGAGTCCACAGGGCCACAAATTCACTCCTTAATTTCAAGTCCCAATTGGATAAAATGATACAACCTCAACCATCCAAGTGCCATCAAGCTGGCATGAAAGGGGTGCGTTCTACTAAGTCGTGTCTCAGAGCGGACAGCTGTGTTAACTGGGCACACACTTGGGTATTCCGGGGGGCCGCGGTCACGAGACTGCTGTCTCAAAGAACCGGTTTGACAGAAGGTGCGGCTGTGATCTGGGATTTTTCCAGTGCCCTAGGGGGGTCAAATTGGGTGAAATGCATTGAGAGGACCATAAATACCGCTAATGCGGTATCATGCGTTTTCATGCGGAAAAAGCACATGCAATGTCACACGGTATCCACTTTAAAAAGGGATTTCTACCTCCTGATCCTGAACTACACTATGGCTGACCAGGAGCCGAGATTCCGGGATACGCAGTGTCGCAATATACCATCGCTACGTAATTCACATATTCATGGTATGGAAAGAAGGGGAGAAAAACCTCAGATGCTTCTCACAAGCTGTTAATTGAAGTAATGAGTGGCTGCATAATGAGTTAGAGTGGGCGCCTATCAATTTAAGTGACCTCACAGGGATTTGAACCAGGGACCTTTTACACTTATACTCAAATTCACCCATTCGCAAAACATCACATACACCGAGACAGATGCTCTAATGAGATTAGAACCTGTAACTTTCCGCACGGCGAGTAACACACCTTACACGCGCGCCACACTTCCAATGAATGGATCTGCTCGTCCGTAATACAAATACTCAAATTCGCCCAATCTGAAAACATAATTTTACACAGAAGGCGCACTTGGATTAGAACCAGGAGTTATTCACATGTTGGGTAATACACCTAGCACTTGTGCTACCCTCACAACAGACAAAGCTGCTCGTCCGTAATACAAATACTCAAATTCGCTTGCTCTGAAAACATAATTCTACACACTAAGCAGTTAGACACACTAAGCAATAGGTAGTGCACCTTTTAGATTGTGTGCATTATGTTAGATGGTATAAGTATTGGTGCATCACACGCAGGCGTCATATGTTCATGGCGACGAAGAGCCTTCAATCATCCGATGGTGTAATGGTTAGGTTCCCTGCCTGCCATATGTTGCGGTCCCGGTTCGATTCCCTGTAGCTCTGTGGGGAGCATCCAGCCGTGCGGTGGTTTGAAGGTTCGGTGTGTTGTGTACTCGATGCTGTGGTCCCAGGCTGGTTTCGCTTGAAGGTTTGGTGTGTTGCCTACGAGATGATGTGCTGATGGCTCGCTTCTGTGTGGCTCGGTGCAGCTACTGACAATGTTTCTGTGCGTACAGTGGTCTTACCCTGAAAAAAAAAACGTGCGCTGCCGTATTATTATTATTTTTTTTAGCATTTATAGAAAAAAGCATAAAAGGTGTTGTGTACTACCGACTGGCTCTAACCCCCAATCATCCTGACCCGCACATACGCACTTTCACACACCACCGAACATACTCATACGTCTTACACACCGCACATACTCATACGTCTTACACACCGCACCGACCATACCGCACCGCAACCACTCGCCAGGCCTCACGGGGATTAGAACTAGAAACCAAACCGCTTGGTAAGTAAGTACACTTGACACCTGCGCCACCCTTGTGGCAGACTGAATTTGCTCGTCCGTAATACTTATACTCAAATTCACAGAGTCTAAAAACATAACATAAAGTCTCTAGTCTCAGGACTTCCTGGGACTCGAACCCGGAACTCACGGCACAGCGTGTGACACACGCATCACACGCGCCACCTTCGAGATGGAGAAGAGCTGCTCATCCCTAATACAAATACACAAATTCACCCACTGGAAAAACATAATGTTACAAATATCCAACCTTACACGCAGGCTGCACAGGGATTAGAACCAGGAGCCTCACGCATGGTGAGCGATACACCTAACACACGTGCCACGCACAAGGCTGGATGGCCGCCCTCGTCCCATCCACATATACTCAAATTTACCTACTCCAAAAAACATAAAATCATACGTTATACAGGAATCACAGAGATTAGAACCAGGGGCCAGGAGCACGGTGATAAACACAGCTAAGACATGCGCCACCAGTACCATGGGGCAAAAGGGCCTTGTCTGTTATACAAATACTCAGATTCACCGACTCTGAAAACATAACATTAGTTTATATACAGGATACATGGTGAATAGAACCTGCTTCCACTTGTATGGAGGGGGGGGGATAACGCACCAAACACCTAGACCACCATCTCAACTGGATCAGGAGGTTTGCCAGTTCCACAAATACTCTGATGTACCCGCTCTAAAAGATTAAGAAAAAGATCATACAACAGCGAAGCGGGTTTGAACCATAAACCAGTCGCAGTGCAGGCGATACACCTAACCGTTACGCCACACCATGACATGGCATCAGCCGCCCACCTGCTCTACATTTACTCATACGGACCCCCTCTAAAAACATAAGAAGAACATGCAGACGCGCTACACACGTAGATCCAGCTTTCATGGAGATTAGAACCAAAATACTTTTATATGGTTAGTAATGCATACGATGTCTGCCTGCTCCACATATAATCATATGCACCAAGTATAAAATGATACAAATACACAGATCCACTATAACAATAAACACAACCGCATCGCACGTTCAAACTATCATTCACAACACGAATAACGCACCCAACACGCGCACCACACGTGAGATGGAAGAAACGTGCTCGTCCGTAATACAAATACACAAATTCACTCACTCTGAAAACACGATTTTACACGGAGGAATCACTAAACAGAGACCTCACGGGGATCACAACCACCGAGCTTTCAAAAGGTGAGTAATACAACTAACACGTGCGCCACACTCAAGGGGGGAAGACAAGCTTGTCCATTCCACATACCCTCAAATTCACCCACTCCAAAAAACATAACAATGACTCAATCCACACGGATCACAGAGATTACAACCAGGAAACCCCAGTAAGGTGAGAAGATCGCCTAAGACATGCGCCAACCTCAAGGCAAAGATGACATGCTCATCTGTAATACAAATACTCACATTCAACATGTCTAAAAAACATAAGATTTACACACAGTCACCACGTCGATCAGAACCAGTAACTCCCCGCGTGGGGGATATCACACCTAACAGGTGCGCCGCCATTGCAACTGTGCTTCTGCTGCACACCTGCTGCACAAATAGTGTTTTGCACCCACCATTACACACTGGAATTAGAACCAGCAGCTCATCGCGTTACATGGAACACACCAAACCGCTACACCACCATACAGCTACACACCTGAGCCTGTGCCACATATACTCACTTAAACCAATGAGTGTGCGTGTCATTAAGTTTTAAGGCTAGGATGCCCAGCTCAGCTATGAGAAGTGGGGTGGCTTCTCAGCTCTGTACCTGTCGCGGTGCGTACCTGTGTAAGTCTACGCTGTTCCATTGGTTCGGTGGACGGTGTTATATACAGGCATATGAAGCCTGCCACCTCCTGACTCACGTGTGATTAATCGCGGATGGTGTTATATATAGGCATACGAAGCCTGCCACCTCCTGACTCACGTGTGATTAATCGTGGATGGTGTTATATATAGGCATATGAAGCCTGCCACCTCCTGACTCACTTGTGATTAATCGCAGATGGTGTTACATGCAGGAATTTGAAGCCTGCCACCTCCTGACTCACGTGTGATTAATCGTGGATGGTGTTATATATATAGGCATATGAAGCCCGCCACCGCCTGACTCACATATGATTAATCGCGGATGGTGTTACATACAGGCATATGAAGCCTGCCACCTCCTGACTCACGTGTGATTAATCGTGGATGGTGTTATATATAGACATATGAAGCCTGCCACCTCCTGACTCACGTGCGATTAATCATGGATGGTGTTATATACAGGCATATGAAGCCTGCCACCTCCTGACTCACGTGTGATTAATCGTGGATGGTGTTATATATAAGCATATGAAGCCTGCCACCTCCTGAATCACGTGTGATTAATCGTGGATGGTATTATATATAGGCATATGAAGCCTGCCACCTCCTGACTCACGTGTGATTAATTGTGGATGGTATTATATATAGGCATATGAAGCCTGCCACCTCCTGACTCACGTGTGATTAATCGTGGATGGTATTATATATAGGCATATGAAGCCTGCCACCTCCTGACTCACGTGTGATTAATTGTGGATGGTATTATATATAGGCATATGAAGCCTGCCACCTCCTGACTCACGTGTGATTAATTGTGGATGGTATTATATATAGGCATATGAAGCCTGCCACCTCCTGAATCACGTGTGATTAATCGTGGATGGTATTATATATAGGCATATGAAGCCTGCCACCTCCTGACTCACGTGTGATTAATTGTGGATGGTATTATATATAGGCATATGAAGCCTGCCACCTCCTGACTCACGTGTGATTAATCGCGTGCACTTTAATGTGTATGAAGGCTTGGGTCCCTTTAAGTTTACCTGCGATAAATGCAGAATCTTACCCAAACGCAGTAGCCCTTAGACTTGCGGTGAGCTCATTACCATGCAGAAAATGGGCTCAGCCGGTCAATGGTTTAATGTGCCTTCTACTTTGGTGAGGCTGCTTTGCACATTAAACTGTCCCGTTAAGGCATGAACAGAGGGATTTCATTCAGATAATAAATAGCAAATCCTTACAGCTTTTGAAATTTTATTTAATAAAAGAAAATCCCTGTACACTGGAGACCCCCCCCCACGCCCCGGACCATGGCTTCATGGCTAAGTAGAATGGACGAAATCAGGTTTATGGAAAAAATATCACTAAATATCACTAATTCAACAGATGTGAGATCTACTCTTGAACTTTCTTCCATTGGCTAGGCTGATTTACATAAGGAGTGTGGGTGTAGCGGTGGGTGCTTTGGAGGGGGTAAGAGGGGATTTGGTGTTTTTTGGGGGGCCCCTCCCTTCGATGGATCACTTTGATAGAAATGGTCTGTAATCTGTCTGGTTATTGTGCGCACCTTGGTGGCTTCCCTTCATTTATCTGCCTTTTATTCTCCAGTTCATCCATTTTTTTATTTTATTTTTATTGCTTAATTGTACATATAATTCCATACGAATTATGAATTATATATTATTATTATTATTACACTTTATTTATAAAGTGCCAGATTCCGCAGCATTATGGGGGCCTTGCCAAATGTCCAAATCTCAATAAAAACACACAAAAAAAACCCATCAACCCGCTGCTTCAGAGCCAGAGACCTCAAGACACGTATAAATCAGAACGACTTTTTCCAAATGAATTTCACCATAAATGTATACCGGACGGGGTTTTTTGGGACCTGAATTGTCTCGGTTACCAAATTCCCACAAACGGATGGCTTGCACAAGCTTAAAAAGCACTCGATCCGGAAAGGAACGACGCAACTGCCTACAGTATCATTATTCATTCATATAGCGCCTTCATATGCCACGGCGCTGTACAATGGGATATTTCAGGCCGGAGAATGAAAAATGTTCTGTACGTGGGAAAGATACATATTTACACAAGGATTTAAAATCGTTACATATTACATATGTGTGTGTGTGTATTTCTAAACACGCATACCTGCGGTCCAACCCTGTCTTTTGAGGACAGTCCTTTCTAAAGCAACGGAACTCGGTCACAGACAGGGTCACACTGGGCGTGCCGGGGTTAAGTTGTCTATCCTGGACCAGGCGCTTAAAGGACGAAGCGACTGGACTGAGACGCCCCATAAATTTAGGGGTTAAGTAAACGGGTACTTAATAGGCAGAAACAGATCGAGGATGGCAGAACCCCCCCGCTATACAATAAGTGGAGCTAAAATGCACTCATCTACTGCGGGGGTCCTGAAAGAGAGCCCCTCCACGTGTGAGACTGGCCCCCTTGTCTGTCGGTGGCAAGATGCCTTAATTTGCACCTGCTATTTACTGATAATATATCGTATATAATAATATACGTCTCACACCATTATAAAGACAGCCAAGAAGTACGTCCGCGAGCAGGTTACATACGGGTGAATCTCACGTGTTCATTGCGTGTAGATGTTTGGGGGATATTTATTGATTTTGGGACAGTCCCTTGAAAAGAATGCAGGGCGATTGCTCAATGTCCGCTGGTCTGTGAAGCTGGGATCAGGTTCAGCTGCATGCACAAAGGTGTAAATCGATACGGCTGAGGCGTGCTGGATTTGGGGCTCACGCCGCACCCTGGGTTAAAGCCGTATTAATGGTATTCACAGAATCCGAAGGAAGATGGAAGGAAGATCCATCACGTGTGTTAACCATTTAATGAACACTGGGGCAAAACATAAATCCACCCTGAAGGCAAAGGGGCAAAAAACAGGCTAATGGGCAAAAAACAGGCTAAGGGGATTAGGTTTCATATAAACACCGGTGTTGGTGGCTCTAAGGATAAGACAGGCAGCTATTTTCAACCTGCTGGATGTGAGATGATTCTAGAATGCTGATAATGCCCGAGGGGCAGAAATGGAATAGGAAAGGGGTAACTAAAGCAACCAATTCAATTGCCCCAGGGGCAATGGGCCATTACTTAAAAAACCAAGCAGTTTAATGAGGGGAGTTTGGGGGGAGACACAGAAATCATCAGTTTGCCCCCCAGCTGCCCCTGATAAATGCCCCCTGCTGTCTACAGACCCTGTAAGAGGGACCCAGGTGAGATTCACTTATACATCGCAGTGTAGTTTTAAGATCCCCGGGAATTCCAAGGGTTCGGATTAAATGGACAGAACCAGTTTGTGTCCGGCCCCCCTGGCCCTCCATGGGCACAGTTACAAGGGGCAGAGACAAGGTGTGTGGGGTAGAGTTACGGTGTGTGGGGTAGAGTAAAGGTGTGTGGGGTAGAGTGAAGGTGTGTGGGGTAGAGTGAAGGTGTGGGGGTAGAGTAAAGGTGTGTGGGGTAGAGTGAAGGTGTGTGGGGTAGAGTGAAGGTGTGTGGGGTAGAGTAAAGGTGTGTGTGGGGTAGAGTGAAGGTGTGTGGGGTAGAGTGAAGGTGTGTGTGGGGTAGAGTAAAGGTGTATGGGGGTAGAGTGAAGGTGTGTGGGGTAGAGTAAAGGTGTGTGGGGTAGAGTAAAGGTGTGTGGGGTAGAGTGAATGTGTATGGGGGTAGAGTGAAGGTGTGTGGGGTAGAGTAAAGGTGTGTGTGGGGTAGAGTGAAGGTGTGTGGGGGTAGAGTAAAGGTGTATGAGGGTAGAGTGAAGGTGTGTGGGGGTAGAGTAAAGGTGTGTGTGGGCTAGAATGAAGGTGTGTGGGGGTAGAGTAAAGGTGTATTGGGGTAGAGTGAAGGTGTGTGTGGGGTAGAGTAAAGGTGTGTGGGGTAGAGTGAAGGTGTGTGTGGGGTAGAGTGAAGGTGTGTGGGGGTAGAGTAAAGGTGTATGAGGGTAGAGTGAAGGTGTGTGGGGGTAGAGTAAAGGTGTGTGTGGGCTAGAATGAAGGTGTGTGGGGGTAGAGTAAAGGTGTATTGGGGTAGAGTGAAGGTGTGTGTGGGGTAGAGTAAAGGTGTGTGGGGTAGAGTGAAGGTGTGTGTGGGGGTAGAGTAAAGGTGTGTGTGGGGTAGAGTAAAGGTGTGTGTGGGGTAGGGGTACCATTCACCTGATGCTCCTTGTGCTCGTGTAAAGCGCTTTTTGTGAGACATCTACCTGCTGTCTCTGTCCTCTCACCCCAGTCCTTACTCTGCATGTCTGTCTCTCCCAGCCCGGCTGTCTCTTCTATCAGGTGAGTCACGTTGGTGGGGCATTTAACTGCCCCCACTCCAGGGACCCTCGCAGGGGGCGGGCAGCCCAAACAGCCCCCGCCTCCCTTCTCCCGAGACCCACGGCCACGTCTGAATGAGGCTCATTGTCCGGGGAGAGGAGAGCCGGGGAGGGGGCATCATTCCGGAGAGGAGAAGAGGACATCCCAAATACCCACAGGAGGTAAGACCTGGCCTGTTGTTTCTGGGGCAGGTAATTACCCCCCAGCGCCCGGGACACACGAGGTACTGCCACTCCTATCATGCTCATCCTGGGAGCTGCACTCCGGAGTGCCAGAGATCGCCAAACACTGCAGGGATTGTACTAACAGACCTGCTTCTAGAACGATCTGTATGGGGACCTTGGAGAGGGTTATGCTATAGATATAAAGTATCCCCCCTATAGATATAGGGGACCCCCCTGCCTGGCAGTTTAAATGGAATGGCAGATCTCACAGAAGCCCATATTACCCACCGGGGCAGCTTTGGCCACCTCCATGTAAAGCCTATACATTCAGCTATACAGACCCTATATAATGTATCCAGGGGGGGGGGGTTCCTATTCAATTTATATATATATTTGTTTTAATCATAAAATAGAGGAATTAGGGACTGAGTGACAGCACCGATTCACCACAGATCCCCATGAATAAAAATGAATCAGGAGACCGGCAGAGACGGCTTTAAAATCCGATAAAGTGATTATCATTGAGTGGCTATTTGCGGCGGTTGTTACGTTGAGTGCATCACATGCTTTTAATAAGTGAAAACTCATACTTTACACCCAAACTGTGTGTATGATGGGGGGGTCTATGGTTGCCCCCTGGTTGTTTTGGGGTCTCCATATCCAGAGGTGGGTACAGGGCACTCGAGTCTGCTTCAGTTTATGCTAAAAGTTGGCAAACTTCTTTCTTCAGCGATCATTACATCTAAAAAAGATGGCAAACTTCCCCAAACTGATGTTTCTGAACGGCGATCGGTCGGTTTTGTGGGATTAACACAGAATTAGGGTTGTCGTACTTTCAGTTACAGGAAAAACTGGTGGGAAATCCCAAAAGCTATTGAGTTATGCGATGTTTCTATTTACTAAACAGCAAGAGCATCATGCGCAGAGACTTTTTATGGAAAGACTTTGATGTTTCTTCCCGGTGGCCATGGCGCAGGACCACACAACGGATCCCTGCCCGGGGGCATTCCGTCCTATTGTTTGGTCTCTATAGCCAGTCAAAGAGACGCGCTGGACCAACGGGTGTAAAAGCCCCTCCAGGACTTACCTTCCCCGCTGCCCCCGGCTGCTCGGAAAACTGCCAAATACTGGACGCAATTTACAGATAATCCACAAAAGTCACATCAGCCAAGGTGACAGCGAAGGGACAGGCGAGCCCTGCAGCCTGCGTTTCATACAGTGATAGAAACTTCACGAAAGGGTTTTCTTACCACCTGCGTCCGCACTCGCTGCCCCATACGTGTGCCAACTTTCCCTGTGTTTTACCAGCTCCAACCGTGCTCCATGTATTGGTGGAAAGTCATCTACATTATTATTATTATTATTTTTATTATTATTATTTTTATTATTATTATTTTTTTATTATTGTTATTATTATTATTTTTTTTATTATGTTTTATTTTTATAGCGCCAAATATTTTCGCAGCGCTTCTTACATTTAAAGCATCTGGCAAAACTTAAGGCAGACTTAGGATGAACCGATACGTTAGGTAACGAGGTCCCGGCTCGCAAGTCTTGTGCTTGAATGTGTATCCTGCTTAGTGAATAAACCCCCGGACTTTCTATAGGAGCAGACGTCGCGCAGACTGTTTCCCAGCACTTTCATATCAGTTTCATATTAAAGGAACACACATGTCATTATTTTAAAGACATACGCTGTAGATAAAAGTCGAGCCCCCGCCAGCCGCCCCCCCCACCTCCAGAGAGTTTGTGAATGCGGTAGAAGTGAGCAGGCGGAGGGTGCGTGTAACGGTTACCCCTCGATCTCTTACCCGTTAAAGTGTAAAGGAGAATGCTTTCAGCATCATTAACCCCCAATCATTTTATCTAAACACCCCATAAAGCGTCTGGGGTATAAACTGTTTTATATGAGGGCACCGAGTAACCCCGTGACTGCCTTTGCAGCTACAATTATCCCGGACTAGATAAGGCTCGGGACAAATATCTTCCAAGCCTGCGTAAAGCCCCGCGTTGTGCGATGTAACTGTCTTGGAAATTGCCTTTTGTTCCAAAATGAAAAGAAAATGAAAGAGGGGCAAAATGCACGCGGTATCCACGATACTGTAACCGATTACCTGACATCTGTAACAATGCACGGTATGTACAACCAAACACTCTTAGCCTTAAAAGGCTCATCGCGGTATAATGTCAGTGAAACTGGCTCAAGGATGAAAGGGCAAAAATTCAGTTAAAATGCCCTCTACGGAGTAAGACTGATTACCAGTCTATTCCATTCAGCGGTGTATTTCACTCTGAAGCGGGCATTTTGCTGTTAATTTAGCTTTAAAAAGTAATTTACGCTATTACTGAGCTCTTCCGATGGCAGACTTTCCCTGTTACTCGCTTAGTTACCCAAGTCTGTCTTATGTGTTCTGTCCCTTTAATCGGACCCTTACCCAAGTCTGTCTTATGTGTTCAGTCCCTTTGACCGGACCCTTACCCAAGTCTGTCTTATGTGTTCAGTCCCTTTAACCGGACCCTTACCCAAGTCTGTCTTATGTGTTCAGTCCCTTTAACCGGACCCTTACCCAAGTCTTAAGTGTTCTGTTTAATCTGACTCTTCGAGGCTTAATGTTACAGTCACACGAATGACGTTAGGAGCGCGTTCACCAATTCACTGGTTCTGGCCGAGGATCGGTAATTTAATAATGTTTGGCCAGAAGCACAAGTTACAGCCGAGACGAGTCCTCCTCATTGTATGGAAAACCAAAAACCCCAAAAACTCTTTTGACGGCGCTCTTTTTTTTAACGGTTTCTCTTATAAACTGTTTATAGTGTTTGTTATATTCTCTGTAGAGTATAGTGTGATATTTTACTGAAAACACAGTTCTTAATACGGTCGACGGCTTAACCCTTTAGATTCTGGTGGAGAGAATGGCAGCAGCAGTGGGGGGGGGGCTTTGAAAGTGTTATGGGGTTGTTTATTTTGGACATTTTAAGTTTAATTTTGGGTAGGTTTTATATGAACATGTTACACGCTCACAAACATGTTAATAAGTAAGTCATGTTGTGTAAAAAGGGACACCATAGAGAAAAATGTGAGTGTAAATGTGGTGGGCACTCATGTTACAGGTAACACTCAAGCATGAAGCGTACGTCTTTTATGAGCATAAAGCTTTCTGCCCGCACGGTGTGACACAGTCTGAACAAACTGTAGGAATTATTTGTTTTAAATACATCGTTGCTCTGACGTATTGTTTTTTCCATGATTTTGTTATAATGTTTGCATTCTCCTCATTAACAATCTCATTATCACCCTCGCTCTCCCATCTCCTCCAAATTCTCACACTGGCTAAACTCATTCCCGACCGCTTTAAACTGCTGTGACCGGCACCTTATGGGTCATTCTCTTTAACCCCTGCACTGCTGCCCATGTCTCACTGAGATGCTTTGTGCTTAGCATTGCTATTGACTTGATAATGGGAAGTTAGTCCAATAAAAAGGTTATTTTTACACGTTGGAGAACTCTTTTTTTTTCCATTTTACATCACTGGAGCGGCATCCCAAGCTACATATAAATGTATATATTTATGCATCTATATATATACTGTACATCTCAAGATTAAGACTAATGTATCGGTTTGTCTTAGTCTGTCAATTCTCGTCTTGTCATACCCCTTCAATATATGTATTGTAAGAAGCGCTGCATAAATTGTATAAATAATAATAATAATAATAATAATAAAAATAATAATAATAAAAATAATAATATGCCATTCTAATTAAGCCTCCAGTTTGGAGCGTTATCCATTTATTTATTCATTTTTACAGCTATCTGCTGCCCTCTTGTGGTCATGTGAGGTCTCAACAGCTAGACATATTCTTACTGTCATATTCTTACTGTCATATTCTTACTGTCATATTCTTTCTTACTGTCATGAAGGCATCACCAGTAAAAGAAACTAAAAGCTCGGGGTTCTGGCAGTCTGCTCATATTTTATTTCAATAAATAAAAAAATGAGATGTGCCTTTAAACAAGTTATGCTCAATGTGCGCAGTTTTTCCCCTGGCCAATAATCACATTATATTTCTTTCTTTCTCCATAGGAAGGCAGAGTCCGGAAGACATGGCCAGGATACGGATGAACTGCTCCATGACTGCAGCGTTTCTGATCATTCAAACAATATTCCTGCTCTTGCTATACTCCAAACAGAACGCCGTTCTACCGAACGCGGAGGGAAAAGAAGGGAAGGTCCATATCCTCATACTGTCTTCCTGGAGGTCTGGCTCTTCTTTCGTTGGTCAGCTCTTCAGTCAGCATCCAGATGTCTTTTATTTGATGGAACCGGCTTGGCACGTCTGGGTGTCCATGTTTCAAAACAGCGCCCGTGTCCTCCACATGGCAGTGAGGGACTTGATCCGATCAGTCTTCCACTGTGACATGTCTGTGTTTGACGCTTACATGCAAAAAGAGAGGAACGTGTCGCACCTGTTTCAGTGGGCCGTCAGCCGGGCTTTGTGTTCGTCCCCCGTGTGCGACCTTTACGAACACGATGGGATTTCCAATGAGATGGCATGCAAAACACTTTGCGGAAAACAGCCGTTCGCTAAAGTGGAGGAAGCGTGCAACACGTACAGCCATGTCGTCGTCAAAGAAGTTCGGCTATTCGATGTGCAAGTACTGTATCCGCTCCTGACGGACCCATCGCTGAATCTGAAGATCATTCACCTGGTTCGGGACCCCCGAGCTGTCGTTAAATCTCGTGAACAGTCAGTGAAGGCTCTGGCCCGCGACAACGGCATTGTCCTCAACACCAATGGCACTAAAGTAGATGACGGCAAGTATGAAGTCATGCGGGAAATCTGCAGAAGCCACGTCCAAATCTACGAAACGGCCAGCTTCAAAGCACCAACCTTCCTCAAGGAGCGCTACATGCTGGTGCGCTACGAGGATGTGGTCCGCAACCCCTTAATCGAAATCAAAGAAATGTACAAATTTGCAAAACTCAAACTCACCAGCAAGCTGCAAAGTTGGATCTACAACATCACTCATGGTCGGGGTCCAGGGCACAAAAAGGAAGCGTTCAGGACCACGTCACGGGATGCAGTAAACGTGTCCCAAGCTTGGAGGACTTCCCTTACTTTCCAGAAGGTCAAGAAGATCCAGGATGTGTGTAAAGGAGCGATGGGGATGCTCGGGTACCAGCTGGTGGACACGGAGGCAGAGCAGAAGGACCTGTCTCATGATGTCGTGTTACCAAGGCGACAGTATCACTTCAGCTGGTCCTCATCTGAAGAACCCAACTGAAAAAAGACACTTTTGGGAACGTTTTATTTATTATTTGAAACTCTAATGGAAACATAATGTGGTTCCCACGTGGAAGGAAACCAGGAGGAGAACTTTAAGTTTTTCTCCATCTTGATGTAAATGCTTGTGGTTATATACTTGGTATTAGGTGTTTATGTTTTTCTCCATCTTGTGGTTATATACTTGGTATTAGGTGTTTACGTTTTTCTCCATCTTGTGGTTATATACTTGGTATTAGGTGTTTACGTTTTTCTCCATCTTGTGGTTATATACTTGGTATTAGGTGTTTACGTTTTTCTCCATCTTGTGGTTATATACTTGGTATTAGGTATTCACGTTTTTCTTCATCTTGTTATATACCTGGTACTAGGGGTTTACGACATAAAATGCCTCAAAGTTACGGACAGATATTGTGAAACAAATGCACCAAACACTCCAAACCGTTAAAGTACGGCCCACGATGCAGTTCTAAGTATCATCCATCAGTTGTTTCATTGTTTGCTTGGTCCTGTTGTTCTAACGTCACGTATAATCGCGTATTTGTTTGCGTGAAGCTGTTCTAAGTGGGAATCCGGTCATTTCTTGTAATCTTCTTT
This sequence comes from Spea bombifrons, assembly GCF_027358695.1. NCBI lineage: Eukaryota > Metazoa > Chordata > Amphibia > Anura > Pelobatidae > Spea > Spea bombifrons. Next base: position 34,369,964 of record NC_071096.1, read on the forward strand.
ATATAATTTTTTTATACACATCTTGGCCAATCGCAGATTCCCGGAAATTGGTCCGTTTCTCAGGACCACACAAAGAAAAGGTGAATAAAAGTTATTACGATAACAAAGATCCGCAGATTAAATGTTTAAATTACATAGTAAAAGCCCCCCCCCCCAAATAATAGCGATTCAGGAATACTTGGTGCTTGCCGTTGACATACAAAATAAAGCTAATTAAAATAATATTTCTGGACGCCGGACCACCCCAGGAAAGAGATTTAATGGGGGGGTCCCATTTTTACTCCATGGATGGGCTAAACGGTTACAGGCGCTGTATTGCCATACGTTGAGATGTAAAGAAGACTGAGAAGTTCCGCCTGGCGCTCTTTACCCGCCGCGATGCTTTTATTCAGCGATTTGCTTTGTAATTTGTTGTTTGTTACATTAATTGCAGTTAAATCAAAAGGAAGGGATTATTAACGAAACCAACGACTGCTTACTGAATGTCCCCTGGAATAAAAATGACACATGATAAAAATGTCATTCTTTCAGTCATTTGTCTGAAAATCCTGCAGGTTCTGTTGTATTACATCATCGATCTAAGACGTTCCGTCATGCTTCTCTATGGCATACGGCCCTCGCCGTCCATAAGGGGGGCAATCCCGATGTAAACGATGCGGCGTTGGTAATATTTGCATTTCGCTGCATTATATACCACATAGGGTATTATATTTTTTTTTTTTTCATTAGCATTAAAAATTGAATAAAACACTTTTTATTAAAATCAGATTCCGAAGAAAACCTCTCATCAGTTGAATAATGTGATTTGTTGGCGCGATGTGCGGGCCGGAGCGGGGTATTATAGAAAGCAAAACGAGAGAAGAAAGAAAAGTCACGGTAAATAAGAAAAACTGCTACGCTAATTGCATGTTTCCTGCTTGTTTACACAACGGGGAGCTTTATGGCTGCTCGGTAAACACAGATGCTGCTGTAACAGAATGCAGGTGGCTGTCTTGAAGGAACGGTCCATCCCCGAAATGTTTTTTCCCAACCCCCAACCACATTGTTCTGCTTAATTTGTATATTTTTATTATTTGTAACGTAGGACGCTCAGCTTCTCATAATGGCGCCTGCAGCAAGATGCGTGTGTAGCTGTATATATATCTATCTATCTATCTATCTATCTATCTATCTATCTATCTATCTATCTTTATATATATATATATATAGAGAGAGAGAGAGAGAGAGAGAGAGAGAGAGATGTATATTTAGCCCTAATGTATACAAATTGGAAAACAAATTTGACTTCTTGGGATAAATAATCCAGTTCCGGACGATATACTTTCGCACCCGAAGCAGCCAGCGCGTGGAAGTGTTGCTCTGCCGGAAGCTGTGACATTTTACATAGAGAAGCATCCATTGCTTTGGTAATAAAGCGTGTATCCGCATCCAGCGCACAGATCCGTGTGTTTATCCACATAATAATACTCATAATAATACACATAATAACGGCGACGTCTAGTAAAGCTACATAATACAGAGCTGTTTAGGATAAGGGGTGAAAGGTCTGTCCTAACGCTCCTCTGATACACTTTGGGTGGACTAAGATTCTATACCTTCCATGTTTTCTTCTTTCCTATCATTATCTACCCTGTTAGAAACCATTAAATATGTCACATATTCCACGGGTATGAGATATATAGGATGCGTGCTATAAAGATTATCATATAATAGACTGCAACTCACTCAAAACAGCCGCACGGCCCCCACGAGCAATCATGTTACCAAAAGCTTTATATTCTGCTTTTCCTCATACTGTGGAGGCGTGAATTTATAGATTTATCTCATACCCACCATTTGATGGAAGAAAACACAATATATAGGCATTTTTTAAACTTCTTTGATGGTTAATGACATGTTAATATATGGCGACGGACCCTTTAACCTCCATTATAAGCTACACATTGCTGATATAAGACAAATGATCTGTAGACCGGCTGGGTTTGTATAAAAGGGTGAAATAAATCCTAATTACCCCCCTGAAACAGCAGCTCTCCAGGGGAAAAAAGAAATCTATAAGCGATTTTCTTCCTAGGTACTCAAAATCAATAGGTTTAATAGATGGTGAAGGGGGGGGTTACATTACCCACTCTACACATTATTATACTGTATTTAAATTAAAAATATACGTAAAAATGATTCAGAAAAAAAAAGATTTTGGAATCCTTCCTATACTTTTCTTTTTTTTTTTAATGTACGTCTGCATTATATTCACAGAATCATCCCATAGTCATTACATACGGAACGTCGTGGGTAATATTGTGATATTCTAACAGACAAGGCCGGGGAAACGTCTGTCTATAGAGCCATATCTCTCTATACATAAACACGCGGTTATTACAAACCATGTAAATGGCTACTGATAAATTATCTTGCAGAAGTAGTGATGTTTCGAAGTTCCTTGTGTCGCCATGGAAACAGAGTAATCACACAACCTCTTCTTCCTTGGAGGACCCAAGGGGTGATGCTTTCTGCATACATTACGTTTCTATTGTTTTATATAGCGCCATCATATTCCGCAGGGTTGTATAGTGCATAAACATGACTTAGGACTTGGCAAATAACAAAACAATTTGACAAAAGGAAAAAGACGATTATGAGCACGTTATTCAGAATGAAAGTGAAAGGAGTGGAAGTGGGGAGTGAAAGGAGTGAAGGAAACAAATAATATAGTATAAATAATAATAATAATATAAAATAAATAACAATAAAGCAGTATGGCGGCAGCTGATGACGGATCGGAGTATCGATTGAAGGGTTGCTACCACGTTGCTCTTTGTCCTTCTTGTTGCCCTCTTTGGTGAACTCCTCTGGTAAACTCCTAGTAATTGCCCCCAAGGTCAGTTCAGATATAAGGGACGGCTGCTTATTAGGGATTTATTATCTGAATAATTACCCCGATGTACAATCACAGAGACAGGGGGAGCAGGGAGGGCAGCTAACAACCGGATACAGACGTATCACACAAATAACAAAGGAATGACACAAATGTATAATAATTCATTAAGCAGGGCAGCCAGCAACGAGGAAGATAACAAACAGGAGTAAACGCATAAAGGGAAGCCTGTAGATGAGAGAAGAGCGATGATAAACGAGTTCCTGGTGGTGAGTAGCAGCCGAGTACGCGGTAGGATCAATCTGTTAGTAAACTGCTCATTAGTGGCCCTAATTGTGCCCGAAAACAGTTTCGATGGTAAAAAGAAACCAACTTACATTCTATACTTTAATAAATGTAGGATTTATTTTCCTTCCTCCTAATGTTTTTATCAAATATTTGGATGGAGGAAGAAAGAAAACATTAAGTAAACGCAAAACAAGCATAAGACAAAAACATACTGCCCCACGAATACTGAATGTTTTCTTAAAGTCCACCAAAAATCCTTACAAAGTTGATTTTGGGAACAAAACGCATTTCAAGGCAAGGAGGAATCCCAAATCTAAGAACATTTAAGGAATGAAAAGAATCTCCCGAGAATCCTCAGAGCCTCTGGATGGAATGATTACCCCAATGCATTAAAATACCTTTAAAAACAAACTCTGGATTGTAAGCTACTTTGAGCAAAGCCACTATTTTGTTTCCATAAACCCCAATTGTTTTAGGAGGCTCTACTTAATATGCCTTCTTTACTTATTGTACAGCGCTGCAGAATATGTCGGCACTATAGAAATCAATAAATAGCAATAATTACCGCTTGCACACGAGGATGGCGTAGAGTAGGTGCGCTGTCTTCTAGCTGCCTGAAGAGGGCGCCGTTCACCTACCTCTTGCACAGATGTTGGTAACAATCTATTAGTAGCGCTGTTATCCATCCATAGTGGGGTTTTATACTGTAGATCAAAGCCCCCATAGTGTATTTATTTCTTCACTTATAGCAGAAACACCACGCGCCATTATGACATTATTACATTTCACGATCGCCTCTACCAGGCCCTTTAAAGTTTAGAGAATTTAAAATACGTGTGCAGGGAGGTCAAGGGCTCCGTCTTCCCGGTGGCTTTGGATAAGTGATTCAATTATTTTGTCTATCAGGCTCTTATTATCTCATTTAATGAAGCCTGGCAGCTTAAACGTTCCACGAAGCCGGCTGAGAATCAGTATTTTCTTGTGTTTGCGCGGCCCGGTCGCTGAAGACTACGGAGTAGACGTTCCTTCAATTCCTGTAAAGGCTGACGACTAACTCTATACGACGGTAAAACTCACGAGACCCCCGCCGATGCCTTTGTGTGGAGATACTAAAGAAAACGCAGCAGTAATGTAAGGTGCTACATTGTATTTGTGAGTTTAATGGACAACATGAAAAACGAATAGCTAGACAATGAGTTTATTAAAACAGAATGAACGTGCAGACAAAAATATGAATTACCCGTATTCTACATCTATTATAACGAATACATTTGCCTCAGAGCGACCGTCACTGCCAGCAAAATGTCATGGATTTTAGGCAGCCACTCAATGGTGGTATAACTACAACGATTGCTTCAAAAAAGAACCCATAGACAACCTTAAAAAATGACAGCAAAAAAAAAAAAGTAAAAAAAGGAATGTATTTGGGAACCCGGGGCGCTTCTCTACACAATGGACGAGGTGTTAAGCTGTGAACCCATTTCGCTCTGGCTCTCAAAAACTAGGTTCCAAGAGTCAAGAACCAAACCTCTGACAACGTCCTATCTTATCGGCAACGTTCTAGGATAACGGGGTAGAGACGTATCCCCAGACGCGATCGCAATAACTAGATAAGTCTCAACAAGACATTTTTTTTTCATATTTCACAAATACCAGCGAGCTGAGATACAAAATGGAAAGCCAAATGTTGTGTAGGCTTCAGAAAATTCCCTAAACTGGAGAGATTGTCCCTAATGCTTTAGACCGAGTAACCGACGTTTATCAGTAAGACTTCCTTAGCAAAGGTGATTTATGCGGACTGGGGTCAAAGTTCTCAAACATTTGAATATTGTTGCTGATATAGAACCGCATGCAGGAACTGTGAATGGAGACCAAGAATGAAAACAGTCATCAACCCTGCCCGATTATTCTCTTCGGGAACAGGATAATACGGACTCACCTTGTTCTTTGATATCGTGACGCAAGTTTGGGTAAGAAACGCACACCACGAAAACGAGAAGTGAAAGAAATTTGTTTTCCTCACCACAGAACTTACACCGATCACGTGCGATCAGCCAGAACCTTCGCTTGCAACGTTATACCCTCTATACACAAAGACTTGGAAATTTACATACAGCGGAATCTTGTGGACTAACTGCTACAACGAAGCCGTATCCTGGGTTTCTGATCTGTAACGAAAATACTTGATACACTGGTGTGGAAAAATATTTATATGTAATAATGAGCAGGGCATAGAAACAATACATGAAACAGGTTATTGTATGTTCCGCAGAAGGAGTTACGCAATCATTCATGAATCGAGTGGCATCCGTGGCAGAATCTGCATAGTTAATTACTTCCTGTTCTGAACACATCTCTCTTCGCCTCATGCATGGTTACAAAGGGTTATTGGGGAACACCAGGGGAGGGTGCCAACATACACCCCAGGGGGCAAATCTAGCCAAGTAACAGAGTACTACAGTGGCCCAAAACTCACTTAGAAGCCAACAGTCTAGATGACCCAGTCCTGCCCAACATTCAACTACCCTCGTCCAGCAATCATGGCCCCTCTAGGCAACTGGATATCACTCTAAATGACATTACGGTGCTTCTGCCACAATGTACTTCTGAGAATGGCCCTTAACTAGCTTTTACTATAATAATTTAACCAAAAATACTAGACCTATATATAAGATTGTGGCAAATAAATTCTCATTTATTATTTACGACAACCGAGGACAGCTGCTGAGTCATCGTGGAAATGGCAGAGACCAGCGGAAGTCTCGCCACAATTTTGTGTCTGGCTACTATCACATTCACAAGGTCCGGATGATCGGCTCCCTTTCCCTAAAGTCTGGCTTTTTACGTCCCCTACTGGGAGGGCAGCAGACGGAAGTGGGTGAGAGGAAGAGGTGAGAGGTTAGCGGGGATGGTTGACTGGGAGAGGGCAGCAGGTACAGGGAAAGGAGAGGCAGGACAGGGGGTTCGACCAAGATCGCCTCACCAGCCGCCAGGGGATCCTAGCGTTCATCCTTCAATCTAATCGTCCTCTTTGTTCTTTCCATGTAGATTCCGGATTGCTCCTGAAGGTAGAGGAACTCGGTTTTGTCTGGAAAACCTAATTTACCTCATCCCTTTTGTCCCTGCCCAAAATTTTCCAGGAGTACCTGAGGCAAAGCATGGAATGGCGCTCGTTCCCAGGCAGTCCCTCGCTAGTTTCTCGCGCAGGAGTGACACGACGCTCTTCTCACGGAGGATAGCTTGGCTGGCCTATGGGTTTTTGGACATAACATGATACACGCAAACATGGCCCTACAAAATGTTTCTATAATGTTATCTTTATTACATAATGGGCCATTTTGTAAGTTTATGAGTAAATTGTGTGTTAGGATTTATCACACACAGAATTGGGGGACACATATAAAGACGAAGCTGAAGGAATTCACACCCAGGCTAAATTTGGAAAGGAACATTCCATTGTTATTAGAACGAAATCTATTACTTTAGAAGAATTGTTCCAATTTTGTTTCGTTAAATACATAATTGTTTCACTTTGGATGCATATAACATTTCTTTTATACCAAGGTCCCCAAAGGTTTCAATCTCTTCCTCTGTTGAAGATTATTCCCTCTAAGATGCACACGTTGGCGTGTAGGTAGTGCTCTTTAATGAAACATACCGATCAGGGCTGCACTGAGCAGCCATTGTTCTTGTTCAAAGTAAAGATAGTAATTTTTAATTTTTAATAGATTTTTTGGGGTACTTCCGATACTTGCGCCAGGGCTTCTATGGTGGAGCACCGTCGGAAGTGGAGGACAGTAGCGGAGGATGTCTGCGTGCATCGCACAGACGCCCGCCAGCTGTCAGAGAGGAGGATCAGGGTCCCTGCAGCGCTGTGGGGGATCTGGATCTTAGTGTTATTATCCGACCTCTATTTGAGCCTTTGCTCTGAAAAATCCCTCATCTTATAATCGTTAAAAATCGATTATGAAATTCGTTGGCAACGATTTTCATTATGGATTAGTTGTTGCAGCCCTAGTCTCCACACACCATCTCAAAGGGTCCATTTGGTTTTAGGGGGTGACCCATGGAGACGTGTTTAGCAGGCAAGGCTTTATCCAAGACTTAAGTTTATCTTATAGTAATCTATTGATCGCTTATTATACAGCAGAGTAAGAAGCAGCATCTATTTCAGGCACATGGATTCATTCATAAACACATTGTGTGTTGGTTAAATAAACATTATTGTGACTTTCAGGGCTGTAGAACCCTGTGATAGCATTCTGAGCTACCAGAAAGTAGGGGCATCAGGGGAGGAAAAATGTTTTTTGTGTGCTTCTACAATCTCTGTGAAACCAGGGAGCTAAAGTCAATAAGAATTCAAGGAGGAAAGTCAAATCTATTCAACAAACGCTACGGGCCAAGTTAGATCTGGATCACATGTCGTTGATATAATGTGCGATTAACCCTAACGGAATCTCCCTGCTGTCAATTACCATGTTTATGTTTTGGTGAACATTATGTATAATCATTTTTATGTTTAAACACAGCCTTCAGCAGCTCAACGTAATTTTTTTGTTTGGCAAAGATGTCAATTTGGATAAAATTCTATGTTTTTAAGCATTACGCTGTTAGAATAAAAAAAAAGCTGGTTTGCTCAGTTTTACACGTTTATCAATAGTTTGATGGATAGCACAATAGCTACAGCAACATGTCCTACAAAACCTTTTTATTCTATTGTTGGAAGGTAGTTTTACTTTACTCAGAAGGTGGTAGATAAGTTGAACGGCCTCCCAGCAGCAGTGGTAGAAGCTAGTATAGTGGAGGAGCTTAAGACATACATGGAACAGGCATATGGCTTCTGAATCTAAGACAAGTCCAAGGAATGATTAAGATTTGAGTCTTCACAGGAGGAAAAACGGGCAGATGAGATGACCGAATGGGTCTCTATGAAAAGATATATTATGGATACGGCGATGTAGCTGCTGAATACCGAGCTGAATCCAATATCTTACATTTATATATAATATATACATATTGATCATGTTGATACATATTGATCAGCAAGCAACAGAATGGTCCGATAAGCAGTTGCTATGGTGATCAATATACTTTAGCAATTTTGGAACCAGAATGCTCCTCTATGCTTAATCCATACGAATACAGAACTAAATTCTAGACACTTATTTGTATGATCGACCCAAACGTAAAAGCGAAGGCTAATCAGTCACAGAGAGTTACTTTCTCCTATCATACATGTATCAGAAGATAAGAAGAGCCCTTCCTGTGGGGCTCGGCGACCGGTGGATGACAGCGAAGGTTAATACTTCCTTGTATCTACTTTAACTCCTCCTGCATTGCTCAGACAGGAGAAAAGTTTGTGTGTGAAGTTCAGGGCTTCGCTCTGAGCAGATGCAGAAGATTAAGGAAGTTCTTGCGCTCGGAGGGTGAAAAGCAGCCCTTCCCGGGCAGAGATGAGGGTAGCCTCTTACGGTCATTCCGCGGACAGAACCTCGGTAAGTACAACCGGCGAGACGTTTATCTCACGACGAGCTGCCATACCGACCGTTCTCGGTTTGTGTTTTTTGGCTAGAGATGAATGGGGCTTCTTATTTAAACAAAGCAGGTGACAGGGTGAAGTCAACACACTTTTAACCCTTTTAAAGGCACTAGGGCACAAGGGGTTATATTTAGCCGTGAGATGAGAATTACACGGAGAAGGTACAAGCAATTTAGGTTTTGCAAGGAGTGAAGATCCCAGGTATCGGTTGGCGTTGCAGGTATCACTTTTACTCTGCATGGATCTACGGGAGCAAAGGTTATTTCCAAGCTGGCAGAAAGACCGATTCAGCGACGTGACTTTTATAGGGTGTATAAGATGGGGGTTATGCTTACACAGCTTACACATACAAAGCTGCCTGCAAACATGGAAACGCTTTAAAAAAGAAAAGCCATATTAGAAAAGAGTAGTGCTTTCACGGCACGGCCTCCTAGGAATGGGGCGGAAGTCTCCACTAGCTGTGGGTCCTCGTCGAAGATGCGAGAGACCCCCCTGAGTTTTAGTGCAGCTGCCACCGATGCCCAGCCGCTCACGGAGGCTCTCGCCAGCTTTTGGGGATCCATGCAGGGCATCTCAAAGCTTCGGGGCGCTGCCACATCTGCTGGTAACCTCTATTCTTTATAATATACCCCCACACACCGTCTCCATACACATAGAGGTATATACCGTCACACCCTGGCAGACACGCGGTCCCTTCACACGCCATAGCTCATTCTTCATATAACTTTTTATCGGAGCTTTATTACAAAATTTTTGTTCTTCAGCCCGGAGTGAAAGAGGAAGTTTGCACTGGTGTTTCTTCACATAGTGACTGGGGTCAGAGTTAACCCATGCACCCTCAATGTGAGCTAATCATTGGACAGAGAGGTAAAAAGGATCTATACATCATACGAGCCAGAGATGTACAGATCAAAAAGATATATTGGCTCAGTTGGGTTGTTTGCGCACTCGCTCGTGGGTTGTGAGTGGCGCATGTTCAATGTGGCACAGTTGGAGTTTATAGCTCGGTATAAATGTCATATCTGTTAACTTTGGGAAATCCCAATATTAAAATAGTCCACAGAGAAGCCTCTAGTTCCTTAACAGAGATCTTACAACCTGTAGCTGGGGTCACGTAAGCCTCACCTACACAGGGGCAGCTGCTCCGAGTACCTCCGCACACCCTACTGCCCGCCATTTATTGAAGTTTCTCATCATTTCCACATAGGTTTACAAAAGGACTCTGCCATTTCAGGAGAGGTTTTGGAGAGCTTGATATTACTTCTCTCTCTTTTTTGTAATTTTAACGATGTATGTTCTCGGAAATACAAGTCATCGTCATTTCTGGCCAACAGGCAGACGGTTAGACACCATCCGCCATCATCTTAGTATGGTTTGACCATGAGACTGGTTTTAGTCCTGGACACCAATGATTTGCTCTGTGAATATTTCACTTCTATGTAAGAAGCTGTAGTTCTGCTGCACACAAGAAGTTGTGAGACTGTTTGGATCCTGGGCATTGAGAAAACGTGGCCAACAGAAATATGTCTCGGCTTTAGGGCAATATTGGTGACACAGCCCCATATCGTTAAACTGTGGTTGTAGTGCTGGGCTACACAATAATAATGTATATAAATGTATATTAAAGTGTGACAACGTTAAGCACAGCTAATGGCACCTCTTGGAGGAAGGTGTGATGGCTCACCGGGTCAGTAGATGCCGGCGGTGGCAGATGTCGTGTCATGTACATACGCTGCTGGCGTTCAGTGAACTGGCTGGGAATGCCGGACCTTCGGTGTCACGGCCACACACGACACTTCTGCCAAGAATGATCGGTAAAAATAGAATTAAAAAAAGAAACAAAAATCAATTTAAAGCATCGTACATACAGTTACTAAAAGGGACCAGACTAACCTGCCTGACTTTAAGGTAATCCGTGATCACAGTATATATCTTCTAACTTTAAAACCCAGTGCCATGTTTATGGAAAACAACAGAGCCTGCAATCATTTCTTGCTCATGTAGAAACAGTTTGATGGCAGATCGGACCCATTCCGTCCCATTCAGTCTCCGATTTTTCCTGCAGTGAAGACTCAGACCTGAACCAGTCGTTGGTCTCGTCTTAGATTCAGGAACCCTGTGCCATTCCCATGCATGTTTAAATTCATTCACTTTATTAGTCTGAGCCACTTTGGATGGAAGGCTCTTCCACTTTTCTACCACGTCCTGGTTTTGCGAGCTGCATCAAGGACCATTTACAGGTTGCACTCCCCCACCACTCACTGTGACCTGGAGAGCTTGCAATCTGTGATACCTCCTCACATAAGGCTCAGTATAAATGGCGCTAGCATACCCTACGCCACTTCCACACGCATGTAACATGGCTAAAGAGGATTTGCTTTTCATGTGCATTTGAATAAACTAATCCTTTTCCCTGAACTCCCACTATCCTCTTTCCTGACATTTGCATTTGCAAATAAACGGCCCGCTGCAGCGGCTTAACTCTGGTCGTATAACGCGTTCATGTATTGACAGACTTACTTTTCATAGATGATACCTGAGAAGTATTTTGCTTATTTATACTATGAGTGGTTGTACGGTTGGTGGTTGTATGACATCATGTGGTGACATCATGCTCAGTCCACTTTATGTTGGTGCATTATGACATTTTTATCGATGTAATGACTCAATCCATCTCATTCGCACAGCGCACCAAAAAGTTACCAGCAGTCCTAGGAAAATGGTGTTTACTGGTTGGGAAAGACAGACATTGGGACATAGACATAGCAGTCAGGACCTTCTGACAAGCGCTTACTCTGTAACAATATTGCGTTCCGAGAATTAGCAAACACAACAACGCTGGCTGAACGTAGAACGTTGTAGAGGAAGAAGTGAATTGTATGCTCTTGTTAAATGATGTTTGCTATGGATAATGGGTTAACCCATAGATCTCCGTACAGTCTGACCTATACAGGGACACATTTTTATCATCATCATCATCCCGGTGACCTTGGCATCTTTGAATAAGCCTTTCTAGTAAGTGTCGGCTGCGGTAAACACAATGTATAGCCTGAAGGTAACCTTATCAAAGGGATTGGAAGTCTTGTGAAAACGTGTGAGCTGGCAGCCGACTCGCTCCTGCCCTGGCGATATGTAAATATTAGCGTGGGCCACGATCCACGCAGCACCAGAAAGACAAACGGTATTTATAGAAACAGATTGTGAGGCATCGATGGCGCTTCTCTACAAACAGATTAAATACTTGGGGCAACAATACAGAATGGAAGGGGTTAAAGCACCGTTACACTGGTATAACATTTAAAAATGTATAAAAAAGGAAGAGATCCATTTACACCAGTTTGTTAAACTGGGTTACAGGGTTGCCCTAAATCTTCTTGTTTATGACAAAAACCTAGAGCCACCCGGTCTGTAATACAAACCAAATGTCCCGATCATCCTTCTTAATCAAGTTCGACTTTATTTCCTCCTTTAACAAACTATCCGCGCTCTTTGGTAATCGTCTTCTCGACCTTAACGTTCTGTCATGGCACTTATTTATATGTTCTTTTTAAAGTAGTTATTTAAATAAGTCTCGGTTGCATGCAAATAGTATCAGTGTGATCTGTCTACACCATGCATTACCCAGGCCAGGACCTAAAACAACACAGAGGGGTAAGACGGGGAACGCGCGTGAGACAGGAAGCTTGTAGGCCTTTTTGGTTTTGCATTTGGGTCAGAGAAGGTCCTTATGAGTCTATGTGAGCATTTTCGTACAAGTGAGGAAGTAAAACCAGTAGAGCGCGTAGTGGAGGTGCAGGGTGGGTGCAGGGTGGGTGCGGAGGAGACTAAGAGAAAAAAAAAAGCAGAAGGTACAACCAGGACGTTTGTTTTCTCTACGAAGAGAAAGTGTGAATTGGAAAGTAGCACCAGAAGAAAGATGGCGGCTTGGCCATTTGAGTGCCTCCAGTAGACTCATCTTGGTGTTCTCTAGAGAGGGTTTGGAGATCTCGGTTCATGACCAGAAAGTTGACCAACAAGTTAGTCAGGTATCTAGCAGGAAGAGCAGGTCCTCCTACAAGCGGACGTCTAAAGCAAGCGTTTTGTTTCCAGAAGAGTGGCTGGGGCAAGACTGGTTTTCAGGTGACACCAAATGAAACCAACTGTGGCAAGAGCAATTACCGCCTATGGCTAATCTTACAGTAAAAGGGGCAGTAAACGGGTTAGAAAATGACACCCTATTGGCTACAATAAATGCATAACATGCTTTCTAAAACAAAAAAAAAAAAATCAAAATCTAGATTTTTTGCCCACAGAATTATAGAAACAGATCCATTATCAACTGTTACATTTAACGCAAACCCCAAAAAACGCTTAAAATGAGTCTTTCTTTGGTCTTCCAAACCAACGCAAACAAATCTCTGTTTAATGCATGGATGAAAAAAAAAACTGCAGAATGTTTAGGTTTCTCAAAGAGACAAAAAATTTGTCAAATATTATATTGATCTATAAAAACTTAGCTTTTGTGAACAAGAACACATGCATTTCACAGCAGCAGATTATTTTCTGTTTTTTTTAAAATGCCTATTTTTCTTCCTCCACAGTTTTTGTAAAAAAACAACAAAAAAAAAGATTCAACTTTGAGGAGCCAAATTTCATTAAAATGGCACGGAGGAGGGGTTCAGATATCAAGGCTCTGCCAGAGTATGAGAAGAGTCAGATCAAGAGGGCTCTCGAACTGGGAACCGTGATGACGCTATTCAACTACAAGAAGTCTCAGCCCGAGCGGAGGACCGTCCAAGTGATAATGGAAACGTATCAGGTGGCTTGGAGTAAGACAGCAGACAAGATTGAAGGATTCCGTAAGTACCCTCCAGGCTCAGAAGAGCCGAGATGATGCATGCAGAGAGGGTGAATAATAGAATTATCACAATTTAAATACAAAAAAAGGAAAAAGTGGTTTGTCTGGCGGAGGTAAACTGCAGCATCCTGTGTACCATTTCTGTACCGTACTTCATTATTTGAAACTTTACAATGAAAAGAGGAAACAAAACCTTTAATTGTGTATTTATAACTGTAGTTAGCGGTGACAGGTGTATTTAGTAGAAGGGGGATTACAGCCGTGCCGTTCTATAACAGCATGAGGCAAGGAGGTCCCTGGCGCACAGAGCTTACAGTCTAATAGTCGTGGTGTTAACGTGCGGATTCAATCAGGGGGAGTCCTGGAAGTTCTGTACCGTGTTGCTTTGATAAAAAGGAGCTCGTTTCGCTGGCTTTTGAAGTTGGGGAGAGTTTGGAGCGAATGTTCGGTGGAGGGGAGATCCGTAGACACGGAGCAGCGAGAGAGAGAAGGCATTTAGACGGTATAGAGCAGAGAGATGCACGCTACGGATGGGGCGCAGAGGGCGCGCAGGAAGATGGCAGAATATCACACATAAAATATAGGACGGGGCTGGCAGTCAAGGAAACTTGAATGTGCGGAGAAAGATTTTGGAGGCGATGGGCCTTTTTGTAGCCAGGCGTTGGGGTTGAGGGGTGACTGGAAGAACGAAAGATTTTTTCTGTTGGATTGGGGGCTGCGTATTCTTTGCGAATTGTTCTTGCTGACGATCAATAAGTCTATTGGAAGTGTAAACTAAGCTACCTTCCCGACATTTCAAAGTGTGTCACTTCTGCTTTAAGTCATGTGGTTTGAGGTTAGAGGTATAGCTAGGGAAGCAGGGCTTTTTGTGACTTTTTGACAGCTACTTACTGTAAGTCAACACACATTTTCTGCTGCTTATACACACATTATCGGGGCTTTTAGGGCTGTAGAACCCAGCGATACCCTCATACCCAGCAAACATTCTGACCTCCGAGAAAAGAGGGACTGTCCTTTCTTAAAAGGGACACTAGGGATGTTTGCTTCCATCAAGCCTACGTTGCAAAGCCTGATCTCATTTGATGAGCATATGTACCTGTATCATCGAGTCTGCCAAATCATTATTCAGTGGAAATTAGACTGATGTTTAAGGAGTCGCTTGGAGAAAGCAGCTGCTTGCGGGGTTACTAATTAAATGTAGAAGAGGAGGTCGCATCCTGAGCAGTTTCAGACACAATGACGAGTTTCGTTTAATCCAATATCAAGCTTACCCTTGAAGCTGACCACAAATCACTCTGCCACGAGCTCCAATTCTCAGCAAGAATACAATTTCACTGCGATACAAGAGGTCAGCTCTTTAAATTGCTTTTCCCTATCTGAGATGAAGGGAGCTAAACATTTTCATTTATTGACTAGATGATGGCTGAGCCGAGACAAGTTACTTAAATCCAATGACCTTTGACTTCAAGCCAACAAGATCTAGTTGTCTACATTCATAAGGATGAAAACCGGTAGCCTGCTTTCACAATGAACTCTCTCTTAAAGGTGTAGAGACACTCCTTATGTCTGAAGAGACCGAAGTGACCTTTTGGAGTTTGCTTAGGCAGTCCACGTAACGTCACAGTGAGATCATAGAAGCGACAAACGTGTTCACACTAACCCAACCATCAGAAATGTCTAGGGTTAAGTTGATGACTAAAGGCTTGGAACAAAATATATGAAAGGCAGAAGGAAGAAGACTTACTGTCATATTTAGTCTTTGATACAGTTCAGGGGTAATTTTCTAAAACAAAAAGGTACCAGATCATCCAACACACGTGTCCTTCAGTTACACTCCTGACCATGTTGTCCTTAAGAGGAACCAGGTTCTGACTCTCCTGCCCTGGGCACAGAGACTGTTATGTCACCTACATAGACCTAAAACAAACACAATTAATAACAAAATACCTTCATTTCATATTTTTATTACTAAAGCTGCTCCTCATGGAACCAGCTATTAGAAGCTACAAAACCTCTCATTACTCTCTGATGGGCTTTTAAACCTAATGTTCCCCGAGATCCATGAAGAAGAACCATCAATGAAATGCACATGGCCAAATGTAATTAGAAAATGAGAGAGTACGTCTCTGAACCGGCATTCACAGAAGGCACAGAAGCTTTTAAGACTTCAAAAGGTCCCTTATCCAGATGTCATTATCTGAGGGGACCTCTGAGACCTTGAAAGCTTCTGGGAATCAGGTATATTGGCAACGATCTACTAAAAGTACTACACATTTCATTGCCTTATTAAAACAAATGGCTTTCTATATAACAGAAATTACATTATTTCCTAATAAATTAATCTATAATAAACTTTGGATATCGCCAATACCTCTTTTCTGAAACGTACTAATCCTTTAAGATGTTCAATGTCACAGGAGGACAGACTGGCGGTAGGAGTTCCGAATACACATGTATCAAACATCAATTCTCCAACAGAGCGTTCATTCTTTATGAGAAACCAAAGCTAACCTGCGAGGTTGCTACGCTATTTTTTTGGGGGGGATCTTTGTAATGTTGATTACATCGTTCACTTACCTTTTCTTGCTTTCAAAAGTAAAAACCGACTAGAAACCCATTTCCGATTCAGCATTAACGTCCAGAGTCCGCGGTGGAAAAGGCTTCCCTGCGTGATTTATAATGATGTTGCCTACGGACGCAACACTTGCCTTTCTACACATTCCAATCCTCCTAATAAAACGCATTGAAACGCAGTATCTACAGGTGCCGTTGGCTTTACTTCAATGCTTTACCGCATCGCACACAGGAAAAAGATGGAAAGAAGGTGCAGAGAGTTTATATTAAAGCTTCTGGCTGATGGCACCAGACAAATGCCTCCAATAAACCACAGTATAGATGCCCTTAGTACCCTCAGCTACCCTACTACCTTAGGGGGTGGGCAGCTTGCTATAGGCACGCTTTTAAGTTTTTGATACCGACTGAGCCTGTTGGGAGTTGTCATATGGAGAGTAACCTGTTGGCTGCCCCCTTCCATAGTTCTTAGAGGTCATTGAGAGACTGATGTGCCTTCGCTGGTTTCTTGGGTGTTCACTTGGGCCATTTAAGAGTTAAACTTATCAAATATAATGGAAATGATGCATTTCCATTTACGAGCGGTTAACCCCCCCCAAAAACGGCGTATTAATCCCTTTACTACAGCCTGCCCAAAGATACCTCTTTGAATACAAAGGATTTTTTTTTAATGTTCTCTTTAGAAGTCCTGACAAATCCTTTGTATTCTATTGTCAGAATATATGAACAATAAAGACAAAAAGGAGAATAACAATCTGTTACACTTGCTGAAAAATCCAATTTTACTTTATAGCTATTTAGAAACACCGTCAGCGTTTGCGACTTGAAAAGGCGATCGCACCCTAAAATACTCGGCAACGGTCCCCCCCACCCTGTACCCCAGGCAGTTCTGTTTAATGCGCCCGTCACTTTCCTTTTGTGATGTAGATAAAAAAAAACAAAAAAGGAAAAAAGGAACGAGATTGCTTCACACCCCTGATTTTATTTCCTTTTTAGCGGTTTCATTAAATTTGATTCTTGTAATTTACATTTTATTTTTCTAGCCTGCTCCATTGTCAGATTGTTTATTCTGCTGTTGCAGCATATGCATAATCTGTATTTAAAGGTAGAAAAATTACGCTGATTAATCGAGAGAAGAATAATGTTATATTTCACTTTTTTTTGTCGCGGCGGTCATATGTTCTCCCGTGATCAACCGTTACTTGGGGGACCCCCGTAAGGCCATGTATCGAGAGAATGGACCCATCAATGTGTTAACCTGTATTTAATCACCTGGATGTTCCATGGTACAGACATTTAGGAAGGCTATTAGAACCCTTTGCTATTTAGGATCTTTTGGAACCCTTGGAACCCCTGTGTCCCTATTTCCTCCCCTGATGCCCCTTTTTTATTATCTCGAAGCTCAGAATGTTGTAGGCGTTTCTAACAATGTTCTACTTTCGACAGTCCTAAAAGCCACAATAATAGGTTTATAAGCAACGGAACGTTTGTTTATATTTTTGGTAAGCTTTCCTCGGCTGCGCGTTACAGGCAGACGCTAAGCCGGCCATTGGTGTTTATTGCGATCATTTTGTCCCTGATCGTCGTCTGTTCTATCAGGAAGAGGAAGAGCTTTGTCCATTGTATGTGGTTTAAAACCACTTCCTCCGCCTTTCTCATAAAAGCCTTATCATGTACCAGCACAAGCAGGCCCAGAACTATTAACTAACTTGTTGCGTAGGTCTGTCCGCTAACCGCCGGAGCAGCCTGGAAGCTACTTGACTGGGGAGGAAAAATTAAAGTTCTACTGGACCAATAATCATGGAAAGAGATCTTGTGTTTACATTTTGTGTCTTGGCGTGGATCAGGCATCAAAACCCAGCTGCCAATAACTGTCAAAAGAGAACTAGAAAACAGATTCAAAGTAAACTATTCTTCTGCTGCCACTGACATGAAATGATGACTTATCCAAAACCCAGACCCTGAACTGGAGGCTCCTGGAGGTTTAGATTTACTACCATACCCATGGACATGGAGTCTGAGGACAATACTCAACCATAACGTGACTGTTTCTTCTTTGAAATACGAAATGATTGCCCAGCCCACTGCTGTTCTTTAGGGGGGGGGGCACATCTTTTCTAATATCTCAGAATGTTTGCTGGGCATGAATGTATCACAGTGTTCTACAAGTTACAATGTGTACATAAAAACAGCAGGAAATCTATAGAATGCTTTACACTTCTCAACACCACTTACATATAATAGATACATATGATAGATATAATAGTTAAGATACATATTATATATAATAGATATAATATAATACTAAATAGATACACATAAAAGATATAAAATATATAACAGCTACTAGATACATATAATAGAAATATAATAGATATAATATAATAGCCACTAGATACATATAACAGAAATATAATAGATATAATATAATAGCTACTAGATACATATAACAGAAATATAGGTAATAGATATAATATAATAGCCACTAGATACATATAACAGAAATATAATAGATATAATATAATAGCCACTAGATACATATAACAGAAATATAATAGATATAATATAATAGCTACTAGATACATATAACAGAAATATAATAGATATAATAGCTACTAGATACATATAACAGAAATATAATACAATAGTTGTCACAAGGCACAGAAAGGGCTTGATTCAGTCTCACCCACTAACGAGGCCGGCTAAAATTAAAGTATTGCTCATGCTGTGAGATTCATGGAGCCAATGCTGCCTATCAGGGTTTATTTTTTATATTTGTCTTTTCTAAAAAATAGTGAAGATTTAGAAAAAGAAAAACATGGCAAAGTGTTACAGGAACCCAACGGCATTCATAGTTAATGTATAATTATAGTTTCCTAGATTATGATCTGAACTCCGTTTCTTTTCTTAGTATTTTTTTTTTTTTGTTTTGTTTTTTTTTTTTTTATTTCCTTGCAGTGGACCTTTCAGAAATTAAGGAAATCCGGGCTGGGAAGAACTCAAAGGACTTTGAACGCGTGAAGTCCACTCGTTTGAAAGAGGAGTGTTGCTTTACCATTTTCTATGGGAGCCAGTTTGTCCTTAACACCTTGAGCTTAGAAGGTAGGCCACGTCCGGAAGACCTGTATCCCAATAAACAGTCACGTAGAAAGGTCCGACAAAGTAAATGTATTCTAAAACCATTATTATTTCAGTGCAGAATCCCATGTTACAGGGAAACGGCTCGAATTATCAAGCATATGCTATTTGGTGACAGATGAAAGGTTTAATGGTGTAATTTAAGCCATTAAAATACAGATTATCTGTGAAATACGGTTTAAAATCTCCATGGTTTCATAAAATTACACATTGCTCAGATCAGCATGATTTACCTGAAAAAAAAGGCAGATTTGCGGAACTTTACGCATAAACATCTGTCTCCAAAGAGAAAAAATAATACAATTTGTATTTAATTAGTAATGGAACAAAAACCTTTTAGCTTGTTCTTTGAAATGCTTTTTAGTGTCATATTGTATAGAAATAATAAAACAAAAATAAATCTTCTTTCGTTATTCTAAAAACATTACTATAAGGGTTCAAAAAGAATTGCATAGCCCGCAGTTAAACACATGAAATGTTTGGTATAGAATGGGTATCTGGGACTGAATTTTAAGTAAAGTTCAGACAGAATCTCTGCCCAAATAACTCAAATCCCCTAAATAGTTTTTACAAGTTTTTTAGGTAGATTTTTTTGTCTGAAATCCCTTAAAAACTAAATCTACTTCTGTCCCCTTCTCCCCCCGAATTTCTTGCCCACTTTCCTTATATCCCAAGGACCACCTAGAAATGCCCTGGGGACCTCGAGTGGTCAGCAGACCATCTCCTTAAAGCACGTTTAGTTATCAAAACACGCCAACTGCTGCCACGCTGAGAAGAAACTAGCAACCCAATTCAAGTGATCAAAATCATTTATGATTTTTATGCTTAACTGGAATATTTTTGCAGCCGATTCGCCCGAAGATGCTCACAAATGGAGTTGTGGTTTGAGTATCTTACTTGACGAAGTTGCTTGTGCCCCTACCCCAGCAATAATAGAAAGGTAATTATGTCGATTTTCTCAGACACGTGTTCTTGATCCCTTCTAGTATACCCCCCTCTTTATATCTATAGAATGTAACGCTTTAGGGAGTTTAACAATAATAAAAACGGCTCTAGGCATCTATGTAATAGAAGTACCCTATATCACTGGAAATGTTCTTAATGTAATTCATTTTAAGCTTCCTTTATAACGAAATATAACATATTGTGGAAAACTTACAAGGAGTTAATTGTGTTTTTTTATGACAGTTGGTTGAGAAAGCAGATTTATTCCGTGGATCAGACAAGAAGAAATAGGTAAGTGTTTGTTACTGTTGTGCATTTTTGCAGAGGTAAAACCAATCTTAATTAAATGACTGGCTTTTATTAGACTTCCACTCCTTAGGATCATAAAATGATCGAGAGGACATGTACATAATGGGAGTGTGTGTGTGTGTGTGCGCGGGAATGCTGGTGTGTGCGGGAATGCTGGTGTGTGCGGGAATGCTGGTGTGTGCGGGAATGCTGGTGTGTGCGGGAATGCTGGTGTGCGCGCGCGGTTGCATGCAGACGTAGCAGTTATTTTATACCGGCGAGCAT
Organism: Spea bombifrons; assembly: GCF_027358695.1. Taxonomy (NCBI): domain Eukaryota; kingdom Metazoa; phylum Chordata; class Amphibia; order Anura; family Pelobatidae; genus Spea; species Spea bombifrons. The sequence goes on from NC_071096.1 coordinate 34,390,730, forward strand.
TTTAAGGAAATACAGGATATGCCCTCCCTTTGTGTCAGGAATTAAACCCAGTTTCTCATAAAAGTCTAACTTCATTTTTATTGTCACATTTTTCTATGGAAATGAGCTAAGCTACCAGTTGATTTTTATCACACCAATTGTGTATTGTAAGTGTGTTATTTTATTACGTATGCCCACTCTTTGGTGGGGGTCGCATGGATTTCTGAAATGTGCTCAAGTCACTTTTCCTTTGGTTTAACCCCGGTTTAGCGTTACATTTATGCTCAGTCACACTGGTGACCTTTGGATTATGACTCTAGCCAATGCCCAACACATAAGTCTATAAACTCCCTTAGCTTCCAACATTGCATGCCAATTGCAAGAACAGTTTTGCATCGGCACAATGTGCCCAATGAGTCGATGGCAGCTAAGCCACATATTTCGGGTGACGAGTGGGCATAGTTATGTTTTTATAGTAACTGCGCCTATTGTTAACCCTTGCTTTGATGCACATGGTATGGGGGGAAACTGGACAAAGGAAAATCACCTGCACTTGTTCTTTAGGGGTCCAGGGCTCAGCTTTAATATTTGTATAATGTATATTTACCTCTGGATATCTATATTCAAATATCCAAATGGCCCTGGGACTCTTTGGACAATCAATATTATGAAAAGCAGTCTCCATGGAAACCAAACATGGAAACCAAACAATTAAACCAATTAATATTTAGAAGATTGTATGAAACCTAATCTTCAAAAATACAACTCAATGTGTCATTCCCAGCCTTACGTGAGTATTGTGCCGGCCCTCCTTCCTTCTATTGTTTGAGCCCACTAACAACCCTTTTTATCTTTAATTTGTGTTCCACATTATGCAATAGGAGAACAATTTGCGAAATAAACGTTGGTACCATTTATACAAGAACAATTTATTTTTAGCAGCTGATGCCCTGCTAACATTTCCTTGTTAAAGAAAAGCACTGCTTTCTTTGTGTTTTTTTTTTTCCTTTTTCTTTTTAAAAATATGGAAGCGGAGATTCTAATTGGAATTTGTTATGAATTTTCAGTATTAGTATCCGGGAGCTGAAGACAATACTTCCACAGGTCAATTTCAAAGTCGGTAGCCTGAAATCCCTGAAAGACAAGCTGGTGGTAAATCTTTTTTTTTTCTTTTCTACAGTAAAAAGTATCAGCTTGTTCTTGTTGTTCGCTTTAAGTTCTATTTTCATCGCAGGAGATCGGAGTTCCAAAGGATGAACTCAGCTTCGAACATTTTCACCAGTTCTACAAGAAACTGATGTTTGAACAGCAGAAGTCTGTAAGTTCCCATTTTGCTGCTGGATTTGGCTTGATGCGGAGCTTGTAGTTGTACAGATACTCTTATTTCTCCCATTTTGTGGAATATAAATCTATATAACTGCCGTGTGGAGCCAGCTCTGCGTTGTCTTGTTTTCCGAGGGTCTGGTTTTGATACGAAAAATGTCTTAATGTGTTATTTTATCTTTACGAGCTGCGCTGAATGTGATGTTTTCTTCCAGATCTTGGATGAATTCCAGAAAGATTCCTCCGTGTTTATTTTGGGGTAAGAGTTCTAATTTCCTACACTATAATCCTGGTGGGAAGAATCTTTTTTGGCCCAAAGTCAACCGTAGCCAACAGGAACCAGACCTGGTTTCTTCTTCTGGGTGCAACCTTGGCTACTCCGTCACTGTAAATGATCCAGCCGGCCAGCACCGTCTGGAGGTTTAATATCAGCGTATAGTCTGGAGCCATAGAAATCCAGTGATTTCCGGGTTGTGCTACGTCACCCCAAAACTCTTCACTAACAGCTTGCATGGTCTTTTATAGAAACATCGACCGCCCAGATGCCTCGGCTGTGCATTTGCACGATTTCCAAAGGTTTCTGCTTCACGAGCAACAGGTGAGATACTCACAGTATTGCTTCGAAGCCGTATTAATGGGAAATCCGCCATGAAATCCATTCTAATTTAGATAAAGGATGGGTGCTAATGGTAGGTCGGCACCGTCTGATATTTGGAATCGCTATTTTTCATCCAAGGAAGGAAAGCTAAATTATGAGACCTTGTGATTATTATTATTATAGGCGTATTTTGCATAGGAAAATAGGATATTTACACAACAGGATGTTTTTCTACAAGCAGAAAGAGAAGGCCTTTGTTTCTGCATTTGCATTTGCTGTTTATCGAAGGTTTGGAGACTCTGCCGTCATATGCATCGGTCGCACGCGACGTTTAGCGTTCACACAGCTCTGAGACAGAAAGGGATATTCGTTGAGAAAAAAATGCCCCATTCCGTTGGTTGCTATGGCGATGACACCAACTTTGCGCTTGGACGACATTTGTCCCGTGCCGTTTTTAAACCGGTTTCTCAATAGGGACGTGCTTGTTGGCTTTACTTGTCTTGACTTTACACATCGCCGGTTTTGATTAGGCATTTTAGGACATTCAAAGAGTACAATTACTCCAAGATGTATGAGACTTGACATGCCCCATGCTTTTTATTTTAAAAACATCTTTCCCTATTTAAAATCCATTGGGATTATTCCATTGTTTGTTGATAATAGCGATTCAACCTTTGATCAGTTGATTTAATGATTTAGGTGCTTAAATCTAGAGAAAAGCCATCAGGGGTCATCTAACGCCCATTTAGTCTATATGTATTATCAGCATATACTCTGCATACTTCAGTCGATTGGAGGAGAGCTTTCGGGGTACGGCACATAAATCTGCTTTGTGGGAAACATTTCTTCTAAGGAAGTTTACATTTCTTCTAAGGAATCCACAGCTCAGGATCTCAATAAAATTCGAGAACGAATGACAAAATTTATAGATGACACAATGAGGGAAACAGCAGAGCCTTTCCTTTATGTGGACGAGGTAAGCAAACATTCTCTTTTCGTCTCTAATAAGAAAGCCGATACCTTTTAATACTCGAAATACCCCTCACAGCCATCAGCGAGTATCCCTGCGACCTGCGAAGGGATTACTAGTCTGAAGCCCCATCTAAATGGTGTCCTTTGCTTCTTTCAGTTCCTGACTTATTTATTTTCTAAAGAAAACAGTATTTGGGATGAGAAGTATGACGAAATCTGCGTGCAGAATATGAACAACCCGCTGTCGCATTACTGGGTCGCTTCCTCACATAATACGTGAGTATGGCGGCTGTGACATAAGACCTCGCGGCGGCATCGGTGCCCATATTTTATATGGCGTCTTTAGCTGATGCGTTTTATTGGGTCGACGTAGAAAAGGTGTCAACACATTAGCTTAAATAACAGCTACTGATTAAAAGCATGGCTTTCAAATACATCTGTGCTTGGACCAATATGGCTATATCCATTTTCTACTGTACGGTGTTATCCATTAATTGGGGGCCAACTGAGGGCGTCCAGCAGATGAGACCAGAGATTTAACTAAGAAATATAGGGGTACATTCACGCAACACGTTAGCTGATCAGGTTTTCATCAAGGTATCATAGGTAGGAAGTGTAAAGTCTTAAACAGTCACACATACCTTCAAAAAGATGTTCACAATGGCACCATGTTTTTTTAATATTGCAATTCTTGGCTAAATCCTCTTTTCCTCCACGTTTAGATATTTAACAGGAGACCAGTTGCGAAGCGAGTCCTCCACTGAAGCCTACGCGCGATGCCTGCGCATGGGCTGTCGGTGCATTGAACGTAAGGATTTGCGGTAACTTTTTTGGTTGTGGAAAATGTACATCGTCAAATTCCCATTAGCAATGAGCCGTAAAAGCATACTTTCTGGTGTGTATATTGCAATAAACATCACATAAAGTAAACCGGTAATGGAGGCCATGTCTGACCTTTGATACATTTTGTACAATACCTGTACTTTGTAATATACAGCTTCAGTGCGACGGTAGTGGATGCATGTTGATAACACGACCTTCATCTCCCTCTTCTCTTTCCAGTGGACTGCTGGGACGGTCCTGATGGAAAACCAATCATTTATCACGGGTGGACGAGGACCACTAAGATTAAATTTGATGATGTTGTACAAGCTATTAGAGACCATGCCTTTGTTACATCCGAGTAAGCAATTGGATCTGAAACGAGAAGACCTTAATTGCTCTGTTAAATGCCTCTTATATTTAGAGTGTTATAATAAGTTATAAATTGCTCCATTAAACGGCTTATAACTAGAAAGTTATAAGAAAAGGAAGAAAAACAACACACTTTATACATGTTTTTACCTTAACCTGCTTCCCCACCACAAAAAGTCCTTACAACAGTTAAAGTATTAATTATAAAAAGTTATAAAAACTGGTATTAAAAGTACATAACTTAAATGAAAAACACAAAACATAAACCAGCTATTCCAACCTTACCTGCTTCCAGATACCCGGTCATTCTCTCCATCGAGGAACACTGCTCAGTTGAACAGCAACGGTATATGGCCAAGGTCTTCAAAGAGGTTCTAGGAGATCTTCTCTTAACGCGGCCAGTCGAGGCGTCCGCCGATCACCTGCCTTCGCCCACACAGCTGAAAGAGAAAATAATCATCAAGGTAAATAGAGGAAACATGAGTCCGCATGCTGGCACTGGATCCATGTTCTGGGCAGGTAGAGATGGCGGTAAAATACATTTAATCTAAGCAGGAGTCCTGGTTTTGACCCGGCATGTTGATTCATTTACTTGTTTTCTTTCGCTCAGCATAAGAAACTGGGGGATTCCACTAACAACAGCGACGACCATAAGGAGGAAACCAAGTTACAAGGCGAGCTGTTCATGTGGGACCCGATTGACCAGGTAATTGGAACGGTTTTATTTACTAAACCATCAGGCATTCTTCAAAAGCATAACCACATCCAAGAACCCACGTTCAAAAGAGGGCAACGGCAAGGTCAAAATGTGGAGGAGGTGGGAGCCATCCGGTCACAACCGAAGAAGGGACCTCTGACATGTATCAGCAACGTCTTTAAATACGAGGAACTAAGCTGCTATCTCTTGTATCGTAGAAATGGTCTTCCCGGTACTGCGCGATAGACGGCGACAAACTTGCTTACGGAGATGAGATAGAACAGAATACCGACGACACATCGACGCCCAAGGTATTCTAAAGCAAAGAAACATCATTTCTTGTGTTCGCTGCCACTAAATCATTTACACGGTAAACAAAAACGAACTAGAAATAACCGAGCTGAAGGCCTTTCAGATCACCGGACATGCACTGATTAGAGGGGACTACGAAAGAGGATCAGTTACTAAAGAAACACTTTTTGTAAGTACGTAAGAAGCACTTGTAAAATGCATCGAGTTAATCATTTTTATTCTTTTTTTTCCGTATAATTAGAAAACATCAGATCTACATTTGCAAGAGAAATGGTTCCACGGGAAGATGTGGGAAGGACGCTACACGGCTGAGCGGCTGCTCCAAGAATACTGCGCCGAAATGGGGGGGAAGGACGGGACCTTCTTAGTGAGAGAAAGCGAACGCTACCGTGATGACTACACCCTTTCCTTTTGGTACAGTTTATTACGGAATACTAACATTTTACACGATTAGGAAGAAATATATAGGTTCTATGGTTACAGTGAAGCTTTTCCTAATGAAAGCACACACTAGGGATCTCTCCTGCTGCAACTGTCCTACGCTCCGGACTTAGCTTAGGCTGCGTCCCAAGGAGCCGGAACCCAAGTTAGGTCTACCGAAAGCTTCAGGGTTCTTATTAGGTTGAAATACAAGATTCAGTCCCAGTTGGAGTTGACAATTCTTAAAAGTGGCTTTAAAGACTTGAGGTTCCGTAAATACATATATACAGCCATAATGACACCATGAAACCTATTTACAAAGACGAAAGGTTATTTTCTGACGAAACCGTGTTCTGGACACTTCCATAGAATAAAAACAACCGTGTGCACTTTTAAAAGAACTGAAAAGAAACCTATAGATTAAAATAGATATCCAAGAAAGTCAATGTAAAAGCCGGGAAGAGCATGTTACAATAAATAGCTTTAGATCTTGGAACCTTTTATGTTTTAGTCCAAGCCAGCCGGTTCCCTGCTTGAATGTTGTGTTTGCCTTTGCAGGAGGAAGGGCCGGGTTCAGCACTGCCACATCCGTTCCTTCACAGACGGGGATAAAGTGAAGTATTACCTCACCGACAACCTGACGTTCGATAGCATCTATGATCTGATTCAACACTACAGAGAATTCTCGCTGCGCTGTGCGGAGTTTGAACTGCGGTTAACCGATGCGGTTCCAAATCCCAGTCCGCACGAATCCAAAGGGTATTCGCTAAAAACATTATCCGATTTACACGTGTACATCCAATCGTGCCTTTTGTCAAGGGTGGCAGATCTTCATTTGTTGGGTTAACATGTAAAGAAATTAAGGGATTTGCTGACATAGGTATATTTTATTATAAATAGTGCTATATTATTTTTAGAACTATTACAGTGAATGCAAAATTAACATGGGAACAAAATTCAAGAATGACAGCGCATACCCAGCAAATACCATTCTAAAAACTAAAAATACATAAATATTGGGGATTCCATCACTATATGTCCATATATTATATATATATATATAGCTAAGGCCACCAAAGTACTCCAGGTTTGGCAAGTCCTAATTGTTCATGGCTATGTTGCAAGGCATGGAGCTGAATCAGTGGGGCACTATACAAAATATAACGCCTTTTGGGTTGTGTGCTCCCCTATTTTTTGTGATTAGCACACATAAGACACGCTGGTACAGCAGGAGAAGAGGACCCAGCCTGTGGTAGTGGTAGGTACAGTCTTGTGGAAGGTACGGCAAGGTCCCTTTTGAATGATCAGGACCCCCCCCCGGCAATGCTACTTAACAGGCTGGTTACAAGGGGCATCTCTGATACCCCCCGCAGCCTACTTAGACTATGGAAGACTATGCCCCTAGTCAACAAAGTCTCCATAGCACGCTGTCTCTAGAGCTTACAGGGATGTCCCAGACATCCGGAGCATACAGTAAACCGGTATAGAGCTGCAGAGAGAATTAGTACCTGAAACCTTTTACACGCAGGACGGACCCAGCTTTAAATCCTAGGACATTTCACATAAAGCTTGGCTTCTGCAACATTTAATTACATTTAAATTGTCACAATGTAGCAATTTGAAATGAAAAAAATAAAATAAATAACTGTTGGCACTGTCTTTTTTCAGATGGTATTACAATAACCTGAGCCGTGGGGAGGCTGGAGATATGTTACTGAGCATTCCTCGGGATGGAGCCTTTTTAATACGCAAGAAAGAAGAACCCAACTCCTACGCCTTGACTTTCAGGTAGGGTACACAAGAGACCAGCCTGCTTAGTTGGCGAGATATTTAACGCATGGCTCTCCATCGAGTCGCTGGAAGACGTTAATTTCCATGTCTGGGGTTTTCACCCAGGGCGGAGGGAAAAATAAAACACTGCCTGATCCAAAAGGAAGGGCGCCTGTTTGTACTCGGGACATCGGCGTACTTTGAAAGCCTGGTGGAACTTGTAAACTACTATGAGAAACACCCATTGTACCGGAAGATGAAGCTGCGTTATCCGGTCACAGAGGAACTGCTGAAAAGATATAGCAAAGTAGGTGATATTCTGTTTTTCATGGGGTGTGATATTTGGAGTTGGTCAGGCAATGGGCCATGGCTATTAACAGCAATTCTGGGGTAAAGTTCTAGATGTGGAACCCTTGCATAGAAACCATTGTGATGTCTCTGCTGGCTGCTCCTAGTTTTAAGGATTTTTAAAAGAGATAATTAAGCCTTTCATGGGCAAACAATAGTGGTTTAGGAATCACACACTCTTACTCCAATGGGCATATATGTAATTCCAGGACATCGAGGGCTCTTTGATGGTCGCCACACATATAAAAAGTTATTCTTTGGCATACCTTTTCCAATGCTTACATATATGGGGGGGGGTCATAAATCCTAACCCCACTTATTGTTTTTCAGGAAAAAGACTTCAGTGCCATTTATGATGTGAAGAGTAAACTGTATGTCGACCCAGAGGAAATATCCCCAGCCATGGTATGAATTCATCTTGGTTTTTCTTTTATAGTGATATAAAATTGCTTAATACAGCCATGGTTAGAGCAATGTCCCCTAATAAGTAACTTATTATTATTATTATCACTGAGTTGGCAAATGGCCCAAACGCTTTGCTACTGAGCAAAGAACTAAAAGGGATAAAGGCAAACCATAACATACCTCTGTAAATAAACCCACCTTTCGTTATGGTATATCGAGGATGGCTTTTAACGTGATGAGTATTTAATATGTATTGTTAAACACATGTGATATGTAGCATAACTAAGGACTGGGGAAAGGCTATATGAAAAGGAAGATCCTATGCCCCCATGTCTAATAATGACGGCGTATTAACCACAAGTTCATGAACTATGAATAAAAGTTTACCTTTCTAAATAAAACAAGAGGCACTTTTAATAAAACAAACAATTCTTTGTTTATTTGTTTGTATCTGCAATAGAATTGAAATGTAGACTCTGTCTTGTACCTCGTCATCTTTTCCATTTGGGCGACCTCTTCTGCGCATGGATTTTTGATCTCAACTTAATTAGATTGTCCAGGGACCGTTATCAGGGTCTGATTATTTTACGGTTTCATCGTTATATCTATCTATATCTTTTTTGTATCATCCAGCCGCAGGGCACCGTGAGAGCCCTGTACAATTATTCAGCCAAAAGACCGGATGAGCTGACATTCTGCACCGGTGCCCTGATCCACAACGTCACAAAGGTCTCCGAGGGATGGTAAGAACAGATCCTGCATCCAGTGCGAAAAATATATATTTTTTCCTCTAGAAATAGATACAAATGTCTTTTTTTTTTTTTACGTTTAAACTGTAACTTAAAAGTAACAAGAATTTGACTTTCAGGTGGAAGGGGGACTACAGAGATAAGATTCAACAATTCTTTCCTTCAAATTACGTGGAAGACATATCGGCCAACAATTCAGAGATATTTGCTAATCAGGTAAGTGCAAAGAAAACCTAAAAATAACAGAAATGACTGAAACCCGATAGATCTACCGACTGTCCCAATTTTTGGTATGCAGCCCCCTCACACAGAGGCCGACAGTCTTGATTAAGAGATGAATGGTCTTGACTCGGGAGTAAACGACGTTGCGTATATTATAGCAACTGGGTCCTGTTACCTTGAGACCCCCAGACGTTACTAAATGACCCGAACCAAAATCCCTCTCTGTTTTTCCTTTGTATAGATTATCGAGGACAGTCCTTTAGGGTCTCTGTGCCGGGGGATCCTGGATCTAGAAACATACGACATCAGTAAGTAAAAACGTAAAAACTAAATAAACGTGACTTTTAAAAGTTGGTTTATCCCCTCTCTCTCTCACGTTTGCTTTCTGGTTTATTTTGTATCTCACCCATGAACCATGTCTCCGCAGAGAAGATAACGCAAGGGAAGTACAACAAACAATTTGTTTTCTCACTGGATCCCAAAAACCCGGAGGATCCGCCTGTTGATTTTGCAACAGACACGGTGGAAGAGTTGTTTGAATGGTATCAGAATATCCACCAAATCGCGCTACAAAAAAAAATAAGAGATCAGGTAAGGGGACGCTAATAAAAGGTCCTACGCAGATAGGAGTGTTCTGGATTCTGAAGACAAAATGATTAATTTTATTATTAAACACATATAGCAGGTAACTATACGGCAGATCTTTCTTGCACGGCTAGTAGCTACTGATCCACTGTTTTCATTCATTGCTTAGCTCCTACGTGGATTCCCATGACGCCTGCCGAGCTCCGTGGGTGGTATATAGGGTCAAACGTGTCCTAAATAAAAAGAATGGGCCACCCAACCTAATAATCTTGGTATCTAGAATAATGACGTCCTTGCTTATTGGGGGGTTAGTAAACCCCTTGTAACTACAGCTTTGAGTATATCATACCCACCGCAGGTGAACGGGTTAAGAATAATGAGACGAGTTTTATTTTAATAACTAGCATTAGACTTCAATCAAGTCGTAAGACAAACATCTGGAGTTAAGCGACTCTGACATCAGCCACTTGTCTTGATTGCTGGTGACATGAATATGTTTAATCTCAATTGGCATATTATACATTTTAAATTGCTTTCCCTATTCACTTTAACAACCCGCATACATATTTATGTTCTGCACCACATTCATAAAAATCTATTTTGTTTTGTGTGGTTTTTTTTTAAATGTGAAAGTGATTTTTTTTATTTTTTTTATGTACGCCGGTAACGGTAAAATTGGTTGGTGGGAGCTGAGTTTGCACATATACAATCTAAAATGCCACATTTTGATTAGTCCGTTTCTTGTAATTTTGCTTGGTTAAAACTAAAAATGTCTACCCCATTCAGCCACCCGTTGCACAATCTCCAGCATGTACTCGCTTGCCAACATGGGACACGGCCGCACGATGGCAGCCCTTTCTAGGCAGCTGGGTATGGTTAGATCTGCCCCTCTGGCATAGAAAGGGTTCATTTTATGATTGATTGGGAAATCAATAATCTTGTTAAAAAATGCATTTTACGTGTATTTACAGGATAATAGCACTACGAGCGGGAAGAAGAACCAGACCATTGCCAGGGAACTGTCGGACTTGGTCATTTATTGCACGCCAAAAAACAGTGAAGCCAAATACAATTTAGGTAACATTTATGGACGAGGGGACAGAGTATGGAGGGGAGATGTAACTTTTTTATAATGGACTTAATTGATGATTGGGAGCTGCTCACTCAGGATAAAGACACTGAAACGGTTCATTCATAATGATTACGATCCCACCTGTATTATTTACGTAGGTAAGAACGGTAGGTTGGGGGGGGGTTAAAAAAAAAAGTCTTCGGTGAAAAAGTGACTAGTACAAAGTTTGAAATGGAATGGTCAACTCAAGAAGAACACTATTGGTTGCTATGGCATCCCCTGTATTTTGCATCTTTAATATGCACCGGATTAAGAATACATTTGAAATTAGAGCCAGACTAGACTCTATAGACCAAAAAGTGGATGACTTTATTTGATTTAAAGGTTAGGGATAAGCTCCCAGGAACATTATGCCGTTTCTTTCCTAGACATAAATATATCCTGTGCTCTCGCAACCAGCAGAAGTCCAATTAAACTGATTTAATTATGCAATTATTTTAACTACCAGATAATGATGAGTAATCGCGGGCATGATAATTATGAAGTTCATTTAAGAGCATATGAAGGTTGCAGGCATAGATTCTGCCTCATTGACAGATGGAGGTGTAAATGACATTGGAGAGAAGTACCCTGAAGATATGAAGTTACCTCTTTTCCAACAATAGAGAGGGGTATAGAACAATTCACTTAAATAGGTTTCTGTTCAATGGGCTGTAATACCACAATGCTCCACTAGGCGGAGGATTGCAATAAAAAAGTAGCAACCGTTTCGCAGCATCTAATAACGTCAGAGCGTGCGGAATAAGTCAAAATGAACCCTTATATACAAAGAGTGATGTTTATCAATTTTAGTTTAGAATTGTAGTATAGTCAAACTGCAAATATTTAGAGTTTCTGCAAAAACACCAGGATAGAAAGAAAAAAAGACAGATAAAAATAACAAAAACACCATTCATCAAAAAACTTACTGGAATAAACATGAGTTTCTCGCCAGAGGTCCTCTTCCTTATGATATGTTGGCCTAAGATAATAAGGGAGAATATGCAAGTTATTATCCATTTAATATTAACAGGCAACATTCATTGGGGTTATATAAAAACTCAAGTGTTCTATCAATTGAAGAAGGAATAATAAGCAAGTTTAAGACCAATCTATCTATAAACACTGGATTCATTGGGAAAACTGGATCATGAGAATTAGAGAGACAACTTATGACCTCCTGGACATACTATTACTTCTCAAAGAAGAAAAAGTATCATACATGAACGCAAACCTCACATTCTCATAGAAAGGGGTCACATTGCACCAGTTTTATATGTGTTGTATATAATAAAGTCGATATCAATAATCTATTGAAATTTATACATCCATATCCATATGTTTCGTCTTGCATATTCATTTTGATTTGACCTTTTTCTTTGTTTTTCTATGATAATTAAAGAGAAAAAAAGAAAAACATAGGTGGATTATAGAGGGACTTTTCATCAATATTTAGAAACGTTGTGTTAACATTTCTGCTGGAATAATTAAGAGCAGCATAAAGCTCAAAGTACAAAGTGGCCGGCTGGTTTCACTTAAGGTTGCGGAACCTTTTGGAACAGACAGATTTTAGATCTAATTCGAACGTGCTGATTTTTTTTTCTGTCTGGCTGCAGAAAAACCGGATTACCGGGACATACGATCTTTTGTGGAGAACAAGGCAGAAAGTATCGCTAGACAGAAACCCAACGATTTGCTTCAGTATAACAGGAAGGCCCTGACAAGAGTTTACCCAAAAGGCCCAAGAGTGGACTCCTCGAACTACGACCCTTTACATCTCTGGCTGTGCGGGGCGCAAATGGTCGCTCTCAACTATCAGACCCCAGGTAACCTCCGAATATCTCTACCTGGTGTCCGTGCCATGCGCGGGATCATTCTTAAAGGGCCTTTGATCTTTTTACTATTTCAGCCGTTAATAGTATAGTGTTTGGGATAAATGTTAAACAGTTTATACAGTGGCTTCTTCATATTAAGAATCTGTTCCTCAAAAGTACCAGCTCATAAATTCCTATTTCCACCGCAAAACCTCCATCCCAGGTATTGCGCTTTAATATTACAGAACAACCCATGCTGTAGCTAAAGGATAAATACATGACTGTGTTACCAGCGATTTATTCAAAGAACATGGCAGCCCACATATTAATTCACGTATTTTCCAGATCGGTTCATGCAGATAAACAATGGCATGTTTGGTTACAACGGACGCTGCGGCTACATCCTTCAACCAGAGTGCATGCGGGAAGATGCTTACGATCCGAGCGGTTCCAGAAGGGAGCCTCAGATAGTGCTTACTATAAAGGTAAGAGATATGCATATGACGGTAAAATCCATAAGCAATCACCTTATCTCTTCATATTCCCTCAGCTGTCCATTGCGGTTAAAATTTGCATCCACTGGACTGCCAATTCTAATAAATATATATATTTCAGATACAATATATAAAGCTTTGCTTGAAAATTAAATAGATCTTGACAAAATGTGTGTTTCAGAGACACAAAGTCACCGACATCCTTTCATTTGTTCCTGTTCCAGGTCATAGCTGCTCGTCATTTGCCAAAACCCGGCCGAGGCATCGCGTGTCCTTTTGTAGAAGTTGAGATTTGCGGTGGAGAATATGACAACAGCAAATTCAAAACAATTGTTGTTGGTAAGCATTAAATATTTTTTCATTAAAGTCCCCGGCAGGCACGGTTGTAGCATCGGCATCCAAGCCCGTTTCACAAGTGCCTGATGCACATGGGTTCTACCTGAGAAGCCGCCAAACACTATGTATTTTGCTTGAGTAATTCCAGTCTCACCGCTTTCTCAGTATCTCCCTCCTTACTGAAGTCCTGCGGTGGGAGAAGAGACATCTATTGGGCGTTCCACGCAGCTTCAATGCTAAGCGCTGGGATTGAACGCCATACCCTGGCAACATCGAGAACGAGCGCTGAACAGAGGTCTATATGAACAGATCTTACACTCCCTTTATTTTGGAAAGAGAGGACACCGGGCACTCAAACCTGGCCGCGTGCCACAACAGAGGCCTTGGTGTGCCACAGGTTCCCTTCCGCGGCCTTTAAGGTTTCTAAATATAAGCCAGGTGCCAGCAGGCAATGTATATTTGTCACGGTTTATGTTTAAGCCGCATAGCAAGGTGCAGCCTTGAACCCTAATCCAGTTTTTTTTCCAGCCTTGAACGCTGATACGGGTTTTATCGCACAGCTAGTGACCTCTCACGCAGTAAAACATCGAGAGTCTTGCTTCATGTGAACTCAAGGACTTGCTTAAACACAGTCCACGGCTATAATGCCAGATCATGATCTATAACGTGAAAGTGAATAACAACATTTTTTATTCCTTGTTACTTTAGATGACAATGGGCTGAATCCGGTGTGGCCTATAATCCAGCAAGCAGTGTTTGAGATCCATGAGCCAAACCTGGCGTTCCTCCGCTTCGCTGTGTATGAAGAAGACATGTTCAGTGACCCAAACTTCTTAGCTCAGTATACAGTTCCCATTAAAGGAATAAGAACGGGTACTTATGGGCATTCTCTAACCTAAAAACCTCTTACAATGCACATTCTGAGCTTTATGTCCTGAAGCCAATAAAGATAGTCAAGAAAGATTTCTCCTTAAACTAATAAGGCATTCATAGGCACAGCTGAGGATGCGCAGGGCATGGAAAAGTCACTGCTTGGCCAAGTCACTTTATATATCCCAAGTAGAAGTAATCAGTGTCTATTGTGATATAATAGAAATTCACACCTACCTAACATACATCCAAAACACACATAACTTATTCATCACAGGGAGGGCATGCAAACTTTATAGGGTTACTCAGGACTTAACGTTTCAACAGTCGAGTCAATACACCGTATCTGAGCTTCGTACCAGCTAATGCCATACAGGCTACAGTCTTCTCCTTAATCAGTACAAGTCGATGGAATCAATGTGAAATTCAAGGCAAATATTAAACTTTGTCTTTTTCAGGTTACAGGTCAGTTCCACTTAAGAACGGTTACAGCGAAGGCATTGAGCTTTCCTCCCTACTGGTGCACTGCCACATAGAGAAAAACCGGGTAAGCGATGGTAAATGGGGCAAGGACCCAGCTTGCAGACCATTATATACATATACATATATATATATATATATATATATATATATATATATATATATATATACATACACCAAATATGATACACGTATACAACTCGTGTATGTGTTATAGACGTTAAGATTTCCATCTTTAAGTGGGTTGAATGCACCTCGGAGGCTGTAGCGAGTCTTATTCTCAGATGGTTGGTGCCTCCAATTGAGTGTTTGCAAACCAACCTAGGAAAGCGGTGGGTCTTTGTCCTATGGAAGACCAAGCATTCAAACGTCATGATGCAAATGTAGTTTATGGTTTAATTAAGCATCCCTTAAAATAGTAACCTGGCCAGGTCATAAAGTGGTCTTCAGCCGGCTTTATCCGTTACTAGGCAAGCAGGCGAGTGTATTCAGAATAAACGTGCGTTGGAACGGAGACTTTATTGGACGTGACCACGTCCTTGTCCTGTTTTACAGTGTACATCAAAGTCCGTGTTTTCTCGAATCTCCTATGCATCGTATGTTTCTTAATCACTGGAGGGAAAAATTAAGTCCTTTTATGCATAGATAAAATAATTCCGAGATCTCCAGCATATTATCTCCGAGGAGCGGCCATTTAGGAGCACCATCTATCTCCTTCAGCGTCTCTCAATATCGTAAATAGGTTTTTTGATTCAGCGAGAGGCGGGCCTCCCGATATTTTGATGGATCTACAGCGAACCGTGAATTTTTATGGCCGTTACGGAGTCAGACTGCTTGCCAATGTAATCGGAATTTGAAATTAACACACGAGCCGAGGCCCTATCCATCTGTTCTGTGACTTGAAAAATCCTCCATAAAGTGTTATAATTTAATAGTAGGTCTGCTTTGATAAAAGCACATCTGCAGCCACTTAGATGGGGAATATAAAATCATAAAGGCCCGCAGATGGCTGTAAAACAGAAATTTCTGGGTCTCAATAGCAGAAAGCTGTTTTAGCCACTAACAAAGTGTAAATTACTCTGCCGATTATATTGTCAGTTAGGAAAATTGGGTAATTTTTAAAGAATAACGTATAGTTTCCGACTCGGTAATCTTACTGTATTTTCCTGATTTTCTAAATCAATTTTGCCTCGTTTCCGCAGTTGTAAGAGAAAAATTCGGGTAAATTGTAGCCCTGCATTGTGTTTTTTTCTCGACAAAAAAGGTCTTGAAGGCTCGGTCGTACGGGCACAAAAAGAAAAAAAAGAAAAATTCTCAGTCTTGAAGTTGTGATAGAAATAGGGGCTGAAAGTGTAATTTTACAGAACCTGCCATTCTGCGAACCAATTACCGTACTTTTCACGTAATAAAATATACATTCTAATCCGTTCTATGCTGTGACCTGTCCAGCCCGGAGAATATTTCCCAGAGTCACAATATCATCCAGATATTTTGTGTAGAAAATAGCACCATCGCTATGCCAGTCCCCTAGAAAAGAATGGGAACGTAAAGCTGCTTCCGCTATAGTGAATTTGCAGCCCCATCTAGGATCTCAGGGTTGGTAAAATTCCAACTTGTTCTTTAAGAAGGAATTAGTATTTTCCAGAATCCTTGAGTTCAAAGTAAGTTCCGTGCGATTACTTTAAGGAATGTAGCTTACCGAAACTATCTACTGTTTGTCGAGGCGGTGTGCCGCGCGATAGCACTTCAATGGCGGTTTAATTTCAGAAATAAATGGATAAAAGTAATACTGTAAGAATACTTGTTTTAACAAAAGATTATATTATTTATACTGGGTTACAAATGTGTTAAAATAAATAAATAAATAAAGCATTATTTAACACACAAACTCCACATTTAAGGGGAACCAAGAAGAACTGTACTCCTCCTCCCAACAACTCCGGCGGAAGATCGACCAGAATAACGAACTGTTTCTGTACGACACCCACCAGAACATACGGAACGCGAGCCGGGATCAGGACAAGAGGTAGGATTTAAAAAAATAAAATAAATGGGAAAATAAATTCTCAGGTATGATTTTTCTGTTTGCAATGATATTCCCAGTAGCATGGAGAAGGAAATATTACAATGGACCAGGGAGGGAACAAAATAACCGGCAGCAGAACTCTTGCCGTAGATACGACTCTGGCCAAGAGTCTAGGAGATGCTTCCAAACAGGTCAGAGGCCTGTAGAGTTAGGCAAGTAAGCCAAGGTTAAGCCCCGGAGAGATAGCCAGGCCCAGGCCTGACGCATGGCGAAACAGGCAGGCCAGCACAGGTAGGCAAGCCGGCAAGGCCCAGGCAGGGAGTCCAAGGGCCACAATACAGGGCTGAGCTTTTGTCTTAACCATTACCAGAGTGAAAACAGGGCTCCAGCAGACAGTAAGTAATCCCTCCACCCTAAGGGCTGTAAGGCTCTAAAGATCCCAAGGTTCCTAGCCCAGGATCTGGTGGCTGACCGGTCCTCCCAAAGGACCCAACCAGGATGCAGAGCCTGAGAAAAAAGCTCTCCCAAAAAACGGGAGAAAGACAACAACTACCAAGAAGGGGCAGGCAGGGAAAAAACACTGACGTTACGGTAGTTTTAGGATTTCCTGCCCTACCTGGATAGGCAGAGCTATATCCTACCCCATGCTACTGGGAATGACACGGCAAAATAGTAAAACTATTCACTTTACAGAGCTTCCATTGTCACATAAATATTTTCTCATTTACCTTCCAGATTGAAGGAGAAGAGCGTCAGTAACAGCAAATTCTACTCCTAAAGGACGCGTTGTATGGTTCAAGCGCTGTATGAGCATAAAGCTGAATACAGAATAGACAGACTGAGAAATGTACATAGCCTTTAATGGAAATTCACCTTTTTTGTACATTCTGGAATTTTTTGCTATACATATCCAAGGTTTTCATTTCAAGATCTAACACAGACAGTACAAGAATAACCAAGACAGCAACCTATTTCAAGATAAACACCATAGATATATTTTTTTTTATTTTACTTCTGTTAGACTTTTCCAAAGTTGACGGATTTGGAATGTGACAGGAACCATCTCTTGGTTCCGGCCAATAGCATCATTTCCCTTAAGGCATCTCATCTTTCTCCAGTGTACCGTTTCTGTATTACACACTTGCCAAAGTTCTCAAAAATTAATAAAGAAAACCTGTCCAAGGTTGACAGAGATCCGGGAT
The DNA here is from genome assembly GCF_027358695.1 of Spea bombifrons. Lineage (NCBI taxonomy): Eukaryota > Metazoa > Chordata > Amphibia > Anura > Pelobatidae > Spea > Spea bombifrons. Next base: position 34,408,637 of record NC_071096.1, read on the forward strand.
AACAGAAGTACATCTACAATGTATCTAACGCTTCGGGCAACTCCAGATCTAAAGACTACCCATCCTGCTCGTGTCCACATTTTGCACATGTGATGATCTCCAACAGGGTGATAAATTCCATACAAAGTACTCAACAGGTTACTGCATTCTTACTTTTCAAGGCCAACCATTGTCGTCATAATGTTCGAGAATCAGGTTCACTCAGGAGTCTTGCTCACCATCGAGTCCCTAGAAATCTAGGGCTGGTTAGGGGTACACTCAGTAATTAGGTTTGGAAGATATACCCCAGCGGGGCCACACACACACACAGACTCGTGGACCCTTGGCCTCAGATTACTAGTAAAATCAGTTGTTCCGTGATCCCAAGGGGAGATCACTGGCTTATCACCTGCTGATAACAGGTTGTTCAACTTTGCTTTGAATGAGCTGCACGCAGTCCATCTCAGGGCTTACATATTAGCTCAGGTTCAAGACAGACCAGAGAAGAATGTATGTGTAGACATTTGGCTGGTAAATGTCATTTCATATTATAAAGACTTGCTTTTGGTGACACTGGAGTTCCCTATGTTAATTTTGAAGATTTAAATGACCTCTGTATGCACTATTTTATTTTGGGTGCATTAAACTTACCTGCTATATACCATCGTAACAAAACATTGCAATACCTACCAGTTCTAGTTAAATAGATGACTAACGTGTAATTGAATAATTTATTTCATCAAATGTTTAAGTGTATTCAGTACATATTCATTTTTTCCGCAGTAACGGATCTTGTGTTCATAAGGTCCTCCTCCCTACACGGAGATGTGATTTTTGCGACTTTAAATAAAAAGTCTGTTTTGGATTGTAAAGGATTTCTCCCAAAATCTTCAATAAATGTTTGCAGTGATTATGCACCGAATTAATCTGTGTTATTTCAGTAACACAAGACTTAGGAGACAATGCAAAAGGGGATAAAACAGAATATCTAAGGAAGGAGAGACGTTATGAGCATGAAATGTTTGGCTCAGTATATAAAATGGTTATTTGTGTTACTTCACAAATCTTTGTGTTTTTTCTTTTTTTTTTTAAATAAACATTGGTACACGTTCTGAAGCATTTAAGCGCTTTTATAGATGTCGACATATTAATGCAACAGCCAGTTAATCATTAGCATTTAATCATCTATAGAGAGATACAACGAACAAAAGAAAACACAAGGAACGAAGGAGGTGCCCCAATGGTATCTCTGCCCTGTAACGGACATGTAATACCCGGACTAGCCATTATAAGGTTTAGTAGCCATTGTAGTTTAAAGAAAATAAAAGTGGGATTAATGCCGCTGTGATTCTCATACAGAACGAACAGTCTTCTGCCAAGCTAAAAAGCTGACCGTTTAATACCCAGCAATATTCACAGTTCAAACTCAGGTTTCTCTGCTTTCGGCTCTGGGTTCTTCTTGCACATACAATCTAAGTACGTTAAATGAAATATATGGAAAATAGCAGCCACTGGAGATCATCTTATTGAATGAATAAAAAGCAGTACCTGGGACATTTGAGATGCGTGCACAGCTTAGGAACGCTGAAAGGAATAAAACGGGTAAAATTGTGAACACTTCGCACGTAAGATCTATTTAAATCCCTCAAACAGATGTTTAAAATTCTAGAATTCAAGAACCTTAAACCTTTTCTGGATTTGTCTGAACAGGTTTTTCCAGATTGTGTCATTTTCAGCCCTCAAGGCCACATCCCTTTCTAGTTTTAAATCTCTTACATAACGCTGATGTTTACAGTTTATGCCCGAACTGAGAACTGGTAGAAATAAAGATCTAGTAGTCATAAGATTCAGATCTTCTTAAGTTACCAATGACTGAGCCCAAGTAGCAAGTCTGTTCAGAGGTACAGGGATGAATGGGATCAGAACATTACTTGTTGGATCCAGAGGTGTAACTGGAGACCTCCATAGCCCTTAACAATGAGGGGGGGCAACAGAGAAAATCAATGTGTCAGTTCACACATGAACAAGTCTGTTGATTTCTTGGTAAAACTACTAATAATCAACAGATCTGCAATATGATCCTCATACAAATTATGGAATAATGAGCTTGAAGAGGCTTTTCTTCTCAAAAGAGCTGAAAATCTGGTAATGAGAACCTTAGAGAGCATCAATTTCAAGTATGAAACGCAAGCACCATATAAGAAGTTTTGGTCACAAATAGGCAGCACTTTTGTAGAGAGGTAGTTTATTGTGAAAGGCTAGAAAGCCCATGAAGGGCAAAAGGTAAAAATACGAGAGCCTTTGTTTAAAAACACTATTTGTATAACAGTTTACATTACATTTGGAATTTTATGTAAGACAACTGGCTTTTTCTGTAATAAAGGTCAAGGACTTTTCCATTTACAGTCCCGTAACCTACCGACGCCCCCTCGAATGTTAAGAATTAAGCCCAAGATGCGAAAAAAGCCCCTGCTTTTAATTAGGTGAGGTAGTAACTAGATGCTGCCCTCCCTGCCGTAAAACAAATATCTATATTACAAATTACATCTAAACACAAAAAAACAAATGGGTTTATGACTGATGTTTAGCCGTTAAGGGTGAGTAATAATTTGGTGGTTATACCCCGAGCTTGGAAATCAGGATTACGGTGAGGTCGAGCCAATTAGACATTCATACCCACTACGGCTGGAACCCATGAAAGCACCGCCACAAAGAACAGGAAAACAAATAAAATGTCCCAGATGTAGCTTCTCTCCTTGACCTTCCTGACCCGACGGCCATAACCATGAGATTTATACCAGTCTGCGACTTCATGCATTGTGTATCCTTGCGGTTCATAGCCCAGGTCCCGCTTAGCCTTTTCTATGCTGAAGTAGTGAGTGACACCCGTTTTGTAGACCTCGGTGCGTGTCAGCAGAGGCTGGAAGTTATAGACGGGGCTAACAAGGAAGTGTATCCATTCCGTTACGAAGGCAAAAAAATATATAAGAAACAGAGGCAGGCGTCTTGTAGGGAACTCGTAGCCCAGATTTTCTACTAATGGCCGGAAAAACTCAAAATTGTTTACCGGGGGCCCATCTGAAATAAAGTAAGCTTGGCCTGCAGCAACCTCATTTTTCTCTGGCTTCATGCTTTCGGCAGCTAAAATGTGAGCTGAAACCAGATTGTCTACATGGACAAACTGTACGAGGGTGCTGGGGTCACCGTGTACACACTTGAACAGCCCTTTCTCCAGGTAGCCAATTATTCTGGGAATATGTCTTTGTTCTCCTGGGCCGTAGATACCAGCGGGCCTAAGAGCGCATGTTTTTAACAAGCCCCGTCCGTTCTCCAGTTGAGAATTGTTTGCTTTCAGCACTTTCATCTCCGCCACAGACTTGGTTCGAGAGTAGTTGTCTGGATGAAGATGGAGAGGTAGGTACGGCAGAGACTCATCGCCGTTCTTGATGACTTGGCCGCCAAAAACCACGTTGAAGGTACTTGTGTAAATCAGCCGCGGGATGCCTCTTTTTATGCACGCCTGAATCACATTCTCAGTGCCTTTCACGTTAATTTCCTCGATTTTACTTTTCTGGAGTTGCTCTCGTCCAGACATCCCGTAAGAGGCTGTATGGAAGACGCAACTCGCGCCCGTAAAAGCTTCTTCCACCTCAGAGAGGTCGCGGATATCTCCTTGGACAAAGCGGATTCCCTCGGGGATCTCCAAGGCGGGTTTGCGCACATCGAACAGAATGACATGGACTCCTCTCTTATGCAGTATGCACCCTAGTCTGGAAAAGAAGAATAATATTGGTTGAACACAGGAGAAGCGTAGTATCATTCAGTGCTGTGTACAGAACATCCATTCTAACTTTGCAAACCCTCCTCTTGTTAGGCGGGTTGGATCGCTCTGGTTCTCTAGCCAGTCTTCATCGGTTATTGATAGACTTGTACAACCTGTACGCGTCTTAATATTTTCAGGCGGCGTTTGCGCATGGAAGGAACATTAAACATCAAACCATTATAGCCAAGTCCGGTCCAGCTATTAAACATGCCGTGTCTGTATGGCACACGCAGGGTCTGCACCGAGCACCGACGTTCTGTAATTATTTAATACATGCCATTTAGTTTTTCTGAGAGATCTAATTAAGGTTAATTAGTCTGTTTATCCCCATGGATCATAGTAATTAAAATTATTAATTAGTTTTTCATCATCATGAAACGTTAGTGGTTCTGATGTGGCACGAACCTGTGTCCAAAGTAGCCGCCTCCTCCGGTAATTAGGACCGTTTCGGTGGGAGATTGTAAAATGCCCATACTTTTGTCAGATTAATAAAAAAAAAAAAGTTCGAGCGTAACCTATAAAGAAAAATATAACGGGAAAGTGAATGAGAAACTGATGTGCATCAACCACGAAAGGCTTTAATACTTAAATTTAACAGAAATCCCAGGAATATCTGGGGTTGAAAAATTGGATTATTTTTTTTTTTAAAATTTCATGCAGAAATTCAAATATTTCTGCAAAATCTACTGGCTAAAAACAGCCGACTTGTGGATCAGAGTTATTTACAAACAATGACATAATTATTGCATAACAGGATTTGACAAAACACAAGGAAGAATGTTTTTAAACGAGCTGAAACAATGTAGCATTTATGACTGTGGATCATGCCACTGCCTGCTGTCCAATCACAAGCCTTAACTGGCCCTTGCCAGCCTTATGCCCATTCCCTCACTGTATTAGCCTCTCTACTGCTTCTGCAGGGAAGCTGTGCCACCTATCTACCACCCACTCAGTAAAGTAAAACCCTTTTATATTCCCTCTAAGCCTCTGGTTTCAGATTATGGCCTCTTGTTCCAACATTCCTTCTCCTTCCTTTCTGTAACTGAATAGTAGACCGATTTAAATAACGTATAAATCCATACACAATCAGTCACTCTCCTATGTGAGGAGGTATGTATGCAGCCAGTATACGGAGCTTATATAACCCACACGGCATACACTCACCCCAGTGTTACCTCTCAGGTGCTCAGGCCTCGTCTCCCTACAGGCTTCTGCCTCACAAACGCTCCGCGGAAAGGGCTGCACCCAGCAAGCCACACTTCTAAAGCGAAGCGACCGTGCCGGCCCGCAACATGGCGCCGCCCAGCACTGACAGGAATGTCGGCGGTTGCCATGGGCGACGCAGGAAGCTGGGCGAATGCGGAAGTTATGACTGCGCCGGGGAGCACGTGACGTGACTCAGTGAACACCATGGCGGGGAAACTGAACGCTGCCGATTTTGAGACTGTGCTGAAGGCGCTCAGGGGAGTGAACCGGCGCTTGGGTACGGGAATCCCGGGGGAAATGTCCATCACAGCCAGTCCCCCTACCTCGATCCACCGCCCGAGCACTGTACTCCATCGGCTGCTCACACAGCACTATTACACCGTATCGTTAAATTCCGGGTGTACACAGACTCCCCCTGTCCTTAACTCTTCCTCTCTCCCTTCTGAGTTTTTATCTAATGGGCTATTTTTCTTTTACTACAGGATCTTGTGCCGAGTCCCTCGGGGATTGCCAGGAAAAACTTGAAAAATCTGTACAATGCCAAGAATATCTGAACCTTGCAAGTATTCCATAAGCTTTTTGTTACCCCAAAGCCATTAGAATGTATGTTCAATTTACTTTTGCAGAGACTGCCAGCTACATGGGCACAAGACACTAAATATATTACGTACACATACAGGACACATGGCACATGTGCAGTAAAAATACTGCAGATCCTCCTATAGCTCAGCAGCACTGCATCTCCTATAGAATACACAAGCACTGACGGCTGACTATATGTTACTTAATTAAAGGCACACTGTAACCTCTTGCATACCTTTTCGGACCTACACGTTATACCCGGATTTCTGATTAGGTGATTGTTATAAATTGATGGGAATGACCAGGAGCCCCCAATGTACTCAGCCGTCTCTCAATGGTACGGGGTGCTTGAGTACAGACTTGTGAGTAGCTCCCTCTAGTGGCTGCATTCGGTGTAGCTCTGCACAGTAAAGCAGTGTTCATGATCAATCTTCCTGAGGACAGGACAGACAAAAACCACCAAGGTGTAAGTGACCTTAAAAAAAAGCGGTTGATTTTCTAAGGGTTTAGTGAACTGACCAATGTAACCGTGACCTAAATACTTTAGGATTACATCTTCCTATAAACAATATTCAGGATATTGGCATTTCCTTCCCTTGTAACCCAACTTAAAATTGGCATGTCACTAGGGTAAGGATCTTGGCATTTGTGACTTTAAATCCTATGACCATGTATAAGTTCGGATATATGACAATATCATGGTTGACTTTTCCGGTCTGACATTTATCCGATATTAAGAACGCTGAAATACTTGAAACCCACAAGGGTTTGGGGGACGTGTGATTGTTGAACGGGCAGATCCATGCTTTGGTTACTTCACCAGGCACATAACTCAATCAAGCAACATTTCATATTGTCCTATAATAAAGCCGATTAGACACCGGTGACCGGTTCATTTGCCATTTTATGAAGAAGGTCACATCGATTCGCGTTGTAATAACTTTTAATTTAACAAGGCCGTGCAGAGGGAGGTCCCCGGCCAGCCTCAGCCGCACACTGTAAATCTTGGCTGCCATAACAGTTTTTGTCTCCCTTTAAATCTTATAAGCGCTGAAAAAAAAAGATTTATGGCTTTTAAAAAAAAAGCATACAAAGATATATGACAGATGAAATAAGAGCAAGTGTAACTGTGCGAAGGTACCGGGCTGAGAAGCTATGTCCAGAGCAAGGTGGCGATCAATCATTCTCAGTAATGAAAGCAGTGCAATGTTATGACCACCGGACAGTTCAGTGCCAGAAAACGTCAGAATCCCAACACTTTGTGCTTAATAAATTTAACGGGAATCTAAGAATTCTGTAAACCTTCCTCGGGGCTGAACTGCCGCCGCCAATACTGAAAAGCTTCATATGATGCCTCATTTAGAGAACGCTCACATTTCAGATGTTCTGCTGAATGGATAAAGGATCTATTTTTTTTTTTTTTTTATAGGTTTTCTGTACTATAAGCCTGATTTATTTAAAAAGGACAGAAGGACCCCAAATAAATCTGCTGTGTCCAAAAAGGGAAGGATTGTTGGGGCAGAACGATACTAAGTATTCCCACAGAGGGCGCTGTCGGTCTGTGCATTGGATGTTAATGGCGCTTGTGGTAGTGAAATGGGGATTGTTGGCATGTTGCCCCACCTGTCATCTTGGTATATTTGCAGATATAGAGAAGCATGCGACGGAGTTATTCAGTCTGCTAGGTTTAAAGGTATTTTCAGTCTGATTCTATATATTCATTGTGAATGCACACATCTCATTATAAAATAAGCAGAGATTACTGCAACCAAACAGCCAACATATTAACGTGATCCCCGCTAATAATACATCTTCACAGCATTACCTTACACGAAAATCTACTCTGACCTTTTATTAAGGGTACATAATAAAGGCTTTGGTGCAGATTAGTTGAATTAAGAATGGATATCCATCATCCATATAATATACGCGTACACGCTATAAACGTAGACGGCAAAACACACGTTCTAAAGATCTGAGATTTCTCACCATCTTTGGAACTTTAAACTTTTTTTTTTTTTTTAAAGGGTTAAACTGGAAGGTGATTTCAATGATGAGAACAAGTCTGCTGCACTTAATGATAAATAGATCAAATTCCCTTTTGAGGTTTGATGTATATCCGGCTGAACCTAGACATCAAAGAGCTGTCAGAGGAAGCCGCCCCGGTACTGTTAATTTATAACGGCTGTAGAAAGCAATCCATAATCCCCCATCACTCCTTCTACACAGCGATAACCTAACTCTCACCCCCCAACCTAGCCGAGTCCGCAGGGAGGGCGGCATCAAACTGAACCGTCACAGCAACTTCACACACACTGATCGCTCAGGACCGGCCGACACAATTCTAAAGAGCCATTTCAAGAATGAAGAAAATGGTTGGAAAATATGCATTTCTATGGTTTATATATAGGTTTAGACGCTCCTTTGGTATTAATGTATGGCTATGATGCCATAGAATCAAGCTACCTGGTGTCTGCATGTGTTATAATGTGTTCATCGCCAAGCTGGAAGTGGAACTTAAGTGAATGAGGTCACTGGTCATTTGGACCCGGTCCACTTTCTTTCATGAGCTGCAGTGTCAGGACCAGCAAGTTCTTACGAATCTAAGCCAAGTACCAGCTGAACCGACGCATATCACCGCATGAATAATGAATTTGCAGCGTTGCCAGGAGCGACCCAGAACTTAAAATACAAATAATTATATGTAGGATCCATTGGCTATTTAAATATAAATAGAAACTTAGAATCAAACTTGCCCAAAAATGTTTTTTCTGGGGATCTACGAGGCCCTGTGTGATGTCATCGTGGTGTCTTGTTTGTTTTGTGCTATTAATGATAGTTAAACATTGTTTATTTTGTTGGTATACAAATTGTTTAACATTGTGTAGCTATATGTATCGTATTAAGCATTGACAGTGTATCATTATAATATTATTTAAGATTTGGTCATGTAATAACCAACCATTTTATTTGTTAAAGAACCATAGAAACGCGCAACAGCCTGTATTTAAGGGATAATTGCGGCGTAATTATTTCTGGGGTAAGGCAGTAAACAGTTTAACTATATCTTATCGCCTCGGCTCGCAGTGTACAATCACTAAATATATGTATTTTTTACTGGAGAGAATTTGGTTTAATTTTCAGGCAGTGACTCTGCATTGAGGCATCAATTAGCTCCATAGAACATAATACATTCGCTGTTCTCCTGTCAATCTCGCCGAAAGCTCTTGTTTAAGGCAGAATGAGCAAAAAGCGATGCCAAGTTTCTATTTTTGTTCAATTAGCCAAAGCGACATGATTGGGGGGGGGGGTGGGGTGCTACAAGGCTTACATTGCAGAATATGTTATAGGAAGGGGTTCCGTGCACTGAAGCCAACGCGGGGATGATTATTTTTTCTTCTACGAAAATGTCATTTTAGGTAAAGGCTTCTGATGCGATTTGCGATAATCCCGGCACGTAGCCTGGCAGGTTACACGAGTCTTAGAACGCTTCTTTTGCTTTCTGTGGCTTCTGAGCGTTGTTGGTGACCCAACACGGGTGTGATGGTGCGACTTTACTTTAGTTATCATCCTAGTCAGATACGTATAGCATGTCAGATACGTATAGCATGTCGGAAGCAGGCTGCGCTTCTTAACCGGGGAACAAAGGGTTCTGTAGATGCGATCTACTTCAGGCATGTATCTCGAAGAGAGGGATTAGGACAAGACAGACTTTAATTAAATCGCATGGAACCAGAAAAAAAAAAACCCATGACATTAAAGATTTGATTTCATGTAAATCAGATTCCTTGATTTATAGCTTTTCATATAAATATGTATTTAATAATCGTGAATTTTTAATTAGCAATAATGTAACATTATTTAGGGTTTTCATATACATACAGATGTGTGTGTGTGTGCGTGTATATATATATATATATATATATGTATATATATATATGTATATATATATGAGAGAGAGAGAGATAGAGATATATATTTAGATATACAAACACCGCATTTGATAAGATGACCCTGATTATAAGACGACCCCCCAAAATCTGAATATTAATTTAGGGAAAAAAAACGCTGCCCCGACTACACACCAGCGAGTCAGAAGCACCGGTAAATTGTGTGGGGGGGTGTTAAATGGAGGGCATAAAACAGGAGGATCCCGGTCCCCTGCAGCGCTGCGGGGGATCTGGATCTTAGTCAGACCTTATTTGAGGTCTGATTATAAAACGACCCCGATTATAAGACTAGGGGTATTTTTCAGAGCATTTATAATCTAGCAAATACGGTATATATTCTGCATTTTTCTGTATTTCAGTGATATTTGCACACTGGTGCCGAATCGTAGCGGCATGGATAGAATGTATAGGGATTAAGTGTACTTATCGAGGTGTGGAAGAGACGCATGCCCCCGAGGAAGCCCGTTTTTCGTGTATACCGTTCAGCCTGAGAATGTATGCGGTGAAAGCGTATCCAGAGTATCATTATAATATTTTTTATGTTTTATTAAGAAAAATAGCCATTTTCTTTCCAAAATGGGTCAATGGAAGTTTAGCAGTGTTGCGCATGTTAATTAATACAAGTTTCTTCCTGCCGCAGAGTCTAAAGCCTGTCCAAACTGGGTTTGTTCCGAAGGAAAATGGAAAGAACGATCCAGACGCCGCTGGGCTTTAAAGCGAGAGAGGGGAAGAAAATACAGCGTGTTCCCACAGATCTACGAGCAGCGACATTTCTTCAAACCACAAGACATCTGAAAACCGGGCCTCGACGGGACCGGAGACGCTTGTTTATCGTCAACAACTCCACAAAATCTGAAAGCCATTTACAAGAACCGCAGCTGAAAGACGACTTCGAGACTTCTTTTATACATCATGCATTTAAGGAGATTGAGACATGAAAGGCTTGGGTTTTAAACGCCATTACTTCAAGCGTGTTTTCATTTTGTGTTTCTTCCCCACCAGCTAGTATTGTGATAAATAATGCACGTATTTCGATGGCGCTACTGTATGCGGAACATATTGTATTTGTGTCATGTTTAATTGCATCACCGTATTGCTGTCTACATGTGTAGGTGTCACTCTATATAAATCTAATAAACACATCTTCTTGAGAGGCTTGCCGTATTTCCTTGTTGTGTAATTCACCAAGGACGAGCTGTCTGATGATTGAAAAGTAACGGGAAATAAAACGCAGGAGCTACCGCGTAAACTTTAGGACTTAGGCCAGTGAGGAACGATGCATTTCTGCCTGTTGTGTGACATCATGAGCGCTTACATCATATAAAAATGGCCGTGAGGCAGATTGACTCGTAAAGCGCTACATTTTGGATCGCTTTTTGAGCTTCGCGCCATCATTGGCTTTTGATACACAGCCCCTGACACTCGAGTTTTATTATCGAGTCCATGTGTGCGGAAACCAAGCTTAAAAAAACAAAAAAAGCCAACATATGGAAGGGTACTTTAGTTAAAGATAAAGCAATTTAGCTGTAATTAGTAACTATCAAAAGGGAGTCAAATTGTATTTCCCAGGCTAAAACGGCTCATCCCACGGGCCGTGCAGGGATATATTTAATCCACTTGTGCTTTGAAAGAGGATATTGATTAAAGTATCAGGAAGATGTGAATGCTAAGCGTGGTGCTTTAGCTGCCTTTTTTTAGTCTACTCCAAGGGTTGCCACAACAGGCAGGTCATGATGTCGCTTAACTACAATTCACATGAGGCTCCGTTGACTTGTAGAAGGATGGAAGAGGCTGGCAGAGGACCATGCATGTGGTGCTCTGGAACAGCTGGGCTTAGTTGTTAATCCATAGACCTAAAAGCCATGTCATTATAATTGTGCGATTGAAGAATTAAGCACAGTCTTATCAGCCGTTGCATACCGGAGAGGGAGTCCAGCTGCAAACCCATGACTGATTTCGTTTGACCCTTCCACTATTAACCTGCTTAGCACCGAACGACCTGGGGCTTACTCAGCATGGCTAATAAAGCTTTGCTTCAATGCTCTATTAGACTTGACTTGGCTGAGTGTTCCTGAATCACACGCTCTTGCAACATGCTAGTCCGTGATTATCGTTCTCAAGTCACCAGTGAGATCTGAACAGAACCGAAGTATGTATTTTTGTAGGTCAAACAGTAAAAAGGGGGCCGTGTCCTTAAATGAATAACTGGCTTTTTTAAAAATGTATATATTTTAAAAACATAAAACAAACTAGCACCAATTATGCTTAGCAAGGAATCCTCCTGTACCTACGAAACAAGCATAAGATTCTTTACTTAGTGGGGTAGATACATAAAGCTCTTCGGGGTCACGATGTGGTGGCTTCAAACCCAGCTGATATTTAGAAGAATTGTGGGTCAAAACATCAGAAGGAATGGAAGGTATTCACTAAAAGCATCTGTGCTCTGATTCAGAGACTTATATCAATGCCGTATAAGATAAATCGAGCAGGAATGGAAATGAGGTACCCAGGAAAATATAAATATACATGCGGATATTTTCATGCTGAAGATTACCTTTTAAAATTCAATGCAAAGCATTTTTCAGAAAAAAAAGTAAGTTGGAGGAGAAATTGGAGATTCGAATGGACTCCGAGAACAACGGTTGGAATATTGTGTTTAGTTATAGTGTTCTGCGTTATGTAAATGAGAAAAGTGCTTCATATGTCAGGTAGCCGTCGGCTAAACACCATGCGCCTGTCCAGCCTATTGCCGGCTTTTGTTGGAATCTTGGATAATGCATGCGCCGCATTTATTACATGAGCAGCCATTTTTATCTGCCAATGAGTGTCATCCCCGTTTTATTTGGATGCTGGGTCGCTGCTTGCTTTCTTATTTATTTGTTTCTTGCAGCTAATGTTAAGTAGTACTCCATTCGACCAAATGGATGATGTCACTAGGCCTTCTATAAGTAGTACCCCATTCTACCAAATGGATGATGTCACTAGGCCTTCTATAAGTAGTACTCCATTCGACCAAATGGATGATGTCACTAGGCCTTCTATAAGTAGTACCCCATTCTACCAAATGGATGATGTCACTAGGCCTTCTATAAGTAGTACCCCATTCTACCAAATGGATGATGTCACTAGGCCTTCTATAAGTAGTACCCCATTCTAACAAATGGATGATGTCACTAGGCCTTCTATAAGTAGTACCCCATTCTAACAAATGGATGATGTCACTAGACCTTCTATTAGTACTCCATTCTACCAAATGGATGTCAGTAGGCCTTCCATGGCTTTGTAGTTGGCAGAGGCTCCCCCATTTTTTCTATGAGTAAATGCAAACATTGAACAATGTAACCGTGCCCCATCTTTAAAGTTACCACACATTATAGCGCAACACCCCCCCCCACATTTCATTGTTAAATAGACTTTGCGTGGAACTACATCATCATAAATTGGTCTCATTTGGGGAAAAAAATAAAAACATTAAATGTAATGTCTTCCACTAAATGTTATGTCATTTAAAAGAGCATTTATTAGCTCCTTTACATAAAGGCACATTAAAATGAATAAAATCGCATAAACAAAAGTCAAATTGCGTACATCAGCAGATGCAAATGGCAACAACAAAAAAAAGCCCCCGAAAATAATCAGAACGCCAGAAGCATTACTAATTTTAATTATGGGAAAGCTGCATCTGCGTTCAGGGCTGTTGATATGCTAAGGAACTAAAACCGTCTTCTAGGTGTGATTAACTGCTTCTCCGACTCCACCAGATGGCTGCTCATTAATTTTTTTGGGTTTTTTTTTTTTTACATGATTTTTTTTCCATACAGTCATATGGGCAAAATGAAAGCTTAAGACGGCGCAGCATATTGGCACATGAAAGCTTAAAACGAACGTTGATATAAATCATACCGGCTTTCACCATTTACGCCTCGCAACCTGCTATCTGCGTATACGGGTCTCCATATTGGAACGTTCGATAAGCTGATGAAGAGGAACGGATATACAATAATCGCTTCCTTCTTTCTGAGAGTTCTTTCAGAAAATTACAGCCGTAACGCAATTGATATGTCGCTTGGGCTTTGAGGGATGAAGTCCTGTAATAAGTAAAGTACACGCAGAATAGAAACCTGCGCTACGTGCATCGCCAAACGGGCAGAGGTCAAGGTTAACTTCTAAATGTTTATCTCGTGGGAGGAGCAAAACCGCACATAAAAACAAGGAAACAAACCCAAACTAACACTTGCTACATTTCTAAACAAACCGAGATGATCTGGAATGGGACCAAAGCAACAAAAAAAACAGTATGGAAGGTTGGCAATTGGAGCTTATTCATTTCATTTTACGTTCAAAGCATCTTGCGTATTTTGGGAGCATGGCTTTGTTTACGTGGATCGGAAGACAGGCTCTCATGGGATGCCTCCGGCTGAGCTGTTGGTAGCCGAGTCTGCAGCAAAATTTCTGTAATGACCAATGGATGATTTGAGATAGAATACCTGGGTCACCTATAACCCGGCGCACGCCTCTACGTCAGCCCCTATGTGGTCACAGTACTGTACCCTAAGAAGCTTTGAGGACCTGGCACAGAGAATGGGGGTGCTGCAGATACCGAAACATAGAACTTGATGGCAGATCAGGCTCGTTCGGCCCATCTAGTCCCCCCATAGTCCGACCTTAATCAGCCGTTGGTCTCGTCTTAGATTCAGGGGCCTTATACCCGTCCCATGCATGGTTACATTCCATCACTCACAGGCGTAAGACGGCCAAGACACGGTTGGAGAATTGGGCGCCTTCTGTAATCACTAGATGTTCCGAGTCCGCAATAGGGGGTCTTCGTCGGGGACTGTTTGTGTTTTACACCCCGACGAGTACATTTTATGGCGTTACAGCATCCTTTATATTTATGTGCATTTTGTTATTGGATGGCGTGTTCCCCATTAGCGATTCGGCCGTTTCCAATAAATGTTACATACGCTTGTTGGGGGAATAGCTATCACCAAATAAAACCACGCAGTCTGGAACAGTTTACAGCTTCTCGCGAAACCCCAAGCTAACGACAAGCACACACTGTTACTCCACATAATGAAGTGACAGAATTCTTACACAATACCAGATTTCTCTTTTTGTTTTCACAGTTATTAAATAATTTAGGAAAAGAAGGTCAACGTGCGTTAAAAAAAAAGAAAGGCTATTTCAAAAATCCGTACAGATTTATAGCTGTGGTGCCTGCGGACTATTTTACGCCCTGATCTATATAATTAATCCGGACCGAGGGGGGTCTTCAATTCCAACGGGAGGTCACGTTTTATACTTTAATTACCTTCCATATTTTTCCAAATAGCCGTGGAGACAGGCAGGGGGTAGGAGAAATATCTATTCCCATATTACATTTTCAGACAGATCGCCTTAAAATACTTAAATTCACTTTATTTTGTTCAGATATAGAGATATTTACATTGGGAAGAGAAACTAGATAGATACATGAAGCAATACCAGAGCACTCATAGGTTAAAATGAAATTAATGCACTTTTTTGGGGCAATATCTACTAAATGGCAGCATTAGCGTTTGGAAACCATTGGCAAGAAGTCCTAATACTACAAGTACTGATTCTAGCGCAGAACACGCATATCTCTCTGTCTTCTCCGAACGTTCTTTTGATGTTCATTATGTTTTATGCTGTTCCCAAAGAACGCGCACGGAAACTGCTTCCGGTGAAATTTGTGAAGAACAAAACTTCTCCTTTCGGGCACGTTGCCCTTGAACAGAATATTCACGGCAGCACAGACAGACGCTTCCTGAAAACGCACAGCCCTGCCAGCTCTAAAGATCCAATTAAAAGGTGTATTTGGTTGGATGCGGCTCGAAAGAACGTCGGTGAAGTGAGTGATTTCAGAGGGGTTCGCCCGTATCATACAGATGGGGCCGGTAAGAAAAATCTTCTTTTAAGTGGATTTAGTTATTAACTAATTCACTAAGATGACTCGGGTAACAATAGCTCTTTTTTTTTCTTCTTCAATGAAAGTTTTCATTAGCAATAAAAATAACCTTATTTTACCAGAAAGCCAAACTTTAATAATATACATTAAAAGCTTATCAGAACCTAATATATAAAAGCAAAAAAAATGATATTTTTTTTAATAATGGTATTTAAACAAGCTACATTTTTCGCATTAAAGGCTTAATCTGCGTAGTTAACTCATGGGTCACCTGTACCCCCCAGCTGTCCATTTGTATCTCTCTCTATTATAAAGAATCACTTTTGTCAGCAGACATGTGGAACTGAACTAACCAATTATTAGAAGCTCCTATGTTGAGCTTTGGCATCTTCAAAAGCACAAATGAAAATAACCTCATCGGCTTATACAGATGTCTTATCCAGACACTCCAGTTTTCCACGGCCCAGGGCCACACACTGGAACCACGCAAGACATAATCCTGACTTGGTTATGAACCAGGTTGCTGTGCATATGGCTAGCCTTCTGTTTATCTTCTATTTT
Source organism: Spea bombifrons (assembly GCF_027358695.1). NCBI lineage: Eukaryota > Metazoa > Chordata > Amphibia > Anura > Pelobatidae > Spea > Spea bombifrons. The sequence continues at coordinate 34,424,667 of NC_071096.1, forward strand.
TGGGCCATGCAATAAACTTTTTACGTTTCTCAGCCACCCCTGAAGACGTTGTGGTCATATTGCAAAGCCGTCACAAAGGACTCGTTAATGGAGACACTATTGAAGAAATGATGTCTAACCGTACTGCAGAGTCTGTCACGAGATGGGTTAAATTGTCAGCTGCGGGCGTAAGAAAAACAGTAGGAACAACACATTCTTATCAACGTCATGTGCGGACTACCCACCTATGCTGGACCTTATCAGAACGTGTTGCTAAACAATCTGCTGATTCCCATGGCTTGTGTCAGCATGATAACCGCAACAAGCTGACTGCTACCAATTTCTCAAACATAACAAACTTAACCTCCTCGCCAGAAGAACTTTACTTAGAATGCGGAATAGCGAGAGTTCTACTGGACCTGTTGGAATGAGATCGAGTTACATTACATTTGTTTATATAGCGGCAGCAGATTCCGTAGCGCCGTTACCCATCAGTGGGATAATTTAAAGGGTTATTAAGATCTTCTAATTCATAATCTCCAAAAATTACCATTACAAAAGAAAAAACATAGTTTGAATAGAAATATTAGATCAATAAGTGGTCTGCTCTGGGGTTTGGAGACAAAATGGTCCTCGACTATTAACATGACCAATGGGGCCATTAAAAGGGGCCATAACATTGAATCTGATCTTTTTATACGCAGCTTAAAGTAATAGTTATTTTTTATAGACGTAATGCACCTGGATTGTGATGTCGCAAATGCACGCGAGGGCTTCCAGACCTCAAAGTGAGACGCCTGTCACTTATAACCTAGGGCAAGTCATGTTTGGCCCCGGTTAGGAGGTACGCCTTACTGATGAAAAGGCATTCTACCGACATGAATGTGATTACAAACCAGGCATCTAAAAATCATTTGTTCAATGGCCATTTTTTTTTTACATTTACCAACGTTGGGCTGGAGGAGAGGTCCAGAGGGGCTTTCAGTGTTGTATATTAGCTTTACTTTTGGCCTGGGAATGACCTTACCACCCCCCCTGAAAACCTGGTATGTAAGCAACACCACCAAGACTGAAGGTTACAGCGGTTGGGGGTCTTCAGTTATTTTTGATAACGGGATAAGGCTCTTGCCTATGGACTAATAGGTAACGTTTGTCACTGTTCTCCATGGCTGTAAGAAAAGGCTGCTTGCTCTCCCTTTGGGGAATGCATGGGTTATTGGAGCTTCTTGTACAAGTAGTGGTAAGTCTGGAAGGGAGGAGCAAATTTACTAGACCAAAAAAAAAAATGATACACACAAAAAGAGGTGGGAAGGAGATTAATATTTATACCAGCAATTTGTTAGAAACTCATACAAGTTGAGAAATCCTTTACCTAGCTAAATGCAGAGGGTTCCCGAGACAGCCACACATTTCTGCCGCTGACTGGGACCTGACCCTGGGATATGGAGTTGGTCCAAGACGAGTCTATGCTGCTCCACCTAGCAGTAAGTGCTGTTTTTAGTGGACTGACCATTTACAAACTAACGAAGAACAAGGTGAAGATAGAAAATGCTTCCGTCTGTGGTCTCCTGTCTCTGCTTACATTGGGGATTATCTCCTTTTTCTGCGCGTCCGGCAGAGCCGTCCTCACCCTCTTCGTGTTATCATGCGTCGCCTACTACTTTTCAATACCTGTCAGAGATATGTTACCTATGGAAGGAAAGGCTGTGCTCATCACAGGTAAGACCCCCAAAATAGAACATGGTATAAGTCGGGCTTTGATACAATGTTTCTGATGGCAAAACCAATGTATTTTTTTTTTATTATTATTTTTAAAAAACACCCAAATAGTCTGGGCTACCCTCATGCTTCTAGATATTTTCTGTGTTTCCTTGCAATGGAAAAAACAGATGAAATAACGTTATTGCCATTATTATTCTGTATTTGTATATTTCTGGCTTGCAGCAGTGTATTCACTATAACATTATGCTACAGGAGAAAGCTTTAAGTTATTCTATACAGTTGAGCGGTTCTACTTTATTTTACTTAGTATTAAAAATATATTCCTTTTTCATCTTACCTAAGAAAACTTTTTTCCAACTAAATGTCCCTCTCGCTCGACAATTATTGCTGGTTAAAGAAGAGGGGCATGATTCACAGCAGACAAAAGTTTTACAAGTCTATCATATTCTGTCCCTTTTGGAAAATGTGTGATGTACAATAATGTTATAATAAACCCTGGCTTTATTCTTTTTATCAACGACTTTCATATTTTACCAACTTTTAATGTCTTTTTTTTTTCTGGCCCTATCTGTTTCTATTACCAGCATCTTTCATACCTTTGCTTAACAGAGTGTATGGAGTACTTAGAGTAATTACACCGGCTATATCAATCAGACCTCCTGGTTCAGATACTGGCAGCAGGAGTATTATAATCTCTGAAAATGTAAGAATTTTCTGCACCCTGCGACACTAAAGCACTTTAGCTTTATACAAAATAAAAACGAGCTAAAAAACATATATTCCACGGTATTACTTAAAGCAGCACAGGCCAAATGGCACGACTCCCATCTAAGTCTAGATTCTGTAATGATTTTAATTACTACCAAAACTAAAATTGCTTAACTTCTAATTCTGATACTTCCGACCTGCGTGACTCAAAGCGATGAAATTCCCACATCGCACAGTTTATACGCGATGCATGAGAAAGCTTGTAAGAATGTGTGCAGGGGACACGCATGCGCAAAGAGCAGACTGGGGTGGAACCAAGAGTTCCACGAGCCAAAATATATGTATATACAAAAAGGTGAGAGCCTTTACTCGTCTCCTATATGTACAAAAGCATTAAACCTTTTTGTGGTCTAAAGCATACACCCCCCATACATAAACACACACACACACACACACACACACACACACATACATACATACATGCGCGCTTACTCGGATTTCCTTTTCTGCTTCTTTAAATTCAGCACAATCTTTATTTTTAAAATTTTACTATGAATTTTTAGCATAGGATTTGTTTTAAACACATGCATGGAAAGTTGCCAGAAGGTCTACCTGTACAAGTTGCGTAGAAACGAATCAAAGTCTGCGTTTGATCCACTGGAATACAAGCACTTAATATAGTGAAAATAAAACTTTGGAGTAGTTTTAAAATATCATTACTCAACAACCAAAAACAACAAATTTAAAACTAGGTTCAAACTTGTGCAGTTTATGCACTTATTTTAGTCCCTTTCAGAGAAAAAATGTAATATTAGGAACTCATTATGATGTCATGGATTCTTGGAAGATCTAGTGTACGATTGTTGGGTCTAAATCACTCACTAAAGTGTATTTGGAATACATGCTCGTCCACAAAGACAAAAAGAAATATTTCTGCAAGGATTCAAATGCTCAGGATTCTGAGTTCTTATGAAGTTCTGTGTACGAGAAACGGCTCACAGCTAGTGAATCACGGCAAATTAAAAGTTCCTAGTAGGTCAGTGTGTTCAATATTCTCCCCAAATATTCCATATCACGCCAAGTTTCCGGGTTATTGGCGAGCGGGCCGTCGTCCAGTATATGGAATAGTGACATATTTGAAAGCTGTTCAGCAGTCTGTAACCTTGGGCAAGCAATTGTTTTTTCACACCATTTGCCTCAAACTTCAAATAATAAAAAAAAAAAAACAACACTTTTGGGCTACGGGTGAATGAAACTAAATGAAATACAATTGCATTTCTTTAAACCGGTCTTAAAAAGGCATCTCTCACAGTCACAGGCTGAGCGCTCTGGGAAAGCGAAAGGAGTCGCTGACGTCGGCAGGACGTTCCGTTGGTACAAAAGTAGCACGAATGACTTTATTTACATTGATCGTTGGCTCTGCTTTGACTTATCCTGTTTGCCATTGGCTGTCAAAACACTTTAATAATGGCGTCCACCCATAAATCCTCAGCAAAGTCTATAAAAACCAATGTACCTATACACCATACCTAAAGGAAATTGTATTTCTCTTTAATGCACTTTCTAACTTCGCCCGCTAAACCATTAGATTAAATTGTCCTTTGCAATTTGAATATTTTGGCTGTCTCGATAAGAGCTTACGGCGGCTCGTTTATGGATCCGCTCTTTACGAGGACAGTTAAAGCGCGTACTTGACAGAAAAGAAGGAAGGAACAAGAAGGACAAGGTTGCAGGGAAGGAAAACGCTGAAGAGCACATGGGTAAAGAACACGTATACATATGGACGTACAAACACAGAACGGGTCTGTAGTGGCCGTTTAGCTTCACGTGGCATCTGATCAGTTCCCTGCCCTGAAGGGGGCTCCTTTCTAGATTTACAGAAAGATTTCACGCCGTATACATTTGTTAGCATCCAGGTAACAAGCAGCAAGGCAAATTAATTCATTTTTCTTGTCAGGTATCCCATAACAAACGAGACAGCTTCGTGCCTTCAAACAATGCCGGAGAATCCTAATTATTTATATTGCGTATAGAAAACATGTCAAGGCTGTCAACGGCTCCTTCAAAGTAAATCTCTCTCAGTAATAAAAACTGTATCGAAGTGGTATTATACGCTGTTTGTATAAACACGCAACCTTTTCAAATCATGCATTTGATTGAAAGAAATTAATATCTGTTTTTTTCCGTTGGCTTGAGGAAACAAATAATCAGACTAAGATGAGACTTGGGGTCTTTCTCAACCAAGTTCCCAGCTGACACCAGCTATGTCCATTGTGTTTTTGGTCTATGACTTGATGTTTCTTTTGCTTTGCGATATCCACTCTCCGTGTAAAGATAAGTGACCATAGTGTTCCATCTACCCTTTCTTGGTATTTGTGGAGACTTTCTACCCAAAGTGTTCTAGAACTTCATAAATTTCCCTAACCTTCTGCTGTAGGGTTATTTGATGTCTATCTAGTGCTTTCACAACAACCCAAGACTGATCCAGTACATATCCTCAATTCCTCATAGCATTTCCCAAATCATAAAACTTATTTCCCGTCTGCAATTAAATCCACTAACCCCCCCTCCCTCTTCCGCTATGTTAGCCACAGATTTTTGTCCAAATGTATATCCACAGAAACTCGATAACACTGTATTAGAAGCAAGTGTGTCCTACCGTGAAAAGAGAAACCAAGCAATAGGTTTGAATCAGCAATGAATGCCTTGTCTGGATCAAATATCACCTGGCAGCTTGGTTACAAAAATGTTATAGATGATAGAATCTGATTATATTTTAGAATATGCCATTACAAGCCCTAGGTATAAAAAAAAAGAACGTATGCGATAAACGAGAGGAAAGAGACTGGGTGTAGTGTCTTGGCTTCTTCTGCATGCCCCCGGAGTATCCTGGATGGTAATTGTTGTCTGCGTTTTGCTTGCGAAGTATGTTGTACAGCCCGAGCATGTCAGGGAACCACAATGTATGTGTGAGAGGGCAGGTGTGCTGTAAACGTATCCAACGTATCATACCCCAGGCTATAAAGATCACTATTGTTTAACCATCTTCTTTATTTGTCCGGATTAAGCGTCTATCAAAATTACATAAATCGTTCTTCTTGTATGGCACTTCTATAAAAAAAAAATTAGTGCTTGTTAAATGCTTTTAACTGGCTGATCTTTTGCGAGATATTTACTTTGGCTGATCCCTGTACATTTTGTCGTCTTTCCCATCATTTAGGGTGTGATTCTGGGCTTGGACATGCACTAGCTAAGCACTTGGATGAACTAGGTGTTCTTGTCTTTGCTGGTGTTTTGGATAAGAAAGGGCCGGGAGCTGAAGAACTGAAGAAGATCTGTTCTTCAAGGCTTTCCTTGATCCAACTGGACGTCACCAGTGGCCAAGAGATAAAGACAGCATGTGACAAAATCAAGAGTCGGGTGAGAGATGAAGGTATAACATCTCCAATGTGAAGACCATTTGAAGCCAACACTTGACCAGGGATGGCACATTTTGCCCACACTTCGTGGACTTAAAGTTCCGTTAAAGTTTTATCTTCATTTTTATGTAGGATAAAACGGCATAAACACAATTTTAACTCAATACTACTTGGCATCTGTACAAACACAGAGACTTAGTATTCAAGGTTCTTCCTGGGTAACGTTTCATTGCTTTGAATACATTTCCATGTTGAATGTGTTCAGCTGAAATAAATCACTCTTCTAGAAAGGGCAACATGCCCAAAATATTGGAGGAGACGGCATGTTTAACCAAAACATGCTTATTTTGACAACATCATAAACATTTTTTATTACTTTACTAGTGTTGGCAATTGCTTTTGGGCCATATCCACCATTAATAGAAACATACTTAGGGTAGCTCTCAGTATAAGGCTTTTTTCACGTGTAACTTGTCTTTAATTTACCATCTCAAACAGTAGCCAACTATATCAGGTGACAACGGATGATTACAGAACCAGATTTCGTGTCTTTGTATTTCATTTTAACTAAAGTTACATATTTGGGTCCTTTTTTCAGGGCTCTGGGGCATTGTACATAATGCTGGGGTCCTTGGATACATGGCAGATGGAGAGTTGCTTCCGATAAGCGTGTATAAGCAGTGCTTGAATGTGAACTTCATCGGGGCAGCGCACGTTACGAAAATGTTCATGCCCTTGCTACGGAAAGCTAAGGGAAGGCTAGTGAGCATCTCAAGCATGGCAGGTAAGATTCACCAAGTAGGTAGAAATAGCACCCCCCCTACTAGGGATGGATATGGAAACAGTATGAATTGCACATTCAGACGCTCAATTCTCTCACAATACAGACCTTCGGTAAATATAAAGGCAAGTACGCACCTTTAAGTATTTTCTGTCCCCATCAGCAATGGCGGAGGACCCACGATTCCCCAACTCCTGTGTATTGCCTTTTCTTTGTCAAAATTACTTCTGCTGAATGCAAACAATCAGTAAACCATAAGCAGCTTGTTTTCCATGAAATGTAATTCTTTCTTTCTTTCCAAATACTTGTCCCTGTACAAATAGCTGAAAAGCCCCCGCTCCTCCTTATCGTCTCTAACAGTAATAGGACATCATTTTTGTGGGACCCTCAAGACCAAAATTAATTCTTCAACTCCCCGGGTGAAAGAAGCTCCAGCATTAATTGGTTTAAGCAATTCTGTGCTTTGTGGCATCGGTAGCCCCTAATGAAATCAAAGTACAGCATTTACTAATTATTTAGAGCCTTGGAGTTAATAACCTGCAGGAGAAATGTAAAGTACAAGAAAAACGCTCTACGATGTAACAGCTTTTAATAAATAAACATGGAGAGAGGGAGAGCTCAATGTAAATTAAAATACTGTGTACTGTGACACCGAGCCGGGAGCTGGGGGGGTAAGGTTCAATACTCATGTCACCTTCATGTGGCCTCAGAGAAGTTGCTTTATTACCTGGTGTATCTGGCACTAATAATTAGAGATTGAGTTTTCGTCAACACAGAAGTCTAGTATGAGAGCCTATGGGACACGGGTATGAAAAGTCAATACGTTATACACAAGTGTTCTTTGGTTTGAGTCATTTCTTATAAGATGACTGAGAAGACACTTCCAGCGTAACTCACTCAATACTCCAAGAGTTAGCAGATAAGAAGAGCTTTAGCTAGACTTTTTACACCAGCTAGTGACTTTTTGTAACTGGGTAACCAGAATGTATTTTATCTACACAATGTAATTTACAAACACATTACCTGCTGTCTTTACACACATTGTAACTTTTAGGGCTGTAGAGCCCGCTGATACTTTCCTACCCAGCAAACATTCTGACCTCCTGGAAAAGAAAAGCACTTTTGTTTGAAGGGCGGAAGACCAAGGTCTGGCTGTTGGGCTTTTAGCAGACTTTGTCCCCTATTTCCTAGATGATGGCGTTATTTAGAAGAATGATAATGTATTCTAGTTACCAAAACATTCTCTTTTGTTTCTAAACACATTATTGTAACTTGTAAGGCTGTAGAATCCTGCGATACCCTCATAGCCTGCAAACACTCCGAGCTCCTACAAAAGAGGGGAAAACAGTTTTGGGTCCCAAAGTAGGACCATCCCTCCTACAACTAGGGATGTTTCTGTAGACAGCAGTCTAGTGATGTCATCTTGAAAGGTATGACATAGTTGTTGTCTTTAAAAAATCATCCTAACGTCAGAAACCTGGTCTCCCCTTAACCGGAAACGGATGATATAAACGATTGTGTCATCAGATAACATCCCCACACCTATATATTATGAAAGTACAAATGGCAGTATGGAGATATCAATCTGTACAAAACCCATCCCCATATCAAATCTGGATTAACTTTACACAACAAATACAGTGAAAGGTTGGCAAGGTATGTCTGCGGATTTCCAAATACTTCATGATGACAAATGTAGGAAGGTATGGGGGTAGTTAAGATTGACAGCATAGTCAGAGCATCTAATGCGCACCTGTAGCCTTTATTTAGAGCTCTGTACTCTAGAGCTGAAATAATACGGCGCATTTTCTACCCAGCCAGTTATGTACAAAAATATTAGTGGATGGATCAATCAAGGCTTAAAAGCCAAGTCTTACATCTCTGCTATTAATTAATGAGCTCATTACTTTGTCAGACCTAGCTTGTCATGGTTAAGTAATTGGGCTTTTGATTATTTAATTAGTTTGCTACGTGATTGTAATTGCACGTGCAGAAAACTTCTCGAAAACAGGAAGAATTACAAAAATTTGGGGATTAAATGAAGCCGTTGAAAGTCTGCATTTCTGCACGCACAGCGACTGTTAAGTATATATTTTTTTTCCCATAGACCGGAATGCTCGTTCTACAGATAGAAAGGCAGTAGCAATCGCAAGCCTTGTGGACAAGAGCAGTTTGTCCAGTGAGAAGGATTAGGAAGCCATAGAAGGGGATTAGCCGCCACTGCAGGGGGCAACCTGTTATATTTGTGCAGGAAGATTTAACATACAGTACCTCTTAGAAGCAATTCTAGACAATACCCTTGTTCAAGATTAGTTAATGCTGGATTATTCATTTTAAGTTATACAGCAAATACATGTTCTAGCTTGTTATCTGATAGCTGTTTTCCACAATGAACTGTACATGCGGTTATATTTCCTGATCGGCATACAACAGAATGCGAAGAGTTAGATTTAAGGTTACTGTGACCTCTAACAAGTTAGTCATTTCAACTGAGATTAACATTTCAGAGTAAAAAAAAAATATTCTAAAGAAAAATTAGTCATGAGGCTTTCAAGTACTCCGCGCAGAGGAATCTTCTACAAAAAGGGAAATTAACATTCTGCTTTTTTATAGAAGATTCCTCTTAATTTCCAGTTCTTCCATCACTTTGCTGCGTGGGTTTTTCTTTCTTCCACCATCCCTACACTAATCTTGGGGCTTCAATATACCGATGGATGACCCATCCTCACCCGCTGGTTGCAAACTGCTGCCACTCTCCTCCTCTTGGTCTCTCACAAATGGATCACCTCACCCACGCACCGTGATGGCCACCAAATTGACCCAATGTTCTCCCACCTTTGTTCAATATATTCCTTAATTCACTAACACACTTCTGCTACTTCTCTCAAATGCCCCCCCCGTACGTTAGCCTCAGTCGTAGCTATGGGTTGGTCTTGTAACTGTGCCCCCCCCACACACACCGTCCACCTCCGCCATGGCATTCCACAGACCCCCCCTGAACGCCTGTGAAAAGTCTTCTTTACCTGAAGACTTTACAAATTAAAAACTTGCGCTCCGTTCCTTTACATTCGCCCTCCATCTCACCAAACCATTTAGTCTCTTCCCTTTCCCATAACCATAAACGTCTGTTTTCCTTGCCCACCAATACCTCTACTTTAGAAACGAAATTGACACCATCAGAGATAACATCCTCAACCTCCCTCCTCAAACCTACTACTTCATTCCAGTCATCCCTACTGATGATTTTGAGGTTCTTTCGTCCTCCCAACTCAACACTAGCCTCCCCGACCCGGTACCCTCACATCTCATATCAACTCTTTCTGGTGTCCTTACCCCTAATATCTTTAATCTTTCCTCTGGTACAGTCCCATCCTCATTTTAACAGACCATTGTCTCTCCCATCCCAAGAAACCTTCTCTTTATCCCTCATCCTCAAACTACTGTCCAGTTTTCCTTCTCCTGGTAGCATCCAAACTGTTGAAAAGATTAAAACTTTACAAAACTAAGTTTCTCGCCACAAACTCTCAGCACTCACTTAAATTACCAACAAACTTGTCTCAACTTATATGCTTGGACCTCTACAAAGCCTTCATGCCCATTGCAAACCCAGACAAAGCTCTTTCCTGCTTCAAGTCCTACCTCTCTGACCGTACTGTTACTGTCCCCTTCACTTAAACTTGTTCCTCTCCCGTACCGTTATCCGTTGGTGTTCCTCGGGGCTCAGTTCTTGGGTCTTTACTCTTCACTTGGACAACTCATATCTTCATTTAGTTTCCAACAGTGCCGGTACATGGACAACACTAATCTATATCTCCACTATCCACTATCCAACCAAGTTCACTGCCTTGGTGTCACACTTGACTCTGCTCTCTCCTTCATACTACACATCCAGTCTATCACTAAATCCTGCTGCTTTCATCTGAAAAACATCTCCCGCCTATTCCTCACACAAAAAAACACCAAAAATTACTAATCCACTACTTTAGTGATTTCCAGTCTTGATTATTGCAAGCCCCTACTAACCGGTCCCCCCTTTGCCCCTGCTTTCACCGCTCCAATAAGTCTTCAACACTGCGGTTAGACTAAACTTTCTCGGACACCATTCCTCATCAGCTGCTCCATCGAATTCAAACTTCTGATCTTGACAAATAGAGTCCTTAATTATGCACAGTTATTTCACTACCCTCTTTTTTCCAAATACATCCCAAATGGCTCTCCATTCATTTCACGAATTGTCTCTTCTGAGGGTTCGTTATCTCTTACCACCTCCCTGGTCAGGATTTCACCTGCGCTGCACCTGTCCTCCAGAATTCCCTTCTTCCTTCCATCAGACTTTCCCTCTCGTACACAACTTCAAAAGTTCCCTGAAAACGCACTCTCGAGAAGCGCCCAATTTTTCTTCCTAACAGCCATCTCCCACAGACTTCCATGGAATGAACAAGCATCAATTACCAACCTTTTTGGAAATTACATATTTTAAAAAAATATATTTATATATATAAATGTTGCCAAATCTGAGCTGCCATTTGGATGTATAGGTGGCATGCTGTATCGCTATATGCATTTGGTATTTATTCTGAAAGTTATTTTTTTCACCCATATCTGCTTTAGGACACACACCTATTCCAGGGTTCGCAGCTTACGCCGCATCCAAAGCCGCTCTCACGATGTTCTGCGCCGTGATGCGACAAGACCTCTTCAAATGGGGGGTGAAAGTGGCAACAATTCATCCAAGCGGCTTCAAAACAAGTAGGTGTATGCGTAAAGTAACAAAACGAAGCCCACCTTTCTCTGCTCCTGCTAATGGGCATGTGCAAGACAGACAAGGTGGAAGTATTACTGCTTATCAACAAGCTTAGTAAGAGAATATGAAATATCCCATGGATAGCTTGACTGATTTAGATAAAATCATACTTAATGAAAATACTAGAAAGGAAATACATTTTTAATTCTTCTCCCCCTTAGTTTAAGTTATACATGAAAAGTGGTCCTATCACCATAGCAACCAATAGTCCAATCAGCATAAACATTCCACTGATTGGTAGGGCGAGAAAACCCCTTTAATTACTTTTAATTCATAACTCCCCCCCTGGAAGGACAAATGTAATTTCTATCTAAAGACCTTGCCTTAGAGGATTTGAGTTGAATTTGTAACTTTTGTTGTTCAAACAGATATTTTTGGCTCTCGTGAAAATTGGTCTGCTCAAGACCAGAATATTTTGGCTAACCTAACGGCAGACGTGAAAGACGATTACGGCGAGGAATATCTATTGAAGCTGAGAGAACTGCACGATGAAATGGCTGCGATTTCCTCTTCCGACCTCACGCCGGTACTGGAAGACGCGTGTCATGCTTTGTTTGCGCAAAGCCCCAATTCCTCTTACACGCCGGGCCGATTTGCTTACCTTATTCCCTGTTTATTCCGATACTTTCCTCTCTGGGTCTACGATTACTTTGCCAAACAAATCTTTCAAATCCACAGGAACATCCTTCCCAGATCCTTGCGTCTTTCTCGCACTAAAAACAACGGGGCATAAACTCCAACCGAGGCAGAGGGAGCCCGAATACGAACGCTTACTTCTGGCCAATTATTTCAAACAGGGGTTCTATTGTTTACCGTCTGGACACAAAGGCTATAGAAAAAGACAGCAAACGATACTCCACAACTCATTCATACTTCATGGTTTGCGAGAATTTGCTATTTTTTATATATAAGTGTTTATTGACCAAGTTAAAGCTGGGGATTAACAGCAAAGCGAAGGAACATTATGCTGATTTCTTAAAAAGGACACAAACCGGTATTTTTGTAAATAAGGATATCGTCATCAGGACTGAAGGCTAAAGAGTGTTCAAGACATTTCAAAGACGGGTCATACAAGTTCAGAAGAAACTTGGAACCAACCTACGGCATGGCTTCGGGTACTGTTCGCTTCAATTCAATGACTGCCAATCTTTCTTTCCGATCAATTTGTTAGAAGCACGTTGCTAATGATACAAAGCAGCGAACCATACAAACACGCTGAGAAGAAAGAGCAGGTTCCACCACCAATAATTTGTAGCTGAACTCAACAGAAAGCCCCTGTAGTTACAACATATATAGAATGTTGCGATTTTATTAAACGTTACAAATCATCTCTTCTCTGATAAAATACAAAGTTAAAAGCCGACATGTTGGACCACATGTGACCAGTAACCGGAAGATGAAGCAGAATACGTATAGGATTAGATACTTATAGGCTGTGGTTTCCATCCACATACCCCAGACCATTAATCTGATGCCAACATCAACAGGATCCAAGTTAATTGAATCCAAACGCTAGCAGAGATATCCTACTGGGGTTATTTCTGTGAGAGCCGCTTGGAACTTATCCCTTTAAAACCATACCTGGTATCAGCGTGTATGGTGTATAACCTCCGACTTCATATCGCCACAAATGTAACAGAAACATATAAAGTCCTAAGGTTTCTTATATTTTCTGCACTTGTCTATTTTAATTGCGAAAAAAAATAACTATTTTATTTGAATACTAGAGATTGTTTAGGCTTCATGATCGTGTTGCCCATTGGAAAACAAGTTATTGTGTCGTCTTTCCTTATTATAGAGAAGTAGGAGCAGGACTGGCTAAGGGTTATTAGGCAAACTCTCACCCGGGTGCCCTATCACGCATAAACTTTCTTGCCAACGTAGCAGAGAGCACGGTGGTATCTGCGTCCCCACCTCAGTGTCCTAGACAGCTGCCTGTATGGGAAGTCGTCCCTAAGTAAGAAGAACTGTATATAATTTACAAACTAACTTGGGCTTAGGTTTCTTTTATTTCATTAGCTTCAGTATATACATATTCTATGGATTTAATAAAAGCAGCGTTACATATTGATTGGCCTTAACATTGGATTTTAAGGGCACCTGGATCAGAACCAGAAGGTCTACATTCTGCTCCATTCATGGGCAGCCCCTAGGCATTTAACATAATAAGGACACTGGAATTAGCAATGGTTCCTGTGTGGGTAGCCCATGGTCAATAATTGTTTGCAGGTAGCCATTTTTCTACATTTCTCTAGTAATAAACCTGAAACCTACAAAGAATTCTTTAAAGAGCAGTCCACCCTGCTATAGTTACCATTTGCATTATTGTTTTACATGCATAACACTCCTCTGTAGCTTAATTTCCTAATTGGATCCCCTATGACTACCTAGATGGGCCTTTGATGATCATGAATTTTGTTCTACATACGAAAAAGGAATAAAAGATCAAATGTAATTTAAAAGGTAAAAAAACCTTCAATAATCAGTGTTATTTTTAAACTGGTAACCTCTGGTTTTGTTGTAATAGATGAATTAGAATAAAGATACTTTTAATGTGAGCTTGAAAGTTAATCACGTTCTAGGCCCAGATATGGAGGTTTTCAATATTAAATGAAACTGAATTGCTTCTAGAAAATTTTCATCAAAACCTTATTAAATGCAAACTTACGTTCGTGTCCTTTTTCTATTGTATCTGAAATAATTATATCTAATATTGCATTCGCGTCTGCCACATTTCACGTCTTTAAGGGTTTTTTTTTCTATATAAGTCAAGGACCAAAAAAATGTTGACGTTTTTACTATGTTTGTAAAAACCTTGATCTTCACCCATTTCCATATTTGATGATCCCACACAAATTATACATCGATTTGTTCAGAAGTAGATTCTTTAAAAAAATCATAGAAACATAATTAGTGACAATAGGTAAAAAAAAAATTATTCTATACTCTATAATGCTGAACAATGACCCAAGGTATGTTGAGCAACATTGCCTGATTACAGTATATCCCACATACATATTTTTTTAAAATATTTTTTATGTTCAAGATGGCTACATCCATGCTTTACATATTACATTATCTTACATATTTTTAATATTACTGGCGTAAGGGGTAATATTTTTTTATTTTTTTGTGTGCACTTTTTCCCAGTACAGTAATGGCTGTGTGACATTACCAGCCTCCCTATCAAGTTTACGTATTTAATAATATTTAATTTCTCCCTCTCCTGCTCCTGATCTATCTGTGTTGATCACATTGATCAGCATAGCCCTGCATTCCCGATTGCAAAATGTGCAATCAGCCAGCAGGGGAAGCAATGGAGAGCCAGCAGGGTCAAGAAAGTGACAACTACCAGGAGGGAACGTCCGACTGCATGGTCAGGCATTCTTTAAACAACTGGTTTAGACACTTTTAGGCAGCAATAGTCAGCCTGATCTCCAGGAGATGTCCGGAGGTACTGGTACAGCCTAATGGGCTTCTTGCCACAGGTTTTAGGGTGTACCGGTACATCCAAAGGGGACTTAAAGGGTTAAATCGGAACTTCTTGTAACTGTTAGATTTCATATATCGAAGAAAAAAAAAATATATATTATATACTATATTCGCTCTAACAAGCCCAGACTGGGAATAAGAAAACCAGCCCTGGAAATAACTGAAAACAAGCCCCAGGCATTGCTGTGCATATGGGACATGTGTGGGGTCCCGGCTCAATTTTTTTGTTCAGAACAGGCACAAGCCCTGCATTTATAAAAGTATATTTCAATTACAAATTAGTAATAAATAATGTGCACACAAAAACAGTTCTTAATAACACTGTGGTCCATGGCACCCTGTCATGGACTGGGACCACCTGGGAGACCACCAACATAGTCCAAATAATAAAAAATAATATTTTTTAAGTATGAAATTGAATCCCCTACTACACCAAAATCACCCCCTCCATGTCTACATCCAGAAGTATTTCCCCTTCATACCCAGCGAGACCTGATTCGTATTTTTTGTATGTGTGTTAATCTTGTTAGCTCCCTGTCCTCGACCTGAGTTTGTCAGCAGTTCTGCAATGTGGACTTGCTCTGCGCGTCTGTCCGCCAGCGCCACCTGATGTCAAATTCGACATGGCGCTGACTGACAGAGGCGCAATGGACTAAAGATCTGTGCCTCAATCGGGAGCCACAATGTACATTTCATCTATTGCACTGCCCTTACACATGCCTGCCTATATACAGACGCCTGCCATATCCCCACATACAATGCCTATATCCCTACAGCCATACACTGCCCATATCTTCACATTTGCATCCACACACACACACTGCCCACATCCATCCACACACACACTGCCCACATCCATACACGCCTATATCCCGACTGCCCGCATCCACACGCACACACACTGCCTGCATCCACACGCTTGCCCATACTCACACACGCTTGCCTGCCCATATCCCCACACATATACCGTACATTGTCCACATACACATGCCTGCCCACATCCCCACTCATATAGACTACTCTTGCAAGTATACTCTGCCCACACAGACACACGCGACTGCCCACATCCCTGCCCACAGAGACATACACGCGACTGGACACACATAGACCGCGACTGGACACACACACTGCCCCTAAACACACCACCCCTACACGCGCACCTGCCCATTTCACCACACACACACCACCCCTACACACCGCCTCCAAAAGAAACACACACACCGCCCCTACAGAAACACATACACCACCCCTACAGAAACACACACACCTCCCAATACCCTCACACGCATATACTGACCATATACGCATATAATGCCCTCTCGGTGCCCATCAGCTAAAACCACCTGGCCCTTCAAGGCTACACGCCCCAGACTCCACCCCCTGATCCCCAACGTCTATTATAAATACAATGTCTTAACACTGACATATAGAATAGAACTTTACATAAACCTATACCACAAAACCAAGATGGCCCGGTCAGAGACACACTTTTCCGTAAATATAACAATATGTCCACAGATATGTGTGTGTATATATATATCTCAAAAACTACCCCCATATAGCCACCTGCCACTAAACACTAGAATGTAAACTATTTACTTACATTAACCGGTATACTATATGTCCGCTTCACGTTCAGTGCGGGACAGGAATCCGGCGACTGAGGAGCTCTTACTTCCGAGAGGAACCTGCTGATGATAGTCTTCCTCCATTTCCGTTTCCGACAGGCCAACTACGCTTTGCTCCGCCCCTTTCTCGGGATTTAGCGAGACGTGCTATTGGTCAGGAGAATAGCGCCATTTACCGCCTCAGCAGTGCCGCCGCGGAGAGTTGGGGAAGTTATTCCTCTGCGAGTCTCGGCCAGGTATAAACTACTCCTCATGGAGAGATTCTTGGGGAGTGCGGATAAATATGATAGTTGCTTATAACTAATGTTTTTTTTTAATAAACTTTTTTTAAATTTTTAAGTATAAAAAGTGAGTTTACATCCTTTGGCCAAATAGGCTAATAACGAAATGTTTAACGTTCCTATTATGCTCTATAAAAGCCCACACGCACCATTCGTTCTATTTTAACCATGGAAATACCTCCCAAGTGTCCCTCTTCAGGGGAAACAGTCCAACTTTTGGCTCTTATCCCCCCCCCTTGTCCCCTTTTCTTTCCCTGGGGTCCCTCTTTTCTCAGGTTGCTGGGTACATGTTTAAAATGATGTTCTACAGCCCTAAAAATGTGTACAGAAATGGCATTATAAATTAAACTGGGTAAATAAAATACATTATTGATCAAAATGCCTCAGTTACATAAATAAAAATTCTAGTTAAAGCCCCCCAAAAGAATAATGCCCCTGTAGGGGGTACGGAAGTGTTGGGGCGTCTGCATGGATGCCCTGTGAGGAGGCTGTTCTTTATGCATATGACGGGGCTTATAAATCATAGTGGTTCTGGGGCAGTCGCTGTTTTAATATAAAATAATACGATGAATCCTTACAGCTCTTTATGGAAGGGGAACAATAATGTGATCAAAAGATGTCTTTATTCTAGAAGAACAAGCAACACGTTCCTTTGGTGTTACTTTATTTTTCGCCCCTAACAGACATTCATTTATTTAGGGCAACATAACCCCCCAAAATGTAGTATTTGGATCAAAACAAAGCTAGAATCCAGCAAACACCATTCAGAATCACCTCTCCGGGGCATAAATATCGGGGATTCCGTCATACTATATGGACATATTTCGCTTCGCCCGGCACTACGTCAAAGCACCCCAAGTTTGGCGAGTCCTATCTAATTTTTTATGGCTATATTGCTTACCAAGGAGCTGAATCAGAGGGGCCGCACCACGTTTAGACCCAAGAGACCCTCAAGCAACTCAATGACTTCTCTTGACACCAGTAATGAGGCTCCTGCATTGGGCTGTCATGTTAAGGAATCTAAAAGTCAACGAGATAACCTGCAGGCGAGATACCCCGCGAAGCTTGCCACCTTAAGAAGATTTCAGCGGGAGGACGGGGCTCTTATTGTGCAAATTACAGATGTCTCTGCACCCAGAGACTCTCATGTATTATCCATACTGACACGACGGCTGCATTTAATAATATAAAGTCTGTATGGAGATGCAGTTTTTGTGGTTGCGCAGCTGTTGTAACACTTTCATTCCAGCACGGAGCAAGTTAAGTAGATGCAGATGTTTTTTTTTCTCTCTCTCATACTGGTATGAAATAACATCTGTGTTATGTTATCTCCATTACTCATTGAATATTCAGGGCCCCAGGCCATTGTGCTGTAGCTACCGTTTGAGCAACACGTGTTTTGAGTATGGAGGGTATAAATCTGTGTCTCTCTCTCTTGCAGGATGAAGAAAAATCTCAGACCGGATTCCATAGTCTTCATGCCTGAAAATAAATGTATCCAGCGACCCGGGGGACCAAGAACAAAATGTCCCTGTATGTTAGACAAGGTTGGATTTGTACCAAGCTGCGCAGCAGTGCCACTAAATACATATTCAGCAATCCGCAGAAAGTCAAGTTCATACCTACCGTCTATAGACCAGCGGTCTACTCTTCATTAATAGGCATAGCAGGAAACGCGCTGCCAAAAGGGGCATTGAGGTAATTGGCATGCCCCTTGGCGTGGAGCTCACATATGTTACCAGGATTGATAAGTGAGTGCTTTATATAGAAAAGTTGTTCATGTCATGTGCCACACAAGAAAGCATGAAGGTGAAAGACATTATGGCGCTGGAATACCTTAAGAACTCGACACAGGTGACAGTTAGCACACAGGAGCCGGTTCTGAATGAGATGTAACATCTCTGTAGCACTTGACAAAAATAATCAGTGGGATCACTAAATAAGATGTCAAGTAGGCAATCCCTGCAAGATCATCAATATTATAATTTATATCGGGCCAACAGTTTACCTTTTGATACTCTATGGTCTATAACAATCTGAAATTGTGGGTCGATGCGCAGGGTAAAGGTTGTTATGCGGCTTTGTCGGGGGCATTTTATGCTGTAGGAAACAGAAACGCGGTAAAATGAGTTATACTTTTGATCTGTCTGTAAGAAATTTGTTGGTGATGATAAGAATGTGTCACTCATGAGAATTAATATGGTAAATATCTGCATTTTTGGGATTATTGTATTTTCATTTACTCCTAGCCTCTAACAAATAAAGCGGCAAATATTTGTGCGTTGGACACCATTTTCACCATACGAACCCCTAAGACCCAAATGTTCTGCACACTTTCAGATTCATTTTTCAGCTTATGCTGCAATCAGCAATGTGACCTTACAGCAGTTTGCATACAAAGCCCAGTGGTATTCCATCATGCCAAGCATATAATTATATTATAAAATCTGATGATAACTTAGCCCTTTACATTCCAATAGTTTGACATGCCCTCCGCTGGTTTGTACAGCTGCGTAATTCCTTTGATGGCTTCGGGTTTTGGGAGCAGATGAAATATTGTTTTTCAGAATTGAATCATTTCCCAGTATACCAGCTTTATTCTCCGCAATATTAAAAGACTGAAATAAAGCAACGTGTGTTGTTTATTACTAAAGTCACAAGCTCTGGAATCACAGTGGCTATACTAAGCCCTCTTTTGTCCCTTCCCTCATTTAGTCATTTAAAGGCATTAAGGGATTGTAATAAAAATGCAGGTATTGTTAAAAGTGGTGGTATTGCTTAATTGTTTTCTTTGTTTCAATGTAATCAGCATCAATGGTGCTTTAGGCAGAAAGTTGGACCATTGTGAAGAAACACATGCCCTTATACCATACAACTCATCATGGGGTGTACAAGGCTATTTAAATCTTTAGCATCTACTCTTTCGCTTATATATGTCATAACACGAGCTCGTGACTACTTGTTTGAGTCAACACTGCATGCAGCCACGTTTGCCAAATAAATATGGCTTTGTTGCGGTAAACAGGGTTCCAATATTTCTCTAGCTATATGGTCAATGCAGGCTGAGCGTTGATGGAAGAAATTGCAATGTTGTGTTAAACTGCTGTTTTTCTTAATTTCATAAATAGGACTGAAGAGGCGACCTTTTGGCAGAAACGTAACAGAATCAGAGCACATTATAAGGTAATTATTTTAGGAATAATGAAACTTTAACTGTGTATTGCTGATATAGGTGCCTCTCCAAATCCATTTTAACAAACTTGGCTGAAGCATTGAAAGAATGGTAAAACTATTATTACTATACTATATATATATATATATATATATATATATATATATATATATATATTCTACACTGATGTGTGGTCATTTCTATTTCCAACCATGAGAGGAAATGGCACAAACCCCTATGGATATAACAGTTATTATTACAAAGCCCTAGGCAATTCCCCTGTCTGGGGAATGGCTTCTTAAGAACAGTGGTAGTGGCAAGATTTAAGAAAAGGTTAACCATGAAAGTCTAAGTACGAAGTTTCTTCTGTATTAGTAGGTTAACAGAGCAGTACGTTATAAGAAAAAAGGGCACACCTGCCATGTACATGAGCTGTAATAAAATAAAATTATATATATATATAGATATATATATATATATAAAGTTCTCATCATGTTTTATTTCTGATCAAACTAACAAGGGAATTTATCTGTCCTAGTTGACATTTCACTGACATGGAAACATTTTTTTAGGCGCATGTGCTTTTTATTATCAGAAATGTCTTCAAGACATAATTGTTCCATGGGAAGCTTAAAATGCTTTTATTGCTTTTCATCACTTAGTCAGCCTGTTCCAAACTGCTTCCCTGTCAGGAGCCAAAGATTACAACATCAAAGAATCCAAGTATACTCAGGCAATAGGTATTGGACCTGCCAACATCTTTACCTGAAACTATATTATTATTGTTTGCTGCTTCCTGGTATTTAAAATATTTTTCTTGTCTTGTTGACACCTCCTTAATATCTGTAGCTAGGTAAAAAAATATGTTGGCCGTTTTTGAAATAGGTAGTATGTTTATTGCACGACATCCCACGAGGTCAGTCCACCTCCTATATCAGCTGCCCTTTTCTTTTCAGAGAACCACCAGAGCCTACAATTAAGTTTGCTGTATCTTTTAGCCAACTGTGTATTTTTCTACTGGCTCCTTGGTTCTAGCCCAAGAAAGATTTATATCTCCCCACCCCATCTTTCAAAGAAAATAAAATTAGATCCTTAAACAAATTGACTTTGTCATTTCCGCTGGAGCTAGACAGACAATATCTTTAAAAAAAAAGTCACTGCGCTTGTAACGGCTGAATTCTGTCAACCTTGGGGGAAAAAAGCACATAGTCCATATGAATAACGGTAATATTTTGACTTTTTAAAGCAGTGCGGTGCAACATGCATAAATCTGATGGCAATAGTGCTTTGTCTTAGAAGGTCAATGACAGCTTTATTTCCGATAAAATAACTATGGTTTTTAAGTACGGTGAATAGGTCAGTGTAACCCAAGTTTGTGATTTTGCTGTCAGCGTAGTGGTTTGCACCAGCAGCCTGTTATATTGGTTTTCAATCCCCAAGAAAAATGCCTTCATAAAAGTTTATGGCCATGCAGCGCACAGTACACCTGCCCACTCTCATCCTCTCTTTGAGGACATTTACAAGGGCTACATACTGTATTTTTATAAACAGCATATTATTAGTTAGCGGGGAGAAATAGGAAAACGGCATTCAACGCGTTTAATTGTTTGGAGGTCATGAAATGTTATTTGAGTTCTATTCCTTGTGAGCAGGCACTAAGATCACATGTGATGATCTTAAATTGTAATAGTTCATCTGGTACATGCCAACACTACTTTATTTAATAATAATAATCATAATAATAACAATATTATTATTATTATTATTATACTAATAATTATTATTAAACTACTACTAATAATAGTAATAAATATAATAATAATAATTAAAGTAACCTGGTATTGGTTTTAAGTTGATCAGAATTTTACTATGTTGAATTTCCATGACTTTAGTTGCAAATAAAAAGGAAGAGCCTGTGAAGGTTTAGGGTGCTTTTTGTAATTAAGTAATCTTAAAGAAAACGAATGAAGCCGAAGTGATATGGTACCTTTTATATTATTTATATGGATATATAATGTTATCCAAAGCACCTTTTATTTTTATTATTATTTTTACATATTATATTTATTGTTTAATGTTTATTTTATTTATATTGTGTATCATATCCAAGGGTAGGATAATGAAATTAAGGGTAAGTGGGAAGAATAATATTAGGGAATGTTGGCAAAACGTTTAGGTTGTGGCTCCTAAAAGATTAAAGACCCTATAACAAAACCTACGGTTTTGGAATATACAAAGCATACTTACAGACAAGCACAAAAATATATTATTACAATATAATAGTATTCTGCCACAAGGTCAAGTACGTATTACAGTCTACTTAAGTGATCTGTTCAGAGAAACCGTAAGCATGTGTTTTTAAGCCATAAGCGCACACATTTAGAATATGTATAAATCCAATTTTTACAAACCGAAATCACTTTGGAACAAACCCCTTTAATTTGACAACAGCAAACCGCAGCCATCGGAACATTGTGATCCTTAAAATAAACACCAGGCCTGTCTCCAGCAACTCCTGGGTAGGTGATGATAGTTTTGACTAGAACGATGTTAACAGGAAAGGGGTTTAAAAAAAGACATTTTTAACAATAGACGGTGAACCAGAATGCAAGATCATGCTGGGGTATTGGACAGAATACAGAAAACAAGAAGACTGCGTCTGTAACTGACAAAATAGAGTAATCCACCTTTCCATGATTAACTAATTCATTACCTAAAGCGGAGCTCTGCATCAGTAACAGTCTATACAATTCTGCATGCGTGTGTGTGTATGTATATATATATATATATATATATATATATAATCCCTGTCCTAGAAAACAAGACTTCTCCATTAGGCCCTAGTGTGAGTGAGGGGTAGCCATGTGTCATAATCTTGGAACAGCCGCAAGGAACGTTGCTCAAGAAAGGAAGCTTGTTACATATCATGTCGAGATACGCACTAATAGGGTTTTTATCGTAAGATCATGTAAAGCATATGTCAACCAAACATGCAGATTGTGTTCTTTAGTCAGATGTGCAGGGAGTAGAATGTACAGATTTACTGGCACTTGAGCAGGTTTATCTTTAATGAAATCTATTCACATTTTTTTTTACTTTTTTTTCTCCCCACTACGAATAAAATCCATTGTATTCACAAACAGAGCAACGTACAGTTTTTGGCTGAATTTTGGGCCTCATCTTGCCCCATACTTACTCCACACCTAACTATCCTTACAGTAATCTACAGTCCATTTTAATTAAACTCACTGGTATATGGAAAAATCTATAAGCTACGGTATTGGGTTAGTTTGGCCGCTTGCTCTACGCTGAAGATGCTAGCTTTATTACAGCAGGCTGCCCCAAATATCCCTGTCGCTCTGATAAATGTCCCAGAGGGACCGTAACATTGAGCAGAGAATAAATATTCAGCTAATTTTCACCTTCACTAAGCCGTATTACAGGCTAATTGAATCCGTGTCTATTGTTAACAAGTGAAAAGCCATTGTTTATATCTGAGCTGGATACTGACCTTTAAATATGCAGTCCATAAACCATAAGTGGTAATTATTGATCGCGCAGGTTTATGGCTCTTGGTAAACACTAATGGATGTTGTGCTTTAGAAGGGCAAAGATCCATTGGCATCTTTACCAGAAAACACAATACAGAAAAAAACATTATATGGATTAAAGACATTTATTCTGGTTTTTCAAAAGGACCAGTGACACTTTGTTTAAGACTTGTGTTATATTAAATAAATATAGAATTTGACGACAATTAGAATCATTCGGCCTATCTCGTCTGCTTTGGACGATGTAAAATAATTTTGAAGTCAGCTATATCTTTTATATATATGTAAACAGGTTTGAATTTAAATCCGCATCACTTGAGGATCCAAAAGAGCAGTACGGACACCGCAGGCTCCTGTATTGACAGACAATGGCTCTACGATGAACAGCACGAAGTCGGCAGGTAATTAAACGGGGAGGGTAATATATGCAAGGCTCATGTAATCATTTTCTTAAAAAAACATAAAACTTTACTGACATTTGAATAGTTTAAATACTAACTTTTTGTCAGTATGAGGAACACCTTACATTGCGGTAGATTTGCACCGCAGCGCCCTCTAGTGGATTTTTTTCATATCTAAATACAATTCATTTCAATTTTCTACCAAAAAGTAACCTATATTCATAGATTAATGTTCATGAGAAATAACCAGCATTTCTTGTGGTTTGAAGTTACACACATCTTTCTCAGTGTCCGTTCTTAGGCACCCCCAGCATTGCATGTTTACAATGTCTCCGCATATAAGTAAAGATGGCTAAATACATTTTGTCCATCAGACATGTGCTAACTAACTCTTATGAATACTGTTTTTAGAACCTGATGGAGGTTTATTCGCTAAGTACTGAGATCTGATCCTTGTCTCCTAAGGTACTTAGTAAAATGAACACCATTTATACTTGTCGTGGTCCCTTAGCACCCGGGACCCTGCCATAGGTATGGGTTATCTCAAGGCTGCTTTTACAGGGAAACTCAGATCTTATTTAAGATTCTCTTGAGTTTACTTTCTGATTGGAGCCCATTTTAAATAATTGTGGTAATGGAGAAAATGCGCTGCGTTCCCACTGACAATCTGGAAAACAAAAAAGCTGCCCCGGGCGGCCAGCAGGAGCCGAACAGCGCAGAGATTCAGCCTGCAATGGTTTAGATCGGTACACTGAGAACATGTAAATATGCCTGTCTTATATTCTAATTGTATGTACATATGTGCTGGAAAGCATTTCATTTAACCCACAAATATTGTTACCCAACAAACTCTCTATGTGTTTATTAAACTAGATTATGGGGAGAGTAGCTGAACGCACTTTTAAAGTTTGGTTCCGTGAGATAGTGTCCAGCGTAAGCATAAATAATAGTGTGCATGTAAATTAAAAGAATGAAAAAAAAATTCTGTACTTAATCCAGCGGATCAATATTTGGGTACTAATTAACGTGGGAGAGACAATTCAAACAAGCACACTGGTAAATTTTCTATGGAAACAATAGGCCGGCAAAGTCAGTTGTTCTAACACGTTAATTATTGGTTTCCTTTAAGAAGAACAACCTTTCGACATCCCTCGATCACACAACAGATAATTACAAGAGAACAGGGCCCACGTAGTGACCCTCATTCGCACGCCAACAGGATAAATTAAGTAGAATTGAAGTTGCTTCCTCTGCGTGCTTTCAAGATTTCATTTCCAAGCCAGATTTAGCAAATAAGCTATTAAGCGGGGGGGGGGGGGGGGTTTGCATTTATCCGGGTAACCTCATAGCCGTTACAGTCAGACGTATATATGTCAAGATTTTTAATGAAGAAGAATATGTCATGCAAGTTTTAAATTACCCCCAAATCATCTGCCATTCTGCATGGAAGGATACTCGTTCCTAGGATCAGTATGTTGATTTGGTACATCTTATCATCTCCTGAGTGCTTTTAAATAACCCCTTAAGACTTATTAACTGCCGCAAGGAACTGTGAGGAGTGACATTGTTAATGAGTTCGGCGGCAGAGAATGCTAACAGTGACAGCTGAAGAGATTTTCTTTGAACGAGTCGCGTATTTTGCTTTATCGAAGGAAGAACACGTATCGTTTCCTTTCATTTTTACTCACAATGTTTCTGTTGTCATGCTGGCCGAGCCCTAATGAGTCAAGCGTGCCCCTGTGGCAAACAAATGGTTAAACGTAGGTAATTGTAAACCTGATGAATGTTCGGCAAATGTTTCCATGGTAACCAAGAATTTTGTACGCTTACGGAAGACCTTCTTTCACTGTATTACTAAAGAGGCTGTCGAATTACAAAACTCTCTTGTTTTTTGGGGGAGATTGGGGCCCCCTCATTAGTCGAAGAATATTAAGAATAGTACGGGACGGATTTTATACGTTTGACCCTGTAAAGTAGTCGAGGAAATAATCTTTGGCTGTATAGTAGTGACTTACGAGTAACAGTAAAAATGCATGAGTGAGCCCTACATTTACTGAGACCCAGCCTGTCCTTTCCGAATGACGCCTGACACACCAAATTAGCTGCTGAAAAGGTTTGGCTATCTCCTGATAGAGAAGTCAGACCTATTATGATAAGCAAGCTCGAAGGTGGTCAAAATATCACCTAGTACCCCGTCTTACACAGCACAATAACATGAAAAAGGGTGATCAGGTAACATTTCTTCTGGCAGGGGAGAAATAATAGAAATAATAGTAGAGTGCCCAGACTAATACTTCACAATACAAGTTTCATTATACCGCTCTGTGTATTAAACCTTATTATGGTGATCTCGCTATTATCAGGAACATAACCCCATCCACATCATTTGTTTTGTAAAATTCAGCCTCCTTTTTCTCTCCGTTCTTTTGTAGCTAATCCGGTCTGCATGCAGTAATCACCGGCGGGTTGTTACGCAGACGGGTATCGTGCTGGGAAGCCATAAAGGGTCTCGGGTTCATATAAGTTAAATTCACGCCATATGAGAGCGTGGAAACGCAGAGCAGCTGTGCCCTCTCCGAACCCGAACCTCACCGGGCTGAACCGTTACAGCCGAGGGTCACTGAGTACAGAAAACTATGCCATTTTCTTTATTATTTCCCGTTCCGCTATGTATTATTTTAACAAGAGTAGATTTCTTTTACAGTTGCAGCATTAGCGGATCATATGCCTCTGTCTAAACCTTTCATAACAATCACATCATATTAGAGGTTAGCTTTGTATAATGTAATTTAGCAGAGAAAAAGGAACAATAATAGAAAAGGAACAAAGAAAGGCAAATAAAATGATTTCCCCGTCCATCCATCCCCCTTTTTTAAGACTTTTTTTTATATAACAAATGCAAGATATATCCATTAGGTTGTAGAAACACAGCTAGTGATTGTTTTATGGTAACATTTGATCGCTTCTGTGTTTTTGCTGCGTTTAGAGCTATGGCACGATCTCCAGGTCTGATTCTGCAGGAAAACGTCCAAAAATAGCAATCCATAATTCTGCCTGCGTACGCATTCTCCACATATATAGGTTCTTACGCTAATGAAGCCATGGGTACCACTGACCTTAATTATGTGATATGGGGTGAGTTTGTTTATTAGTGATTCCTAGTGCTAGATCTTACAAGACAATATATATATATATATTTGTAGACTGTATGTATATATATAGATAGATAGATAGATATGGTATATATATATATATATATATATATATATACACACACACTGATAAAGACCCTGGATAGATCCAGACCCTGGATAATACTCAGGTAACTGGATGCTTGGGATGACTAAAGCTGAAGTTTGGGGGCTGAATGCATCTTTTTAAATGCTCGGCATCTCCTTCCCATAAATAAAACTCCGTGAAGTATATTTTCTGTCTCTAGGGAAATAATGTTTCCATTGAATTATTGTTTACAAACTGCTCAAAAGATTCCCAGCTTTGTCTTTTTTTTGCTCTGTTCGCGAAGAAGCCCAAATGTACCTCGTATTTCTGTACGATCAGAAACAATGTACGCATGAAGCGGGTGATACATTGTTACCCGACAAAGAGTTGTGAATGCTTGTTTTCAGTTTAGAAACACGCAGACACACGCAGACACTAGAGGATTCAGTGGTACGCTGGCTGTTAGACTGGTGCGGCCGAGTCCGGCATTGTGAAGAAGTGAGAACAGATCAGAATACAGTAAACAACAACCCAATATTGTTTAGGAAGCCCCAGCAAACAGATAACCTTGAGAGAGTCTGGGGCCGTTTGTTTCCGATTTGCCTCCTCAAACATTCCGGCACAAGAATTTCCTTTCCGTAAAACGAATTGTCTAATCATTTGTATTCTATGCGGAACGTTGAACGCGAACAAGATTCTGTAATCCGGGCATTGCAACAAACAGTGTGAAAGAAGGCATGGAGCACAAAGGAGCGACAGTCGGGTCTGTGACGTTTCAGTTTGTGAAAGTATTTTTCATGGCATGGTGGTGTTTCTGGATATTAGTTGCCAGGTCTTTTTTTCTGCTCTGTTGATTCATAGAATGTTTTTTGATTCATCGGGCCTGGGTAATATTTTTGCTGGAAACACTTCATTGTCATGTGGCAAAAAAAAAAGAATCCGGCACTGATAGGCTGTCCCCTTCTTCTAAAGAATTATATGCTGGATAAATACTTTTTATCAAAATATAATAAAATTTAAAGCCGCACGCAGTCTAATCACTGAGCATACATGTAATTTATACCTGTGTGCCGTGCGCGGACACAGACCTTTCATCTAAAACAAGCTTTTTTCACATAAATTACATTTTTTTACACAACAGGTACACTTTAAATTGACAGACACTTCACTGAACAATCCCAAAGTTTGGATTTTTTGCATCATGTTCCTAAGAGACCTTCTTCTCCTGTAAAAGGAGACGTACTATATATAGTGTTCTGCGCTCTCTTCATGCCTGTGGATTGTTCCTCCACTGAATTATTAATGAAAACCTGCTCAGGTAGACCAGTAAAATAGGATGTTCCGGTCTTTATTGTTACATTTTTAGCTTTTTTTTTTTTTTTTGCTAAAAATAAAGTTGAAAATCTTCGGAATACCTTTGGCTTTGAACTTGCTCTTAGTTCATGAGACAAGCGCGGTTTATTCGCCTGCGCTTCAAGTTATATATTCAGGTATAAAGCGGAAAGCGTTAAAATGAAAGCTGTGCAGAATTTAGCTTCCAGCTGCACAATCCTTGTCCTATTGTCTATCCGCACGTCAGTCTGAGTTACGATTCTGACATGGCTTCGTGGGCATCAAACTGCTAAATCCGATTGTTCGCCTGTTAGATACAGGAATGAATACGAACGACTGCCATCCTGTAATTATACGTTTTTATGTGAGTGTGGCAGCTACGTTCAATAAAGACAATGCTACTTTATCTTCTGGGGGGGGGCTTTGGGTTTGGTGTTTTCTTTTTTTTTTAGTCTTCGGTCTCCATCACCATTTATGTAACAAAAAGAGAAAAAAAAACTTAAAACAATAACCGTAGAATTATTTAAAGCTGCAATGATTATTCCTATCAGTTTAGTAACCCAGTAATGGTTTTAGGTGGTTTTCATGTATATTTTATACCGTTAGCATATTTTTATTTTTATATATATATATATATATATATATATGTACATAAATGTGTGTGTGTATTTATATTGTGTATATAATATATATTTGCTTTTCTTAAGTTGAAATCCAGCTCTAACACTGCGATTTACAGGCGACGATACTGGTTGTGATGCACAAGATTTATGTACTGACAAACCTGGAGCTATAAAAAAATGACATTTTTATTGTCTGCCATCCCAAAATAAAGCGTTTATCATATACCTCCCATCTGGTCGTTCCTGCTTTTAGCATCCAGATGGGGATTGAAAGGCCTAATGCAGGAGGCTGCTCATGCCGCCTGCCTTCCCGAGCGGCCATTGAATAGCCCTCTGTGGCAGCGGCCGCCTGTTATTGTATGTAAATGTTCAGACCCGCACCCTTTTCATACAGCGGGTAGTTATATCCGGATTCCCGAATCTCGGAGGGTTGGAAGCAGCCATTGCCAAGAACACAAGCATAAAGGGTAGCCTGTCATCTACAACTACCAAAACACTCAGCCAGACACGGGCTGCCTGAGACTCAAAGGAGTTGCAGGGCAGCGGGTTTGAGAGCATTGGCAGTTCATGTGCTCGGTTGTTTAGTATATAGAGCAATGTTCATTGGCATGCCCCATATAGCCAGCTGGTTTGTCCCCATACATAGGGCAGTATTTACTCTTGGGGCAAGTGTATGATATTTCTGGTTTTGCTCAAATGCTGGCTTTTCCACCGTTAACACTGAGCATCTTAACGAAATCATTCATGCGATCACTAAGGAACAGGCTTAGCATTATGAATCAAAGCATTCACTCCGCACGTCAGAAACGGCTACCTGAATGTTGTATCAAAGGGTTGGAAGAACACCGAGTCAAACCCATCACGCCGACCACCGTTAACAAACAACGGGATATTTTACAGACCTGCTAGCGACCTTCCGAAAGCTTGCGTTTATTATTTGTTTGTTAGCCCGTAATTCTTGGCGAAGGCTTTGATCCACGTTACTCGTTAAAGGTTTGAAAGGGAATTTCAGACTAATACCAATGCACTTAGCTCTATTGGATCGTGAGGAAACAAAGGACAATTTGCGTTATCTGTAGCTGTTGTTAGATAATAATAACATAGAATAGAATCTACGAGCGGATCAGACCCATTCAGCTCATCCAGTCTGCCTGTGTTTTCTGCTGTAAAGACTCGGACCTTAATTAGTCGTTGGTCTCGTCTTAGATTTAGGAATTGAAATCCCCTAACTGCTCGGAGGCTGTTCCATGTATCTGTATACTGTACACTATCAGCCATAACATCATGTACTGAGAGGTGAATGGAATAACAATGATAATCTTGGTATCATGGCACCCGTCAGTGGGGGGATATATTAGGTGGCGAGTAAACATTTCATCCTCAAAGTTGATGTTAAAAGCAGGAAAAATGGGCAGCGAAAGGATCTCAGGGACTGTGACAGGGGCCAAATTGCGATGGCTAGATGACTGGGTCAGAGCATCTCATAAAACCGCAGCTCTTATGTGGTGTTCCCGGTCTGCAGTGGTCGGTATCTATCAAAAGTGGTCCAAGGAAGGAAAAGCGGTGAGCAGGCGACAGGGTCATGGACGGCCAAGGCTCATTAATGCACGTGGAGAGCGAAGGTTGGCCTGTGTGGTCAAATTAGACCCCTGTCCACTGATGAAAGCATCTACAATGGGCACGTGAGCATAAGAACTGGACCGCAGAGAAATGTATGAAGGCGGCCTGGTCTGATGAATCACGTGGATGGCCGCTTACCTGGAGAACACATGGCACCGGGACACATCCATGGAGCCCCCACCTCACAACTTACAGGACAGGCCAGGGCTGTTTTGATAGCAAAAGGTTGACCTACACAATATTAGGCAGGTGGTCGTAATGTTATGGCTGATCGGTGTATGTATATTATTATATATTAGAGCTGGAAAACATAACGTTTTAAATTCATTTTTCAGGTTTTTTTTTTTTTGCCACCAGTCTGCAGGCATTATTGACAGATCACTGCTGATTAATACTATTCCCTCCACAATGTTTCATACATTACAGAATAAACCCGGTATAGTAACACCATACCAGGTTATAACGGCAATATATTTGCAGCTAGCTAAGTAATTGACACAAGTAGAGGAATGACAGCTTCATCCCAGGGGAGCCTAAAACACAAATGAAACTACTTTGATTTCAAAAATCAACTGGAGGGAGTATTCGTACTTTGCGAAACATCTGAAGGAAATATTGATCAGGGACACCAGTTTTGCTGAATATTATTGTGCACGGATTTAGAGGACTCGTAATGAACCCTGCTGAATGTAATCGTGATTGACTCGGGGAAAATAAAGGAGCGAGAGGGAAACGAGACACAGTAACTATCGTAAATCACACCATTACTGAGAGGGGGGTCCATATTACTGACATGAAATAGATGAATAAGCAAAGAATTCAGGATGAGCGTGGGAACCCGAAAACGCACTAAACCTCATTTTTTGCAGCTGTACTCGGTAACCAAAATTCAGCTTGGTTTGGATCAGTTTGCAAGCTTCTTAGAGATCCTGGAAGTTTAGAACACGAGGAAATCCGATGGATGGAGGACGGTGAGGGAATTTAAACACGCATGGGATAGACACAGGGATCCTGAATATAAAACAAGACCAACAACTGATTAACGTTTGAGTCTTTACATCAGGAGACGCGGCCAGATTAAATAGGCCGTATGGCTCTCATCTGCTGTCCAATTCTGTGTTTGTATGGATTGTTTAAAACGTAACTGGCGCCTACCTCTTCCAGACTTTGCGTGGCTACCGTATCGGCCTCTTTTCCTCCAGCTTTACCGATCAAAACAGACGCGTGTCTTATGATCCGGGCTTTCGTAATAAATAGAACCTAGAATAAAACTTTGTATCGTCAAATAGTCTTTCTATCCAACAATTAACGACTCCTGGGACATGCCGATTTTAAGAGAGTCGGAATGTATTATTTATAAGTTCATTCAAAAATATTATTTACACAGGAAATAAATTCTGGGGAAAATGGAATATAAGCAACAATTTGGCTTTTAAAAAGAGTCAGAAGGGTTAATCGGTCTAAAAATGTGATCTGTAGGAATCCGGTAAACCCCTTTTCTCAGGCTGCCCTAAGCGTACAATGTACTTTTGTTGTTGTTCCATCTTCTGTTGATGTGTAACTTCCAACGTTCTGCTTCTGGAAGAACCTCTAACAAACGGAATCTTTGGAACATTTTGATTATGACATTTGGACACTCTGCCCGATTGGACATACCAAGAAAACGGGACTATTTTTTAATATACATACCTGGCATTATCATCCCTTTTTTATAATACTTGCCGTTTTTTTTTTTAATGACAGATTTACTTCCAGATTGACAGCATTTACGGGGCCTTCCGTTTCAATAAAACACTGAAATGGTTCAAACCACCCCAAAATAATTTCGAGGTGTTGCTCCGTGTAGAATTAGAAACGTTCAAGTCAGGGTCAGCAGAAGGATAATCGGATTGTCGCACGAACGCAATGAGAAAGGATTATCCGTGCCGGACACATTAATCCTGGAGCTAAGAAGACACTATCCTTTTAAAGGGATTAAAGGAATAAGCCAAAAGAGATCTGATTTAACCACTCAGACCCTGAAACATTACTAGGAGGGGACACTTAACATAAGTAGGATGCTACACTGTATCAATAATCAGAGGCAATTAGAACGATAGCCATTAAAAGCAAAACTTCTACCATTTGTTTTCTGTATGTGGGATATTTTATTGTCGGTAGATACCTGGCAACGTGCGCTTAGTAGGGTTGTTACTTGAAGAAGAGCAGGAACACTTATAGAAAGTTTTGCATAGGTGCCCCTTAGTCCCCGTTTTACCGTGTGATGTATACGGGAGATGTAGCCTTTCCTACATTTGTGTGTCTTTACCTGCTGGACCTTGGACGCCAAGGGGCACATCTCAGAAGCATATATTTTCCCAAATTAAGGACCCATTCTGCCATTTCTGTGAAAGTACGTGAGTTTTGTAATTTTAGTTTGATGCCATTTGCAGAATATTACATCATTACATAGCAAGCTACATCACTTGTGATGCAATCAGTGCCGTGTGCCAATACCAAGGAGACTAATAGAGGATCATAGATAGGTACTTGCATTAAACATATAAATACATACCCATAAAAGGTACTATTTAGGAGACATTGCAACAGAAATTACATTATATATATATATACACACACACACACACCTTACAGCAGGGGTGTCCAACCTGCGGCCCTCCAGCTGCTGCAGGACTACTTCTCCCATAATGCTCTTTCAGCTAAGGAGCTGGCTGAGGAGTATGGGAGATGCAGTCCTGCAGCAGCTGGAGGGCCGCAGGTTGGACGCCCCTGCCTTACAGCCATTGACAGTAATGTTGGATACAGGATGCATCACGGTAGGATTACCCCTTTAAGTATCAGACACACATCACAAATAATTGGAGAATGCTAGGAATGTTGTATTCTTCAACTGGACAGATTTCAAGGAGATTGTTATAAAAATGACTATTATTAGCAATGCAGGTCTGATCATGTTGCCAATTAACATAATAATAATTACTGCGCTCCTACTGAGATGTCAGACTTATCAAAATAAAGCATTTACATCAGTTACCGGCAGCACAATATTACAACTTTTTAAACTGATTATAGCCACATTAAAAAAAATAAGCAGGGGCCCGCTGCATCGTATAGGTGCTTTTAATGAAAATATTCCAGCTATAGAGATATTTATAGTGAAAAAGGCATATCGTGTGCCACTTGATTTGACACATTCCACGTCTGTTATTGTTTCACAAACAACGGATCGCAGTTAAAACAGACTTTGGCTAGCATTGGTTATTAGTGCAAAGGAACATAGAGAATACAATTACCCAGCTACATAATTGTATTTTTTGGGGGGAACTTGGAAATGTGGAGCCACTCTGCATGAAACCTGTACCTGCTAAAAGCCTTGAAAAACGGCAGCAAGCCCTAAAAGGGTGTATTCATGTAAATTTTTCTATAAATTATATATATTTACATTTTTGAGCACTAGAATTTCTGGTGTTCTGAGCACTTTCGTATAATTCTGCTCTTGCAGACTTTGCTCAGCTCACACGCAGCTCCTTGCCTTCTTGCGGCAGATTGTAGAAATGCCTGTTTTTAACCTAAAAAGGACCATCATACGCTCTTTAATGCATAGGATAGCGGTGCAGTCTCTGTAAATGTTCAGGGTGTCCCTTTCGTAAATGCATATAGGATTCCCATATATACTCGGCTCCAGCGCTGGCTCGTTGGACGCTGTAGGCCGGGGTCGGTTCAGTCTGTGCTTCAGCCCAAATGGTTATCACTAGCTAATTGTGGCTTATTTTTAAAGTGTATAATGAACATTATTATGTGAACCGCAGTATAAAATGACTTGTTAGAGAAACAGCAGTGGAACATCGTACATCTATTGTTTAATAAGCCTTTGTTGAGCTGAGCTTTCCTTGTCATTGTCAAGCTAAAAACGGAATTATCTTTTTCTGTCTTAACGTTGTAATCAGTTCCTGGATAAAACCTTTTATTTCAGCATGGCTTTTGGCAGAGTTATGTTTTAACTGATTGACAAAGACTGGAATAGATGGCAGAGAACAGGGCCGTAATGCCTATGGGGCAAAAAAGAATGCTTGAGATGCCCGGCTACAATGACTAGTTGATATCTTTTCCCATTACTTTAATAATGAGCCAACGAGGATATGTTACTCAAACTATTCACGCACACATATAAAGTAATTCGGAATTAAAAGCTCTAAGAAGTGCCGTGTTTACAAACTTTGGTCAGGTTTTTGTTTATGGTTAAAACGCTATGTTTACAACATTTGTAAACTTTTACAAGATTTGTAAACATAGCTTTTCAGCCATAAACAAAAACCTTTCACCTCTTTGCTGGAAACAACATAGCTTTACTGTACTTTACTGAAGCACGGCCAAATATAAATCATTTAATAATGAAACAAAGTGAGTGGGGGGGTCTGTTATTGGTTGGTATTCACCTTTCCATAAGGCCGACATGCTGGGGGTCACTCGCTCACATAAAAATCCTTAAGTGGATCTTTGACGCACTCTGTTACATACGGATCGATAGAAACATTGAACAAAATGTTTCGAAAGGTAAACCAGCCCCTGGGCAATTCAATGACGGTCCTGGGGACAGAACCGGCTCCATGATACACGGATCAGAAACCCAAAAACACGGAGCTTAATACCGGCGCTGCTCCAAACCTGAACTAAAAATGTGGCTACATAAGTGTGTGCACGATCAGATAATTAACAGAAGAATTTTCATAATGATATCAATGCTTTGAGTGTTTCCTTATTCACATGACTTATAACAACCTGGGGGGGAAAAATCATTAATCGTATGGCTCAGAATTATGCGTCGGTTTAATGAATAATTTATCAGCAAGTACCTGCAGGCTCTTTATTGTGCAAAAAGGATTCTGTGTTTTGCAACCAATTAGAAGAAAATAAATCATTACTGTTGTAAGCAGGGTTTTATTTTCCTTTTCCTCAGTTCTTAAGTTTCTGTGGCAAACATTAGATGTACATTGATGTCTATTACCATACAGAAATTACATTTAAAACAACTCTTTTTTTTTTTTTTTTTAGAAAATTACATTTAACAAAAACCTGCCCCTACTTTAGATCTAAACGTTTCCACGAAGATTTTTTTTTTCCTCTCTCGTCGACACAGCGGTTCAATAAACATCAGTATAAAATAAATACAAATTTACATGTATTTCTGTAAAAAGTAGCTTAAGCCAGTCTTTTAAAATACCCATTTCAGTAAAAATTAAAAAAAAAAAAAGCTTCTGAAACACTTTTAAAAATGAAAAAAATAAAAACTGGACAGTTCTCACTTATTTGACGTGTAAGCTTTTAATCCTGCGGCTTTATGAAGGTCTTCTTTATTTTATTGCTCGGGACATTACAGTTCTCATCTTCTTCCCTTAGTACTTTCTGGTCTCGCTTTTTTGCAAATTTTTTCTGGATGGTGCCAACTAACGACTCATATCTGCAAAAAAAAATAACACCCCCCCAAAAAAAAGTGATTCAGAATGTTAGTTATTCTGAACACAAAGGCTTTTATAGTGAGCATATCACATTGCAATGGTTGCAAATTAGGTTGCATGGATCACATCAATGCCACGTTCTTGCCATAATAATATTAAATACATTTAATTAAACGCCATTGTCCATATCAGCATTCTGTCCCAACACGGCTCTTTTGGAATTAATTTGTATAGCTATACAAAATTCTCATGGAAAACTAGCCAGCAAACAAAGAAAAAGAGTGGATCTCACCTTCGGGCCATTTCTTCATCTGTAACATCAACCTCCATTTTTCCATCGTCTATAACCTCCTCGGTCTTTTCCTTGGCGTTCATCTGGATCATCAGCTTCTAATAAAAATCAAAATGTAATATGCACAGTTAGCCTTTTTTAGTTTTAAGAATCCGAGGATAAGGGTATTAAGTAAACTAGCGCTGGACGTCTCTAAAGAGATTTTTCCAAACCAGCACACGTCACATATACCATATAACTGCATTAAAACTATCCAATTCTGTGCCGTACATCCTGACGGAAGCCTGCTCTTGACATCATTCCAGTTTTTGGAGGTATAGCAGAAGTAATTTGGCTTTACGTTAATATAACTCAAAAGGAGCACATCATATTTTACGCTGTACTGCTGGAAGTACTTGGAGGGAAAACCCAATGATGGCTGGTTGCCCGCTCCACCGAAAGCTGCCATTTCTCATGGAGGTTATTGCTTGCTGACACAATGAGACTCATAAAAGCGGCCATATAGCTTGTGTTGGGCAGGAGTTATTGCAGAGAGGTTTGAAACCCATTCTGCTGAGGAACTGACTAAGGAAAGAGACAATTAGCTACTTTAGCCAATGAGATCATGGCAAAAATGTGCGTGAGGAGAACATCTTCCATGACCATTATTAAGGTCCGACTTCTACAGCAAGGCAATGGCATTGGTTATCGGGTTTAAGCTTCATACTAACCTCGACTTCCGGGTTAAACCCTTTAAAGGACATTCTGCCAAACAGGAATTCTTCACATGGAAGGAAACTTCTCTCTTCAATGATGAAACTCCTGAAAGGGACGCAAAAAGACTGCTTCATCTTCCAAACCAAATCAAAAGGCACAATGGGTTATGCAGAATGAAGGATGCTATGTTAAGTGATGAAACTTGGGGGCAGTTCTGCTACAGAGTTTTAAACTTCAGAAGAAGACGACACACTAGGTCTTTTAACTTTTTTTTTTTTATGAAAAGACCAAGATTTACAATAAATATTCAGCGTATGGTTAAATTTTATTTTTTGGCTGGGAGTAGCACCCAGGCATTAGACTACATGAAGTTGTGTGCGCCATCCTTATCTGGTTAGACAGCTGTCATACAAACACATGTAGCCAAACCACTGGTTGGTGGGACGTTTCTCATGTATTAAGAGAAACAGTTCTGTAAATACTATTTAACTAATAATTCTTTGCTGTGGTGGCCTTCTGTAGCAAACCTCAGAATACCGATTCAAACCAGATGAGTACACTTTAAACGGCGCACAATGAGCACACTGGCAGCCATAGACAGTCAAAGGGCTATTATCTGCACATAAACCAAGGTATAAAATTAATTTAAACCAAATGACTGATAGAATTCCACTCGGCCATTCTATACGTCCACGTAAGAGCTTAATTTGGAGGCGTCTATGTTCTCTTAAATGCATATTTTTCAAATATGACACTTATTACCCTGGAGGTGACATTCATTTAGAGGAGCTGAAAGATGGCAAAAAAATGCAGGAAATGGTCTTTTCTTAAAAAGTAGGTCAAGCAATACATAAAAAAGCCATAAACACTGAGCCCTCAAGACAGAAGACACCCGCAAAACACAATGCACCCCCTTCCTCAGTCCTGGGGTAATAAGCCTCGTCTTTCTTAAAAACCTGAATCCCAAATCCCTTAATAAGAAAAGGTAGTTTTCCGCCTGCAGGGCAGACTATAAATTCTAGTAGTAAGATGAAGAGCTCCACGGCCTTCCAATTATCGCAGGACGCAGCTTTCTGCATTTAAAAACCTATTTCTAATACAAACCCCATAAATTCTGCGGTCGCTTTCTGAGCAGATACCCAACACACCGAGTAGGCAGCCATCCTAACCGCTGTCTGAACTGGATCTAAACCCCACACAGACAGGCCAGTGAAGGGTTAATACAACAGAATACAGGAACCCATCCGGATACACGAGCTCCTTACTCTTTCTCTTTGAGTTCGGGTAAATCCAGGTACCAGTGCTCATCGCTGATTATTTTCTTCTCATCTTCTTCCAGTTGTTTTCTAGTCTCTGCATCAATGCTCCGCTGCATAAACTAAAGAGAGCAGATAAAGAAATCGAGGGTCAAGAAACTTATTCTACGCTTTTATTTTTCACGTAAACACTACTTTTGGCCTCATATGCAAATAAGAGCAGGTATTCATTTGCATATGGGGGGCATAAGACAGATCTAACACATTCAAACTATTTCATTTTGGAATCCACCCTTTTACCTGTAATTCTACCACTAAATTGAGATTTATTTTTGTGATCTAGAGCTAGAAACCAAAGTGATATTTAGGCGACCCCTTAAGTAGTATGCGCAACTATGCAGTTTTTAAGAAGAAGAAATAAAAACACTAAGTAAAAATCTACACAAAGGGCAAAGTCTATAGCAGAAAAGAAAAAAAAGAAAAACGTATTACACGATCCAGAAAATGTAATTTATGGCTCGCTCATCTTGGTTGTCTGGGCACAAGGGCAGAAGAACTGGAAGATATTTCTGGTGCTCGGGTTGCACAGAAACCTACTGCCAGATCAATAGAGAAATCAATTGTTAAGCAGCCTGGTCACTGACCCCCCCCCCCACTAGCTGTCAATTAATGCTGGAGTACTCCGTCATTGTCTGCTTACATGCATCAACCCAGCTCTCTGGGCCGTATCATGGCGTTAGCTTTTTTTTTTTCCTCTCTCTTCTAATTTAGGAAAAGGCTTAAACAGAAAGCGCACGGAAGCAGGCGGATATTCGGTACCGCAGACACCCGAGGCTTTCATATCGTGCATCCACAATTAGTACAAAGAGGAAAACGTGACGCTTATACATTTACATAGCGAGATGTAACTTTCGACACCTTAGAGATAATGACATTTAAGGTGTACCAGCATGACATTTCTCTGATCCACCAGCAAAGCTGACACGTGGCCTGGTCCGGACTTGAGGAAGCCCACGGGCGAAACACGTATCGGAGGATTCACAGAGACACTTAACCCCTTGACTGCTAACGACGGCATGGTGCCGTCGCTAGCAGTCCCAGTCAGGCGCTAACGACGGCACCATGCCGTCGCTAGCACTCTCCTACCTTGATGGGGGTCTGTGGACCCCCATCACCACCTACCCCGGCGATCTGCCCCTCATTTTGAAGGGCATCGCTGGGACCACCCGATCCGGCTGCTGACGTCGCGCGTAATGACGCGATGACGTCACCGCGCAACTTTATTGAAAACTGACAATTGTCAGTTTTCACGGTATGGGGGCATGCTGCTTAGATGCCTGTATCTCAGGCATCTGAGTAGCTACAGACCCCCAACATATACCGTTGGAAAGGTAATCGCCTCACCTTTCCAACGGTATAATGCTTGTAAAAAAAGAATAAAAATTATTATGTTAAAAAAATAAAAATGTACAAAAAAAGTAAAAAAAATGATTTGGGGGTCTCTAAAGGCAGATAAATAAAGATCAAAATTGCCTAGAGACCCCCAAATTAAATTATCTAAACATAAACTGGTTTAACT
Source organism: Spea bombifrons (assembly GCF_027358695.1). Classification (NCBI taxonomy): domain Eukaryota; kingdom Metazoa; phylum Chordata; class Amphibia; order Anura; family Pelobatidae; genus Spea; species Spea bombifrons. The sequence goes on from NC_071096.1 coordinate 34,464,678, forward strand.
TAAAAAAAAAAAAAAGTTTAAGTATTCTAGCTAAATGATCACTGTGGTAGCCAATGTTACCACAGCGATCATATAGCTATAAAAAGTCACATTCCCTTTTTAAAAATGGCCGATACTAAATTTTAACCCCATGATCCCTTTGATCATGGGGTTAAATTTAGCCAAAGGTAGAGGGAGGCAATTTTTGAAATCCAGATGAACTGCAAAAATCAGCCGTATAGCCTGTAGTACGTAAGTTAACCATGTCATCCCTGGAGCCCCTTGCATTTTTACTGCAAAACTTATTTTTGCTGTAAAAGTGATTTTTTTCTCCCTTTACGATCATCTCTTTGGGATTGTAAGGGGAAAGAATGGTGCGTGCTTCTGCGAGTGAATGTATGGAAAGTATGGTGTGTGCTTCTGCGAGTGAATGGAGATATGAAAAGCGTGTGAATGGTCAGTAATTAGGGTTGAAGCGTTGACGTGGCATTACTGCTCACGTAAGAAGTTAAATTATGGCACAAAAAGTACATATTTTCAAAAACTACACCCCTCGGCGCATCAAATGAGGGGCTGCGTGTGTTTCTAGGACAAACCTGGAGTGCGCAAGAGACAAATGAACATGTCGCTATGGTTAGAAAAAACATATTTTCTAGCCAAAACGACATATTCCATCATTATCTGTGAACTTAACTTTTGTCCTAGAAATACATGTAACCCCTCATTTGAAGCTCCAAGGGGTGTAGTTTCTTGAAATGTGTACTTTATGTACCCTAATTTAACTTCCCAGATGTCTAGACCACCTTAACTTCAGATATGGCAGATTGGAGAATCTTGTTAAAAAATTGTCTTAAAACATTTAGGGGCGATGCCTGCATTTAGACAGCTCTAGACAGCTGGGAAGTTAAATTATGGTACATAAAGTATATATTTTCAGAAACTACACCCCTTGGCGCATCAAATGAGGGGCTGCATGTGTTTCTAGGACAAACCTGGAGTGCGGAAGACATAAATGAACTTGTCGCTTTTAATTTTATTTATTTTTTAGTTTTATTTGTGTGATATTCACTTATTTGTTGTGCAAGTCAGATTTCTGATACAAATACAAATAAGACCTCATTTGCTGCGGCTGGGGGTGTAGTTTCTAAAAATATATAGTTTTGTTGGCATATTTTAACATCCCGGGCAGCTAGAGCTGTTTAATTGACGCAGCCATGCATTAAATTTAAAGATGAATTTTGTGATAGTCTAATCAATTTAACTTTTAGCAATAAAATATTAGAAAAACACAGTCTACTGTTCTCAATGTCTGTTTATTTTAGACCGGTTACCTACTACAAATATTTAGCAACACAGGTTTTGATATTAGAGTTTAGAAAAATAACATTACGAACTAGTTTTTATTGAGTTGGAAGTGAAAAATTACACTTTTTTCCCATTTTTGGTTGTATTTTGCAAACCTAATGAGACATACACATATAAAAATGGTATATTTGGAATCTGCTGGGTGTACTGAAAAAAACAATATATGGTTTGTATAGTTTATTCCCAAGAAATTTACTTGAAACACGTTTAAACGTGAGATGCACCAAAATGCCGAAAACTAGCTTAGCACCAGGGTGTGAAATGGCTTAGCAGCCAAGGGGTTAAACAGAGTATATTTTATGATAGTGTTGTAATTTAATAAAGTATTTATTCTACATGACTTTTTATATTATATTTATATACATATACTCCATACACTCAGCTGTCCTTCACCTTAAAGGGGGAGTACTGCCCTAAGTCTCTGGGCAAAGCGAGAGGCTAACTGTAGCCACCTTTTTCTGGTCCGTTTTGGATGTGTTGTAATACTGCTCTATGTGATTTTATCCATTTGTAGATATCTCCATTTAAATACAGTTGGGTGCGTGATCCCTAATCACACCAGGCATTGATGATTTGAGTCAGTCTCTGACTCATCAGAATGTGTTTTTTATACATTTAAAAAAAAAAAATCATTATATTTGCACTATTATTTATTTTTTCTTTCATTTATTCTACATAACCCATTGGGGTGAGTGTGAGTTACGTTTATATTTACTTACGTCGCTCCGCTAACTGTTGGTGGGTTGCACCACCAATACCTGTCTTTTAGTGTGGGAGAGTGGGATTCCCACAGAGTGTTGTAGCGCATGTACACTTTTACCTATTGTTTTTTCAATTTTGTACAGCCTTTGAATTGCTGGGAACAACAATAAAAAAAATTGTAGCCGTCTACTAAAAATGACAATTCCTAAAATGGACCCTCTCCCCAATTCAGCAAAGTTCCGTTTGGATAAGTGTTTAATTGGGGAGAGGGTCCATTTTAGGAATTGTCATTTTTAGTAGACGTCTACGGATTCCGAGAAAACATTTTATTCCAATTACGCCTCCTCTCAACGCTGACAAACAGTATCATTTTTTACCAAATGGCCCCAAAACGTGTTACTCAGTGGTTGCTTTAAGTAGCGTTCTTTCATTGCGCCATCCCAGTGACATTTCACCCACCGAACACATTCCGGTAAGTGAGTAAATTAGCGGGTACACGGCCTTTCCAGTGTTATTAGCGTTCCATTAGATAAGGGGGGCTGGCTGTGCTTATATGTTAGGAAAAATATTTTACGCCCGGAAGCAGGTATTGCAGTTCAGTGCATGGCGGCCCTGCTCTAATGCGGGTCACCAACAACTCAAACTCATTATTCTAACCTCGTTTAATCTCTCGCTCAGCGGCAGCTTGACATTACGTGCGCTCACATAGCAATAGGGCCCCCACCTGCCTTCAACGGACAGGTACAGAGGCGTGCAAACTGTCAGCGTACGTTCGTGTTTACAATCGGCATAACTCCTGCTGCAAAATCTCCGCACAGAGCAGATATTGCATTTCATATGTATCAATTAAAACATCAGGTTTGTAAACTCTATACATCAAAATATTTTTAATCATTTGTTGCTGTAAAGAATAATTTGAAAATAAACGATAGTATTTTCTAAATAACCCATAATTGTATATAGATGACATCATTTTACTACAACAGCAATGCTTTCCTTCTTGGTAAAAGGCTCTACATAGTCTGTTCTTTAGGGGTCTGTCCACAAATTAAGCAACTTGTGAATTTGAGGATTTTAACCAGCCAAAGTGGCTCAACACAACCTTTACAACAGGAACTGAAGTTGGCTTGGGTCAGGTTGGGAGACTAGTTAAAAAAGTTATTCAAGTCAACGAAATCCTACTCCATTCCTCAGGAGGAGATAAGTTGACTCAGAAGTCCATTAAACTCCGCCGGACAGCCTGGCTGACTCCCCGCAGACTAACAAAACCAACTCAACAACGAACCCTACAGTATCTGATGTAACTGGGCTTACGTGTAACTCAACCGTGTTGGAGAATCTGGTTTATCAACAGTTTAGTTTTAAAAATGATTGCTCCAATAGCATTCCATTTAAAATAAAAATGGAACATTACGGTCTCCGAAAACGAGCGGGTCTTATCGTATAATACAACCGCACACTTACACCTTTTCTTTTTTCTTCCCTGAAGACTGCGGACCGGCTCATACAAGTTAATTTAGATTTCAGATTTATTTTCATGCGGCATTCGCTGCTAAATGACAACGTCGACACCATGAAAGACCGTCTGACTATTTCTAATCGGAAAGCAGCTTCGCTCCGTAATAAGCGTCGCAGTGACTTCTTTCTTGCGTTCCTGCCCACACGCACGGGTGACGAGAAAACGCCGATCGAGACTTGATTGCATTGTAACCGTCACCAGCAGAGAGCTTTTCAGACCACGAATCCGACAACACCACTTCTCCAAATACAAGTTCAAAGAGTAAATTGCTGGAGGAAAAGAGGACATTCATAAAGCAGCTCCCGAAACCCATCAACCATTTAACACAGCTGGAGACGGATTATATAAAACTGTGGCGTTCCAAGCACCCCCGCAATTAGAATCCGGCCAGTTTGACACTTCGGAGTTTAATCAGCGAAGTCACCTAAACCAATAACTTTTAGCTAAAAGTACCCTCGCTGGAAGCCCCATTAACCTCAAAGAAAAAAAATACGCATCAGAAAAACATGGTAGCGAGTATTTCTGCCGCTGATTGTCATTTAAATTCCCGTGTAACACTTAATAACAGCTATCGCACATATGTGAATAGACCCCTGGGTGAGACTTTTATAGCCTGTACTGCTAATCACTGGAATAATTTAAAAACAGAGTAGTATTACCATGACGTTTGTAGGGCTGGGAGATGCGGACGACAAAAGTTACGGTAAAAACACATTACAAAGTCACCGAGAGGAGTCCGGAGGGCTGACACGTAGCTTTGTTTCTTCAGTAAATCGTGATGTTTTGCACCAGTCCCCGCTATGCGTATTCCAATGATTCATAGAGTTGCACTAGCAATGGGCTAAATGACGAGTGACATATATTCTACTATTCAAAAGCTTGGGGTCACTCAGAAATGTCGTTTATGAAAGAAAATCAAATTTTGTCCATTAAAATAACATGAAATGGGTGAGAAATCCAGCGTGGATTATGTTAATGTTGAGAATGACCTTTGTTGCTAGAAAAGACTGATATTGAATGGAATATCTTAATAGGCGTACAGAGGCCCTTTATCACTCCCGTGTTCCAATGGCCCATTATCACTCCCATCACTCCCGTGTTCCAATGGCCCATTATCACTCCCATCACTCCCATGTTCCAATGGCCCTTTATCACCCCCATTGCTGCTCTCTTCCAATGGCCCATTATCACCCCCATCGCGGCTGTCTCCCAATGGCCCTTTATCACCCCTATCGCGGCTGTCTCCCAATGGCCCTTTATCACCCCCATCGCGGCTGTCTCCCAATGGCCCTTTATCACCCCCATCGCGGCTGTCTCCCAATGGCCCTTTATCACCCCCATCGCGGCTGTCTCCCAATGGCCCTTTATCACCCCCATCACTGCTGTCTTCCATTGCCCCTTTATCACCCCCATCGCTGCTGTGTTCCAATGGCAGGATGTGTTTGTTAATCCAAGTTTAAATTTAAAAGACTAATCAATGGTTAGGAAACCCTTTTGCGATTATATTATGGCTAGAAACGTCTTTGTTTCCCATGAAAACAGCTGAGTGACCCCAAACTTTTGAACAATAGTGAACATGCGCACTAATGTTCTGCAACCCTGCAGGAAAGATTGTGTGGAGCACTTGCATGCGCCATAGTTGCATCTTATAGTGCCAACCGCATGTTGAGTGCTCTGGCACAGAAAACATTCCACTAGAATACTTCTCACCTACATACGGTATCTGCTAGTAACGCACACGTGTTGGTTAACACGCTATAGTTCCCTGATATAAACTGTCGCTGTTGAGGACTGAGTCACGGCAGCGGGGTACCCCATGCGTACCCCAGGTTTATTGACACCGCTATAAGATAGCCACAGACAACCCATGTGATGCCGGGTGCAGCAGGCCATAAGTAAAGAGATGGGGGGTGATTTATTTGAGTGTGACTATACCTTTAAAACACACACAAGTTATACATATCTGCACACACCGCTGTTTACATTACATATGTGGCTATACACGTCCACTGCAGAGCATTAAGGAATATACACTTCCATTGCAGAGCATTAAGGAATATACAGCCATTGCAGAGCATTAAGGCATTGCTAAGGGGACTGCACACATCACGCAGGCACAAGCAATCGAACAGCACGTGTGCGCTGCAGCCGGCGCCGCCGTTACCTTCATACGCAACAGGTTCTTGGACAGCTTCCCGACCTCGACGGCCATTGTTACCGGAGGAATGAGGAGCCGCGGGCCGCTGGAATCGCTGAAATCACACGGGGAAGGCCTTCACACCGGTTCAGACGCTGCTAATCAACAGAGAGTCACCGATCGGCAGCAGGAAATACAGGACGATCTATCGATGCCAGATACGTTCTGTTCAGCACCACGTGATTGTAGCTGGTCATAGCTTATTGCCAGCTGAAAACCTGTATATATGTGTGCATATATATAATTCCGGTATAACTACCTTCATATGCTTTCTGATTATTATTATTTTTATATTAAGTAGTGAATACAAAGACACAAACACGGAAACTGATGGAGGTGGTTGTTTTAGCATTATATATATATATATTGTATATATAATATATATATATATAATATATATATAATATATATATATTGTATATATATTGTATATATATATATATTGTATATATATATATATTGTATATATATATAATATATATATATTGTATATATATATATATATATATATGTATACTGTAGATAGATATAATATACATAGATACAATGTATTAAACATCTTATAAATTATAATAAATTGTTGCAATCATATAAATAAACCACTAAAGATGCTGTCGGCTGAGACATTATTAGCACTCTCCAGTATTTTACAAATAAACGTTATACTTTCCACTAGAGATTTAATCACATAAACGCGACACAGAAATGTTCAGGAAGCTTTTTCAGTTTCCACGGCAACAACGTGCTGGCACCTGCTTTTGTGTCACATGACGATGAAGTGATTGCGGCAAAAATGATGAATGAAGAAAATTTTGAGAAATAATTATTTCTGCGAGGGGTCTCGGTATTCAGAACTAAGAATGATGTTTCTAATGGTGTTTTTAATTACAGAAATGTTACATTCTGCAGGGGAGGTCTGTCTGTCCGTCTATCTATATATCTATCCATCTACCTTTCTTTCTGCTAAATTGTTCCATGCTTATCACTTTGCCCCTGAGTTGCTCTTTATTCATTCCCCCGTCTATACATAGGCGCAAATGATAACGGTAGAAATATCCATTGAAGCTTGTCACTCGGCAGGGATAAATTTGCTCCTTCTACCAAAGCTCAGGCTTTTACATCCCATATTGCCAAATGAAAAACGATTCTGTCAGAGCGAAACAAGGAAAAAATAGCACAAAGAAAGAGATTGAATCCAGTTCAACAAGCAGAGACACGGCAAGAGGAATGTTTAATTGGGTAAAGCCAGGTAAAGCCATTTAAATCCAGATACACACATCCAATATTACATTACAGTTTAGCCATATTTGTTCGGTTTTTATTGTTCGCATAAATGACTACGTAATATTACTTTGTCTTTGAGTTGGTTACACTTGCTGAGGATTTCATCAATACGGCGCCTTTGCTGGTGTTATTATCCCCGCTGATGTGATGTAAACTGGAAGCTTGGACATAATTCAGCTCCATGTTATGCACATAATTCATTTTGGTTCGTAGCTGCTTGGAATTCCATTAGTAAACCACTTATCACAACACATATTTTACTTCATATCCCCGTGGAAAGTTCCTTTGTATCTGGGGAACCCTTCCTGAGCAGAAAATGTCTTTAAATCACTGAAACGCAAGTGGAATTAATTAATGGCCACACTGTTTCCCACAAGCATGGAGTCATGGAGTGAGAATGGATGCAGAATTCAGCCTATATTTTCATATCAACCAGGACCTAAAAGGCTGTCTATAGGCATGGTACCAAATACAGGCATTTTATGGCTCTTTTAGCCCCATTTCACAACAGGGGATGACACGGTACTCGTCGTGACCGGCCATCCCCACATTACATGTCCTGAGAAATAATTGGCCCATATAATATCAACAACGGACTGGAGATGGACTCGACACATCCCAGGAGATAAAGAGCATTTCTCCCCAAAGCGTAATGCTGGCCGTTTCAATATTTCACTTAGAATTCCATGGATGTACGTCTCCCGAATCTAGCTAATCCATACTACCATGTCTATCTTACTTCCAAATGTTATGGATGTCAACACCTTTTATTCTTTAAAAGAATGTTTCACCATCAACTTTTGCACTAGGTGTGATGTCATTTTTAGGTATTTCTTACACGTGGAAACACAACTCAATGTGTAGGAATAACATTGTTTCAATTATTAATTATTATTATTATTATTAGTCTTCGCTCGCTCTTACTCTGACAGCATTGTATGTTGCAAGATATATGTTTATAGAAAGAAAGACAGAGAAAGAAGCATATATATTAACAATAACCATCATGAAGTATTATTCTGTGTATTCTATTAGAGGTCTGGAATAAAGTGTGGATAATAGAATGGATTTACACCCTAGGAGAATGGTGCAGATACATATAGACAGTTTTATTAGCACAACAAAGATAAATACAAATAACAAGCAGCATTGCTTCCTATTAAGCGAAAAATAACCCCCGGGTCGGGTTCAACTGTGTGGGTTTCTCCAGAAATGCATGCTAACACCGACCAAGTTTTTTACCCCTAGACGTTGCGTGTAAATAAGAGCCAAAGGCCCCGCGCACATTTATTTTATTTATATCCCGAAGATCCCAGCACTACGCTAGAAACAAAGTATATAAAGAAAGCAGAGCAAGCATCTAACAGAAGTAATTATCTGGAGTGAGATAAGAAAGGAGATCTTTGCATGTTTATTAGTAATTGGAAAGTGTACTAGATATATCAGATACTCCTAGAGGAGCCGGAGAAGAAGCCTCTGGCAGTATCTTACATACAGACACAGTAAGCGTTAAGAATATCTTGCACATCAATCATTTCCACGTTTTTTGCCGCGGCTGTCTTTTCCACGAGGCTTGCAAGCCAAGTATTCCCCGCAATGCAAATCACACACCTTATCTGGAATGGGAGCAGACAATTCCGATGGCTGCAATATGTCTTTGTAACAAATACAACTGGATCCACATAATGAACTTTCAGAGCAAACCTTAATTTCTCTGAATAATAATCTTTATTCTGGAACTATCACAGAACGCTTTACTCGGCTTCTGTCGAGTTTTAATTTCAGTTATAATAAATAATGTAGCGCGCTAAGCCGGAGAAGATAAAGGTGAATTTCACGTAGTACCCGCTCGGTATAATGGAAATATTAACTACCTTGTTCTCAAACAGGTTTCCAATTAGTTTCCCGGGGAAATGATATTCTACGTTCATATAGATACAACAGCTCATTTTGAAATTTAATTCTGATAACATACAAATATTTTGTCAGAAAGTTCTATAACAATTAACGTCAACTGCTTGAGTAAGTGCATTAACCCTTATTGACTCCACGGCTCCTGTATAGCTTCATGCGGAAGGAGAATGGTATGATGACTGAAAATGCAAGTTTTACTTTTCTAAGAGGGTGGTAGATACGTGGAACAGCCTTTAAGCTAAGGCTAATATAGTGAGGGAATGTAAACATGTATAGGGCAGGAATATGGCTCCTGATTCTAAGACGAGACCAACGACTGTGACGAGGCAGCATAACGTTATATTAATTAGCACTGTGGTCCCCCATTCAGAAAGTCCCTTACAGGGACTAGCAAAAGACAATGACAGATGAATCTGAATTTACAGAAAACCTCAAAAATTCATGTTCCCCATCATGGTTTCACATCCTGCTTTTTATTTGGATAACTGTTAATACAGTTATAGATCCACAAAACCCAAAGCATTATAGTGGACGTTTTATATGTTGGGCATGAAACGGTTACATATGGCACAAGTGTGTGTATTATACAGCACATCCATGAAAGTGTATCCTGGTAACGTTGTGTTAATGAAGCACTTGCAACAAGTGGTAACCGAGCTGGCATTTCTTCGTGGCGCACAGCGGGAAGGACACTTACTTGTATCTGAAGAGATATGATGGGAGTCTGGGAACGTCACGCTCAAGGCTAGGGTTGTAAGTGCACATTGATATAAGTGGAAGATCTGACGGCCATTCTAGTATCATTGCTAGCAGCATTACTTTAGCGACAGGGTGATAGATAGCGGGCACAGCCTCACAGCAGAAGTGGTGAGGGGATTCCAAGATGCATGGGATACGCACAAAGCTCCCGAATCTAAGACACGGCCAAGGACTGATTAGAGTCTTTACACATTATCACGAATTGGTAAAACCTGTTACTGCATGTGTTCTTTGTTCAATAGGTGTTAACGGCCATATTGCAACTACAAGGTTAACATTAAAAAATTATATATATATTGTCTGGGAATTATGCCTGTTCAATTAACATAGAGTCACAGACTGCATATTATTATGAAAATATCAATTTTAGCGTTAACGGTTCCAGGCTAGGTTACAAAAGCAAGAGAATAAATACACCATGGTGAAATAATTGGTGGTCGTTGATAAAGCATACGTTTAAACCCTTTCATTAAACCAAATTGCAAGAAGGTGGCACATGAAAATAAATCAAGCGATTTTTTATTCCGTCAACCAGTTAATCAGCTCCAGGCTGCATGACGCTAATGGAGCTAGGTATTTATCCTGATTATAAATTATAGTATTTACATTCTTATTGTGATTTCCAGATTGCGGGCTCAGGTCAATGGCGGTAAAGAGAAAAGACAAAGCCGACACCTGGCGTACTGAACGTTACCGAAACAAATAAAAAACAACAGAATTAAGCAAATGTGCAGCTTACTTTTGCACTTAATACACTAAATCCCTGTAACTGTCACCATGTCCTTCAGCGTCTCCTGTGCCACCACATTGGAAGACACTTGATGATCTATGTATTAAAGGCTAAGGTTTACATGCCTGAGATACTTTTCTAGTATTCACTAAGGTTGGAACATGGGTATATTTGAAGAGGATTTACCACCAGAACTTGAACACTTCCAAAATCAATGGACAGTCAAGTGATAGGTGTTAGAAGCTTCCAGGAGAAAATTATCCCAAACCTGGTAGCTTTGGTTACCCCCCGAGTATGGTTTTCACACTTGGGTATCATGCATGTCAATGGTGGATCAACCACCAGCAGTGCAAAGGGCAACTTGGCAGGCAATGAATACGATCACAAAGTTTGAGCCCTTGTGTATGCAAGTTTTAGTGAACAGAGGGAATACGTCAGAAAGAAACTCAGTTCCCGTAGACTTATGAATAATATACTTTAGCCAAATCTGCTTTGTTGCTTGTGGACATTCAGATGCATTAAACTGTTCTTGGGAAAAATTAATGTGTCTGCATCGTAAAATTTTATTTAGTCTTGTGACAGATTAGGCTCTGTTTGGTATTCTTACAGACAATGATTTATGTAAGCGCTTTATAAATGATATTTTAAAGAAAACATTATTAATGATCTTATAGGCAACACATTGCAAAGTACTTCTGAAATAGATGGATTCATAAAAGTTCCACTAAACTGCCCATGCTCTTATTAATTGGGCAGCTTTCTGCTAAGCCATGCATTCTTGGCTTTTAAATGAAGGGGGACATTATATAGAAGACTAAGTATTTCTGTGTATATATATCTTTATGTATGTTTAATTATTTATATTTAGCGTAAGTCTGAATCTGGACATCTGCAGTAAGGTATTCAGCACCACTTCTAATGACATGGACATTAAACACTGGCCAAGGTCTCCCTAGATATAATTGGCGTGGATACCATGATCTCAGGGCTTACACATTAGGGTTAACAAGTGAAGGGTCCCTATATTTAAAGCTGAGTTACCCATGGTCCTGCATGGAGCACCTCATGGTATCTGAGCCTGAGGGGTTGTCTCAATAACCTGACAATGGTCAATGGAAGACATGAAAACATTGTTACAATCTCTCGTATTTGGGGAAGGTTCAAATAAACTGTTAACTTTTACATTTAGTGGATACAATTGTGGAGATCTCACTATTGGATGCTAGTACATGTATAAGTCGTATGTGACTTTATCATGCAGATGACCACCTTGATGGGACATCTGATAACCATTAACATAGTGAGGGAAAGCAACTGGTCACTCCACACATGCAGAAAGGGTAATTATTTATCAGAACAAGTCAACCCTCCTCTTCAGGATCCACCACCCATCGGTTATGATCTTACACTCTACATTCAAATGAGACTCTCAAGCAATATAAAGCCTTCTCTAAAAGCTATTAATGAGTTGGGTTGAAATGCGGTGCAGTCCCACTGATTCAGCTCCTTGGTAAGCAATATAGCCATAAAAAATTAGATAGGACTCGCCAAACTTGGGTTACTTTGATGTAGTGGCAGAATAATAATAATTATTCTTGCTTTGTTTTATGACTATAACCATTAATTAAATTGCCTCTGTTGTCATATTTTAAACAGCTGTGTACACCCCACCCCCCCCAGAGAGTGTGGCAATACATAGCAAATACAGTATCACCGGCCTTTCCAGCAGAAGAAAGCTTGTAATATATTCCGCAGAGTCTCACTGCATCATTCAACGGGAACCTACAGAAGAGTAATCTCCACAGTTAAAAGTATTTTCTCATTACAGATAATGGGATGATGAGATGAGAAATGATCCCGGCCATTTATTATTCTGAAAGCCCTCTATCTGAATAACCTATGGTGATTTAAAGGTAATGGCGGGGGAAAAATAACTCATTTAGCATGAGGTCCATTTTCCAATCACTGTTTTAATGGTTTTTACTGTCATATACCCGTTCTTGTACATACTTGTACAAAGTTGGTAATTGTATGAAATAGCTCACTGCCAATGGTGTTGTCCCCAAATTATCGGCTGTGAGATTTCACGTAGAGCTTCGCTGCCAAGAGACTAGAACGGTGTCAGAGTTGTGTCTCGCTATCGGTTCAGTAGAAACACGATATTATTTCAGACAGCTACTGGGAAGTGGTAATAATAGTATTATATATTCCATAGTTACCAGGCAGGGGGTTAGCACATTATAAAAGATTTTGCTTATGCTTTAACCTTTACTGGGTTTTGGGATTTGGGCAGCAATGATATCTATGTATTTCGTAAGACTTCCCAGCATTTTGATCTCTCTACTCGTCACCAAACAACAGCATGGGGGCTTAGGTCTATCTGGTACTTAATATACCTCCGAAGCTTTTAGAATATTGAATTAAATGTAAATGTTACCGTATTCACCCTGGACTTATGTGGAGGACTAGTATTCCCCCTTTAAGCTCTAATGAATTATTTCTTTAGCACGGACCTACTCCCCTATGGGTCTACTCTAGTGCTCGTTCTTAATGTAAATATTCTTCTAAATAACTATAGATCACTACATCCCATCTATAGACATGGCAAAAAGCACCGCCAGCTGCTGTTAGACCCCTCATACCACTGCTTTAGATGGTTGGAAGGGGTTAAATGTTTACAGTTCATTTGTAAAGGGAATCATTTTCAAACTGCTGATTTGCAGAGAGCTTATATAAATATATATATATATATATATAATTATACTGATTGCTATTATAGGGGATAATTAATCCCTTACTGGCATCAATCAAGATTGCAAAGACAGTATTGATATCACACAGAGTGACCTCCCAGTATCACAGACGGCTCAGCTTTCTGCTCCAGTGGAGAATTCTATATGTCAAGAGAATGGCTTTCCATCAAAACCTGTTTATGGGATATGTAGAAAAAAAAATCAGATATATGTAGTAGCAAATCAATTTATGGTTCTGTGCATGTCACACTGTTTCCCCCTACTTATAATGCAGCAAATTATACCTCTGCACAGGAGAAAACCGAAAAATAATTTCACTCTGCATGATGCCTGTAATAAAATGACCTGTTTTGGTTTTTACATTTTGTACAACAAAAAAAAGCAATTTGGGTTCATTTATAAAGCTCTTCACCATGTCCTCTTAAACTGTTTGTATCTTTTAATACAGAAGGGGATGATGGCTGCTGTATACATTTTGGGGGAAAAAGTGGGAAATACTCAGCTCAAGTATCACTACAATCATATTCTGGAGCAACTACCATGGATCTCTGGCAAAAAAAGGACCAGGAATGGGCAAGCTTTACATTACAGCTCCTTATATTTTAAATTAAGCTTTAAGGTACAAAACCAGAGGGCCCTAATCTGACATGAGTTTTAGTCTAGTGGGCTATTAGGAGGTCTTTGTGAAGATCACCCATAGACCAATGGTGCATGGGGCAATAATAAGCCTCGGTTGCCTAAAACTTCTACACTTACATGTGAGATTACCCTATTAAATCCTGTTAAGCGTTGTGAGTGTAGATTCTCCAAAAGAGCTGTGAGATTGGATTGTCCAACAGTCAGCAACTATTTTTTAGACGCATGGCTCCCCCCAAGTTTAATTTGACTTCTCTAACATGATTTCATAAAATATAATAGAAAAGCATAATCACAAAATTGACGACAAATTGAGCTGCCACTGTGCTCTGAGTCTCAGGAGGTCATCATTCTTCTAGAGCCCTATTGACCTATTTCTATGGTGGTCTTACAGGAGAGATCCTTGCTTCCACCGCTAAATTCTGCGTAAACTATACACAGTGCCAGAGATTACCACGGCTCCCCAATGTATTTGAAGCAATAACCCCTCTGTGATGTGCCCAAAATAATTTTGTATTAAAGTATTGTCATTTAAAGTAACTGACTTCAAGTCAGTTTTGATGCATCTTATCCCTTTAAGTTTGCATCAGGGGACAAATGTCTCAATCAGAAAACTGTCCCCTTAATAAAAAATACATGGCCACACTTTCCAGTTCACATTATTCCTGTTCGACTCGGATTGTACATTTCCAGCAGTTGTGCGTCGCTCAATAATGCATTGAACGGAAAGAGTTAATTACATTTACAAATCACATTTGTGTGTTTCCAAGAGTGCGAAGAACTGCAGATGGGAAAGAAAATGTTCTCAGACTCATCCGAGCTCAGGTGGAATTTAGTGCTGATTAAACTCATTGCAGTTTCATGTTAAATGAATAAAAAATGTTCCGCAGACAGGGAGAGCTTGCAAATTCACATTTTCTGATGTCATAAATGGGAGATATTCCACATTAAAATTTTAAACGCCAGCTGTAAATGAATACCTATAGATTACTTCGACGCTGCCAGACTCCTGTGGCAGCCTCTTAGAGACTCTCATTTGTCTCGTGTGTATCCAAACATCACATCCAATACTTTGACTGACAGAGCGGAGACACCTTCTGCCAGAATCCTGGTTTACACTAGAAAGTGCATTTTAAAGGCGGGGAACGACCAGAAAATAAATATACATGTAGCTTTTATTCAATTCAATGTAGGAATTTCCAATATTGGGTTTAGCTACAACTTCCAAGTGATTATACATTCCTCTATTAGTGATATATTTTTTTCCCACTATCAATATTTACGTACAGGGTAAAAAATAGCTGGGCGTCTGTAGCTTTGGTGATAAACAATGCGGCAAATACCATTAAATGCTCTGAAAGTATGGCCTTATGTGTAATTATTTTGGTGACTGATGGCCGAACCTACTGAATGACAGCTAAGAGCGTAGATGCGGCAATCAGAATTGGTCCGGTGCAAATAGGAAAGTAATGGAGGCTGGTGCAACATTCATGAATTGTAAGCCAATAGCCCAAAAGTTGCATCAGAGTGAAATATTTGTTACTGATTATTGGGAGAAATAATTCTTCACCATGCCACAATACACACGCACACACACTCACTGTATGTCACTTACAGCACTATCTGTCTGCTGCTGTCTACGAATAAATAAAGAAGGTCTCATCCATACTTTGACCAGCACAATGTAAAGAGGAAATTCCCCACTCTATAAAGTGCAATGATTTTTATGATATCTGGAAAATCTTCCGAGATACTGTTTGGTAAGGGTTTTTGTTTTTCACATGTCTGCCATGGGAGTAACGTTCAGGTTCTGTGTTGTGGGACTTCTCATGTAGACAGATCTTCACAGTCCACACAAACCCACTGAGAGAAGCAGGTTTCTGTGTAAGAACGTGGAACGTTTTAACGCCATAGCGTAAGAGTCCATGCCATCTGAAGTGTACTGTGTTGCTGCTTGCAAGTACATATTCCATATTCAGCTCTGTAACAGGCGGTAGACGTTCAGCGCTAAATATTGAAGGAAGGTAATTATCTAGGCAGAACCGGGCTCTACAAATCCCAAGAGCCAGGTAGCCATGGCTTCAAAATATGAATATTACAAAATTAAACTGGGTTCCTGTCCCTAATATGTATTGTTAGATTGTGATACCTTATCACATAAAGCTGTGATACTCTTTCTTTTTTTACTTTTCTCCATGTACTTGGTTCTTTTCTTCAAATAAAAAGTTAATTACAAATCTAGTTCCCAAATCACTCATACATTCTACATATGTCTGTCCAGCCATATGGATCGTATTTTTCACTATAAAATGAGTCGCCTTAACAACAGTTTTGCCTCTTTGGTAAATCTCCCCTTCGCTCTTTGCTCCTGTCTGACCCCACTTTGACCATTCTACACTTACAAGTGCATTTACTGCCAACAAATAGCTATCCTAAACCAAAACATTTCACAAATCAGCACATAAATCGCAGGAACAATTCCATATTAATGGTCTATGGTTCCTATAAAGGCTGCGGATATAGTTTATTGTTGTATTAAATGAATTGAAACACTTTTTCCTTAGTCTGGCAGTTGCTTTACGCTGCAGTAACCTCTTATCATGCGCAGACCTCGCGTGCGCGCCAGGTGCAGAAAGAGGCAGTAACTCCTGACAATGGGCTATTGATTAATTCCAGGAAAATCCATAATACGGAGTAAGGTGCTTGTTTATTTTTTTTTAAGACGAAGCTCTCTCTTCTGCTGGTATCGATTGCAAGAAAGTCAACAGGGAAAACTCATTCACATACCTTACATCTGAACAACGACCTCCTCTCCAGCACAAGTACCATGTTGTTCTTGATAAGTGTGCGGAGGGGGTTAATGCCGGTTTTCCCATTGGTGTTGGGTGTTGACATTGCGGGTTAAGGTAAAAGAAATCCCGATGTTATGAGAAACATTGTTGTTTCTGGACTTATGAAAGGGTCTGCCTTATTGCCCATGAAATGTAGCACAAGGTACTTGTGGACAAGACAAATGTTACCAGGTCAGGAACTAAAAAGATAAGGAAAGACTTTGTGAAGAAGAATTCATTGTAATATTTAATAGAACGTAGAAACACATTGTAGCAAAGCACCGACGGAGCAACATTTACAATGTTAAGTGATAATTTAAACTCTGTTAAGTAAGAATCATATAAACAGCTTTGGTTGAGATTGGTCTTAAGGGACTCCTTAAGAAGACGTTGAATAGTAAGACATATTTCTCATTAAGTTCAATGTACAACATACATACATACATAACCTAAACCTCACATTTCTATTTAAACAGTGCGTCCTTTTAGCCTATTTTTCTCTTAAAATGATGGCTGACAGGTCAATCCATCACACACTATTTGGAGAACTTGATATCTACGAGCCGCCAGGTTTAAATTCATTAAAACACATTTTTTTTTCTTTCTTTACTAGACCTGTACTAATGAAGCCACATCATTTTTACTGCAGATAGTGAATGTAATTGTTTGTGGCAAGTACAGTGCATTCCATCAGATGAACGGCTTATTATAGGAATTCTGCTTCTGACATGAATTGTTCCAATGGGCTCCAGGCTGCAAATTATACAGATCATTTACATATGTTTCATACACCTAAAAAATACATCTTTTTTTGGGTTTAAACAAAGATGTGCTAGAGCCCTAGATTGAATATTTGCAGTTAGTAAAATATATCACCAGGTTTATCCATCAAAGGAATACAATTGTTCTTTGTTCTCTTAAGTGCAGAGTATTTTGTATTATTACAGCTCTACCGCTTTTTGCACTTAGAGATGGTTCATACGTAGATGTGTCTTTATACACAATCCCCTGAGTGCGAACCCGTATCAAATTTATCAAAACCTATACCGCTGGATTCATGTTTTTCTCAATAGTGTGATTTTTATTGCTTCGCTTTCTTCTTCTGTGAAGACCGATAATATCTCCTCCAGCTCATAATCTGGATTTCTTGAAGCCAAATTATAATACAGGGAGTCGGAGTGTTAGGACTTGTATAGGACACCTCGATGGAGCTTTAATTAACTCCAGTTTTCAGGATTAGTTCTGGAGCCAGACATATCATTCTTCCCAAGCTGTGACCACAGTTAAAATCCATCAAAGAAGGACACAAATGCTGTCCTCCATTTAGAAATCGGTGGCCTCTTCTGCTGGGAACTCAGCATGGAGACTGGTTATCGGTACAGGTGTCATAATGACTTCCCAAACAGGCCAATACATTTCTCTTTTGGCATCGGAAAGTGACAGCAGGATCACACGAGCAAAGGTGCCAAAATATGTCTTGGTGCTGAGACTGAAATGGCCGGTCTACAAGAAACAAAGGAATTCTATCCTTCGCACGAAACAAAGACATTTCAATTTCCAAAAATTCACAGCATTTAATCTTCTTTCAGCCATTGCTGAGAAGATTCTTTACAATTATTTGTGAACCTGATGCGGTATGCATTACATATTTATAGATCTTGAAATCTTCCAGCGCTATAAAATCCAAATGGGGAAAAAAATGAAGATTTCCATATTCCCAGTTCAGTTCTGTTTGCGTGGTGAGAGATGAAGGGGAGGGTTACAATTCTGCAGCATTACCCAGCACCAAGTAACACAAGACTCCTGCTCACATCATATTAGATTAGCATGTTCTATAGACAGGTAATGCGTAAAATGTGGTTTTGCTACGCAGTTTAAAAAGTAGTGCTTTTACCATAGCAACTAATGGAAGGGTTCAATCAGTAGAAGCATTTCATTGGTGTTATGGAGATAAGACCCATTTTTTAAACCATACACCATAATCACTTTATATTCTATCTATCATCTATCCATCCATCTAGTCATCTATCTACCCATCTATCTACCCATCCGTCTATCTATCTATCTATCTATCTATCTATCTATCTATCTATCTATCTATCTATCTATCTATCTACCCATCTGTCTGTCTATCTATCTATCTATCTACCCATCCATCTGTCTGTCTATCTATCTATCTACCCATCCGTCTGTCTATCTATCTACCCATCCGTCTGTCTGTCTATCTATCTATCTATCTATCTATCTATCTATCTACCCATCCGTCTATCTATCTATCTACCCATCCGTCTGTCTACCTATCTATCTATCTATCTATCTACCCATCCGTCTGTCTATCTATCTACCCATCCGTCTGTCTGTCTATCTATCTATCTATCTATCTATCTACCCATCCGTCTATCTATCTATCTACCCATCCGTCTGTCTATCTATCTATCTATCTACCCATCCGTCTATCTACCCATCCGTCCATCTATCTAGCTACCTATTTATTTATCCATCGATCTATCTATTTATCCATCTAACATCTCTCGCGCTGCCTCACAATTGCACGTGTATGAAAATACTCAGCAGCATATGTTATTCACTGCCCATAAGAAAATATTAAGAAAATATTAATCTGCTACACAGACCAGAGCTGTGTAGCAGATTATCACAGTTTTAATGGTCACTGATGCCAAGGCTTATTACTGTTATTTTATAATACCGCTAGAATTATACATTGGGCAACCGTGCTTCTAAATCAACCATTAAATCTGTGTTGGATAAGAACCAATACTGTACTTTGTTATTAATATCTCAGGCATTTAAATAAGGCGACCTAATTTATAAACCACTAAAATGGGCATATTAGTGTTAAATCGACCAATAAAATCTAATTGCATTTTATTGGAATTATTTTATTGCCAGTCATTCAGGCAATTTTGTTACCACTTAAAAAAAAACCATGCATCACATATATAAATTGACATAGCGAACATAGAACTTAAAATGGTCTATTCTTGTAGAAAAAAATTCTTTATTGAGCCACACAAGCTTCCAGGACCTCAGAGGACCCTTCTTTAAATGTACAGATTAGGGTAACAATGGTTTTATAAAAACATATACAAAGTATTTACCCCAATTTGCATGTACTATCTAACACACATATCACAAAGGGTCCAAGACATTAGCAACTAGCAATTATAGAATGATAGTAAAACAAATAATTAAATGATATTCAAATGTAGCCTTTGATGTTCTATATAAAACATGGCTTCTATGGGATAATGAGGTTTGAAATCACCAGATGTCTCAATTTTAACTATTGTGCAGTAAAAGCATACTTGGGAACTTTTTTGACATTGAGCCTTGGGTTTTTTGCTTAAATCTCGGGGTAAAGGGGCAGATTCTCAGGGTCATGCAATCTGAAACTAAATCCTTCTTCTACACTGCTGTGATCATACATACGCCTACCTTCTTTTGCTACTGATATGTCATAATCTATATCCCTGCTTGAATGCAGGTGACTTAATTGAGTGGATCTTGACAAGGTTTCCGTGGGGGCTGGTATTAGAGCTATTTGGTTAACACATTTGGCGAGTCACTAGATAGCCTCTTTCCTATGGGCTAAATGGTTTATATTTCAAGAGTCTCAGGGTCAGCTCATTTCGAAAATTCCCAGGTATGGGTAAAAGGCACCACATCTTCAGACCAATCTTCAACACCATTATCCAGGGTGGAATTGTTGGCTGTAAAAATCTCTGTAGCCGCAAGTAAATCTGTACATGATAGCGGAGAGAGTCAGGAGTCCGTTTTATTAGGAGAACATGCAACTAATCTGCACCTGATTAATGACGTCGCTAAAATGAAATCAGTAAGGCTATTTTGGGTGAATGAATGATGCAAGAGGTAATAGAATCTCTTATTCTCAGCCAAAACAATCTTAATTGTACAGAGCCGTCTCAAAATGCCTAATTATAATAGATCAAGTTTGACTAAGCCAAGATTAATTCCACCAGAAAATGGAAAATGAGGCTTTAAAATGGTTGGAATTTTGAAATATTTCATCTCGTCCTCCGCTAAAATGAAGTACATGAATCATCTGGGATATTGAGACAGCAAGGTACAGTACGAGAATAATATTTTCTATATGCCACTTCCAGATTCATTCTTTCTGTCTTGAATTATTCCCCACACACCTTCCGTTAAATCACCAATACAACATATTTTACAGACGCCGACTGTTAATACGGCAGTTGTATTCTTGAGGATATGTCATCCTTTTATGTATAAATCCATGTGCCGATCCCCAAAGTACTGTTTTTTTCCTATCGCTTCTGCTAAGAAGCTTTGAGACTCAAAATACATTTCTATAGAACGGAGATCCGTTGGGAGACCCCGAACCTATTCAGAGGCATATAAGAAACTAAAGGGAAAACCACCTAAGAGAAAAATATCAACAGCCCCAAAAAAAGGATTTGTTTTCTGTTCCTCCGCCTACTGTCTCTCGACACAACAGAAGGAACTCTTTATGGGACTTTAGCTCTGTGTCACTTGGAAATACAGGCAAATGCACCAATGTTTTTGCTCAACCCCAAGAGCTGGACACAGGAAAAGTTGGCCTTAATTCCCGTTCCTCCTTAAAATAAAAATTACTTGGAATCATATAGATTTTGTCCTATCTTTATGAGTACCAATTAGGACTTCTGGTCTGCATATTGTGACTTAGCCTCCCCGGTGTGGATTGCCGGGAAACTGTAGGGTATTTATGCCGGATAACGCGGTATTATTACCTTAGCAGCCAATGGAATGTTCATGATTTCATCATGTTAAAAAAAAAAAAACTTTTCCGCAAGACTGTTCTAATAAATAACCGCCTACATATCAGAAATTTAGGATTATAAAAAACAACAAAAAATATTAGTACCTTAGATTTCGGAAATTCACATTACTTTAATATGGATAGCGGGAGTTCTGGGAGGATAATGTAAAAAAAAAAAAACCTCTGATTCAAACTTTAGAAATGATTGCAATACTCAAGCTTAAACCTCTTTGCTAGAGAGGAGAATACCAATTAAAATCAGCAGATGCAGGCCGTCGGAGATTAATTAATCATGGTATCGGCCACACAAAGGTGCACTGTTGGTCATCTCATCTTGTACACTCTTGCCTTTTGATTAACATCAGGAGAGATTAATTATCATCAGGGGAGATTAATTCCAATGTGGGATTAAATACATGGGCTATTAAAAAAAATCCTATTCTGTATGTGCCAACGTAATTGTTCAGGATTTCACCGTGTTCCGTCCATTCAACTCAGCAACAAAACACCGCTTTGGAATTTGTTGGGCTGTTTCATTTGATGCAAAAAAAAGAGACTGGCCTACTAGATTAACACAACATCATCTGGAATGAAGCCATCAGATTCCAGGCAGCAGCGCCACAAAGCAAGTGAATTAACGATGCACAACACGTCAGGATTCCTTTCAGCAGCGCTTGGGGTTTCTGCTGATAGCCCGTATTGAACTTTGGTGTCACCGATGTCACTTGGAGCAATTTGCCATGACACCATTGTGTCTTTTATTGACAACATTCTTTAAAAAAGAGAGGTCCATTGGGCAGCGTGGGCTGTGTTATATATAAAAAGAAACGTCTGTAAATGCAATAGTCAGACATCCTAAATATCTTTGTAGGCAACACCTTATCAGCAAAACTAAATCTTCCCTAACATCTGAAAGCCTGCACAGGTATTGGAAACCACTATATGGGTAAAAAGGATTCAACCTTGAACCCGCTTAACGAAGGATTGACAAATTTTGGTTCAAGAACCAGTCAGCCTTATTTATTGGGAGCCAGTAGATTCCGTTAAAAATAAAAAAAATAAATAAAAATAATTTTTGAGACACAGCTAACAAGCCTTTTCAGTTTGTCAAGCTGTGCGGTGTCAAAGAGTCGCTTTGGTCACTGATGGAGGCTCGCTCACCTGCTGGATTGTAAAGGACCTATAATGATATTTGGGGGTAAAAAATAGATGACTAGTCTCTGTGGTGCTGAAGATAGGAATTCTTAATAAGCTAAACTTTTTTTTCAACGTGTTATCAAACCAAGACATGTCCATAGCGTCCACATTGTTCCTACTTCACATATTTGTATATCTCAGCTGGCGCCATTGTTTCTCGATATTGTCACAATCTCCGTCACTTTGCGAGTTATTCATTATCACATGAATGTACATAGCTCTTCACTTCTAAACAAAGACCAGCTTCAGCTGCAATGTGATTTCTTTTTATTCCTGTGGATGTTTAACACCAAGTTACTAGCAGAAAGCATCTGTCCGGCAGCTGAAACGTCACCTGGGGACTAGCAGCTTGAGCAATGGAGAAGACATCTTCCTCTGATGTCATCTACTCCAATTGTCTTCTTCAAATGCCTTCTACAGAGGTCAGTCTCTCTGCTAAGACAGCTGTGGTTCTCTAATGGAGCCACGTGTTCCCATTGAGATCTTACCTACTAATAGCAGCTAACTTCTAATGAAAAAGACAGCACAGATGCTGGCTCAATCATGGCTTCACACAGCATTGCTTCCCCCCCCCCGAAATATAATGTACTAGTATAAGTACTGTATAATAAAATAAGATTAATAATTTTAATGGTGCTTAGTAACATCTCTATCTGAATTTTCTTTCTCACCTCTCTCTGGTTGCCTGCTATTTTTTTTATTATTATTTACAATTTATTTTAGATATGGTGTAGACATCCTAATTGTTTTGTAGGCAACACCTGATAAGTAAAACTAAATCTTCCTGAAAGCATTTGAAAGCCTGCACAGTTTTCCAAAACCACTATATGGGCAAAACTCAGTCGAAGCCCCTCTGCCCCTTAAAACTGCCCCAAGGAAGTTGAGGATTCAACCTTGAACCCGCTTAACGAAGGATTGTCCTGTTTTAAAATGTATTATAAAACAAACAAACAATGAAGATGCAGGGCAACAGAATGCTGAAAATTCTTAAAGACAGGCTATTCAAAATACAAAATGGCGACCCTTCTTGGTCAGTATTTCTAATGTACAGCCTGAAAGTCTTTATCGTGACTAGTAAGAGATTGGTCTGAACTGGGTATAAATAGAAGCCATTGTTCCATCTCCACTACTGCTACATTCGTCATATTATGTGATACTTCATTATCCGTTAGGAATTTATCCCCATTGAGTAGTATAACTATTATCGAACATTATAATCAGAGAACAAATAGTAGAATTTTGAAATGTGATCTGAAATTTTGCTAAAAAACCGCCTGATATATCTTTCTAGAATATTCTCTTTTTGCATGTGACAAGTTCAAACGATTTTTTTGTAATGCGGGAGGCTTTGGGAAATTGGGGTGGACAAAGATCCCGGATCCTGTGAAGAAGCAGAAACGTTATTTCTGCCGATTCCTCTCTAATGTAAACTAACAATGAGGTTGAAATTGTATTTTCTTGGAACAAATGCTAAATCTATCACCCTTGGTTGTAAATATAAAGGAAGGGGGCAAAAAAAATCACAGGGCATGCAAAAGGAGAGGGAAAACAAAGGGTTTATTCGGATGTAAATAATGAAATCACTACCATATATTGGTAACAATATTACTCCCAGCAAACAAACATCCCATTCTTCTAACCATAAATTCTAGGAAGCAGAGCTGGAGCCGGAGATGGAAACCAAACCCCTGTTACTCTGCCCGTCGTGGGTGTGTGGCATGTGGTCAGAACATTGAAGGAGGAAGATAAATCCTGGTACTGTTTATATCTGAATGCCAAAAAAAAGATAAGAAAAGCCTTTATTCTCACTAATAGCAAAACCAACTTGGCCAAACACATGGCTTGGATAACCCCAAGCCTAATCATGGTCCCATATACGAGGCTTGTTTTAAGAGGTGAATAGAAGCTGCTGTTCAATTTGGGAGCCTCAGTCGTAAGAGTTGGCACCCAAAGAAACATTTTTCTGTTTTTTTTTTTTGTTTTGTTTTTTTTACCAATTGTCGCTTAGAGGAAGCCTAATCTCCTTTTGTTGTCGGAGAAGCAAAAAAGTGCATTATATTTCTGGCCTCAGTACTTGGAACAGAAACACAATTCAGGTCTGCCAATCATTCCTTGAGATTTTATTTGAAGTTCTTTTATTCTTACTTGCACTTATTCAATATTGTTCAAGTAATAGGTCAGCTTTTCAACATACCCCCGGGTGAGCACAATTTACATATGCACAACCGTAATTACACGTAATTGGTGAAACTTTGCATGATTCGTTCTTACAAAAAAAAAAAGAAGACTGACATTTAGAAGCCCTGCTTTAAATCCTTATTTCATTCCTGATTTATCTTTTGAATTAGAAAATCAGGTTATTTACAACTTAGTTATTTTTTAACAAACTCTTTATAGCTCATCCTGTTTTCCCAAATAGCCGTGTCATTTTTTTTCTCTTTCTCTCTTGTTCTGGTAAGAAATTTGCAAAAGACAAGTGATTGCCTAATATCTGATGTTTAGTTTAGTGGAGATCAGATTTCGACAGAACTCTCTGTCTTTTCTTTCTGTGTTTAGTGAAATAAAACTTTCATTAACGGGATCATTAGCACAACCTGGTTTTCTTCTGTGGCTTCGCATCTATTTTTGCAATGTAATCTTTGCAACCAAATTATGTTTTCTGTTATAACAGCAAAAAATAGTTCCATGTTTTGTACTTCTTTTGGAATATCATGGAAATATGGAACATATCTACAACTAAATATTATTGTAACAGGCAGATTACATGGGAAAGGTTTGAACCTTTAACAATTGATTTGGTGTTAGAAGTGGAATCCCATTGTGATGGGTTCCCACCTTTCCTCCCATGTAATATCTTAAGAGGTTCTTCTCCACCCTAAGTGATAAGTTACCAAATCTCAATTTTAGGATGAGCTGTATGGCACCAGCGGAATTATTCAGGTCCTCGAAGCAACTCTTACAAAGGATGGTCTCTTAGCCATCTGAAATTTTGTTCTGCCATCTGAAAACAGGGTATTGGCCTGGAGGACAAAGGAATTTATTACCATTTACGTCTCGAATACAAGTCAGGGTATCAGTGCAATCCGAAGCTCCAATATAACAAGAAAACCATTGGAATGTCTTATCCCGACTCCTACTATTTTATCTGCAGCCTCAATACAAAGAAGATGGCGTGACCAATGGGGTCCACACTCCTCAAACCTTTTATATGCACCAGCTGAGAAGATACATTGTCTGCTATGGTAAACCTTCTGTTAAAAATAAGAGACAAACTTTTCTGCCAATCAACTACTGAGAATGCTCTATACTCAAAGCGAAGAAAAAAATTAAAGTCAATGGACTAAACAATATAAAGCAAACTAAAGACACATGAGAATACATGCAATGATATAAAAATGTATAATGCATTATTAGGGAATAACAAAGTTAATATAATGCTATGCCTTTTGGCGGTCACTTCTTTCACCCCTATGTGTATGTACTTTGGGAAGATGGAAAATCCTGGATAACCAGAGGTTAATAATCCGTCCTTTGCCTCCGCTTAATATTTAAGATTTCTTCTGCTTTGTGGTGCATTGCATTTTGCAGTGTCAGATATATTACCTTGGGGAACTTTTAACTTATTGGCCAACACCCCCTGCGGATAGTTAACTGGGAGATAGTCGTCTATTCTTACAAATTAATTAGCAGCAGAGATATATTTCAAGTGAATTACCGCGGTTGTCTCTTCTGTATGTGGCAATGTATCCTTTCTTCTCCCTCGCCGTACAGTGATTCAGAGGATGCGAACACAGATACACAGTGGCCCTATAAAGTGGATGTTCTTCGACAATAAATGTTAATCATTTTTGTAATGTATACCCTAATGTTCAAATGCCAGGGGATCTTATTTCACTCTTAATATACCCGGTCTGACAGCGCCACAAACAATTATGGTGAAAAGCAATGGGAATCAGCAACCTTTTTTGGTAAAAGTCAAAGAATAGATTGAAGTAGAATTTAGTCCTCCTATAAAACCAGAAACTAGGAACATATTACCTGAAAACGACAACAGTAAAGGAAATTCAAGGTTAGAATAATATCTTTGGTAGCCACCAGGTAGGGAAAAGGTTTCTTGTTTGTAACTCAGATGGTTCCCAGACTGTGGTCCGCTGGGCTTTTCTGGTCTTTGGAACCAGGACTGCGGACAGATATTTCATGTCATGGTTCGAATTCTCATTATGGGAAATCCTAATGGACCGGTATAGGCATTATGATTCTAGCTGGTGCTTCTGTTATAATCCAAGTCGAAACCCCTGTGATGACTGAGCATTAGCTCTTTGAGACTTTAAAGTAAATTACAAGTTGACGAGGCTTCGTGATTTCAGGGGAAATAGCTTTGGTATTAAAGGCACTCACAAAAAAAACCATTAAATAAAAAAAAATCATCCATAGTAAAAAATAAAATACCCAACCACCCACTTACTGCAAATGATCTGCTACACTTATACTATTCAGATCTTCCAAAGTGAAATTGAGCGTGAATCAAGAGATAACACATGTGCCATTCATAGGTTATAAAGAAACTGTTACTTAGTGAAAGCCGCGCCAAGAATGACTGACTAGACGTTAATCGTGCGATAAACTAATTGGCGAGATAACCAAGGAACGGCGAGACTGTCTAGGAGAGGAGCATGTCTTATAACACAGATGATGAGGACTGAGACTAGGAGATGTCAAAATATAGACTGGCAGGTTGCGACTATGCATCCGAAGGGAAGTTCACGGTTAGATACAACTGCGTATCCGGCTGTATATCGACACAATCTAATAAAGCCATTTCTGGATGTTTCTTTATACATTATCGGGGATTTAGGGCTGTGGAATCATGCGATACCCTCATACCCAGCAAACGTTCCGAGCTCCTAGAAACGAGGGCCATCAGGGGACGAAAAAGGGATGGTTTAAGGGCCTAAAGAGGGATGCTTTAATGCTTATTTTTGTCTTCTGCAGTTGGGGATAGTCATTGCATGGTGATGCTGCAGATAATACTCTGTTTTCAAGCAAAGGGTTTGGTGTGCATGTTCCCGGTGTGACGTGAAAACCAAGGACAGGCTGCATTTCCACCTATGTCCTGTATTCATGCAGTATATACTGCCATGTGTCACAGGGGTACTTTAGGCGCACACAGCAAGTACCTACAGCTTACTAAAGCCTTCTATGCACATAATATGAGATGGACTCGTGTTCCATGACCCTGCAATTCATTGCTGGGGCTCCTGCAGTGCACAGACAGAAGTGGGGCCGTTTTGTGTCTCTAGTGCGTACAGCTCCATAGTGCAGCAGGTGATGCCGTTAGATTTCACCCTCGAGGCTCCAGCAGTAAATGACCCCAGTACCAGAAGCTGCCGGGCAGCAGTGCGAGGGGTCGCCGAGTTAGATGCCCCTGAGGGGGTCTAGGAGGTAGGAAAACTTATATATCCCAAATTCTGAGCATAGTCCCGCCTGCCAGGATACAATGTATCAGCCGGGAGTGCTGCGTGTTTGTATACAATGCCAGCTTGTTTACAGAGAGCCGTGGGTTGTGGGTTGAAGGCGGAATGTTTGGCTGGAGAGTTTGTGTCAAAATATAATAATAATAAAACGAATAATAATAGGCAGGGTTTGGTTCGGTCAGAGTGTGTGGGGCAGATATAGAGCTCACTTCGCCACATAACACAACACCTGCTTAATAATTGCCGGGAGAATTAACTTTCCAAACGGTGTGAACAAGATAAATATCATCTGTGCTTGGAGGAGAACGTGAGGTAAATATTACCCCTGTGCTAATATAATAATAATGTGAGGTAAAAAATACCCCTGCGCTAATATAATAATAATGTGAGGTGAATATTACCCCTGTGCTAATATAATAATAATGTGAGGTGAATATTATCCCTGTGCTAATATAATAATAATGTGAGGTAAAAAATACCCCTGCGCTAATATAATAATAATGTGAGGTGAATATTATCCCTGTGCTAATATAATAATAATGTGAGGTAAAAAATACCCCTGCGCTAATATAATAATAATGTGAGGTGAATATTACCCCTGTGCTGATATAATAATAATACTGTGAGGTGAATATTACTCCTGTGCAAATATAATAATAATAATGTGAGGTGAATATTACCCCTGTGCTAATATAATAATAATAATGTGAGGTGAATATTATCCCTGTGCTATAATAATAATTTGAGGTGAATATTACCCCAGTGCTAATATAATAATGTGTGTGAGGTAAATATTATCCTGTGCTAAAGTAATAATAATGTGAGGTAAATATTACCCCTGTGCTAATATAATAATCTATATGTGGTAAATTTTACCCCCTGGAGTAATATAATAATAGTAATGTGTGTGAGGTAAATATTATCCCTGGAGTAATATAATAGTAATAATAATGATAATGTGTGTGAGGTGCATATTACCCCCTGGGTAAATACATTAGTAACGTGTTTGAGGTGCATATTACCCCCTGCAGTAATATAATAGGAATGTGTGTGAGGTAAATATTACCCCCTGGAGTAATATAATAATAATGTGTGTGAGGTAAATATTACCCCCTGGAGTAATATAATAATAATGTGTGTGATGTAAATATTACCCCCTGGAGTAATATAATGGCAATGTGTGTGAGGTAAATATTACCCCCTGGAGTAATATAATAATAATGTGTGTGAGGTAAATATTACCCCCTGGAGTAATATAATAATAATGTGTGTGATGTAAATATTACCCCCTGGAGTAATATAATGGCAATGTGTGTGAGGTAAATATTACCCCCTGGAGTAATATAATAATAATGTGTGTGAGGTAAATATTACCCCCTGGAGTAATATAATAATAATGTGTGTGATGTAAATATTACCCCCTGGAGTAATATAATGGCAATGTGTGTGAGGTAAATATTACCCCCTGGAGTAATATAATAATAATGTGTGTGAGGTAAATATTACCCCCTGGAGTAATATAATAATAATAATAATATTAATGTGTGTGAGGTAAATATTACCCTCTGGAGTAATCTAAAAATAATAATCTGTGTGAGGTAAATATTACCCCCTGCAGTTATATAATAATCTGTGTGAGGTAAATAATACCCCCTGCACTAATATAATAAATTTTGTAAATAATATTTGTAAATATGACCCCCACACAGAAATAATAGTGTGTGAATGTGAAGGGGCTGTTTCCAAGGTTACTGTATGTAATTGTAATAATCTATATAAACTGCACATGCATTGCCTGGCATATAATATGTGACTTGTATACAGAGCTCGCTTTGCGTGCCTCGTAGTAATACATGCGATGTTGGACATACAGTTATTAATAAGTGAATCTTAATCCTGAAATATACAAATATTGTTTTTTTTCTTCTAATAAATGGAGAGGTGAGAGGGTTTGGATCAGCTGGGGGGCCATCATAGCAAGTCAGAAGAATCTTTACCCCAATGGGTATTAATGCCGGTTTTTCTTTGTGGTCAACATGTATTGTCCGTCACACATATGATGGATATCTGTGACAATATTCTGCGTCACCGTGCGGTTAAATAAAATAGATCCTGTAAAATAAAATAATGTACCCCACACACAGACTGATGTTTATTGTCTTTATTTGTCAACAAAGCTTAACCATTCCATTGTTAGAAAATCAAGAGCTCTTCTCGCACCCTTTATTTAGGGCATTAATAACTACATTTAAACTCTCTTCTCCAGGCTGGACTCATTATTGTCATTTTTTGAACATATATAGAGCATAAGCAACGCTGTGTCATATGTTGCTAGCTGATCCACAAACACGTGTAGACAAGAGAAATCGCACCAAAAAAACATAACACTGGGAGGTCAAGAATGTAAGGAAAACAGGTAAGCATTTGGCTTCCAGATTGATGTAATAAATATAAAATGTATTGCAAAGATAAATATATACATACTGTAAATGAGAAGCAAAAAACACAATTTTTCTAATATTTTACTATGAAAATGGTCCCCAAACCAGTTAAATTGAACAAAATATATTAATGTAAGTGTCTTGAATTTGAAATACCCAACATGCACTGGCTTTTAATGTTTTTTTTGGAAGTTACAGGGCACTAAATGGTACATGCTCGTTCCCTTTTTCAAACAGGAAATTTTCAAATTTTATTTTGTCAGACCAATATCTTATTTGGCACTGTTTAGCAGCCCACCAGTTCAAATTACCCCCACAAAAGTATATATTTTTGAAGACAACCCAATGTATTTCACTTGGAACATTTGGACACTTATCGTGCAACCAGTTGGGCACCAATCCCTGGCAAAGGAAGCTGTAATTTGTGTTAATTTTCCTTGCTTTTTTCACCAATTTTTCCATGATTTTTTAGGATTGTTTGTGCATATTACATGCAACTGCAGAGAAACCAAAATGTATTCAGCTTCATCTCTAGATTACAGAAATACCCTTCCGTGCATAGGTTTATGTATATTTTTTTTTTTAAATCTACTGGATGCACTACAAGAGATGCTCATTTCACTGCACAACAGCACACAGAATAGGGCAAGATAAAGGATTACATAATAATACACTACACAAACACAGTTTAGATAAAAAAAAAAGATACAAGTATGGCAGCCTTTTACTTTTTTTGTTCACCCATTTTTTTGGGCCACATCACCTATATCATCAACTTGGTTGAGCTCTAATTGACAAAAGCAGTTACATTAAAAAAGCAAAAAGCATTGCATTCGTTAAGGAAGTCTTGCGTGATTCTGTGAGACTTCTGGCAATAGGAGGGTAAGCGGTGGTCCACTGCTCCGGGATCCAATCCACTCTACTGCTGACTAACTTTTTATTTACTTATTATGATTATTACTGTATTTGCTGATTATAAGACGAGGTTCTTTTCAGAGCAAATGCGTCTTATATTCAAGGTCGTCTTATAATCAGACCTCAAATAGAGGTCTTACTATAAGACTAAGATCCGGATCCCCCGCAAAGCTGCAGGCGACCTGGATCCTCCTCTCTGGCAGCCAGTGGATGTCTGCATGATGCGAGTAACCTCTGCTGCTCCTGGCACTTCTGCCGGGGCTTCTATGACGGAGCCCCGGCGTGACATGACCTTCCTTTGCTCCACCATGGAAGCCCTGTCGTAAGTACCGTCCAGTAGCAGTGGAGGTTGTCTATGAACACCACACAGACGTTCAGCGCCTGCCAGAGTGGAGGGTTCCCCGCAGCGCAGACAACCTCCTCTGCTACCTGACACTTCCGGTACTCAGTCATAGAAGCCCTGGCGGAAGTCCCGGGTAGCACCGGAGGTTGCCCCCACTTGACACCAGGGAGTCTGGAGCATGGGGGACAAGTCTAGGGATGCATTTGTTGGGGGGCATATAGGAGGGTATAAGGCATATCAGGGGGCAGGTTGATAAATGGGGCAGAGTGGTAAATTGGGGGTATAAGATATATCTGGGGCAGAGTGGCATATAGGGGGTATAAGGCATATCAGGGGGCAGAGTGGCATATAGGGGGTATAAGGCATATCTGGGGGGTAGAGTGGCATATAGGGGGTATAAGGCATATCTGGGGGGTAGAGTGGCATATAGGGGTATAAGGCATATCTGGGGGGTAGAGTGGCATATAGGGGTATAAGGCATATCTGGGGGCAGAGTGGCATATAGGGGGTATAAGGCATATCTGGGGGCAGAGTGGCATATAGGGGGTATAAGGCATATCTGGGGGCAGAGTGGCATATAGGGGGTATAAGGCATATCTGGGGGGCAGAGTGGCATATAGGGGGTATAAGGCATATCTGGGGGGCAGAGTGGCATATAGGGGGTATAAAGGCATATCTGGGGGGCAGAGTAGCAAGCCGTGGGGCAGATGTGCATAACTGGCGGCAGAGTGGCAAATAAAAGGAAATAGAAACAAAAAATGCATTTTTCTCAGTCATAGTTTTTATTAAATATGAAAAAATAGTTTACATGTGAATTAATATTTACTAAAAAAAAACATTTTTCTTATAGGGTACACTTATATATTTAGGCTTTTTTTTTCTAAATTAATATTCAAATTTTGCAGGGGTCGTCTTATAATTGAGTAAATACGGTATTTTATTTATTAAAATTTTTAACATTTTTTGGTCTCCAACCAATCAGCAGCAGGTACTTTACATAAAGGAGCGGTGCGTGCATTCAGAACACAATGCATTTCTTCAAAAGGTAAAGCTTGTGTGATCATGCAAGGCTATCGGTGTGGAGATCATGAATAGTAGTTTCTATGGACTACTTCGGGTGTGAGGCAGTCCCTTCACAGGAAACCCCTAGGCAGTCACGTGCAGCTCTACTTTCTTCATGACGTTCCACGCCATCATAATAGGTTTTTGGGCCATTTTTTTCATGATGGCATGAAATGTCATGAAGGTTTTAAGGGGTTAAAGTTCCCTATTACCATGACAGGTTTATCAGACTCTTACAGACCAAGTTTGTCCCTCTGTGTCTCCAGGCTAAAGTATGCTATTCTTCAGAGACTGATTTTCTTGACATTTGCTGTGCTTTTTTTGTGAAATGAAAGTCAAGTTACAATTACCACCATCACAGACGAATTCTACCCAGCCTCTGCTCCTAACGAACTCAGTGGCACTGTGAAGAGAAGATTATCTAGGAAGTCCCAGGAGAACAGCAATTATTCACATATTGCTTCCTTTTCCCCCTTCAACTGAAAATGAATTCCCAACGAAATAGAAGTGTCATTATCTATGTACATAGAATTCCTAGAACTGGATATAAAAAAAAAGGATATAAATAAATAACAGAAAGGGTTCTGTGAATTCTGCTGCATCTATTGTAGATGTGAAGTCGTGTTTTGCATTTTTCTTACATATAAATTAATGTAAAGCATTCCAACTGTGGTTTTATACCCCTTGAGGAATGTTAATTAAAAAGACTACTGCTAATACAAAAATGTGTAATTTAGCAGCATTCTCCACAAGCTCTTTATCTACTGA
Source organism: Spea bombifrons (assembly GCF_027358695.1). Taxonomy (NCBI): domain Eukaryota; kingdom Metazoa; phylum Chordata; class Amphibia; order Anura; family Pelobatidae; genus Spea; species Spea bombifrons. Next base: position 34,498,351 of record NC_071096.1, read on the forward strand.
CCATCCTGCAGCTGTTACAAAAAAAACCTATTTTTATATAATATTATTATTATTATATATAATATACATTGACATCAGTAGGGCAGAAATACCCTCCCCAGCTTTACCCTCTTTTACCCCATTACCTTCTTACCTCCTCCTTTTGTTGGCTGATGACAGGGGAAGGCAAATGTTAATTAATAGGAAAAATGATATAACCATGGTAGTAGTAGACAAAAGACCATGTACCATTACAACATGAAAACTTTAGATTACAATAGCTGTTGTGGTAAAAACTACCCCAGTCTACAATTCCTATGGTGCTCAGCCAATAATGGCGGACTATATATAATTGGAGCTGCAATCAACTTCAAAAACGTTAGTGTATAGTGCAGATACCACAACCCCAGACTATAGCTGCAATTCCAATGAGGCTCATCTAGCAATAAGACAATAGATATATAATATATATATTATAATAGCAATATTATTAAAGATGCAGCCAACAAAAAAGTGTTTGTACTGTAGACCTTGTGTAGTCCCCCAGCGCAATCTACAGTTACAGCTACTAGTCCCATAATAATCAATTAGCAATCTTGCTGGCTCAACATCATGGAAGTTGTGATTACAAAAAAGAGAGTAGTTAGAGGGGAGTAAAACAGAGACATAAAGGCTTGGATCCAAAATAGGACACTTAGTAGTTTTGGCACTCAAAGTGCTGTTATTATATTTCAATCAAAGGAATGGCTGAGAATCATGAGATGTGCATGCCATATCAACTGCAGTACCAACCCATCATGATATAAAAGCTGATCTTTGGTACTTCAGTTAAGTATTCACTTTCCCTTAATGCTTAACATACCAGTCATGGAAAATGTAGTCTCAACAGCTGGAGTGTTAACTAATCCTAGCTGCAATACACGTTTGAAGTAAACTATCTTGTGTCTGCAGCATGCAAACTGTGTCTGCCCAGGCAGGGACTCTGTGCCTGTGAAGGAGCAGCTGCCAGGGTGACAGGGAAGAAACCATCTAGAGTGGGAGGAAGGGAGCAGACCAAACCACTTTCACAACAGGGGATGTACAGAATTAAATACAATCCAGCCTACTGTTTCACCCACACCTGCTGCTGCTCCAGTGTGCCATTTTGATTTTTTTTTGGGAGGGGGGGTAAGTGCCCCTCTTGCTCCCCCAGACACCCATGATAATATACATCTAATTATTTCTACTCAATAAGAGGAGTGACATGATCACTTTGATCTTGGTAAGGAGATGGATAAAGCTGAAAAAGTGTTTTAACAGACTGCATGACATGTTGACATGTTCACACATTACCACATACGAAAGGGGCAGATAGTGATTTGCAAATCTCCTATACTTTCTTGGCAATAAATGGAAAGACATGATTCATAAATGTCCTGTTTCCGTTGCAGACATGGCTATCCATCTCGTCCTGTTCACCTTCCACATACCTCCCTATAGAACCCACAGCTCTGTTTAAAATTTCTCATGCTTAAAACAAAACTGGAACGTTATCAATGAAGTGTTCCCCCAGACACTTTTTGAGTTAACAGATCCCACAAATCAAAGGCATTTTCCATTACCAATTCTTCCAGTCCACTAAAATTAATGGTTATGATGTATTGTTGGGCAGGGGCAGGACTTGCTTAGAATACCCCGTGTACCATGCTTAAATCATTAATTTTTGTTTTTGAATCCCCTTCATTGATTGTTTCCCCGACGGTTGTTTTGATGTACCAATAGTCCGTGGTTTCATGTTTTGGTTTGATGCATATTTATACTGCATCCACCAATACTTTTTGACTTGTATCTTTTGCAATCTATTACTGAAAATACAATTGTGGGAAAAAAATACCAGAAAAGAATAAGGATACAAAGATACTTTAGTGTCAGTTTGAAACATACAAGATAGTTTGAATAAATCAGACATGATCCTGATGCAGAAGAATGCATTTTATCTAAATGTAAATGATAAAACCCAATTTGAAACACCCCATCACCTTGTGAAAGGTGAAGATAATAATATATTACACTATGAAACCCGCTGTCCCTGCTCACCCCACAATCCAAGATTTATATGACATCTTGTATGTAGTTTCTATGGCAGGATGTTTATTTCTAGAACATTTGTGCAAATATTACGTGCAATACTAAAGGATAAAGTAGTGCTCAGAAGAGAGAGGGTTTTTAGCGTGATGAAGTTGTTGTAACGGTTAATGGTAGAGAAAAATGTCATTATGATGGAAAAGTATAATAGGGGCTTTAAATTACAGTGATGTCACGTAGAATGATGTCATACAGAAGGTTCCAGTGCTGTTAGACACAGCTGACATTGTTTTTGGAGCGAGGATCTTGGGTTGTTGACAGGATATGGTGAGCAGTTATGAGCATCCAAGTTTTAGCTAATTAGCAGAGCTATGAGCATGTAGACTGATAAACATAGTTTTTGTATTACTAATTGTTACTTAGTTAATCATTAGATTTCCTGATAAGGATATAGACTCTTTTTGTATTACTAAATGTGATAAAAGTGGGGACCCTTCCAGCTAAAGAACAAACTCTGCCACGGATCAGCGCATGGTGTCTGGCGTTTAGCCCGGCATCCCGTCTCGCACTGAAGCAACATATAGCTTCGAGGGTCTCCCAGTGCAGGAAGGGACGTAAGCATAATCTGTTCCATTCTCATTATTATGCATGTATTCTTCCACCGAGTGAAAAGAGCATCTCTGTATCCTCGAACCTCTTAAACCATAGCTGTCCACACAGGTGCGCGCAGTTCTGGGTAAAAACACGCCAGCTACGTGAAAATAAATTGAGCAAATGTTGAAAATGAGTGACCTGACATACTGAAATAAATAGTTACTCATCTATAGCGGCCCAGGTACAATATCCTTCAGCTAGTGGTTTCTGTATGTTTGGCCCTATGTCTTCTAGAACTTCCCTCTGTCTAGAATGAGGATTGTTTGGGGAAATCGATGTTGATGTTTCTTACTTTCTGCTTATCTTCCAAAAATAAAAAGCTCAAATATAGCCATGATCAATTATCCTTCCTGGCATCATGTCCTTAGATCTTGACCGATGTCCTGCTGGTGCAAACTCAGTGGGGTCTTCTCACTAGAGGGGGAGTCGTCAGGGTAGTTTGTAGGAGAGTTGTTTTTAAATTCTTGACATCACGAATATGTTATGAAGGTCCAACCTCCTTTCAGAAGGACTGAGTTGACCCTGCAATATAGGTGTTGGGAGGGTTCCTTGAACATCTCACCAATGTAGGAGAAGCTCGCTGGGTTAACCCTTTGTAATGCTTAGTGATATATTGAAATATTTACGTCTCCTGTCAACTCCCGGTTTAGTGAATACATCCCCAAGTGTGTTTGTGAAGTGTTATTCTTTCTGCACCTACTGATCATTTTAGGGTTTCTTTAAGTATATTAGCTGTTTGGTAATGCCATCTTCTCACCTTTCTGTAAGAGCAATGTTTTACATTTTATCAACGCTTCCCTCTTTCTACCGGTACCTTAATATTTTCTACCACCTGCTGTGCCTTAAGAAGCTAAAACTTTTTCCATTGGTCATTATTTTGAAGAACATTGTGTTGATAATAAGCTGGAGCTACCTGAACATCCTATTTTAGCTGATGTTAATGTCATAATGGTGTCTAAAGGTCTCTGTACTGCCGAAACTCACTCTGGTGAAACAAACCTCTTGACAACCTCTTTCACAGTGTGATACCCAGATCAGAACTAATGCTTCACTTTGTTATTTAAAAATCAGCCTTTGCTCTTTGCGTTGTTACATAATAGCGTGAAAAGAAAATCTCATGATATTATTGAAGGCTCTGTAGTGCATTATATATAGTTTGTTGGCTAAAACGTTGACCCTCCATCAAAAAATCTGAGCGCATCTTTTACTGATCGTTTCATGTCTGGTAAGTTTCTTTTTGTGTTGTTAGTGATAGGACTTGTATAAATAGATTGTGAAAATGTAGATGGTAGCTCTGCGCCCTTCATCACGATAGTTGCTGGTGTCTCAACCAGTCAAAAAACACAATATACAATGGAAAGCAAATGGGTTGTGCTCCCAATACACCTAAAGGGCATAGAATAAATGAATGCCACCTTTATATTCAAAGTTACGCCAGGTAAAACACGGAAATATATGAAATCTATAAAAAAATGGTCATAACACTCAGAACGCTGTAGGCAGTGCTCGCTCGCTCACACTGCACGTTTGTGACTTTGCTTATAACGGTATTTCGCGCACAGCCCGTTTGCTTTCTGTTATATGTTGTATAAGTATATGATTAATCACATATTAAGCCATGTTTTCATTGCTTTCTGAATGCTCTGTAAAGCGCTGGCAATGATATAAGGACCTAACGTGGACCGTAAGAAGATTTCGGTTCCTTGTACTAAAATGCATGTGTTAAGGATGATAGATGTAAATGAAAAGGTAAAGCTGGCGTTGTATTACACCTCCGCATGTACTTTATTTACATTAAAGCTGAAAATGTATGCTTAAATACAAGCGTCTTTTCAAAATAGAGGTTGCGCTTTTGTTTATTAGACTTGCTGTTGGGAACTAGCCTATAAATATGTTTCCCTCTCGCGCTTTTATTCTTTACGGTTGCAGATCAGTAGAACAGTATGTTATTAAATGACACAAGACGCAGTGATCGTATTATGTCCTTGAAATATTGCAGTAATCCTGTTTCCCATTTTCACTGACCTCCCACTCTTTACCGGGTAACATCTGATCTCATCATAATCTCAGATGAACTGTTTATTGAAGTCCACTTTTCCTGCCAATAATGAGATGGCGATCCCCATCAAACGCATTCTGTGTATCACAGGAAGCCCGGGCGAGCTGGCCAGAATGGCTCATTTGACAGAATTACAAGAATGGAACGTATAACTTAGCGTGGACAAAAGTAATTCCCGCTTACGGACGTTTGACTCCCCCCCCCCCAAGCAAATGGAAATTTTTATTCACACAAAGAGCGGATGTCTGTATTTACTTTTAACTAGACTAAGTGCTTTACTCTTGTTTCTGTATCAGACATGTTACAATTGACTTTGAAATACTCAGAATAATAGAAAGATACCCTCCATAAAATATCGCATCATACATTACATGTGAGGCTTTATTATTGTTATTTGATTTTATATAAATCATTACAAGTAGAACATCACATAACAATTTGGGCTTACAGGGAAAAAATATGAGAGGAACCCTACATTCTGTTCTGTAAATATGTTTACTTGTACTGATTGCATTACAAGTTACTATAGAGTATTTTGTACAATGCTTATATATTGTTATATGTACGCGAAGGCCGCACACCATTCAGAAGCATCCTTTTTATGTGTGTTGGTGGTTTTGTTACATGCATTGTGTAAGAAAGAACCTGTGGGCGTTTTAGAGAGAATGAGGGAATGCAAAGTACTTTGAGGACCAACAGAACAGGAGTTATATATATATATATCACTGCATTGCGTGTCTAGATCTCTTGTTTATGCCTTTGGAGTCAAAGGGATGATCAGGGTCATCTTTAAGGTAGAGACCTCTCTGCAAGCAATTCCTTCTTCTTGGTTTGCGTGTTGCCTGATACCAAGATATAATGACATATCTCAGTGCCCTGAGACAGGGAATGTGCTGTCTTAGAGTGGTCTGTCCTGGCACCTGCACAGACCTCCACCTCCATCACAGCCATTAATGATGGCCATTTGTGTTAGCTCTATTCTTCACTCATAATCTAAAGGTTAAACAGAAACTGTGCTCGGCTTTGGGATCTTAACAGTCTAGCTCAGGGTTCACAAGTCCAGTTATTAAGGGCCACAAACAGGCCAGGAATTCTGCATATTCACCAAAAAGAGCATGGCTTTCCCTCTCACAATTTTCTTTTCCGAAATGTTAATTGCTATGGTATGAGTGTTGTAGAAACTGAGCCGTGGTTCATACTGTGAATCTAAGGCCCTGTGTGTGCACTAACATGAATCTCAGTTTGTATAACACTTTGCAAGCAATGATGACACCAACAAGATAAAGAATTATTGCTCACTTTAGAGATTGACACTTTTGCTACCTCAGTTGAAGGCCACCAGTTTAAGGAAGACATATGTTGCTCTCAACTGTGGCTTGGAGATTTTGCAAATTATAATGGTGACTGGAACATTATGTTAGCAGGAGGTTCTACACCTTTTATTCTTTTAAAGTGGAATGGTCATCCACAACTAAATAGAAATTACAGTCATCTCCTTATTACAGGTCCAATACTTGTATTGATCAAGATCAGAACAAGGCTCTGCTCAGGTATGATTAGATCAAGGCAGATGTCTTCTCTAGGGTTGCATATGTACAAACAATGTACCGGTCACAATGTAATACAGGTACAAAGAGGAGGAAATGGAAAATATATATTCTATACAGTTAGCGACTTTAAAAATCTGTTTTACTTGCCATTATTCCTCTTTTTAAATGTCTTTCCAATAAATCATTCATGAGAAAATCTAATCCGGAACTTTATTGGCATTATTGCATCCTTAATCCATTTATATTATAATTATTTTATAGGGATTTATACTAATGTAATATAGCAAAATCTTCTGAAATCTTACAACGAGCACAGCATTTCCACCCCAACATGAGCACACGCCTGTGTATATAATACACGCATGTGAGCATGAATGTAATATACAACCATTTTGCATATGCTAAGGGCAAACTGTTTGCAGGTGTCATATTTACATACACTTTTATAGCAAAATGTCAGAAAATTGGCCACTGCTCTGTCTGGATCTCTGGCAATGAAATTGTTTAAGCTTCTCAAGAAATCATCTTTTGCTCAGAAACAAAGCATGTGACTTATCTCCGGAATATTATTTTAGCAGTTTTTGTGACAGCTCTATCACACTCTTTGGGAACAGTACAGCGTGTGAGCAGATTGCTATTATTGCTCTCATAAATAATCTGCTTTACAGAAGACTAAAGATCCTGAGATTAGGAAGGGATAGTTTTGTTCATTCTATACGACCACTTATATGTCCAATTTGATTGCTGTTTTAGCCTTTCAAATGATTGGACATGTTCTGTTTACTGCAGTATGTATAAAGATATGGAGCTACAATATCTTTTAGCAGAAAGGGGTTCTTCTCTCATTATTAATTTGTCCCAGCATTTTTGGATCCCTCAACCTATTGGTTTATCAACTGGAGCATCTATCTGCTTAGTCCTGATTTGTGGGTTATGGTTATTGGTACACTTAAAGCATTTTTTGTCTAGTGTCCTATTTATTAAACGTAATCATACAAAACACAATGTATCTAAACATATGATATGGTGGTCCAGCTTATGCTTCAGTGAACAAAGAGCTTTCCTTGCCATGTATCAACAATTACAGGTAGACCCACGGTACCAACGCAATCCAGAGCCCTGTGTATCTCTGTACACAAAGACCAGCCAAGAAGCAAGGGGGCATTATTCCCTCACTAGGCCACCAGTTATTGATATCCCAGGATAGCCACTTGTAGCAGACTTGTATGACATAGGGAGGGTGAAGAGAGTCCCTGAAAACATGTAAGCAGCGTGCTGTCTTCTTACATACCCTAAGAACACTAAAATGTTGCCTAAACCCCAAACTATTGACAATTACCATTCTTTCTACATGTCAAGTTAAGCAGATAGATATAATACTCTGGTTTTAGCAGCATGGACATCTGTACAAACAGAACACGCTTATTCTGCTTGCAAATACAAATTTGTTGTCATATAATAATTATCACAATTTCTCTAATTCCTAGTTAAAGCAGTTGCACAAAAGAGGGCACTAAAGAGCCATTTGAGACCCTAGCACATCAACACCACAGCAAGAGACAGCTGGCACGATGATAATTATTATTTTGTTTGTGAGGGCTGGTCTGGCGGGTCGCTTATTAAAACGCAAAACTTTGTCAAAGAAAAATGTTGAAAAACAAAAAAGTGCCTACTTTTATTCCTGTGGTAGAGAGCTACAATGTGTCTTCAGAAAGCTGTTTTTAGTCTGAAGGGCCAGGAGTTTATCAGGAATACAGATTACATTCAGTTTCTCGCTCTCCTTTACTCCCTCTCAATCAGTCACTGTGACTTTATACATATCATATCCTTCGCATGTCTCGAACTTTGAGATGGATTTTTACCTCTGTGTATTCAGTAATCCTCAGATGCACAAAATGATGTTCTGTTGTAATTCCAGCAATTTGTCCATACCAGTTCATTGCGATATAAAATGCCTTGCCATCTCCTTCCAAGGGCACGCTCGCTTTTAACCATTAGTCACAACCGGGTAGATTTATCAAAACGAGCATTTAAATGCGTCTTGCAATCAGTTTGTCGTGTAATGGGGGGAAAAAAAATGTTTGTCTTAGATGTATCCGTATCGGTGCATTCCTGTGACGTTGCGTAACCCTCCAAGTTCCAGGGCATTGCTTAGACCCTATTACCGAAATGATATTACAAACAATCTTGAAAATTGTACATGACAGAAATATTTCCGATTATGTCTTGTGCTTTATATGGAGTTTCCATGGGAAATGTTTTAGATAAATGTCACATATGCCTCGACTTTGACACATTGACCTATTGTTACATTGCATTGCAGTAAGTAATATTAAAACGTGCATCCGGATTCCAAGGTCCATCACTCTCTACGTTGGACCATTGCAAGCCTCGGCAAGCCCTATTTCCATGTCCTGATAAAATTCTACAAAGAGCTGCCAAATTTAACTAACAAAAGTATCTATTTTTTTTATATTCAGTTTTTATGTTCATTTAAAATCCTTGAATCTTTACTAGATGGCCTTAAGACTTGTTTAGATGTCATTGGTACGTTGTCTAATTTCCCAGGTCAATTAAAATATCAGTACTAGTATTTTCCCTTAATATTCTGTCTTTATGACATATATAACAGTAGAATATTATAATACACTTTCCTCAAGGAGGATAATTGGCTTCAAATACCACTTTTGATTGCTAGCTTGACCTAAGCCAGTAAAATAGCAATAGCATTTTTGAGCCTTTTCAGTGTATAGAAAACGTTATCAGTGAAGCACGTGGTGAGATCCTTAATGATTTTCCATTTCCAGTTGTTATAGAAATAAACGGGTCATTGAACACAGTAAAAAGCTGGCAATATTCATATGGTAAACTATTCCAATATTTTACTAAATATATATTGGGGAAGTATTAACATTGCATTTCTGTTAGCTTAAAAGTTTCAAAAGGCTTGGATTGTTCTCCTGTTAAAGCCGTCTAAGCGAATATTTTTTATATGCAGTTAAAGAAAACGGAACAATTGGTTTAATGAATTCTTACTGGCTCAAATCATTGCTAGAATTCATACTGCCACTCATATATTTACTAAAACCTGCATTATACCGGCGTACTATACATAAATGTGTGCTGCGTTATAAAGGACATTTCCCCCTCCTTGTTTTTATATATTTTGCCAATGGTGTAAAATAAGGGCTTTCAGGGCATTGTTAATTAAGGTTATCCACCATGTTCTCTTGTCGAACAATTTGCACCTCCCTGGAGTTCTGTCTTCCTGGCTATTTTTTGCAGACACAGTACATCGTTCTCAAGGTAACAGTGCAGAAAACCCTGCTTATTGTCGATATTTTTGTTTAAAGATGGTTATTGAAGTTAGAGTAACAGAAGAGACAAAGCTGTAGTTAGCATTAAAAATATCAATTTCAGAGGAGATGATGTTTTCTAGTGTTTTCAGCTCACGCTTTCCGACTCCCGTTGGTGAGGTTTCTTGTTGCTACTAACTTTTGCCCTGTGACCCCTACTTGTCAAAGAAAGGATTTTCCAATGTTTCATAAAGTCAGACTCCTGAAATCACACAGGATAATAATGATGGCTCTACCACTCTAAGGCTAATACTAACTGGCTTAACCGCACTCACCTCTACACGTCACAATCATTGGTACCTCTGGCTCCTTAACAATTCCATCTAGTGTATCAATGGAGAGAAACTCTAAATGACCAAGAGTTCTTTCACACATCAGTCTTTTTCTTCGAGGAATCCTCCTATTCTAATACCGGGTAAAAAAAAATAATGTTTGGTTGTTTAGCTCATTCGCTGCCAAGATTTGAAAATGTTCCTTTTTCTTTTTGTACAATGTAACATTGCTCTCTGCATACACCTACTTGTGTTCCGAGCTCCCGTTCATCCTTGTTATATTACACGCGTCTTCACTTTTATTTTTCCTTCCAAGAAAGTGAGATCACAGATCTGTGCGCTACTAGCGAATGAGTGTTTGTGTTTGAAACATTTGTCTTTGAAGTGTATACTTCTGATTTGAGGCAGTTCCAGGCGTGTGTGATCCTTATAACCTTGTGTTTTGTGCTTTTTGGAACTGGGACATGCTGTACTGTACCTGCTTCCTTTTTCTTATGCGCTAATCTCTCCAGGCTTGGGGATTTCGTTTCTCAGTCATGCTTTATAAACAAACAGAACTTTTACCAATCGCAACAGTCTGTACCTTTTCATTTCTCCTCTGAGAATGGGGTATGCTATCGCACAAGTGATTATTCTTTAATATCTGCGTATCACTTTTGTTAGGACTTCATCCTGAGGATGTGGTGCAAAGAATGTTACAAGTATTGAAAAACATACCTTTCTCCCCTTATCAATGATCACAATTGACACAATTTGTAAACGTAGTTCCCTATCAGACATTTTAGCTCACAAAAGCCATGACTGCTTTGGCTTGTCACCCCATTCAACTAATTCTGTAGCACAAAGTGGAAAAGTGTGGGCCAATGCTTCCTGATGAATCCCTGGGTGTGGGTTTGTAGGCAGGCGCCTATACCAGAGCTGGATACATTTATGATCAAGACAGAAAATCTTAGTAGCCTGTATTTGAGGAGCCAGGAACTTGTGCATTCGTAGTAATGGATTCAAAACAGCTCAAAACCGGCACAAACATTTTAGGGCCAGATAGTTGTTTTAGAACCGACTCTGTTAGTCTGTGAATGAAATGGTTGTGCGGTATCTGCAGCCCCTCCTGTCATCCTTGGAAGCAATCAGAGTACCGTGAAATCATCATCGCCTTGCTTTGCCTCTCATGGGCAATTTCACTTAATTGACACCTGACACTCAACACTTTCTGCTTTACACACGCAGTACTAGCAGTCAAGTTGCAACTTCGTAGTTTACTTCTCAACAGCTTCCAACCCTGTCACTGCCACAAAGTGTAATTACCCACAAATAATATATCAAACAGCTGTGTTAATTAAATGCGTTTTCTTTTATAATTTGATGTGGCAGTACTAATTTAATTCCCTGACTAAACAAACTGATCTGTTACATAAATTCTAGTAGTGTTAAAAGAAGTGACAGAGAAAGATGAGCAATCGGTGACAGTTTTTCATTAATATCTGCTATGCCAGGAATTGGATTAGGACATTATTATGTCTCTTCAATTTTGACTTTAACATAGTTTCCAAATATCTTTAAGTTGCCAAGTTTCCTTATTTCTTCATTGAGATATAATAGCGTTTAATAGCTGTTATACCAGATGTGAAGGGAAGGTCTCCACGTGCTTCATCTCTGCTCCCAGTGCGAGTGAATCCGGCTCACGATTACTTTCAGTTATAAATTGGAAACTCTTAATAATGCTGTTTCCCATTCTTCTCCCTTTCACCGAGTAGAACATGGTTGACATTTAATTTTTTACAACTTTTAAATTGTTAAAACCCTTTATACCGATTTACTAACCTTTTTCATATTGCTGTTAACACTTCTTTCATAGCCCAAAGTATGTGAGGGATATTCACATTTATAACCCGAAATCTTTCTGCCTTGTTTAATCTGTTGCTGGTACTTTCCTGATAACAAACAAACCGAGTATGAGTTTGTTTTGAGAATTTTCTCTGTCTGCAGGTTATTCTCGTTAAGCTGTACACCAAAGGCAAAGAGTTAAAGAAATGTACAGCTTATAGTCACTATATTTAAGAAGATAGTTTTGGAAAGGAGAACCATTTCTAAACAGCAGAGGCCAAATCGTATGGGCCTCTGATCGCAGAAACACCAAAGACGGTTTGCCAGGATGCATAATGCTGTGTCTGTGAGGATTAGATTGGAAGCTAAGGGGATTAATGTGTTTTATGTTAGTGTCTCATGTCTATTGCACTGATAGAAAACGTTGTAAATGACGGTATCTCACGTGTATGCAGCAATCCCATGCTGGCTTGTATCAGGACTCTTTAATGATAACATGTCAGTTGCATTTAAACAGTAGGAGCGATACATAGCTGATTAGGAGCTCCTTATACCTCGAGGAGCAATGCTTGATTAAAAGAAAAATGACGAAAGCTATTCTGTATTGATACTTAGCGAGACGTTATTTGCAGGGCACATCACCCTCACCGTGCGAGAAAAATTAACAACCAGCTTCCCTACAGCATTTCCGACCCAATGTATTTTCAGGATCGACTGTTCTATTGGGTGCCAAGAGGTCAGTGTTGTCTGCAAGGCAGATTTTCGACAAAATAAAGACAAACTTCCTTTTGCGTAAATTGCATTATACAAGGGGATTCCCTTCTTGAACCGATCTATATAATAAGAGAGCAGTTTGCCATAATGATTGAGTGCTATGGGATGGTGCTGTGGAGAGCAGAGGTAATGCACATTAATGTTATTTTTAATAAATTGGTAGAAAATGAAAACTCTTTGACGGTCCATTGCGGAGTCAGACGGGCACATGACCATGCTGACAGCCCCAAACACGTTCTGTCGTATCGTGATATTTTCAGGTGGCTTGAGAACCGGTTCTCCTACCCGCAAGCCTTCATATGCTGCTAACTTGCCATGTTTCTGCCCTCCAGTGTTTTTATGCACAGAGTGTCAGCAGATTCATTAATGCTTTTACAAAAGGCAGAGTAAAAAGTAACAATATAACATTGAAAATATACAACAAAAACATGAGTACACGTAGTAGAGAGAAAAGAGTAGAAGGGCCTGCTCTTCAAGCTTACAATGTATTAAGAGGCGGAGGAGGAGTGAGACAGATGGTGAAGAGCAGTGCAATCATAATAATGTTAAAATGTATTTTTAATTCTAAATGGAGTTCTTTTATGTAACAACTAATAAATGTTCCAGGAAGTCTGAGCTTTTATTTTGTGGGTCTTAATAAGAGACCTATCGTTAATCCTCAAAGTTTATGAATTTCCGTAAATTTGTAGCAATGTTATTATTATTATTATTATTATTATTATTTTTAAGGGTAGGCAAAATCATGTTCTTATTTCCAATAATAAACTTTGGAAAACAAATCTTCCCCTTTCTATACACAAAGCCAAATTCTGAAATACTGAATTGCAGAGCTTTAGAGCCTACATATCATTTTAGTTTTAGAAATTGTCAGAAATCTCAAAGAATGTGTTTAATGTGTGAATTCTCTTTTTAAGAGGATTGTTTTAATTAAACACACAGATTATCTGGCTTTGTTTCTGTCTGATGAAATTCAAGCACAAGTTAAAATAAGCTTCATATAGAAGTCAGCACCAAGCAACAAACAAACAAAAAGGTTTATTGTTAATACGTATATCGTCCGGGGCGTCTGTCCGTCAGATAAAGCGGTGCGGGGAAACTCTTTGGTGTCAACAGAAAGTTACTGAAGATGTATGATGAGCGCGTGAACATTTTATGGCTGCTTTGGCTTTCATTTCCCGAAGTCTGTCTTTTTTTGGTTTAACGCGATAAAGCTTTTCTGATTTCCGTCCCTATAGGAATGAGAAGCTATTATAACTGGCATCAGTTGCAAGCCCATAAATAAAATATACCGTTTAAAGACTGCATTGTGTTAAGTAAATATTTCATAAGTATAGGGGGGGAGACATATGAAAGGGCAATTACAATTAGTTTTGATTGTTTGAACCGGGGGAAAGAACACAGTGGGACATTCTGTGCGAGAGTGCAGTGTGATTCAGCCTTTAAATTTGCACCCCGCGAGCCAGAGTGAAAACACCCACCATCTCAGACTTCTCGTGCCAGGATGAAAGTCCTAGGGGAGATTCTGGGCAGGCAGCCTCTGTTTTGGTATATATACACAAAAGTGACTCATCAAAGGTCTATAATTTTACATGGTATTTCCAATTGCCCCTCGTTCGTGTGCTTTGATGGGTTTAGCGGAGGCCAGCACATTCCATCTGGAGATATTCCTCGGCACACATTTTCCAAGTTTTTCCCTGGCACGCTCGCTGGGAACATGTCATTGGCAGCGGCCTGAGTGCTTTCAGACAAATATTCTCTCTGTAAATAGACTTCTGACAGTTTCCATATATGCATCTTTTAGTCTCTCTGCTTACGAGTTCTTATTTACTCAGATTAAAAAAAAAAAAACAAGTCTGCAGAGACATCCAGGTCTCAAACATATAAGGGTTTTTATGACTGTTTCTTGATTTAAATGCAAAAATAATGGTAAAGCCAGCCAAATACCGTATCTATTGTTTCATAGTAAAAGCACTGAAACTGGCATAGCGTATGTTTAATGGAATACTAAAAGAAAAGGTATTAGTAACTCTTCTTTAATTTTATTATGAATTAATTATAAGAATATGTCTTCTTTGACCAAGAAATACACGGACATGCACGTGGTGCGCTGTGGGTTTTCATACGAAGTGTATTTAATTCCTATCTTTGTCATTGTAACCGATAACTTTAATTAGGAAATTAAAAGATACATTCAGACTCAACAAAAGGAGACCTTAACATTTAATATGACAAAGTGACAAAATATTTGTTTAACAAAAGGGGGAAATAATTGTAGGCTGCTGTTTTTTTTTGATTTAGCAGGGAGAGGAATGCAAACCTGCAATGAAATGCTCTCTTTTCATCTACAGACGGCTGGTATGCTGTCGGCTCACTCCATTCCCAGCTTGGGCCAAATTAAATTGTCCGTGGTGTAACGCATGCCACATATATGTTTACATTGAAAATAATAAGTGTGTATTCAGGCATCACTTACACTTTATTTTTTGAAGCCAATATAATGTATATACTAGTTTAAGAGGTTACCATGTAACCCTAATTTCTTTGTCTTTAGGGATGTTTCCATTGGGATGGAGATTCTGCTGGAATCCAGCGGCTACCGGAAAAGTCCTGCCCCAATAATAACCAGATCTGCAGAAGGTACTGTGTATTTTCAGTCTTTTTACAAAACATATTTGGGAAAGAATGGATTTATGCTGTTAAAGTTCCCTATCTCAGTGCCGTCCCTTTGCAGCAAATGACACCATTAATCGAGATTTAAAGCTCGATATTAAGACAATATGGGCCCATTTGTGTGTACTGAGTCTGTTGTTAAAAATGAACCTGTCTTGTCACATAAGAGTGTCTCACTACATAAAAAAAGTTTCATATTCTAAATAACGAAACAAGGCAAGTGTGCCCCTGAGTTTAAATCATGCATTTAATATACAACATAAAACAATCTTTACAGAAAATTATATTTAGGTATAGACAGTGAATAAAACAGTAAAGAGACAAGGAGGTTTAATGGGATACGCTGTTTATATATAAATCAAAAACTGGTTAACAAAATAGCTTTTTGAAGAACTTTCTCCTTTCAAAAGGCATACAGTCCTGCTGAAAGAGTTTTAAAAGAGAGTTTTAGAAAGTTTAATGACAGTAAGGGCTTATCTGGAACCCCAAAACTTCTCCATGGGATCACTGCAAGGCTCTCAGATAATTAATACAATGGAACTCCATTTCTCCGCATAATTTTTCCATCACATGATGTTTTATTTAACCTCATTTGTTTTTGTGGCTACTAACTGTACATGCTTACATGTTTCTTCCAAGTTCTTCATCACGGCAAGAGACAGTATAGTGGATTTGTGTGTAAGGGGTTATTATATATATATATAGATAGATATATATCTATATCTAAATCTATATATAGATATAGATATAGCTATATATCTATCTATATATATAAACTGCTATAAACCGGAGCTGTGATTCCAAGGATTTAAGCTCCATGAAATTGCAATGTGTTTGTGGGTTTTACAAGATTACCGGCAATAGGCTGACGTGTAAGGAATATGACCTAGATATTGATTAAACATTGATTTGTCTATAAATTACTTGCTCCATTATTGTCATTGTTAGGAATTCTACCAACCACACCTCATCTCTTTCCCACAATGCTCCTTATACATTATTAATGATATATTCAAACATTTAATGTGACATAAATTGTTATCTTTGATTAACCCATTGATCAAGTTTATGATAATATGGAGATATCTTCGATTGACCATTCTATTCTTTAGGCCTGTAATCATGAATGTGACAGTGACATAGATGGAATAACACTGGCCATTTCTCTACATATGTATTGAAACCAAGTATATATATTGAGATTGAAAGGGTTTTTTTTTGTTTGTTTGTTTTTTGGTGGTAAGTTTTCTGTGGCATCCAAATTTTGAGTTTTATGAGTCTACCAGAATTCGCCTAAATTATTAAGTCGTATGAGATATATTTATTTTCTTGTAAAAACATAGTTTTTTTTTAAATAATTTAAGCAATGACATGTTATTTCTTACTGAAAAGTACTATAAAAGGTAATCATTGCCCAGAAATCAAATAAAATATTTACTATGAAGGCACATCCTAATGCATTCACTACATGCTAAAAATAGTAAAAATGATGACAAATATTGGCAGCTACCAAGGTCAAGGTCACAGATTGTATTTCTGTAAGGTTATGGCACTTTACTGCTGTCTTACAAACTCAGTACAAATAAACTCTTAAGTGGCTTCTTTAAAGCAGTGCTTAATTACATATTTTTTTGAAAGTCCTTTTTAACCAGAAATACATTTCCACGTGTGCCTTGTAAGCGTTTCCTCCCCATCCCCCTCAGCAGCGTTTTACATTTTTACATCCCTTTGAACTGCACATTTTGCTACTAATGATAGTCGTATTAACAAGCAACAAGCAATTTATTTAGCTCAGTAGAGTTCTGTGAAGACCTTGAAGAATAGTCAAGCCTTATTCATAGAACATGTCTCATCACAATGAAATGGAAGAAAATAAACAAAGTGGACAGAGGAATTGATTTGGTATCTCGTTCCCCATTACCGTCTCATTTAGTGAATGCAGATTATTAATAAGATGTATGTAGGGAAAATGTAGCTATTGATTATTGAGCTTGTTATTTATTTCAGATGGAAAAGCTCAGGTAGGGTGGAGGGTAGCAGAGAGTCCTCTTGCAAACAATGTAAATGGAACACTGGCACTACCAAACCCTTGGCAGGCTGGCCCTCGGGTAGGACGCTTGGCAGCATAGCCCTCGGGTAGGGCGCTTGGCAGCATAGCCCTCGGGTAGGACGCTTGGCAGCATAGCCCTCGAGTAGGATGCTTGGCAGCATAGCCCTCGAGTAGGATGCTTGGCAGCATAGCCCTCGGGTAGGGCGCTTGGCAGCCTAGCCCTCGGGTAGGATGCTTGGCAGGATAGCCCTCCGGTAGGATGCTTGGCACGATAGCCCTCGGGTAGGGCGCTTGGCAGGATAGCCCTTGCGAACAAGAAACACCAGTCAGGAGGAGCAGCAGCATGAGAAACAGAGAACCAGATCAAGCAGATCTCAACCACAAGGCATAAACCCAACACAAAGTGCCTGTTTGTAATAAGCAGAAGGTATTTAAAGGGCTGCTCAACATAACGAGACCAGCTGACACCATCACAACGGAGCAAGAATTCCAAAGTATGTAGAGCGGCCACTACAGGCGGAAAGTGGAAGTGACAGCACAGCTATTATAAAGAATACAGGAGCCTGGAATACAGGGTGGTGACATCTATGACATACAGAACAATATATGCATCTATGGCAAATAAGCATACTACAGTGATGAATTGGGAAAGAATGTTAAACCACTTGGCCTTTTTAGTCTACCATTTACTAATTTCACTAAAAAGAAATAAAAACTAAATGAAAAATAAATTTTTTTACATTACATTTGGGGAAAGAACAATTCTAGCTCTATGTAAAATACTCCAGGATAAAATAATTAAAGTTGATGGACTTGAACACATGTAGAAGGAACCGCAATATTGGATGCATGCCAAAGGCATTGGTTTCACAGAAATAGTTACGTTGTGTCTTGGATTATTATTTTGCAAAGCGATAAACATTCGGGGGGGGGGAACAAAGCTGCTCTTCCCATTGTTTCCCCCCATTGTTTCTTTTGCAGATTTCTACCACATACAGAGCCATTTATTGGTATAATTCAGCAAAACTCACACATGAGAAAACCATGCAGTAAATGAGTTCAGCTGTCCACCCACTTTCAGGAAAGAGAATGCGTGCCGTCGAATGAGAAGCGTAGGAACAGAACCCCTCATTCAGAATGTGACCGCTCCCTGGACACACAGTTCTATTTCTATACTCATTGTAAAGCCCTATAGTCTGCCTTTCCAAATAATCCAGGGAAAGGCTAGCAACTGCTTACAGCTGTTACAGTCTGTGGAACGCTGCCTGGGCTTAAATATTTGGCTTATATTTCTAGCACTCTTCTTTTTTTTTTCCCGTTGAAGGGTATATCCTGAAATAAAAGATCTCCAGACCAGAGAACTGATCAACATGGAATAGTAAATGGTAGATAAAATATATTCAAATATTCACACTTGTGTTCGTTTGCCATTCGTATGTGTTGAACACGTTTCTACGTTACTAAATGTTTTCTAAGAAAACTGTTTTCATCTAGGCAAACAATAATAATTTCTAAGAAGTACAACCATTATCTATGGCACTGGACACCCCTCGTTACACCGTGACACACTTTCTGTATAAAATCAGCCTGTTGTCTAGATTGTTTCCTGTTCTTATAATACTGGAGAAAACTAATATCGATTGAAAAGACACTTCACTCCATGTGAGACCTTATGGGAAACACATCTATTGGGTATGAAAACAACAGAGATTCTACGATTTTCGCAGACAGGCTTCTTTCACAGATATCAACAAGACTTGTTACAAGGAGCAGTACAATAATACTGAGACAGACTATGTTGTGGAACAGCTTTAAAGATTGTGTTCCTGGATCTGGATTGTAACCGATCAACTGAACAAGGTAAACAAGTCATTCTGTAGACACAATAATGTCTATGGAATGTGTTCCCTAAGGAGCAGTTTTCCTTGAGATGTCTTGAACGAGGCAAGAACCCATAGCGATTGTACGTCAGGGTTCACTTTATGTTGTGTCCGCTGGTAACTATCTAGCCAGGGTTCCATATACAGATCTACACTGTAACGCATCTCTCCTCAACGACTAAAACAAAGTTCTAGACTAGTATCAGAGAAAAATGTATCATGTAAAATTTACAGCCGTGCCTTCGGGATTTGATTAGATCTAAGGATAGGAACTGTTCAGCTGCTACTGAAGATGTGGAAACGTTACAGTAATGAGCCTCATCACCAGCAATGTCATCCTTGTACGGTTTGAGATCATGTTCATCAAGGTGCATTTATCTGTTGTCTGTTGAACATCTTTAAAAAAAAAACTGAGAGCATTTAAGAATTGTAAGCTCTGCCGCAAATCATTTCGTAAATGGTCCACTTGCAAAACACGAAAGACAAAAGTTGACACCTTGAGAGAGAATTCAGGATCATTCTCAGTTTCCATGCCTACTGATTTAGTTTCTGATTCTTGTGCTGAAGTGAAGAAAGCTTTTCTTGGGATATCATTTGACACGACTTTAACTGGCAATTAGCATGCCACTGGGGAAAAACATGTGCAATGTTTGTGATGAGCAAGAAGAAATTCTGCTGAAACACAACCTTTTACAAAATTAACCCTGAAGAGATGGATACGGAAAGTTTTATCTACAAAAGCAACTGGGTTATTTCTCCTGCGATCAGGTTGCCTAAACGCTTTGTTTACGTCCATCTTACATCTGCATCTGTCTCAAATATTTATTCTCTACTTTGATTTCCTCGTATCACTTTTCCTTCATTGCTTGTAAGTAGATCCACACCAAACAGCCAGACGCAGTCCTAAATTCTTCTTATCTTTGACCTTTCCAATCACATTGAAATACCTTAAAAATGTAAATGTTAGTGACAACCACGTGCCCCTAATGTATAGTTCCTTATCCTTAAACATGCACTTTGTGGTACTTTTTAATGGTCTAGAGAGTACTTCAGTGCCTTCAAATGCTAATGGCATTGGAAAACTGTTATTAAGGGTACTTACTGAGAAAAGGTTGGCACTAAGGGGTTCTTGGGTTCACAGAATTGGTTACTAACAGTACTCGGGTGCATACATCTTGAGAAATATTTATTAAAGCGTATGAATTATAAACCATCTGTGGAATGCAGCTAACTTAAGGTTACCACGTGAGTTACTATAATGTTGTTCAGGGCAGTATGTGAATGTAATTAGGCACAGCCTTAACATCAACCCCACTTCCTTCCATGCTGCGTTCTACATTATGACAGATGCCCCGAGTCTAAGTTAAATGTTTGTGAATTGTGTTGTTATGTTTGTTATTATTGTTGCCTGCAATAACAAGACAATGGAGGCAATGGTGTCATTACAAACAGCAATAAATTTACAGTTAAAACCATCTAGTGGAATAATACGTTTGGGGGATAAAGCTCTCAGCAGTACAAACACAGAGGATGGCTGGAATCAAGCAGTACATTAAGAAGAGTGAGCACAGCACAGAAATATTCACCTGAGGGCAATGTTCTCTGAAATTCCCTTCATATGGTACAGTTTGACACTCTCACTTAAACTTACAATCCTGTCTGCGCCGTCTCCTTGAAATAAAAGTTAACTATGTGGTTCTTTAGGCAACTTAACAGCTGAACGTGGTGACGGCTGATCTATATAGCTGTGTATGGGGAAAACATAATTATGTTATAATAATATTGAGAACAAAACGACCACTTTCATTGCCTGAGTAATCGCATTGGTTTGGGACTGGGGCACTTTAAGGTTGTCAGCAGTACCTTTTCTGGGTCTTCTGTTGGTAATACTACAGCCCGCTGATATTTTTTAAATGGCCCTGGGCTGTAGATGTACGTATAATATCGCTGATATGCCATTGGAACACAATATCGCAAATAACCCACAGAGGAAAAGAGACAATGTTTATTGGATACAATTTTCTTCTGTAAAAATGGGTAATGATTTGTAATCCATTGTATGAATTTCTTGGGTTTTTTCCTTGATGAAGACTTAAGGGAAATAAGACTTTTCATTGCATAGATTTTACTTCTTACTATGTATAGCATGGTAGATATTTTTATTGTGGGGCATAATATATTACATGTATTACATTTGATCTTTCGACAGAAGGTCGAGATACAGTTATACATAGAGGTGACTGATCCCACGTGTTGGCATGTGCTATGAGTATAGCCCGTATGTACCACTAGGCAGTAGCTTAGAGGTTTACTTGTGGCGGTAGGTTTATCATCAGGCAATATCACAAGCTATTTGCCTTTAGACAACAACATTTTGATGACCAGGAACATGTGGTGCTCTCAAACATCACCCTAAATTTCCATGGGGGGAGGGGTTGTCTTCCAAATTCATAACCACTAGAGATATCATATAAGACTTGACTTTATTATTACTATTATTACTACTGAGCCATAGCATTTAATTAAGATTTCATGAATTGAAAGTATGTTAACAGCAGGAATGTTTGGAAGAGTTTTGTAACTGACACTACAGACAGTGAAAATGACACCGTGGATTCCAGTACACTTTGACTGTACAAAAATATGTGTTGACAAACCTATAATTTCCCAGGTTAACATCACTCTATCTTTGTATCTTTGTATGCTTACACATGCTTACATTGACGGCACAATGTATTGTTATTATAAGCAGAACAAAGTGTCTGATCCTCTTCCTATAGAGGAAAATGTCATATCAATTACAGCCTTATTGTGATGACAGGGTGATGCTTGGTCTTTGGATCATAGGTTTGTTAACTTAATTTTTGTTTCAGAAGTAGAAAGTTTTTCATGTGCAGGACAAGTAGTACTGACACCCGGAGATGGGAAAAAAAGAAAAGTGCATGTACGGTTAAGGCAAAAAAAAGGTTTTCTGATATAGTGATAAAAGGAATAAAAGATTCTGATGGGAGCAATGATAGGTGTTACCATGGTGTGATTTCTAAAAGCAGTCCCCTGCTGCGTAGATGAGTCAGAAAATCATACGAACAATAGGAAGTTTTGACGGGACCTAGAAATATATTCCACGTTTAATGCCAGCGATAAAACATGTAAAAGAAAAAATGCGATTTCATGGTAACGGTCAAGAAAAAGGTCGTCAAATTTAAAACACGCTGCCGGAATACTTTACACCCCCATGTATTACTCTAGTCATCATAGTGTATCATTGTACTCATCACCACTTAGCAAGCAAATCCGTTCTTGCGTTCTAAAACCTTTTATGTGTTTCACATTCGTGTAAATCAGGTCCTGCACCTGCACTACATCGGAAGTAAATCCCGCATTGCTGTCCTTTCCACTCTTGCAATTACCCTCACACTTGTTATTTCTTACGTTCTCCGATCCTTGTTTGTGTTGCCAGCGAAAGAATCTACAATTGTCTGCGAGTGAGCCTAAATAACTGTTATTTTTGTAATAAGTGTCACCATTTGGTAGTTGTCAGAAGCTTCTGGTTGCAGAAATGTGCCGATAGAGCTGATATGATATATTACCAATGTTTTTTATTCCAGGTGTGTGTACGGGGAGGGGGGATGCAGAACATAAAATAATCTGTTCAAAATGTAGTCATTGTACATCACCATCTTAAGCAGGAGAAATTAGTCGTTTTTTATGTTTGAGACTAAGTATATCTAATTTCTGACAGCTTTTCACTGTAAGGTAAGCTGTTCTTGTCTTGCCCCGATAACAAACCATCCTCAGCTTGGGGAAGCTCAGTTCCTAGTACCTGGGCTTTAAGCATTATATGTTGCCTTTTTTGACCAACAGAACTCACTGCCACTTCAAAGTTCTACCTGAGCTCATTAAGAACAATCTTTTTACTGGAAAACATGGTTTATTGTGCAAAAAAATCTTGACTTGAGTTTAGGGCCTCGCTGGACACAGGTCAAAATAAGACTTTTATCTGGATGCATTTTCCTGCTCTGAAGTGGCCCTTTGGACTGCTATCATAGAACCTTGGTGTGAATGGCCAAATTCACAAAATTCTGTTTCAAAACTGTATAAAATGGGGCTCCTCCTGGGTGCGTGTTTAACTTACAGGACAGCACTAAGCGATTCAAGACATCTGGTCATCCAATGTAAGACTCGTCAGGAGATGGACTGCAAAGATTAAGTGCTTCCTCCGTCGTGTGACACTATAACATCTCTCTCTCTGTTTTGTTTTTTTATTATCAGAATGCTCATTTTCCACCGAAGCAACTTGTATTTTAATTATATTTTCCCTAAAAGAGGGAGAACAAAACAAAATGAACAAAGAAAACATCTGCTTTAACGACATAACCACTTGCATCTACACATTGCCAGATGTCAGCGCATGTTAAACTAACACATTCTCCATGTGCAGCAGAACTGTACACATGCGGAACGCTCATGAATAGTGCGCTCGGGTTATCCAACAGACACCTCACAAAATCCCTTCCATCACAAACGACACTTTCTTTTTTCAGACTTCATTTTTGTAGTTGGCAGTGACGACGATGTGTTCTTTCATGGGTCAGGGTGATATCCATTGAAGATTGATAAACCATTCACTTCTCAATAGCAAACATACTTTCCCCTGTAGCCCTCATCGTTGCTGGTGGACAGATATGGCAGCGACCTTTGCCGATAGAAATGATGTCCTTAATAACAGCTGTGTGCTGCAATAAAAGAAAAATGGGTTTTAAGCAATAGTATTGTGCAGCCGGATAAAAATAAATTGATAATGTTCTTAACAAACGATTGATAGTCCGCTGCTAAAACTACAAAGGGCTTGGTCCATTGTGTTCCAGAAGAATATTTTAACGCATAGGGTTTTTTCAACAAAACAGACATTTTCAATGAGCAAAATAGACTTTTTCGAAAGATAAGAAACATTCAGCCCTTCTAGTCTGCCAATTTTTTTCCTGCCATAAACCCCTGAAATCTTATTTGGTCGCTGGTCTAGTCTTTTATTCAGGATGGCTTGATAGCTAGGAATACTGTTGTGTGCCTGTTTACCACCACGCATGTCTGTGACATCGCACACGCCATATGGGTGATGGTTATGTGTACATGCTTTTCAATCACGCTCAAACACCGCCAGAAAACCTCACAGTTTAATGGCCTCGTTGCCAGAAGACGCTGTTTAAACGCTTAGAAAAATTAGGCAAATTCCATTTTCCCCAAGGTTAACACATTTATTACCAAGTTACACGATGTGTGCATTCATTGTTATTCCCCGGAGCAACTGTCGTGACAGAGGAGTGATTACCATTTCAGGAAAAGTAGCATTATTGGAAATTACACGCCACCATGCAGATAGTAAACATGTGGCAGATTATCCCAGCTCAAAACATACCTCATGTGTTGAGTTTGAGAAACAATAATTGCTTTCTTGGTTCGTTTTCAAGTACCGCCTAAATCAGAAGGCCTGCTCCCACAGACGCTTTGCAATGAATTAAAACGGAAGGAAGGCTCATTATGGAGCACAGTGGGTAATGGTATGCAAATCAACATTACTGATGGCTCAACTAGCTTTCTGCCACCAAGAGGATTTTGCAAACAGACACAAGAAATTGTTTGCAGAGACGACTGTCTGTTGTAGGAGGGCGCAAAGCACGCTTTACAGCTAAATAGAGCCCCCTGGGACTTTCACATCAACCATGCTGAAAGGGATGTCTCAGTGGCACCTTCAAGTACCCCTTGTAGAGGAAAATATTCTTCCTTGAGCGCAGGTTTGTGTCTTCGACGTGATTGAGACGCTGATTGCTCATTCCTTAAATCTGTGGTCAGAGCAAATATAATTTTTATTATTGAGGGTGTGATTAAAAGGACGCTGAGGCTCTAAAGCTATGTGCATGTATGTTTTCCGATTGGTATTACTCCTGCTCTGACATACTTGCTGTAGTGCTAATAAAGCCCCACGTTTTATATGGCATTAAGACTTTTTATCTCCCTCCCGTCTCCTCCATCTGTATGCGCGCAAGCACTTATTTCCCCAATGTTTTTTCCATTACACATTGCACTGAGCTATTTCACTGAGCACTAATTTACTGTCAGAACTGGATCTGCATTTAATCTCATTATTCCCTACTCTCTTAATGCTCTATTTAATTTTCTTTGCGCTGACAATACATCTAATCTATTTCATCTACTATAACTTGAGATGTTTTTCTTGCAGTTCAATACTGTATCTCTACCTGTTATAATGCTTTGTGTAAAAAGACTACTAAATTAACATTGGGATGGCAGTAGAATGGTCGTTATGGAGTAGACTGACTGGCACAGCTCACACTAACTCATTTGGATTATGCCAACAAATAATGAACCTCTAATTAAATTGAAGAAATAAAGAATAAGATCAATACTACGAGTGGTAAAAGATAATACTTTACTTGAAGCCGGAAAAATGGTTCAAATATATGGCTGATTGTTTAAATCTGTATATGTTTCTTTTTGCCGCCAACCTGGTCTTGTTTCTTGTTTTTCTGTAGACTATTGGACATATATCACAAGCTCTCTGTTTCTGATGATCTTGATGATCATGTCACATTGGAAAAAAAAAATAGAAAATAATGTCGTTTGTCACATGATCACTTTCATTAAAAGCTGTAGCTGTAGAATTACAGGAGACAAGTGGAGTTTGAATGATATCCACAAATAAATTATACATTCCCTTTAATCCCAGGACCATGGATTAAGAATGTAACATCTGTAACTAGATATGGGATGACCAGAGTGTAGGAAATTTTTTTTTACATGTATCATACAAAACATTAGTTTGGGACTATCTTAAATTATACATGTAACACTAAAATAAAACCTAAACGCACGCAGCCTGAAAGAGGTTCAGAAATAGCCTTCAGACAGATTCACTATTTGCCATAATGCATCATAGATCAAATAGTTCTAATTCATGTCAGAATATGCTTCAAAACATATTTATACTCCAAAAAATCTACTTTATAAAAAAAAAAGCCTAAATGACCAGAACAGGTGGAGAAAACACTGAATGACTATCATTTTTCCTCTGTTCTCTTCTCTTACGCAATACTACTGGTATTTAGCACTTGTTCTTGGCCAAACTAATACTTGCCAAAACCCTAGTTTCTAAGTGACTCTTGTAGCAAAGTTTTGTGATTTGAAGAGGTATATACAGCAAAGCGTTTCCGTGTGAGGGCTTGTGACGGGCGTATGGGGACAGTGGAACAGAGGGGTTATCGGGGAATTGAATCAATGCAGACTGTGATGGTAGATAAAGGAATTAATGGGCTAATAAGCTGACCTTCAAATCAGGAGAGCATTAAGAGGAGACTAAAACGAATGTGCTAAAATAAGGGATAAAGTAATTTTACTTAGATTGGAATGTGTATTAATTGGAACAGCTTTTAGAAGCTGTGAGACTAATTTGATGGTAAGTGGTTACCACTTTCCCACCGCGTCTGTGTTGGACACAAGTGATAATTGTCTCGATCATCTGAATTCAGTCATAGGTAAAGTCCAAACATAATAAACTAATGGGGACTTATCAGGTAGGCAGACAAAATCCTGAGGCTGTGTTGGTAGTCACATTTGCCTAGTAATATGTAATCACTTGGCTAATTATCTCAAGGGTTGTAGAAGGTCGAGACTTAGGCCATTTAATATCTGAAGAAGTTACATCTCTAGCTAATAGAAAATGTACTAAGCCCTTCTTGCAGAATATATTCAGCTGGCCCTTTACAAATTCATTGATGGAATCTTTCAACTCACATACTGTTCCTGGTTTAGAGGATAAACTCCAGTGATTCCATTGTTGTATGGGATTTGTATGAAGACTCGCAGGAAGCAATAAATGCCAGCAGGGGAGCCTGTTAAAGTGGAGCGTCCTGCTTGTCTGTTTGACAGGGCAGTACGACACATGGAGAGGAATTCCATCAGGTTCTATAAGCTGTAATTTCTCTCCTTCACAAAACTATGGCACGCTGTCAAAAATAAAACTTTGCCCACCCATAAAACTCAAGGTATTAATTAAACAAGCATTATGTTTGAGAAATAGCCAACCCGTAGCTGACAGTTTCTGCCAAAAGGATAGATGTTAATCTATTTTTAAGTTGTTTCTTTCATTTTACCTTTTACATAGTGATGGAAGTGATGGCAGTCAAGACCTCTTTGCCCACTCACATCAGTTATTTCTCCATTCTGCTGTTCTATGATGTTTATCATGCATTGAGTGCATACTTTAGAACCAAATTGCGATAGAAAGTGTCTGCTTTTCTGTTTGGAGGCCACTTTTCACCACATCTCTGGTTTACCTTGTTCCCCAAAATAAGTATTTAATTCCCTAATTCACAGTCTTTTCATTTCCTCAACTATCAGACAATGCTTCTTCCATTTAACCCCTAAACCACCTAATTCCATTTTTAGTAAACTGTCTGCTTTTCTTTTCTGTTTTTCTTTTTTATGCATCTTCATCCACTCAGTCATTTTGTGTAATTTTCAATGTTACATTTTCTCTCTTTTGCTCACCGAACATTATTACTTGTTCTGGATACGCCTGTATATTATTGAAACGATAACAAATATTCTTCTCCTGCCCGGACACACTAGTTTCCAGCACTCTTGCTGGGAGTTAGTATGTATTCTCTTCTTGCTTCTTTTCTATAACTCCGGGTCAAAGTGTCTTTCATTCTGTGATGCCCGTGTAGATGTAGCTAGCTGAAACATAGTGTTTGTTGTTTTACTTGAATCTGGAGAGCCCTAGAAGTATTATATTTTTATAGATGTAAAATCAGGATAAAACTGTATTTTTTCATTTCCGAAAAACAAAGAAATTTCATTACATTCCGACTAACGGTATGCTAAGTGTTTCCATAAAATACGAATCAATATGATTAAGATCCATTACTTAGGGGGCTTTGCCTAATATTTGACTATTAGTGTAAAATATGTCAGGGGATAGTGATGTTGTGAAATAGATTATTCAAAGTAATTATGGAGCAGTGTAATTACTACAAAATTGAGGTCAGAAGATGGCATTTAGTATTACAGACTTAAGAGATTCCTTAAGAGATTTATCTTGCATTCTGTCTTTTCATCCAATTATTGAAAGCTAACATTTTTGTATAACAAGGAAAGAGATGTCTCCTTGCGTGAAAAAGATAATTTTTAGTTTATTGGTATTACATGCAATTGTTTCTCTGTAACTACAACCAGTGTATGGTTGACTGCAAAATCATCAGATACAAACTTTAGTATCTATTCTGTATGTATTTTTTTGTGTCTTGATAACTATTATCTAAACCTACTAACTGTAATGAGACAAATAGGGATAAACTAAGGTCTCATAATAGTCTCATTTCCCTTTGGTTGAACCTTCAAAGTAATATGTTTTTTCTTGTAAAAAGAACAGAGTAAATAATAATAATATAGGGTAAAATGAGTAAATATGTGAAAGTGGTTAACAAATAGTCTACAAAAATGGAATTCTAAACATGTAGCTTAATGGCCCAGCTGACTGATACCTTCTGCTTTCTTTATAAAAAGTATTTAACATTTAGAATTCTGGATTAAATGAAAGCTGACCCTTTTTATATTTATTGCAGTGAAATTCCTAATATAGAATGCTGTAGCTACATATTGTGTCTGCCTGTAATTTGGCAATGAGTAGTGAATCAATGGAAGATCCATTATCATAAGTAGATCAATCCGTGCTATTTTTCCCCGCAGTGTTGTCCATCTTGTAGACAACGTACACAATTAATGTATATCAGGAACGTATTCCAGATAATAACAATGGATGATGCCCATTGTACAGCACTGCGGAATATGATGGCGCAATAAATAACAGTCCTACTGGAACCTCTGAGGGGAATTAAAATGGCAAAAAATAATTAGCAATTTTGCCTATTTTGTCTTTTTGTTTTTAAAATCCTTTTTGTCAAAACGGCTAATTTTGTCATCTCTACACCTGCACTAAAGCTTTGTTTTCCATTTAAATGCATATGGTTCATAAACAGATTGATGCTCATTTCCATCAACATGGTGCATTGTAAAAATTTTATGCCAGTTATAATACAGCCATTACACATACAATCTAATCCAAATAGGAGATGATAAAGAATTGTACCAAAAACACGTAAACAAAATTATTTTTTATGGGTTATATATGCATTTTTTTAAAATTCTATTTATCTGTGCAATTTACTTTTATTTTTGCCCATTCAGCTGGTTCCGGGTGTTTAATAAAGGTTATATAGAATATAGCCAAACATTGCAGCCTCAAATATCTAAAGGTGTTTGATGAGAGAGTCTGCTTTCTTGGCATTCACCATCAATAAGCGCCACAGATGAATTCTTATTGAATTGAATAACTCCATAAATATCTTAAAATAATACATTATTTAATACATCACACACTTAGTTCTAAACAATCTTTATAATTGGCTTCTTGTTCTCCCCCACCTTTCCCCAGTATGCTCTCTGGTGAGTGATCTTTAAGGCTAGTTACTTTGTTAAAATCAGGAGTTTATGGTATCTGCCTTCAAAGTGCAACAATAAAACAAAATAGGAGTGGACATTGTCAGCTGTTTTCAGTACATTTTTGTTTACTATAAGTGTTTCCTTTTTAGAATCACGCAGGCATGGATATTAACAAGTATATGACCCCAGGATTCACCACTTCAAAGATGCATTAGACTCATACAACCTTGAGAATCCCAGCAGCCTAGCGAGTTTTTTTTGGGTGTAATTTGATTTATTTGCTGCTTGGCTTACTTGATAAACTACAAATCATATTGGATATATGTCAGCACTGAAACCGGAGCAAACGCAGGACTTAAGACTTATAATAGAATGCGGTAGTTAATATCACTCAGGGGTCCATTAAAGGTGTCACCCCGAGGAGCTCTGGAATTGGATACTGGAACCACCGGTTGCATCGTTTTTATTTCCATTTCTGTATATTTGTATTAATCTACCGATTTGTTTGTTATATTTATACTAGATAAATCAGTAACGATTGATGATTGGATGCCTTTGAGAATATTGAGAACTAAATGTTCATTTTATTCACAGTTTAACCTTAAAAAGACCCTAAAACGGAAGGTAACTTTTGGTTTTAAAGTACTCCCTCAATGTGATGCAATTTGTGTGTTATAAAAGGGTAATTACTTAATTGTGAGCTTTGGATAGAGACACAAACTCATTCACGATAAACTCAGCAGAAAGAAGGTTTTCCATCAGTATGTTGAGAATAGGGGATGTTAGAACCACTTAATTTGTCCATCTCTGGCATGAATGTAAATGCGGCTTTTTTTAAATGAGGCCTCGGCTTCACAATTATGGAATAACATTAGTAAGATGCATATGTCACTTGCAAGTGTGGGAGGTGATGTACAATATTAGAAAAAGCATAAATCAAGAGACAAGGTTAATGGATTAATAATCTGCTGCCGATATATGGTAATGGCTGGGAATATAATTAGCCGTGAAAGTGTCATGCCCCTTGATATCACCAGGGCTGCGCATTTTGGATGGCACCATTCATCTTAACGGACAACAGGAACCAAAGGTATTCACTGCACAAAAACTCATTACTATGCTGTGCTCTTAAGTAAGTAGCGTATGTCGAAGGTCGCTCCACTACTGAGTGTCCTCATACGTCAACATAACAGAATTCCGGCTTCCTTCTGTTCCTTCAGCGGAATACTGAATATAATCCGTTTTCTGAACCAAGAGAAGACTTATACATATGTTTAAAAGTTTCCATCCTCGGACAGAAGTATACTTTTTTAAATCGCACACGCTTCGCATTTTATCACGCTGAAGCAGTCTTCGTTTACAAATTTGAACCCTTCTTCCGCATGAGACAAAAAAAGCAAGCACAGCAGAAATTAACATCCCAAAGGAAAATAACTTTACTCTCTACTGGTCTCAAGCAAAGACCTACACAAAACTAAAGTAACCTCTTTAAGAGAACTTTGTGTAGGTGCCCACCTTGACCATTCTCATACAATTTATAGATGCGCTGTTGTAACCGTGTCAGTGAGGATTTGCTGGCACCACATACTACAAACCTTGCAATCTTTTAGGTGGCCGTGCTTTGGTCTTTGAGGTCGTGCATAGAGTTCTAGGTTTTAAGAAATGATTTTCTGACGGTTTCTAAGACGGGACCAAGGGCCAGTTACGGTTTGAGGCTTGGCTGCAGGAAAAAGGGTAGAGTGGATGGGCTCAATATGGGTTCTTATTTGATGTCAAATTTTGTGTTTCTATTTTCAGCTGCTTTATCACATTTATTCTTGCGCAGCTATGCAGGAGAAATTTGGACAAAAATTTATCTCGGAGAATTGTATTACACGGTCTGCAGCCCAGGAGAACTCAACCTCATTTTGCAGTGTCAGCAAAGGCAACCCCAGGAGACTTTAGCAATACTTGTTTAAGTGACATCGTTTCTACATTTTTATACTTTCATAAAATGAGCATCCAAGAGCAGCTGTGTAATATTTTAGTCATATTATTTATTTGCTTGGAAATCAGCTGTCAGAATTGCAATACACGGAAGCAAACTCTACCTAAAAAAACATCTCCCAGGAAAAAACAAAAACAAATATGAAATATGTGCTAATCTTCCGAAAGGCCACCACATTTTAGTGTTTAATTATGAAAATTTTTCTCCTTTGACAAGTGAAATGAATTTAGGCAGCCATGCGTGGTGAGAAAGTTGGAGTGCCTGCAAATTAAATCAAAATCAAAATGAAAAATATAAGTATGGGTTTCATTTTCAACATCAAGAAAGTTATCCTGTACGTTTGACATTTTAAGATAATCCATCAGAAGTCTGATTGTTCAGACTTCTGAGTAATGCACATTTGGATGACAAAATAATAAGTTTGAATGTTTGCTGTTTTTAAGCAAATACAATAAATTCCAGCATCTGTAATCATTCAGTATATAGATGATGCATACTCCCAATTAATACGCGCAGGCATGTATTTTATTATAGAAAAAAAGGCACATATAAACCTTTCCTGCTTCTTTTCCGAGTCTAGATTTAAACCAACAAAATTATTGCTAGGATTCTCTGCAGATATCCAACCACAACTGTAACATAAGCTGGCACGCTGCCATTACATGCAGCTATCTGTTCATTTCAAACTTACTCATAGGTGGACAGCCCGCAATGGAAATCATTAAAAAATACATTATTTTAGAAACAGAGCATATTACTGTTTTCAGCAGATTCCTCCCTTACTGAGACAGCATAGTCCCATGTGTCCACCCTTTGCTTTCTTTCCTTCAAGGTTTAACAAGAAAAATTTTGTCAGAATGCATTTTTGCTGGCAGTGTGCATGTATGGGATTCCCACCACCTAGCCCCAGTGCTGGCTTGCACAAGAGTTCCAGGGGTCCAACAGGACCCTCCTTGTACATGTGCTGAAAATGCTCCCATTCATTGGTAAATTGCAAGAATTATGAATAATCTACAATAATTAAATGTAACCCCTTCTTCTTACTTCTTCAAAGGGGGGGGGTACTGAGCTGATTACCTTATTCTCTTTAATGCCAGAAAACAATGAAATGATGTTCCCATATTATGGATAAACAGTGTGGCAGAATCTACACCTGAACACCATGAACTGGCTTTGAATTAAGAAGTAGGAGGTTTATATTCCCTCCTCTCATCCTTAACAAGAACTAAATTCTTTTACAAAACAAACTGCATCTGGTGTTCAACTCCCCGGAAATATATCTTTTTGGTTCAGATGAATCTATGTGTCCAGTCGGACTCCATTAGTTTTAACAGGATTGACTCTGCGCCATCTGCTTTCTGAATGAGTTCTTCTAAATCACAGAGAAACAAAACGGCCTCGAATCTTACCAGATGACTTTGGAAATGAGAATCCTAATTAGTTAAGGAAAAAAATGCTGCTGTAATCAACATAGCCAGATAAATTGGGCGGATATCTGATGGAACTGATGGTGCCTTTCTAGCTAATACGCATACAAAAACAATGCTTAAATATGATTTTATTCCAAGCTCAGTTTAAATGGCATTGTTTGAACCAAAGGAAAGTCCCACTTTGGGATTATGAGAGTATACACAAACGCCAGCTGCGGATAAGATATCAAGTTCCTTGCCACCCAATACATGATGCATGTAGGTTGATTGATTGTTCTTTCTTGCATCTCAGATTTGCTCACTGTAGCTGCTGTTCTTCATAGTACAGTGAGTGAGAAATCAGGATCTTGGGATGGATTGGATAGAACGTGAAGGAATGAACACAAAATAATTAAGATCAGTAGGGGACATCATTATGTTCATATACTACCGATGCTTGTATTTGTTCTCTGGCGAGTAGCTAGAGATATGGAAATTTGGTTTCACATTAACACAAATAGTGGTTGGTTTGGGGAAACAGATTGTCTTTATGGGGAGTATATCCCACGCTCTGTGATTTTGTTCTGGTGAATGTTTCCTAAATGGAAGCTGATAGGAATGTTCCAAGAAACCCGAAACTTCTTTTTTTTTTTATACTAAAATGATAAAGCCCATTGTGGGACAAGATTTCCAACAAATAAAAGAAACACTGGTCCTTTTCTCTTTGTCGGTTTCTGTTTTGGACTGCATCCCCTTGTAGTGACACAATTGATCTCAAGAAGCACTTAATAATGTATGCATCACAATCAGCAGATGCATTGTGTGTTGTAATATTGGAAACAATGGTGAACGTTTCATGGTCGATATATACTTTTAAGTTTATTGCTATTCAATAGCACTCTTAGATTGAAAGCAACAAAAGCATTTACATTTTTGCCTTCCACCTTTTCTGACTTAATATGCAGGCA
The DNA here is from genome assembly GCF_027358695.1 of Spea bombifrons. Classification (NCBI taxonomy): domain Eukaryota; kingdom Metazoa; phylum Chordata; class Amphibia; order Anura; family Pelobatidae; genus Spea; species Spea bombifrons. The sequence goes on from NC_071096.1 coordinate 34,532,365, forward strand.
CACACTGCAGATGGCAGAGAATGTGATCTGCAGCAGCCGAAAACCGCAAATGTGAAATTTTTGAGTCAAATGGCACGAGAATTACCGCTCTCTTACGCCACAACAGACGAATTACAGTGACCCAGTTTACCCATTGACACCTAGTAACGATTCATTGCGGTACACTGCTTGGTTTCATTCTTGTCCATCGTTATAGGCTTTCCACATCCTTGATGTAGCATCCTTTCAGATTAAATTTGTTTAGCACGTTTAAAAAAAATCCGGTGGGATCAGTCTAAAAAGTAATCAGTCTAAATCAAAGAAAACAACTAAAAGAATAAACATTATCCATTGAGTCGCTAATTAGTGAGTAAATAGGAGCCCATAGAATTCCATGACACCTTTAAACTTGTTTCTTTTTGTATTCTATATACTATTAAATGGACCGTAGTGTATAACCTACGATTCCGTAGCCCCTAAACTCAACTGGGATGATTGTTTTTAAGATAAATATAAGATTTCATAAACCTATTACTTATTGAAAGCTTTATTTACTCAATGCACATGTTTAAACTTTAATCTCTATTACTCTGCTGAGAAACACGTTTCAAGTCTTTTCTACTAAAAACAGTAGAGAGTTTGGATCTAATTATATCTTTATAAGGATGCATTATGTATATGAATCCTTATCCAACCCAATGAAGTGGAGCCATAAAATACAGTTGCTGATCACATGATTAACACGCCATTTTATTTGTGAAAAGTCAGATGTTAAAAAGTAAAGAAAAATACAATTGTTTGACAGTCACCAAAGACTTAAAACCAATTGAAGGATCACTTTTTAATTGTTCTTCTGCTTACCTTGTTTATTCAGGTAGTCACTTAAGCATGCATGTACCACTTTAAAAAAGTACATTTTATATAACTGCTTATATGACTTGAAAAATTAGGTCTGAAATCCTGTTGTTTGAGCAGGTTTCTGAACTGTGTACAAAAGTAGAATGCTCAAGGCAAAAGTTCAGCCAACTTTTTTCTAACTGCTTTTAAAGATTATTGGAACAATTTGTCTACTGTGATTTACCCATCTCTGAGTAATATCATCCTTTGTTCTAGGATGAAATTTTAATGGTAGAAATCACATGTGAGCCAGAGATGGAGAGAATGGTGTTCTCGGTTAGGTGTTATAAACCCTCTGAGCCATTTTTCAAAACAATATAATCAAATCCCCGGATTCCTTGCGCTTCATAACTCAAAGGTCACAGGCTTCAACCTTATTTCTAGAAAGTCTGATTAGATAAGGCTTCGTGGTCTTTAATCAAACAGGACAGGATCACATTAAGGCCCAGACACTGTGACACTTGTGACATCTCACATACATCTGTCTTCAGTAGCTTCCTCAACATGTCCCTCAATCACAGATAACATGCCACAAAGTCTAAGAACAGTCAATACATGTGTATGTGTATATATATATGTGTGTGTGTGTGTGTGTGTGTGTACAGTTGTGTAAAAAAGAATGTACACCCTCTTTGAATACTATGGTTTTACATATCAGGACATGACAATCATCTGTTACTTAGCAGTTTGCTGGTCTGGAGCACTGAAGTGTGTGTTAACGCAATGCCAAGGTGGAAAGACATCAACGATGATCTTAGTGAAGCAATTGCTGCTGCCCATCAATCTGGGAAGGGTTATAAGGCCATTTCCAAACAATTTAAATTCTTCAGTGAGAACGATTATTCAAAAGTGGAAAACATTCAAGTCAGATTCCAATTTTCCCAGGAAAGGACATCCAAGCAAATTCACCCCAAGGTGAACATGGCAACACATCTTAGGTGTGCAAAGTTGCATCTGAACAAACCACAATACTTCTGGAACAATGTCCTTTGGACACACAAGAACAAAGTAGCCATAATGCACAGTGCCACGTTTGATGATTGTGTGATGATGTGGGCTTGTTTTTCAGCCACAGGACCTGAGAACCTTGCAGTCATTGAGTTGACCATAAACTCCTTTGTACACCAAAGTATTCTAGAGTCAGATGTGAGGACGTCTGTCCAACAGCTAAAGCTTGGCCGGAATTGGGTCATGCAACAGGACATCGATTCCAATCACAGCAGGAAGTATACAACAGAATGGTTGAAAACGAAAAGAAGCAAGATGTAGAAATGGCCAAGTCAAAGTCCAGTCAAATGCTGTGATGGGACCTTAAGAGAGCTGTGCATAAACAAATGTCTGCAAACCTCAATGAACTCCACAACACTGTGAGAGACTGAAAGTCATACAGTAAACAATTACTTCAAGTTATTGATGCTAAAGGTGGTTCTACAAGTTATTGAATCATAAGGTGTACTTCATTTTTAAAACATGGCTTCTCCATTTTGGCTTTATTTTTGTTGAATAAATCATGACACGTTGTAATATATCATTTGTTGTTCACCTGAGACTGTATTTACCTAATTTTTAGACCTGCAAATTGTTGTGTCCTAATATGTAAAACCATAGAGTTCAAAGAGGGTGCACTTTCTTTTTCACATAACTGTTATATATATATATATATATATATATATATATATATATATATATATATATATATATATATGAACAAGCTAAATATAATATTGTAAAAAACCAAAACAAATAAGTTCGTATTTATTAATCTGACCAATCCCTTCCAACCAGTCTCCAGTCTTAAAGATGATCAAAAACATGTAACCGTCATGGATACATAAAGGTCATTTGAATACTCATTTTTCATCCATTTCTATCTGCTTCCCCTTGGGTAGAATAATCTCTTTTCTTTCTCCTGGCTCCCATTTACCTTTATTACCATATCCCCAAAAACACTTTTCCCAGAGAAAAAAGATTTCAGAAGGAATTTGAATCTTGTTGACATTCCGCCTCCATTAGTTTAAGATTTATATAGAACATCACAAGTAAAGACAAACATTCTTCTAGCTCCTGGGATGAATTAAAGAACACCTCAATCATTTAATTTTAAATCTGCTGTTGTGTAGCTTCTGGCAAGTGAAAATAAATTCAAATTTTACCACTGATATCTCAGTTTCAATACTTTCATGTCCTGTGAGATGTATTTAGCACCTAATATTGGCCATAGGCTTGTCTTATATCACCAGCATACTTTATTTCTGATTCTAATCTTCATATAGACATTCTGTTTTAATCTTTTCTAATATCAAGGACCATACTTTGCTCAGAAGGCTCACTGTGGGTAGTAACACCAAATTATTACAAACAAGCTGTATAGTTAATCCTGAAGAAGGGGAGTTGGAGTTTTTTCCAGAATTGCCTTTCTTACTTTATGTTCAGGATTTGCTTATTCACTACCACTCTTACAGAAGTATGGTCCTATTCCTACATATTTTTGTCCTTATAGCGGTGAATATTCATAGCTAATCTTCATGTTTTGTTTCCGCATATTACAATTTCTTTGTTGCATTCTATTCTATTTGTCTTTTTTTATGCACTCCATTGCGCTTTTAATGCTCTTTCACCCAGTGTACTATTTGCTATCTTCGAAGAAACTTCTGGGTTTTGTTTCATAAGGGCAAAGCATCTGCATCTCAATGCTAGGAGCAAATCATATGGCAAATGTGCTGCCTCCATCAATCCCATTCTTCATACAGCTGATCATAAAGGCTGCTTTTTCCACTCAATATTCCAAGCCTTGTTTTTGTGATAATGGCAGGCATGTCTCACACACAAAGATTAGGGCTGGGCACATTTCTCTGTGTTTTGTAAGATCAGAACAAAGCACTTGGAATTTCAGCATATTCATTTTCCTGAAAATACCAGTTTTGATGCAAGCAGCAGAGAAAATAAGCCCAGGCAGGTGGTTGGTGGACCAGATTCATGTCGAGCAAAATGAAGTATAAGAAACTATTCACATACTGAGTGGATGTAGGAGGTAGCACAATGTGCGTAAACAAAAAAAGATTTCAGACAAGTGAAACATTAAAAAGTTTGCTTTTTAACCTGTAGTAGGAAGTCTGCCTAGCTCTAATTTCCTATGCTTGTCAAGCGCAGTAAAAGTAATCATTTACATTTTCTCTCTTTATTGTGGAATGTTTGGTTTCCCATGTGGATGATCAATTCAATTCACGTAACCATTTGTCTTGCTTATAATCTTAGGATCACGACGATCATCCAAGGAAGAATGAACAAGGGAAAAGTACGAAGAAGCGGTCTCGTATCATCATGGATAAATCTGGATTCTGATTTACGTCTCCAGATTGTACCTAGTTTGTACTGAGAACACCTTTAAGTTGGTGTTTTTCCACCTGTTAGCTAAATCATAAAAACAACAACAGAGAACCATTTGGTATGACAATTGTGTTAATTACACAAATGGCAGACTCTCATTCAATGCCAGAAAGATTAATGTTCAGACTTCATAGATGGAGCCTTAAGAAAAGATCTTCGTGGAAGGTGGGCTTCCAAGGCCTCTCTATACAAAGACTTGAGATATCTTTAACACACTCCTTTAGAGACTGTGGTGCTTTGGTTGCAGTCAAAGAAGGTCTACAACCTTGAGATGCCGTTACTCAGCCACGTTATTTGATGTGCCAGACCCTAAGAGCAGTTAAGCAACTTCCTGATCTGCATGCAAGGTAAGGCCTGTTACTGATCGTTATGGAACATTGTGGAGACATGTTACAAATAGAATGAGGGAGTATAATAACATTTTTAGTGTGTTTGGATTACCTGGGGAGGTGAAATTAGGCTTTAAAGGGTGTAGAATAGCAAGAGGTTGTGCCAGAAACTGCAAATACTAGAGGTGTCTAAAGGAGGGAAAGGTTAAAGTTCATCAGAGGACAGTGGGGTAGTAGAGACCAAATAGACCAAAGACCTTTGTTCATTTACAGAGCTGAAGATAAGGAGGAAAGTCACATGTTGGCCCATCATTAAGTACAAATTCCATAGAACTTGGCCTGACAAATATTCCTTATCATACAGCTCAGATTTCTTAAACTTCTCACTTTGTAATGTGAGATTTGTTTCTTAACAAACTATGATGGTTATTAAAATTGAAGGTAGTTTGAATATTTTACTCATCAAATGCACTGAATCAGACTCTGGCTTAACCAAAATTATTTTGCTTAATTTATATAGAAATTCATGTCCTCTAGTGCAATGTCAAATGGCATATTCAAGCAAGTGCGATAATGGACATTAGTAAATTGCGTTTGATAACAGCAAGCAACATTTCTTACAAATTGGCCTCTTTTTGCTATTAACACCCTAGATATGTTTGAAACTAGGTATTTTCTTTAATGAGAAGAATTAGGGGCTTTTTAAATCATCTCATTCTTTTTCCATAAAAGCAGAAATTTTCTAGCGGAGTGGAAAAAAGCACATAAAGGAGTCGTTTATGGAAATGTATTCACTAAAAAGAGGTCTGCAGCCAAAAAATCTTTTTTTCTTTCTTGGCTGTAGATGTTTTTTTTATAACAGCAGGCTTACTGTATAATAAAATATTATTTTCCTTTATGAAAAATGCATTTATGTATGAAAACCAGGCACACAGATTCTATATTTCTTTATCCATGAAGCTCACAATCTAGTTTTTCATGTGCAAGACATAAGGCTTTTTGTGACTTCCAAGGTCATCATTCGTCAACCCAAGGTTATTTGACATCAGAGGGCAATGCAACAAACAGGGACCTTTTACCAGACTTCTGGCTGTTTTAACCCCATCCATATTAGTCCATTGGAAGCGATTGAGTCCATTATTTTTGTCCAATCCAATGGGCGAGGACAGCTAAGCATTTAATGGGACATTTCTACATCTGATATTTTTCATGCAAGTCCCGGTAGTCGAACATTCCAACAGGTGATAGCATGCACCATAAATGTTTTACGAGATATTATATTTAGATGATCTCACTGACACCAGATATTGCTTAGCATGATTGTGTGAAGTCAAGAAAAAGCCTCCTTCCTCAGGAGTTAACAACCCAAAACCAAAGAATTTGAAGGTAATATCAGTCTCACCAATGAGCTCATTTATATCCCTAATGACTAATACTTCAGTAAGATAGATTAACATATATATAGTCTGTTCCTTGATGCTGGATAATGTGCGCGCATTCCCATGGTGTACAAGTATATATATACTGAAATTACAGTGAAATTAGCAAAGTTGCGGATCGTTTGGTGAAAAAAATCTTTGTAATTTTTTTTTATTGTTGAAAGCGATGCAGATAAAAGGCGCCCCTTCGCTTTCATGCATTGCTTGCAATAAATCATACAGAAGGTCGTATAAAGCAGATCAATATTTTCTATAGTTTTCCGGTGTGCTGTGACCTTATAATATTACCCCTTATTTAACACCAGATGTTTTCATTTGATGTTGGGATTGTCTTCTCGCAAAACCCTTTTAATATTTCACGGGAGCTGGAGATAATGGTATGGGAACGGAAACCCTACAATGGATTTGTCATGTTTATAGTGTCGCTGCAGTGCTAGTTACTGTTGCTTTTCCCTTTTCTTGTCTGTCTTGCCAGAGAAGCAAAGGTTTCACACGGCTGCTTCTACCCCATCTGCTGAGATTTCTAACAGGGTTTTTATTTACCCGTTACAGCACAGACCAATAAATCAGAATTTAGATGAGATTCCTACTACTAGAAAATATGGGCAATACTGGAAAACCCCTCATTTCTAAATGTCTACAGCAATCCTCCATATAATTCAACTGTTCCCGGCATTGTAAAAGTGAGGTGCTTGAGCTGAGATAAGATACTAAAATACCCCAAACAGGCCATCTTAACTATAATGTGAAGATGCCACGGAACACATAAAGCAATAGAGAGCCGTATTATATACTCTACTGTCTAACGAGAACAAGGCGATGGCTGATGGAGAGACTCCAAAGATAGCTTTGAGGATGATGGAAATGGCCTTGTTTTTTTATACTGGTTGGTGTGTTCTTAGGCTTTAATTTTCCTAATCACTGGTAATTAAAGAATATAAAATGAAAATAGGTTTTAATGGAAATCAGGTATTTTCAATCTTTAATTTATTCATCAATTACAAATTAGAAACAGAATTTGATGGCAGATAAGAACCATTCGGCCCATCTACTCTGACATTTTTCCTGATGTAAAACTCAGGTCTTGTTTAGATATCAGGAGCCAAATGCCTATCCTATACATGTTTGTGGTATTTTCCTCTACCGCTTCTGATGGGAGGCTACTCTACATACCTGCCACCATCTGAGTAAGTAAAACTCCCTTACATTACACCTAAACCTCTGATCCCCTAATTTTCACTGAAGCCCCGATCGAATCGTGACGCGCCACACACTGATTGAACATTGAATGACACATGTACAGACACATGTATAGCTGAAACCCAGCTGTCCCGATACAGCACATACTTCAGTTTGTTATGACGCCCATAAGTCGCTGGCCATGTGTTGTGCACTAATGCTGCGTCCCAGACAATGTCGCACATCCTTTGTTTATAAATCATTGTCCCACTTAGAGCTGATACAATTACTTAACCATAATAACTTATTGTGTCCATTTGTGCACTGTCAGCTCAGTGTAAGTAAAATGTATTCTTTTGCATGACTCAGATTATCGATGGAAAGTCTTGTCCAGAGCAGTTGAGATTATATGTAGCTTGTGGTTGGCTCTGTATATAATATTCAGCACATAACTGCACATTAACAGATGCACCGAAGTCAGCAGCATTAAGCATTTCATCTGGGGCCGGCCATAAATCTATTTATATGATGCAGTTTCAGATTTCATCTGGGAATCTCTACTGTAGCCATTACCCAAAGACTCTATAATATCAGGAATATCAGTAAACGGTACGTGTTCAGCTGTTCAGATATCAGCTTTGCATCTTTCCTGTTGTTAAAGTGGAAACACCATTAAGAAACAAGCGTTGGATTGCACATTAACATTCCATACATGCCTCCGCCGCTTCACCATAAAGGACAACCTTTCCATTGTAGCTCATTATCCGGCAGGTAGTCGCTATTTAGACCCATGCATGAAGCTGCACACGTCAGAAACATGTTTTTCCTGTCTGGAGAGACAAAACTATAACAAGCTATTTGTGTTGGAAGGCAATGTATACTAGCAAAAAAGGCAAGTAATTCAATGTGCCAAAAATAACAACACGTTAGACACACGACTGTGTTTTGCTCTTTTGTGTCCCTTGACTTCCCACGTTAGCAGAACTCAAACTGGAGTCCTGTTCAACCAATGCCATAAAGAACGAGTTAAGTATGATGGCTCGAAGAATACATTGATACTCAGTGTATCAATCAAGTTATTTTTTAGTACATTTGCCTTGATTACTTGTGTAGGCTGAGCAACACTTTGATCCTGGCCTTGGGCAGGTTTCCCCAGCTAATATTTAATTAGTTACTTTTGCTTTGCTACGATCAGCAAGATTAAATATAACTAATATTAACACAATGTTGCCAAGTCCAAATCAGTTAGAATTGTATTACAGTGTATGGAACAGTGCGGGGACGTGACACAGCCGAGCGCGTTCTAGTAGGAGATTTATTGTGCAATGCTGGCTAGAAACAAATTCTAAACAAACACATGGACCCCAGGAATGAAATTTGGCATTTATATGGAACGTACGGTTACACTATTATACAAAGGACTACAATTAAACATAATTTTATTCATTCATATAATCTAACTCAGTGCTGTGCATTGTTAGTGTGGCGGGGAACGACTCAAACCATGTGGGCCAAACAATGATTTTAGGTATTTTAATTTATTTTTTTCCTTTCCTCTCTGTTCATTGTGTATGAAATACACCTCAGTCAAGCCAAGCAGATATTGAATGGAGTCCTGTTCTCCAATCTTCCTTCCCTGTGCCTCACACTGGGAACCATTACTTTGGGGGACAAGTCTATAGTCTTCACCCCCTGCTAACCTGGACCTGTTTGTGGAGGGATATGTTTTTTCAAAAAGCAAACAACTGATGTTGGTGATTATTTTGTAGGAATTTTCTAAGCTACAATAAAAAGGGAGTAGAAAAGTTCAGATAAGTCAAAGCCTTAGCTAAAAACCTACTTAACAGAAAATGCCAAATGATGATCCAACAACCACTGACTGGGTAGGCACAGCGTATACAAAAAGGATTCAATGCAGTTATACGTGCCTGCAAGCGATGCATGTATTCCACGGCTTCTCTTTATAAACAACCTTAGAATATATAATAAAAATAAATGCCATCAGCTCCGGTATTACCCGCAGGCTCTCTTATCAAGGAAGCTTGCTACAACCGGGAATTTAGCAAACTTTCAGTGTTGTTGATCCAAAAGCCATTGCGCTAATGAACTGCAGAGTAAATTTCCTGCAATTAGCCAGGCCATTAACAATTAAAGTTAGTGTGCTGGTGATCTGGGAATTAGGGCTAAAATACAGAGATGTCAGATGCATGGACTCGAAGAAAAGCGCCGTTCTGTACCGTAGTTCAAATAGGCTGCGGGGACTTAACAGATATTACCAAATACTTTAACAGCAGAATTACTCCTTGAGCCGCCGCAGAGATTTCTACGTCTCCCCCCCCCATCAAGGCTTTACCGCGTGCATCAGCTGCTACTCTCAAGCAAATCCGAGTAAAAGTAAAATAGTTACTTTTGTCACAATGATGTGCGTGCGATGACCTCACCGCAGAGATGTTGGTTTGTCCGTTCTTATTTAGAATGAAATCAATAATTTAAAAAATCTACAGTCAGGTTGATGGAAAATAATGTGATTACAGCGGACACAAGTGCAATATACAGTGACACCGTGTTAATTTCTTGCTGGATGCCAAGCAATGAGCCAGACACTCTTTTTCTTGATGAATGAAAGCGCAGCAGACGCAGACTGCTCTGCCAGTAGAGGGACGTGTCACCGTGGTGTAAACATTAAGTGGTCTCTAAGGCGCTTTCAGCAAATACGGGGGTCTTTATTGAACAGACAGGTAATTTTCGTTGTTTTTCCAAACATTTTATTGGTATTAAAATAAATACCATGAAAAGTACGGAGAGTTAAACCGGATTTATTTTTATAATTCCTCTTGTGGATGGAAATATAACAACATCTGATTATAAAATAATTGAGCTGTTTACTTTTCCGATCCAAGTTGTTTTCTAACGTGAGATGAGTCATCAGGTGTTTATCTACTAAATGATATTAGGGGCAGACTTACGGTTTGTGAGTTTTTTTCTTTCCAAGCCACTGGCGGGCTGCATGCATTAGCTGAAGGTTAGGACTGTCCTCTTAGACGAGTATTATATATCTTTTTCATACCATTAAGTGATGATTCAAAGTAATTTCGGAAATAGGTTCATTCCTCGCAGTCATGGACTTAGTCGAGACATGGATGCACAGGATTGTTGCTCTCCTATATAGGTTCTACCTGGACAGCAGCACACAAATAATATAATGATCTGGTAGCAACAGTCCATTTGTTGCTATGGTGATTGCTCCAGTTTTATTGCTGTGGCCCTTTTTCACATAGCTCCCATGTGTTTTGACTTTAATGCTTCTATAATGATATAGAGATGGTAGCCAGGAAATTATTTTTTATGTGCTTTCAGGACTGCATTATGCTGCGTGGTATTCAAGGTTTCTGTTTCGAATGATAGAATATAAGGTATACCTGTCTTATTTCTTCCTTAACATAATGCTTATAAGAGCATCAAACTTTTCCTTCTGGCTGCACATTAGCTCATTATTGGCTCTTCTGTATTGAAACAAAAGAACATCTCCTGCATTTGCTCAGTCAGAGCAGTTTTTCCCTTTTTCCTGGAGATTGTCCGTTTCTCAACGAGGAGAAACAAAATAAGATGCATTGTCCAATGCTCTTGAGTAGGTCACCCTGTTGACAGAAATTGATGATATGAATAATAGAATTCTCAGCGCTCTCTCAGGCTTTACCACACGTCTCTCAAACTGTCTCACACCGAGCTCCAGAAATAGCAGCTTTGTCTAAAACAGACCCAAAGCAAAAGTCATTTGATTTCAGATTGTAAACAGGATAAATCATCCGTCAAAACAATTCCAAATGTATTGCTGATTCTGCCGCCGTGATCCTCCCACCTTCCTCTTTTTTTTTGGTAACTTGTAAATTACATTTCTTGAATAGGATATCTTAAATATGTAAAATCCGGCTTCTTTTATGTGTCTAATTGCTTGTGCAATTTGGAATTTCCATTTGGAAACACAATATTGTGCAGGTTCAGATGGAAATATCGCAGTGAATCCCTTCTGGAATATTGTTATTTGTTGATTTAGAGAGCACCAACCTGTTCTTCAGCGCTGTACAAAGATCCAAAGACAGTTGTGGGCCGTGATACATTTCAGATATCTATGGCTCTCAAGAGACCCCACTCCTAACCAGAAGGCAAGGGTTTTTATCAGTGGTGTTCACTCGGAAACTGACATAAGATACAGTTACTCTTTTATTAAATACATTCAATCATTAGTACATAAAAGTCTGATACTTTTCAGCTAGTGCTCAAGCCACAAGAGTAGCAAAAACATAGAAAACCCATAAAACGTCTCGTGTGCTGCTGGTAGGGGCCTTGTACATACTGGGAATCCCATCGCGCTTCACTTACTGCTTGTTATAGTGTCCATGTTTTCTGTAACGGTATCGTTCACCAAACAGCCATTTCCTTTGCTATCACACAATTCCACAGACTCTTTATTTCCCATTTACGCAGAATCATCTATTGCTTGATTGGGACTAAAAGCATTTTTGTGTCTGTCTAAATAACACTTACAAATTCCAATTTCCCTCAATTAATTTTTGCATTGCCGAAAGTTCAGTGTTGAGTACCTAGGGGCATTGTAAAGATTTGAGTTGCAAATTACAAGTGGTCCTAAACAAAACCATCGAGAGGTTTCCTTGATCATCGCCAGACGCGTAAGTGGGGAAGCGCAGATTAGAAAGGTCACAGGGCCAATGAAATGAAGTCCACTTTTTTGGTCCCAATGTTAAATGCTGAAAGCAGAGTTGATGAACAATATACACGCAACAAGCTGTCCTTCACTAAAATATATTTGTAAACGCATATTCTGCTTTGCAAGGCTATTAAAAATAAACATTATTGTGACATTTAGGTCTGTGATACACTCAACAAAAACTCTAGTTCCTAGAATGAAGGGTCATTGGGGGAGGAAAAATGGAAACTCAGGGATTTGGAGCTCAAAGAGGGACATTCCCTCTTAAACAAACTTACTTAGCAAATATGGTTACGGGCATTTCCCCCAGGCAATCGTGAGCCAAAGCACAGAAGGGAGCCTGGTCATCCCTACCAAGGCAGCTCGGGGACTCCCCTGTGGCCCAGCCAAATGCCTCTTTAGAGCAAGTCCATTGGGAAATTGCTCCCGCAACCAGCTAACAAAGAACAGCCATATAACTATAACTATCTCTTTTCAAAATAAGAAAACTTCACAAATATATTTCTGGAAAGGTTCCTTAATAAAAGAGCAGATTGTATTTTGTGTTATTTGGCTGGGTTGGATATAGCACTGACAGCTTTAATGTGGATTCATGTGATGGTCAAAGGCAAAGCAGACATCAAGTGTGTCCTAAATAGAACCCCACAGAATAAATGGATTCAGTGCTTTATCTTTAGAATCAATGAGCGAGGGCAGCCTTCCGTGCTTTTGTTTTCCAACACCGTGATATATACAAATCTGATAGACACGAGGAGACGATTCCATTTAACTGCATGTCAAGCCCAAAACATGTACGATGAAGAACCTCGGTATAGCTCACAAGGTGGATGTAACAATATTGTATTTGCTAGCATTTAACCGCATAGAAGGTAAAATGTTAAGGGCAATCAGGCAACGCAGAAAAGGGTTTTATGTAAGAACACACAGACGATGCAACAACAACTATTGTCAGTGTCGCATTAACACAACAGGATGACCTTTGGTTATGCCCTGCATTTTATTTTAGAATAGTATCAGCGTGTTACTTAAGCGTGCAATCCTTTTAGTGAAGAAAACGCTTGAATGATCTGTCTCATCACCAGCTGTCACTCCCGAGCAGCCACATAAATAGTCAGACAACTGAAAATGGGTAAAAAAAAATCACAATTCTAGGTTTTCTTTGGGGAAAATAAAAAACATTGTTAGAGCATTCCAAATGTATGGGTTTCTTTTTTTTTAGCTGAACCAATAGCAAATGAAGTAAGGAGAGTACCAACGCTGACAACGAACCGCATTCTGGCTCTGGCGTTACATTAGATTAGTGACATTTTACGTAATTTTGCCCACCCAGGGTAAGTATCTGGCTACAGGCTTTGGTTTTAGACTACTTGTTAATTCAAACTCTTTTTGGAAACCATGTGTACATTACTTCTGGTAACCGTCCCTAGTTGATGGCATTCATTGGTGAAGTAGCGTTGTAACTGAAGGCCCGTGGGACCCTTATTTTTGGAGTGGGGGGATACACAATGCAGATGACTATTATCCTTAGCAGCTCAAAAATGGGGCTTCATATATAAGTGAATTTTCATCTAATGCGCAATCTCTCCAACTTTCCACATTACACGAAGTCTCTATCCGTCTCTTGTTCTTGCATTCGTCTTGTTTTATCCAGGTGTTGCCGTTACGTCTTGGCCCTTATTCAGAAAAGCACTAATTTACTAAACCTTTGCAAAATAATCAAAGTGGTTCTTTTAAAGTGACTTTTGTATTTATAATTGTTTTCCCCGAGGCTGCCTCCTCGGTAAGCACACCAAAGCTGTGCTGTGCTTTTTAATACTCTTCACTCCTCTTACATATTAGTTTATAGCAGCAGGGCTTTTGCTTCACTGAAAGATTTCCAATAACAGATAGACTACGCTCGCTGCTATCTGAGCAGTAAGCCATGAGACCGCTTCCGCTAATGACCATATTTTCTGCCGCGAAAATAATTCTAGAGCACAAGGCAGCGTTCAACATATCATGGAAAAATAAAAACGGGGTGCTTTCATCGTGGGTGACCATTTTGGAAGACACCCCATTTGGATCGTAGTCTGCTGGTACCGTTTCTTGTGAAATAGTCAAACAGCGTTGCCGAGTTTAGCGAGAAGATTCTAAGGAGTATGTTTCGGGTGAGAGAAGGCGATGAAGAATCGTTGATGGCTTTGAAGAGGTTTAAAAAGTAGTTTTTAAACAACACACTAAATATTACATCGGTTGTCTGTATGACGCTCTAATCTTTCAGCGCACAATTTATCATCCAGTCTATTTATAGATGTAACTTAACTATTTTTCCAAAATGTTTGCAGGCGTGTAGGCGACGTACTGACAGGCGAGTAAGGTAATTAGTCCTAATGGTGCATTTTAAAAGCCCCTTAATGAGGCAAATGAGGGTCCCACCCTGCCATGGCTCACAGAGATGTTAAACTTGACACTTATTTTGTGATTTAGATGGCTCGGTGGAGCCTGTATTGATTATTTGTCAGGGGAACATAAAACAACGATATGTATCTAGATAATATTTATAATACTTTATGGAAATATGGGGGGATACTTTCCGTGTCAGGAACGCTAGGAAGAAACGCGCTTCTTTTGAACATTAATGAGGGAAAAATGTCTGATTTAATGTCAGAGATCTGTTATTAGACAGCGTTCTGACAGAAGAAGCACTTTATCACCGGCGTGTATAATTTACATACTGTTTAATGTCACAGCGTGGATAATGATACCTGGGTATACACTTGAATTTGGAGCTTGCCGCTTTTTAACAACATCATTTTTATTCAAAAGGAGTCTGCTATTGATTCCCAAATCAATATTACTGACTGCATACAAAATGAATTCCAAATCACAGCTGCTAGCGTCAAAACAGACAGAAGTCTATCAAACATAACTTTTTTCCAAATATACCCCATTTGCCGATCGAGTGGAAGTGAGAAATTTTGAGAAAACATGGTAAAAAAAATCAAGTCAAATGGCTCCCTAGACCATTGCATATAACACCTTTGGCCAAACGTTTTCCTCTAGACCATACTTTCTGACATGAATTCTGTAGCAGAGCATTCTATGACTTAATGCAATCACCGCGAGTCCAAGGAATGTGGGGCCAATGATAATAAATGGAATGAGAGTTAGGAGCCCCTGATGATGCAGAGAGTATAGAGAATCTGCATTTCCATACATGAAGGTAAAGGTCAGAACAGGCAGAGGGCGATGGGAACACGCAAAAGTATTCGGCTGTACACTGAACTCCAGTAACAACCTGGAAGCTGATCTAAAATATCTACTATCCCCAGGGACTATCATGAAGAATGGCCCTTAAAAAGGGCTCAATGTGAAACATGGACAGGTCATTGCTCACGTTACCCGGCCATCAATTTCAAATGGTGAGGAGAGCTAATGTCTTATCAGCAACCTAACAACGGACCCCACTTATATGAAACAAAAAAACCCAAATATTTTTAATTCCTATTTTCTTAGAGTGTTATCTGCTTACGATTCATATGGCATTACCACACTATTTAAACATATTTTACATGCCTTTTTATCATTTCATTGTGCGGGAACTTGTCCTTGCGTTGGAGTTGGCCTGAGTGTCCAGATTCGGCGAAAGACTCTCACTGTAAACGACCTTGGCATGACATACAGGTACAAGTATCACATAAAGACAATTATTCTTTGTCCAACTTCCCTTCTTTATTCTCTCAGATATTTTTCTTCATCTTTTACCTTTTATATTTTTTCTGACATTAAACACCGGTGATCACTCAGTGGAATACTCGACAAAGTGAATCATGTATCCCTCTTGTGCAAAAGACGGATCACTTGCTGGAAGGAGAGATAACAGTCTGGCGGTAGAGTAAAGGGATCCTGATCAGGTTGATAGATATACCATCTTTTTACCCAAAGATAAAAGATTTATCAAACCACGGAGTGCCTGTTGGGAAATAAGATTTTTTACATTTTATTTTATATCTTCATTTTTTTTCTACATGGTCAAGTCTGCCGTACAAAATTAGATGCAAAATTGGTGTTTTGTCTATCTATATGGGCAGCAGGAGGGTGCCGTTGCCACAAGAGTAACCAGCCTCTAGCCGGAGGGAGAAGGAGCCCTCTTCTCCAGAGTTATCCCTTCACTGGCTCCTTTTAACGACCCACTTTAGTATGTCATGTTCTTGTTCTGACTATTTCCATCTAGAATCAATTCAAAACCCAAACCAGGATGACCGGTGGCTTTGGTGGCATTATCCTCCCTCTCTCGTGATCTTTGGTGTAGATATGTTAGGATGAACAAAAACAAGGATGGAGGACGTCACTTCCTATTAAATAGCAGGACATTTTAATAGCGGTGACTGTATCTCTACACAATAAAGAACTGTTTAGTATCTGATGAAAAGAGCACTATCTGCACTCAGAAAATGTTGGAATCCATGCAATGCATGGCCCATTGGCACAACAGAAGCCCATTGTCCACTTGAAATGAAACTCTTAGAACATAAACCATTAAGACTTGTCAGTCTCTTTTCCCCCTAATTTATTGAATAATGTAATCTTTTTAAGACCATGAAAAAACTCCCATTCCACTGTTATAACCAAAATATCTTTAGATATGTCACACGGCGGAAAGAAATATAAAGCATATAACAAAGCTAGCCATATTTCACTGCTAAATCGGGGAAAATGTATACAGTCCTATAAAAATTTAAAGCACACTAAAAGTTTATGTAACACAAACTGTTCTTCAAAGACTGGCTATGTGAAAAATTAACTGAATGAATATATGCATGTGATAGAAATGGCTTTTAATGGTTGGAAGCAGGAGATAAAGATAATTCACGCCTCGTGTTTTTAGCTCATACTCGCTCGTTCGCAAACGTGAATTATTCATTCATCTCGCTTTGCAACAGAAAGGGAGTAACCATGCACTAATGATCTCTGATATTTAATATGACGTCCAATTTATGGACTGACATTTAAGAATTTCTGTTGTCTTTTGAGCCTTTCTTTGGGATATGAAGATTTCCATACAACACTTTCGAGGGTTGCATAATGACATGAATGAAACTAACAAATAACCAAAAACAAAACGAAAAACATGGAAGCATAAAACCAGGAATTCCAAAAAGAAACCAGGATGCTTTAAACAAGAAAATGCGGGATCATTTCAAAATCATGCTTTATCGGCCTGAATAAAAACCCCATAAAAATCCCAAATGGCCTTATTATCCTCATTCCAACAGACACGCTGTGTATTCATTATGTTGCTGTCACATTTTATTATAAGGAAACGCCTAGGTCAAGGTGAATTTCAGATTTTTTACGCAATAGTTTAAGGAGCTCTGCAGTGAGAAGCTTGCGTAGCGCGGAATGACCCTGTGTCATATAAGAGCCGAGTTAATATCCCGACAGCTAAGACGGGTATATAATGCTTTATGAATCCAGCAATGTCTGGGCGCCGTTAAGGATATAATGTATGTGTGGGCATGCGAGGATAAATTATACACTATCATTTTACAGAGCTCTCAACAAAAGGCGTTACGGGCATGGAATATATGCCCGCTTATAATATTAAAGACGTGAAGAGGATAAGTGCACTCGATGGGAAATGAACCTCTGAATACAGAACATAGAAATTTAATGCTAGCATTAAGGACCTAATAAAATTCTCAAACCGGGTTGGTCTTTTTATGGGGATTCACTGGCAATGTACTGGTTTGGCTCATACCGTCTCTCATGAGGAAAAGGGCCCTGTGGCTATGTGTTCACATGTCCTAAAAGCCCAGGCTGCTGCAGAACTTTGACTCCAGCAGGGGCATATAATGTATGTCTATAAAGCCATTGTACAGAATGCATAATGTATTGTTTCAACTAAACATCATTAAATATACCAACAAGGTAGTATGGCGGTGAAGCATGTAGTGCATCACATATTGTTTACATGCATCTAGTATTTCGATCTGATTCACTGATAGGCAGAAGAATCTTTTAGCCATGAAGCTATATGTGAGCCAGAAGAATACGCATTGTGTCATTGGCCCTAAACTGTGAAAATGTTGGGTTGTTAAGCTTTTTGTTTACCGAAGGCGCAAAAACATAATTTGCCAACCTGCCAGCAGGCAGAAGCTGGAGGAAAGGTATCAATTGTTCATTGATTAGGATGTAGTCTACATGCCTGTCTCATCAGCCATGAGTAGCTCAGAGGATACTGCAATTAGGGAGGATAAGAATAAATAATTTATCTCCATTGTCTGCAAATGTCAAAGTCCCCTTATCCGTTAGCAAACGGGGAAACGTACGCAAACCGTTGGGTCTGTGGTGTGATTTTAATGTTGGTGTAATTTACAGCTAACTTGAAGCGACAATTATGTGTTAAAGAGGTAGTATGCTTTCCGCTTTTCGTAAATAACCGTATATATACTTTTTTACTCTGCTATGGCTTCTCTTTGTCTATAATGGCATGGCGTAGCTGCCAACAGAAATTGCCACATACTGTAATAGAAGCAGATATCCCTTATATAGTTATAGAATTTGGTAACAACCGCCTGTCTATGGACAGAACTCCAGTTCTATATGTAGAAGGAAAAAAGGAACCCGCTAAGAAGATGTAGCTGAGACGTTACAGCAACGAGAGTTATCAGGGGAGAGATAAAAAGTCAGAGAATCAGAAAGAAAAGGACATTATTCTCTTTATAAATAATAAACATAGTTAGAACAGATTTTCATAGACTGCCTTTGCAAAAACATTTCTCCTTTTTTACCTGGAAATAAAAATAAACCGATTATTAATACACTTGAGTTCTGTAGAGTAGATATCTAGTAAAGAGAGCTCATTATCTTAGTATTAGCTCAACCTTCTTACTGTTTCTTACCACTAAGAAGAGACGGCACTTAACCATTTCTCAGTTGTTGACCTAATGATTTTGTTGTTGTTTTTTCATCTTCCCCCTTTTCTTTTTCTTTTCTTAAATTCACATTTCTTTTAAGAAAGGGGGAACTGTAATGCAAGGATCTAAAACTGACGTGTAAATGCATGTACATGAAGGAACTCTTTCACATGCAAACAACGAGTCCCCGTCCTATTATTGCCACTGCATTTAATCTTATGTATTAAAATGTCTGAATCGTTTTTATAAGTCTCGACAAAATGTCACAGGGATACAAAAAGAAATCCCGAAAGGTTACTCTTTTGTACAAAGCCGGCACTTTATTTTAAATGCTCAGATTTGGTCAGTTGACGACATAATGTTTTCTAGTTGTGCTTTTTTTTCAATCTTTTCTTTTGATACAATGTATATTATTTTAAAACGATACAAAACAAACAGGCCACTTTTCCAAGATGAAGTCGGAGGGATTATGGGAAATGTTATTGCTCATGTAGATACTATTAAAGTATAATATTGCTGAAACATCCTGAATGTTACGTGCATGCATGATGATACGTTCTCCACCACAGGGTCTTTGAGCTCCTTGGCTCAGATTTGAAGTTTATAGTCCAGTATTTTTGCCCCAATGACACATTGGACTAAGCAAAGGCCGAACCACTTATGAATATGAAAGAACATTAAGATAAAATACAGTATACAAT
This sequence comes from Spea bombifrons, assembly GCF_027358695.1. Lineage (NCBI taxonomy): Eukaryota > Metazoa > Chordata > Amphibia > Anura > Pelobatidae > Spea > Spea bombifrons. The sequence continues at coordinate 34,551,901 of NC_071096.1, forward strand.
AATACGAAACAGTAAGAACCTTTGCCTGTTGCTATATAACTAAAGATTGAGAACATTTTGAATGTTTATATAGCCCCAGTTATTGTTTTGTTATCCAATCCTCCCAGAGTGTCATCTCTCTTTGTTACTCCTCGTCTCCATAAGAGAACATCTTTAGGGGGTTGCAGCGAGCTGGTGACTCCCATTAATGTCAATTTGTGGCCAGAAACCTCTGGAAAATGGATTGCATACCCTAACTGTCAGATCAGCCTCAGTGGACCAGGTTGGGACTGGAACCAGTAGCACAGAAATACCAATACCTTGTGTGGCTAATTGAAATGAAATATATATATATATATATATTTATATATTGTGGTGGTCAGTGCCGATCATTATCCCCCTTTGCATCTGTCTTGGTCTCTGCCCATGGTCTTGAGTCTGTGTGAGCTGCATGCCTCGTGGGAAAGTTTCATTAATTTAATCTTTTAGCGCTCGGTATATCCAGCGCATATTACCTGTGACTATGAATATCACTTCTGCAGTTTTATTACATTTCTTCCTCTTATTATAATAACAGATTACATTGATAGAGAACACTTGATGGAGACCAGTTTCTCATAGTCTGCCCTTTTTTTTATCTGCTTTAAGGTAACAGTCGTACTTAAAAATAACTTACATTAAAGAAAAAATATATATTGAAGGTGCCTGTTATTCACATTAGCTTCTTCTATAAGAGATAAATGCTTATACCTCCCCTGGAGCTACACAACATTGCTGGTGACCATTATGTCGATAATGGGATAATTAAAAATTAAGTAGAAGTCTCCTCCAGCGAATGATGGAAAATATAAAATAGGAAAAAACAAAACATGGAAACAAACTGCAGCTAGCCACTACCAGCGAGCATGTTCCCAACGTACGCCTGAAACCAAAGTCATGTATAAAAACCCTGATAGACAGCAGTGAGAAGAGCCATACATATGGTAAACAATGGAAGAAACATTTTTATATATACCCACAATACAAGAAATTGACCATATTGAACCTATCTGGTTTAGGGAGTTATATTCTTAGGGAGTTTTTTTCTTAATATGGTAATACATAGTTTTATTATTTCTCTATTGTTTTTGTGTATTGTGGGCAAAAGCACAATTTTTGTAATATTTTATATCTTTGTTGGCAAAAAAATTCATGGTAACTTAGGGGCTAAATACCGTTGTGTGAAATCCATGGAAAAATTGGATGTACGTTCATGTGACCTCTCTGCTATATATATATATATATATATATATATATATATATATAAAACTTCCACCATGTGTTCCACTCCTGCACAAGATGTACTTAGAAATCTAAAATATAGTCTAGAGAGACTGGATCGTGTGGCCAGTACCTAATTATGTATTAGTTTTTGTTTACATGTTTGATAGATCGGGTCGGTTTGTCTCCGCGAGACTATAAATACACGATAAAAAATGTAACGTTACATCCGCGCACTGGAAATGTGTTAATCGTTGTACAGAACTTGCAAAGCTTGTGCTTACTGGAGTTTGCAAAACAGCAATTTTTTTATTTTTTTAATTTATTAAAATGTAGCAATCAGAGTTCATTAGAATTTAATGAGAAGCTTTAATGCGGTGGGTTTGTATGCGAATTCCTATCTGTAGCTGGCAGCGGGCCAGATAATCCCAGTTATTTCTATACATGCAGTTACAGTAACGCACGCGTTATCCTTGGGTTTCGTTTTTTTCAGATACCTTTGCCCCATTTAGGAATAACATTAAATGCTCACAGCTGGTATTGCCTATTTTTCACACTATAAACCTAGAAGAAATGATTATGCGCTGCGCAGATCTTTAAAGGGAATGTATCATTAAGACTGTTACAATTGTGTTTACGGAGGAATATCGGAAAACGTGCTGATGAAACATTGTTGACTGATGAGAACAGAGCTGTTTTTATAATATGTTTAATCACAATAAAACAAATCTGCCAGCCAACATTTCTAATCACTAGGCTATAGAAACAGTCTATACGTTGAGTTCACACTAAGCAGAAATAAAATGAGACGCTAGTAGTAATACACCTTTCTTCAATGCACGTCTCTTACAATATTTTCTTTCCCACCATGTAGCTCTTATATTTAGATTTTTTTTTAACGTGTAGATCAGGAAAGAGGAGGAGGACTAGAGAATTACCCTTAATGTAAGTGTGAGCATTACACGTTTTAGCATCCGGCTAGGCGATATAAGTAGAGCATTGGCTGCTTGCCTTTCCTTGTACCTGTCCCTGATTCTTTTTGTTTGAGGGACACATTTAAGCAATAATATGTCTTTTGGACAGAGAGGCTTTCTCTCCTAATTGTCCAAGATCCCAAAGTGGAACACTGGAACTTTAAACAAAGACAACCCTAATCTGAGATTTTAGGTCACGTGTTTTAGGAAGCAAAAGGTTATTCTTATGAGAACTGGAATAGTAAATCTGACATTTGTTCAATATTTTATTAAAGAAAATGTCAGTATATTTAGCTCACAGAGGCTTAAACTGCATACATGCATAAAATGCCAGACATTATGTGGTTGAATTACCTAAATATCTAACAGTACGTTAATGTAGTTTGTTTTATCGAGCAGCTAGGTTCCGTGAATGTAAGAATGCTCGGAGCACATGAGTGTCTAGGACGGAACATTTTATCTCACTAGGCTTTACTATGTATTATGGGCCTTCTGTATGAAGGGGTTGGGAAGTATAATTTATAGCTGAATTTCTCTGCATTAACTGTACATCCCAGCAGACAAACTCAGCCTTTCTGGAGGAGAAATACACCAAGGTTCACCCTTTTAATGCATAAACGATCATGTATACTCATATATTGACTAAATATATTATGAAGTTTCCAGAAATGGAAACTAGTTCCACCAAAAAAAACAACAAGGCTTTTGGGGGTCAGCAAAAAAACATAAAGAGCTGGTCTTAAAATGAGCCGGCTCTCTGTCGGTGCATATGGCAAGTGCCTTTCATTTTAATTTTGTCAGTTTTAAGTCACTCATAACCGATAGAGAGACTGTGGCTGTTTGTTAAAAGTGTAGCTGTTTTATAGCTGTAATATAAGTCACAATAAACAAGCAAACTGTGTTCTTTGTGCATTTTTATTGAACGCACATCTGTCTTGCAATCAAATTTCCAGTTTCCTTTGTTTCGATGTCTTTTGGACAACTGCTTCTATGTGTTGCTCTAACCCAGACATTATTACCATTAATGGCAACAATTAGCTCTGATGGTTTTACAAAATGATTTCAGAATGTTATCATAGGCACGATCTTATTCAACAGACATTTCTTGTTCCTAATTAAAATATCATTTCTGGTTAAAATGATGCCATTTGCCTTCTGTTGCAGCATTGAGTCATAATAGGTGGTTATGTATCTCTATAAATGAGGTTCTCACTCTAAAGATGTTTGACAAAACTTGTAGACCTAACATTTGCCGAACGTTACGATGTATACAGTGTGCTGCATCTTAGTTTGTGTAACGGAACTTCAGGAACATACCGTATGCATTATCTTTTGTTGATGTCACTTAGAGAGTATGTGTGAGCACAACCTGTGTAGGCCCACAGCTAAACGCTGCTCGTACAAGCCCTCTGAGACATCCTCAAGGTGTTTTCTGCATCATTTATGGAAAAAGAGACCATTGACAACTATAAATTACCCTTGGTTTGATTAGCTGGACTCTTTATGATCTTATCTTTTCATCTTTTAGTTTTCTACCCTGGTTACCTTTGAGAAAGATAAGCTTGGTGCACATTGACCCCAAAGTCAACCTCTACTTGACCTAAAAAGGGAAATCCCATTTCCGTAACAGCAAATACATTTATATCATATCAGATTTTCTACTTTGCCATTGTTACTATGTACTATATAAAAGAGAAGATACATCTGTAGAGTCCTAGGTGGGACAAGCTTCCGCCATTTATATTTAGTTTTTTGGATCTATTGTACCATAGTCTCACATCTTAAGAATGAGCGTATTATATAAACAATCACAGCTACACATATGCCATACATTCAGTGATGTCTGGAGGTTTCATTAATGATATACACATAACAAAGCTTTGTAAAGTTACATTATATGAACGTAAATGCTAGTTTTCAATAGATTCTGCCCTTTTACTGATGATCTTATTCACAAAGGAGGTGCAGCTCTACAGATAAGCAACCTCTCTATGTACAAGTTTCAAGTACTTGCTAGCTGTCATTTTAATTATAAGGAATGTTTTGTTTTGATGACCATGAAACACAGAGGTTAGAAAAGCCAAAGCTACCGGTGACAGCAGGCTTCTAACTCGGACCACTTCTCCAACATCTACATGTTTAGGTCACCTCAAAGCCTTCACATGCTGAAAAGGTTAGATATAGTTAAAGCAGGTGAAAAAGTCAAGCCATTACCAAGGAACACAGCCAAGAAAGACAAAATAATTGAAACCCATTAGAATTATAGGTAGAAACGATTTACTGTGGAAGCTAATGAGGACTGAGAAGCAAAATGCAAATGTGTAGACACATCAACAATTTATTCTGGGATAAAATTGTATAAAAAGAATAACTGAGTATATGAGCAGTGTCTTCAGTCCTCAGGCTTCCTCGTCCTCATCGATGCACCTAATCAGAGACGCAGTCAATCAAACAGGTATATCTATGGAAAGAAATCTATGCGTAGAGGTTACAAGAGGTTGTCGTTCTAGGTTTCTCTGCTTCTTGCCTTATTTCTTGTTCCTTCTAGACTCAATGGATTCAGAGTGAGCTGCCCCTCTATATTACATGTTACACGTGTGTTCACCGTATCTCTTGATGCACAGGTCATTTAAGAATAGCAAAATGAGAAGATCTATCTAAGCGTGGCTGCCCACCATCTTTTGCAGAGAAGTTGTAGTAATACTGAAATTGCGCAAAACAGAGAGCAAGAAAAAAAATGATAACAGTGTAGGAGTATATTCTAATGCGGAGAGGAACTGATTACCACATATGATTCCCACCATATAAATTCAATGTTTTTATGTACAGGGGCAACTCCCCCAGTCCTAAGCACAACTAATTACTCTCCTGAATAGGATGTTTGCAAAGAAGATGAGTGAAATTTAAATGCAATCAAACCTTGTCTCTAAGCTGCTGCTGCCTCCTCACTCCTCACTAGACCATCTGGTGCCAGGAGTGTGAAAATCCAACAACTCCGTCGTCAGGTTTATATATATATAGATATACATTATATATATATAATTTATATATATAAACACACGCACACATTACTGAACTGAAGCTGGTGGCAATATCTACCTATAGCCTTTTTACCAATAGAGGATCAAACATCTATAGGCTTTCTATAGAGCACACAGGGCTGTCTTAAACACAGGGCAAATGGGCAACTGTTGCAGGGCGTGCTTTACCGTAGGGGGCCCGCACCTGCTGTCCTTGGGACCCCTCAGTAGCAGTGCTGTAACTTCACTGCATAATGTTGTGCGTGATGACAAGGAGAACATCAAGTGCGGGTACAACTGGGTTGCGAGGGACACTATGGAAGGCTTGTATCATTAAACACAACCATGGAGATATAATGGAAACTGGGCAGCCAGACTCCACAAAGTGCCTCGTGCGGTTTGGGGTCCTGGGCAAAATGATACCCAATGATAGCCTCAGCCTTCATAACCTTACCTCTTAATAGTGCTGACCCATTTTCGATAATATATTTTACATTTATTTAATATAATTACACATGAATAGACTCATGCTTTATATATATATATATATATATATATATATATATATATATATATATATATACACACTTTACATACACTGTATTTATATTATTCAGAAACAAGGCTGGGCATTGTGTGCTTTATACAAATGTAAAAATAAAACCTGCAATAGGAGGCATTGTGATCCAATGGATTACGAAAGTGTTCTTCGGGCACCTGAAGCTAGTAAAAAAAAAAACAAGTCCTAATTTAGGAATTGGACAGAGACTCAAATTCCATGTATTTTAAACACTGGAATAACAACTTTTTGTGCTGCCACAGATGAGGATTAAATGAGTGTTGCCTGTGAGGGTGCTGGCTTTGCCAAGCACTGTACATTTCCTAAGAGGAATGCTGTTAATGAGACAGGATCTTGACATCCACCCATAGAAGTGACATGTGCTCATCCTGAACTTCATACAGAGCTCTGACTCACTGGTAGCTTGTGTGCACAACCTGCTACAAAAGAAAGATAAATAAAAAATATATGTATATATATATATATATATATATATATATATATATATATATATATATATATATATATATATATATATATACACACACTCTTATATATAAATATACATACATATACTAACAACATAAAATCCAGTCTCTTCCCCAGCTGCACATGCAGGCTGCTCAATCCTGCTGCATCTTTATGCCTTCATCTTAATGCAGGTGAATTACAACATGTGAATTACTGTTAACCCCTGAGCTCCCAGGCTCAGAGCTTTTTGCAGTGAAGGGGCTGTTTGTGAAATGTATAATATGTGAAATGCCCCAAAAGCCAGATAAATGAGAGCAGGATCGTGCTGAAGGCAGTGTGTGCCCCATGTGAGCAGCACAGATCGGGGAGTGAGCTATTGGCTCTGCCCATCAGGCTCTACCCAATGCTTTAGTGATGATGCGGCTCATCTATTTGGGAAGTTGGCTGCCTCTCAAGGCGAAGCCTCTATTCAAAGGCTGTATGAGAGCGCAAGTATGCACAGAGCAGCTCCAGTGCATGAATGAGAAAGCCTCCAGCCCCCTGTAAGCCTGCAAACATGGACCAGCAGCCCCAGCTCGCCCTGCTCCTGCTGCTGTCTCAGGTAAGAGCCCCTATGCTGATGCAGTCTGCTTTTAACAGTTTGTTGCATTTTTATTTTCTTATTTTCATTGTTTCTTTGAGGGTATGTGCCCATATCCTTTGCTATTTATTGCATTATTAGTGACATTGCACAAGGGTCCCCTCAGTCTGCAGGATGATTGATTTGTGAGGGTCTCCATGGCTATCCTTTTGAAGCATTTGAGATTGGGGTAATGATTTTTTGGTGCTTCACCACCCCACCCTCCTGTTTGATTCTTCCGTGGAAGCTGGATCTCTATATACCCCATGCACCCTACCGGTTCCTCCTCTCTGGGATATCCATCAGTGGAAGCCCTTGCTTCTTTTTTTGGGGTGCAGCCTGTCTCTGACCTGAAACTTGGGAGTATGGAAATCTGAGATGGGGGTGCCTTGCTTTTGGCTTTGCTGTGGACTGTGGTGATCAATGGATTACTGGTTCTGTACTTCTGAACTGAAAGGACACAGTGTTCCCACTGAACTTTGTAATGGAGTGAACCAGCATGAAGGCACTGGACCCCTTGGAGCTCCCTCATTTTAATTGCAAATGGTTTGAGATGTCTTTTGTAAGGTAGCCTGCTGCACAGTTCTTGTTTGTGTGTAATGTTCATAGGACAACTCCTCACTCTCCACTTACAGAAGCTGAGAAACCCCCATATCAGGACTCAGTACAAACAACTGTATCTGCTGAACCAGGGAGAGCCTGCTGCTGCTGTCACTCAGTGCTGGAGATCCATAG